>NC_137460.1:44966310-46166310 GCF_964235325.1 Thermobia domestica
AAATTTTAATATTATAGAAATTGATCCTCCTTGCCTCTAAAAAATGTAATTTTCAAGACGCTAAAACATATATTTTATTACTTTTAGTTAAAAGTTGAAATACCGAGTTTCATGCATCCAGCTTAAGCAATTACTTGTTTACTTTATAAATATTTTCTGAATAAGTAATGGGGAATTGGAACATTAAAGAAAGTGCCCACTTTGTTCTTTCCCTTTTATGTGTTGAATTTTCAGGGCTTTTTTGTTTGTTTGTTTGTTTTACAGTGGAAAGTTTATAAATATGTCAAGTTTCATTTTTCAGAGATTTGCGAGATACGATACTCTTTTTTTTTTCTTTCTTTAAATCTTACCTCACCCTTTTTACGATACGTATTTCCCAAAATTCTTTCTTATATCCTGCTTTCGTAAGAAAATGATTTTTTTTAAATTAAAATTTTACGACTCTACTTGTAGTAGTATGCCCAGAAAGTCACTTATCTTAACTCTTTTATATAAGAGTACAGAAGATGAAGACAATCAAACAAATGGACTTTCATTAACAGTTTCCAATTTCTTATTCGTACATTTCCCACAAGCTGTAGTTTTAAATTCACGCACTGTCAAGACCCAGGTTTCAAAAAGGTAACAAACTGAAAATATAATAATAATAATAATAATAATAATAATAATAATAATAATAATAATAATAATAATAATAATATGTATTTATGTACGTGTGTTATATGTACGGTATATATTTATTGTCTTATTGAAGCTTTCGTAATTTGGAAATATACCTTTGGTTTACTTTTAATATGAAAAAGCCTGCTCCCCTGGAAACGTTTGCTGGCTACATCCCTAAATGACTATATATTGATTTCTTCAAACGTATTGTGTTGTGTATACATTAGTAATTTACTGTTATTTGTTGATTTTTTCTGGCTTATACATATCAACTCTATCAAAACACACTGTGAAATATAGTAACTGTCTGCGTTCTTAATATATATAGTCAGTATTTTGTGATAACATGAAATATCTAGTGAACTTTTGCGCTAACTAAGCAAATTTTGGTGGGCTTTTGTCCTACTCTTAATAAAACACACTCCACTGCTTGATTTCAGAAAAGTCTGGTAAAATATGCTGTTTAAACATTTTTATTAATTCTTTTTTAGAAATTTGTTATGGGATTCTCGTATCTCCACTTGAAAAGAAACGAATTTCTTAACCAATTATATAATTAATTCTTAGAATGAAATAGGTTTTATAGCGTAATTCATGTATAACTGCAGAACAGATAATAATAATTTTAGTAGTACAAACATAGCTCTTATCATTGGAATTAGCTACGTTCGTAACATTATTTCCAACTAGTTACTGTATCGTCGCAATTTCGTGTGGTGGTGGCAAATTTCAGAACTAAAGCAGGTGAATGAAAAAGGCACAAGACCTAAGCGGCACAAGTCCTAAACATTGTACGACCTAAACGACACAAGACCTAAAAATCATTTCGCGGCACTAGTCCTAAACGGCACAAGGCCTAAAAATCATTTCGCGGCACAAGACCTAAACGGCACAAGTCCTAAACGGCACTAGTCCTAAAAGACACAAGACCTAAAATTTAGGACTAGTGCCTGTATTTTTAGGACTTATGCCGTTTAGGACTTATGAATGTTACCCGTCCGGACCAGATACCAAAACTTCCTAACTCAATATATATTTGTACTCTTTCTTAATAAAACTACATTTCTTTACCACAACAATGATTTAATATATATATATATATATATATATTATATATATATATATATATATATATATATATATATATATATATATATATAGAGAGAGAGAGAGAGAGAGAGAGAGAGAGAGAGAGAGAGAGAGAGAGAGAGAGAGACGAAAAGCACCAAAACTGACATACCATTTTGTTTTTGGCTCATAAAGCTAAAAACTGAAGGACCAGAATCATGTAATAAATATATTTCTTTAAACCAGCAACACTACTCAATAAAATTATGTAACAAGTTTTAAAAATGCCATATATTGCCACGATTATGACGATTTGTTCATTTATCTCCGAAATCATATTTTTAGAAACCAGGCCCTAAAACCGACATGATGCAAAATGAAAAGAAGATATCCTTTTAAATTTGTATTTCGATATCCTTGTATAAGTTCTGTCACGCACAAAAGTAGGTTTACTTGTAAGATACTATTAGATCTGCACCATACTTTGCTTATTAAAAGTAGAAATAAATGCTGATAGGGTCTAGAAACAGTCTTATCGTGGTATTAGGCACAATTCACAGTTCTAAAAACGTTTGTACATTTATCGATATTTTGTAAGATAAGTAAACATTAAGAGGGAATATCTCTATGGAATTACATATTGAGTCCAAATCAATGACAATAATCGGAGATTTAAAGGTTCCCTTACACTGGCACATTCTGTGTGTGCCCAGTCCTCACAGAATACACACTGAACCCATTTTTCTGCTCTGGTGTCTTTCGAAAAGAGTCTTTCGAAAAAAAGAATGCATCATTACTCTCTTGGTACAATGGACACTAAACTTCCGTCTGGTGATATGTCATTGTCTGCTTGTTCATACCGTAGCGTCTTCCTTGAACTGGACGTAGATTGGGATGTAGCCCTACTTGCATTTCCTTTCGAGTCTTCTTGTCTACCTGTGCTCCGTTTAGTTTCTCTCTGCACCTTTTCTTTCAATCATAAGTAATAGTTATTTTGTATACGGTGGCGAAGTTATTACTGCCGTTTGAGTAGCTTTACAGCATCTGACAGGTTTGCAGACTTGTAAATGAAAGGGTATGTCGGTTTATAGAACACTTTACTCCTACATGTTTGTAAATGTTTCACTACCAAAGAGTATCCGTTGGTACAATAACCACGGTGATTTGCAAACTTAATAACTTAAAGAAAAAAAGCATGTAATGAGTAAATCATCTACATATAAACAATTCTCGATTTCTGACAATGATGAATTATCAACAGAAATTTTAGCACAACGAAAAACAAAACAATGCTCCTCACACACTAGTCCACACTCACAACTGGTTTAAACTGTACTTGCTCCGCCTAGTAGTGAGAGTAGAAACTACTGATAACATCTTCGCCAGGGTACAGTGTGTTCCAGCCCAAAAAAGGGCGGTATGTCGGTTTACGGACGTATGTCGCTTTTGGTGCTTTTCCTCTCTCTCTCTCTCTCTCTCTGTACTCTCTATATACACTCTCCTCCCTATATATAAACTCAATGGAAAAACACGTTCGGAAAAAGTTAAAACCAGGAAAAGAAATCGGCCAAGACATTATTTGAGAAGAATATGTCTTATTAAGGATGTGCTAGAAAATATAGCAGAAGGTAAGAGTAAGTTTTGGAGGAAAGAACAATATTGGAGATAGTTAGAAAAAGAGGAAAAGAAAATGGTTAGGATATTAATTGAGAAGAAATTCTCTTAATAGCGATATGACAAAACGTATGATACAAGGTAAAAAGGGAGAAGGATATTATCACTATTAATGAATGATATTCTGAAGTCAAAACTAAGAAATTAGCAGACAACTATAATAAATAGAAGGTCCTAGTGATACCAATAACCTGACAATGACAAGCGAAATCTTGTAATGATGATACTGAGCAATAGAATTGAAAACATATTCAGATGCCTCCCTGTCATCGACTACAGGAGGATCACAGAAACAAGCAGCATGTCGAAGCAAGAAGATACATCATAGAATATCGGTTTACTAAATGAATTATGTCTTACCTTTGATAAGGCAGGTGATAAATGATATAGCATGCCGAGAAAACACATAACAATATAAATGCCTTTCTAACTGGGATCATATTTCTTCTAATTGTCAGCTAATAAAACAGAATACGTTCATTCTTCAGTCCAAATGGCAGCATTCCTAGAAATAAAACAGAAAACAATAGAAGAAATTCTCGCAGAATTACTACGTTTACTCCTCCTCCTGCTACTACAATTACTATAATATTAATAATACCATTTAAAAAAATTGTTTAAATACACTAGCTGAACCTGCGCTCTATACATAAATACTGGGCATCATTCACATATGAGCACGAATCTCCTTGCCATCAGGCCCGCAACCAGCCTTAGAGGTTTGGGGGGGGGGGCATGAATATGTTAGGGGGGCCAAGTCATTAAAAATTCTCCTACAACTTGTTTTTGTATTAATGTAATAGCATTTTGTATTGAGGTCTGGAGGAGCCACGAGAAGTTTAGGAGGGCCAGGCCCCCCTAGCCCCCCTCTGGTTGCGGGCCTGCTTGTCATTCTTTACAACATTTGTACGTCTCCCTTTACAGATACAGGTGAAAGACATCTTGATAAAAATCGGCAAGGGGTACCATAATGGGGAGATTTTTCGATTATTTTTTCAATATCTTACACCATTTGCAAGATTTGAGCCTACTTCCGGTTGGAGTTTCTAATTCATGTATGATCAGACTCGGACTGGCCAGGGCAGGAGGGCAGGGATCCCCCTTCCCCCCCCCTCTCTCTCTCTCTCTCTCTCTCTCTCTATATATATATATATATATATATATATATATATATATATATATATATATATATATATAGATAGATAGATAGATAGATAGATAGATAGATAGATAGATAGATAGATATAATGAATATTGAATAATATGGAAAGTAAGATGAAACATGTCTGCTGTCTTGAGCATAGTTACTCGTTGTAATTTGTTCCGTTCTCAGAGTTCGATGGCCCCTAGCATTGAACGTAGTCTTGGGGGTCTCATTATTGGAATGAAATTAATGATATTATAAAGTAATGGTTCGGGGACCTTTGTTTGTGACCTAGTAAGAAAATATTTCAACAATATGAAGAACGGAGCCCCAGCATCATATTGTCTAAACATGTATTGGTGCCTCATGAATGCCGAAATGAGACTGAATTTTATAGAGACTTGCTGAGGCCCTCTGTTAGTCGTTTGACAAGTCATTCTAACATCATAAACACAATAGGTCCCCACCCTAGGCCCCATTACCACCCATAAATGAAGCTGACAGCTTTATGAAGAAAAGCCGCCATCCCCCAGTCCGAAACTTAAGAAGACAAAACTTAGTATACTTTGTAAGGCTTCTCCATGCTACATGGAAAGAGAAGATGGCTCCTGTTGGGGCCCAAGTGAGGCTCTCCGAGACTGTGTATGATCAGTGTTTTCTTTCTTCTTGCATGCCGTATGTAATAGGCAAATACATTACACACACAATTAATTATATTATCAGTAATATATGGTGTTCATTGGGCAAAACGCTCTAAACAATAAAGATTCATCTTAGGCTGGAGAAATGGTTGTCCTTCGTTTTTCATTGTCATTTGGCGATGAAACAAACGCCTGAGAGATATACAACCCATGCATACAACTATGTAGTGTTGGAATGTATAACTCGTAGGATATAATGCTTTACTTTTTTAAAAATTTCAACACTTCCAGTGTACACCTAAAAAATGTAATAAAGAAATAACGGCCATTTTTTAAAATATTCAATTAGAACTGAACAATCTACACAAGATTTGCGATCGCTCAGTGAAAACGACATCTTTCTAGAGTCCACGGTTCCCGAAAACTCACTGTTGAAATGATTGGCCACAAACATATAAACCTAGCATTTTAATGTATAGATTTATTTACACGAACAGCATTTACAGCCATTAGTGCGCCAAAGGAAAGAAAGAAGATTTTTTTTTTAAAAAAAGAATAAAGTGTATGCAACTAGAATATATTCTTCATGCAGAAGTATAAAATACATCTCAGGATATAAAATATAGTACCTCCTCATGATCCTAGGTCCAATTACCTCCTCATGATCCTAGGTCAACACCGACAAAAATTAGGGTTCGATTCTGGGCGGGAACTCATGTGATTGGAATTTCACGTTAAGAAGTAGGTTCACGTCTCATATAGCTTCGCTGCTGAAAGAGACGTTAAACGCTAATCCAATCTAATACTTACAAAATTCACTGCTCCCTTTGGGAGTGAAACCAGGAACCACACACAAACCGAAATCGCATGCATTAACAATTCGGAGTTGAGTTGATTTTGAATTTAACGTCCATTTCAACAGCAAGGCTATATGAGATAGACCTACTGATTGATGTGAAACCCAAACCACATGAGCTCCCGCCGGTAATCGAACCCGGGCGTTAACAATTCGGATAAGCAGGAAAAGAAGGTTCTATCTTATTCGTATCTGGTAAGTGCAGATGCGTATGCTAACGAGAACGAGATTCAAGAAAGTTTTAAGAAGTATAGCCTATGTAAGTAATTTTCTGAAATCTTATATATTTAAAGATAGAGTTTCTGAGAAGTAAGATTTTTTTCAACGTGACTGTACAATACTTGATTTTTGCGTTCGTTGTATATCGCAAGTATAAATGCGTGTAAATGGGATCCATTTTCATACCACTATAGGTCAACTGAGGGAAGGAAGAACGTGAGGTGAGCTACCCCTGCCTACGTCACTGTATGGAGTAGTGTCTGCTATTCAGTATCTGGGCTAGAATGAAACTTTACCATATGTACTGCAATGTTATCAAGGTTAAATTAAAATTGCATCTGTTCACTGGTTACTTACATGGATCGCTAGCATCTGCTTATTTATTAAACATAATAATAATAATAATAATAATAATAATAATAATAATAATAATAATAATAATAATAATAATAATAATAATAATAATAATAATAATAATAATAAAGATTATTAAACTCTGTACACATAGACTTACTTACATTGATTCACTGAAGAAATTCTTGTTTAACAATCCATGTGATAGCTGGAATTCAATGTGCCACGGACATTGCAACTTCCGAGTGGGACTAAAAGGAACTAAACAAAAACGTTTGACGAACACTTGTGAATAACAGTTTCATAGAGGATGGCAAGGCCGCTAAGAAAGCAAAAGCAAATGCTAAGACAACTATCTTTAATTTTACTGTTGCTAATTAAAATGACTTCTTTCTTCCAATTAGCAGTTTTATTATACATGTTTCTAAGTGTATAGCGTATACGTTCTGTCACAAAAAGAAGCAAAGAGCATTCTCGTGGCTGTGTGGATAGTGTACCTACGTGCTTTTAGCGTGAATACTTGGGTTCGGTTTCTGATGGGAGCTCTTGTGAACTAGGGATGCGCTCGAGTCGAGACAAGTCTCGAATCGAATTCGAGTCGAGATTCTAGTCGAGACACACCTTGTAAAATTCGAGACGAGTCGAGACAAACATATTTCTCGACTCGAAAATTCGAGTCGAGACGGCTCGTACAAATCTCGACTCGACTCGAATGTCTCGAAAATCTTTCTATAATTTTTAATATTATTTTGAAGAAAGTATTTACTCAGAAAGAGCCTTGAAACCAATTCAAGTGAGCATCCATGCATAGACGTAACTTACGGAGGGCAACTGCCCCCCCCCCCCTTACATTTCAGAAGTTTATTAGGATAGTCATTCAGTGTTATCTATGAAGTGAGCTGAAGCGAGTACAACACTGTTTTGCTTAAGTTTGATTTTGTTTCACAGTAATAAGGTCTTTATAAGCTAACCAGGCCAAGAGAAAGGAGGGGCAAGGAAGTGAAAAGACAGCGATCATGGCCTAACAAAAGGTACCAGGTAAAACTTAAGTCAGGATGGCCGGTCGGAACAGGGTTCGATGCTCCACCTTTAAAATACTGCTCGTTAGGTATACACACTGTCCAGGGCTTAAAGTGGCTTCAGTGAATAGGCGCGTTCCGGCTCACTTTAAGCCCTGACACTGCTTCTCTACTACTAGCTGGGTAATTGTCATTCACTTTCGATGCATGTGATCTGAATTGGTTCACACCTCATTTTATTGCTTTTTTCGTTTTTAGACTGACGCTTTACGACGGTAATAATAATTTATAAACTGTATCGTCAAATTCAGGATTTCTTTATTTCTACAATCAGAAATGCTTGTAATTTGAATAAAGATAGAACTTATTCTGAACATGTTTTTCTTTGGGAAGGGGGAGGATCACAGAGGCAGTGTAAAATTGTGATTGAACTATATCTTTAAAAAAAAAATGCTAATGTTCAGAGATGTTCATATACCTTCTCCTTTACTGATTCTGTCTGTTTCTTAGGCAATGGACAGTTATTAAACATTTTCTTATCTATGCTGATATTATTATAAAATGTTCGACTAAAGTTCTAGAATAATCGGGAATGGAACTATGATTTTAACCATATTTGGTAATGTCTTGCAATAAATGTTTTGCTACATCCATCTTAATAAAGGTCAGTGATCTTGGGGTGTGCTGGAGAAAGGGGTTGCGGTGTACGTTGATGGTCAAAGGAAGTACAGATCGGTCTGTTGTCTGGGATACTGGTGTGTTTTATAAGGATAAGCAGAGACATACAGAACTCGGCTCTTTGTAGGAAATCTTGTGGTCCTAAATACAAAAGTTATTTTATTGCTTTCCCTGTAAGTCACAAAAATAGCAACATCTGGTATTGTTGTAAAGTGGAAAGGGACAATTGTAAGGTTAACACAACGAGTTATTTTTACTAATAGCCACCCTGGCACCCAAACCAAAAATAATACAATTGATTTATTTTGAAGTTTGTGTTTGCAGTGAGCAAGGTCGCCGATCCTGGGGGGCCGGTGGGACCCGGGCCCCCCAAAGCTCATATGGGCTCGTATGTATTTTTCTGAATATGTATGTTTTATATGTATTTTGTATTATTATATGTATTTTGTATTATTATATGTATTTTTTTTTATAAATATACAAACTCACATCTGAATGCCCCCCTCCCCAAAACTTACAAAGAAATCGGCGCCCTTGGCAGTGAAGTTTTTTTCTGTATATATAGCCTTCACGTGTATCGGTGTATAGTGGTTTCATTTTATATATATATATATATATATATATATATATATATATATATATATATATATATATATATATATATATATATATATAATATTATCTGTGGTGCCTGAACATTTCTCAAGTTTCACAGGAAGTTGTGACTAATAAGCAGTGCTTTTTTTTTTATTGGAATATTTTAGTAAGAAGCCTAACAATATTGACAGTGCCAGCGGAGATAATGAAATAGTGACTAAACAATCTACTTCTTGCATTTCAGAAGATAAAAATTCAAAGCTAGTGTGAAAACAGTGTCAGAAGATAAGAATTCAAATGCCGGTACTACTGTTGAAACAGTGTCACAAGATGAAATTTCAGAAGATCGTGATCCAGTCAAAGGTTGTGAAAAGGCAAAGACATTTCTGGCAGTAGGTCTAGGTCCCTTTCAACCGCAATTGAAAACATACCCCAATAAAAATAGCCGCCGGTTCCGATCTGAGTGGTATAGGCAGCTTAGTTGGTTAGAATATAGCATTTCTCGAGATAGTGCTTTTTGGTTTTATTGTCGCGCATTCTCCGAAAATATTCCGTAATCTGAAGACACCTTTACTAAGAAGGGTTTCCGTAGCTGAAAGAAGGTCGTAGATAAATTAGGTAATCATGAGGCAAGTAACGCTCATAAGACTTGTATTTCTAAGGCTGCGGAATTCCGAAACGCGCTATTGCACGGATCAGTTGCACGTAAATTAGACGAACCAAATAGTTAACGGCAATAGAATATATTTGAAGCACTTCTAGATAGTATTTGTATTGTGCTCGCCGATGTGTTCCTCTTAGAGGCCATAGGGAAAATAACGAAAGTGAAAATAAAGGTAATTTACTAGAACTCTTATTGCTACGATCCAAAGACAATTACGTGATTTTTCTGTATTATGTTAACAAAGAGAAAACCTTTAGATACGTTAGTTCCGAATACCAAAATCAATTTCTAGATTTAATGTGTGAGTATGAGTTGGGAAAAATAATTGATCGTGTGAAGACTGCAGGTATATATAGTGTCATCATGGATGAAACTCAAGATTTGAAGCGATGTGAACAAGTATCAATTGTTTTGCGATACTTAATATTCACGAAAGTTTTATCGGGTTTTACAACACAGAAAAAACACGGTGAAAGTTTATTCAAACTGTTAACAAATGTGTTAATATCACTGGGTCTGAAATTAGATAACATCCGAGGACAATGTTTCAATGGTGCAGCAGCTATGCGTGGTCAGTACTCTGGTGTTGCAAAGAGGATCAGCCATTTATATTCATTGATGTGCTCACAATTTTGAACTTATGCATTGTTGATGTGTGCGGAGAAGGGTCTGCCATTCGAAATATATTTGGTGTTCTGAGTAGTTTGCATTCCTTCGTAGAAGCGTCCTCAAAAAGGCACGCTATTTTTAAAAATATTCAACGTTAAGGAGAAAACTTAAAGCATTTGATAACATTAAAATCTTTGAGCGACACTAGATGGAACTGTAGATTAGAAGCTATTCGGGCAGTTTTAGAAAATTTTGGACCAGTAGTTGAAACTTTAGAGGAAATAGCAGATCACGATCAAATTTACGGCCCAGACGCGCATTTCCTGTTAAAAAATGTTCATGACTTTTTATTTCTGTTTCGTCTTAAACTGATGAGACGTGTTTTTGAATACACGAATCAACAGTCTATGCACTTACAGAATACACGTGTCAATTTTTCTACTGTGAAAAATTTGTCGCAAGCCATTACCTGCAGCCTTCAGTCCTTATGGAGTGAGAAATGTTTTAATATGCTGTGGACAGAAACAGAAGAAATTGCAGAAACCATGGGGTGCAGTGCACTGAACGTTCCACGAAGAACACGAGTCCCACGAGCATTGGATGGTGGTGAAACTTCTTCCGAGTGTAAGACAGCAGCTGAATATTACAGACGCGAAGTGTATTATTCCGTTAGTGACATCCTTGTGGCAGATATTAGCAATACAAATTCAAAGAAAATGATATGCAGGTTCTTCATTCCCTCCATACATCTACACAAGCCATCAGCCAGCAGAAAGTATCACAATTGTCAGCAACACCTACAAAATCCCCAAAGTTGAGCTGATTAGGGATGCGCTCGAGTCGAGACATGTCTCGAATCTCGACTCGACTCGACTCGAATTCGAGTCGAGATTCGAGTCGAGACACACTTTGTAAAATTCGAGACGAGTCGAGACAAACGTATTTCTCGACTCGAATTTTCGAGTCGAGACACGAGTCGAGTCGAGACGGCTCTTAAAAATCTCGACTCGACTCGAATGTCTCGAAAATCTTTCTATAATTTTTAATATTATTTTGAAGAAAGTATTCACTCAGAAACAGCCTTGAAACCAAATCCAGCTGTTATTCCTTTAGAAAGGTACAGAACGCATAAAATTAATAGTTAATCTTTAAAGATCTAGATTTAATTTTCAGCTCAATTCAGTTAATTAGAACTAATAATTAATGTTGTTGTATTTGGTTGTACCGTAAATATAATGATAATAATAATAATAATTGATTATCTAGTTTGTATAAAACTATTATCCGTAGTCTAAATCTAGTTTGTATAAAACTATTGCGATAGAGTGAACTTCATAAATTCTCTGAATGAGCAGTTGGTAGTCTATAGTAATTTAGCATAGTTATAATTATTGTGTTTTCGTTCCCATGAACGCAATAGGGTTACGTAACTTCTGGATTATTCGCTTGCTCAACTATTCTCAGGCTTTAATATGTTGCAGCATATCACGAGCTACGGATAATATATAATGTAACATTTGTTGTACATCACATATTATGATACGAGACTATTTTACATAGTATATCTTATCTAATATAAATAAAATAAAGAGTTTGTTTGTGTGTTTGTCTGTCTGTCTGTGCGACCTGGGGACCAGACGAGTGGACCGAGAGTTCCCAAAATTTGGTCACGGGTACCTTAGTCCAGGCCCCAGATCAAGACGAAGCGTTTTTTTAAATTTCGAACCAGGGGGGTCTCGGGGGGGGCGTTTACTGGGACCGACCTGGGGACCAGACAAGTTGACCGAGAGTTACCAAATTTTGGTCACGGATACCTTGGTCCAGGTCCCAGTCTAAGGCGAAGCGTTTTTGTCAAAATTGGAACCAGGGGGTCTCAGGGGGGCGTTTAGCGAGACATGTAGTAAAAGTAATCCAAATTGATCGACATTAGTGTCAAATCCATAGTTTTCACGGTCACTGAGATCAATGGTGACACTTCCATCAGCGATGACTTGCAAATTCAGCTACTACTGTATGCGGGCCGGGTGTCAGCGGGTGAGGAATACCGAGACATGTATAAATAGCCCATATTGATTGATACTAGTGTCAAATCCTTAGTTTTCGCGGTCTCTGAAATGAATGGTGATACTTCCACAGGTGTTGACTTCCAAATACAGCCTCCATGCGAAGAATGGGTATATTAAGCTAGTATTACAATAAATGGACTGCTTGGATGCCAAGAACTAGTACAGATAAGTACCATCCACTTCTATGAATAGGTATTTTTAAAAGGATTTTTGTAAATACTAAGTTATAAAACAATGAACTACATACAGTAGTTATGGTTTTGGTTCCCAACATAAAAGAAATATGGATTGTTCATGAGATATTGAACTTCAACTTTCACTCCTGGAAAATTTCAATTTTGGAGTTAGGCCACTTGGCATCAAAGCAGTTCACTGTAAGATAAATACATTCCGCACATTAGTAACATAGTTGTTCAGGGGCCTTCGATTTCCATCCTCTCAAATGAAAGCTGAATGATTGCTTGATACATGCTGACTATATAGGAGAAATAGTGTATTAAGTTTTCGAGCTTTAGTGCGTATCCGTATTTACACTCTGATATAACTTTAAGTTCACACTCAAATCGAGCTAATTATTTAATGCATTTCGAAAGCTTTTGTTTTTTTGCAGCTCATTAAGGAAAATCTATTTCATAATCGTAACATTTATGTACTAAGAAACTATGAACGTAAAGTGGACATGACCTAGCCCCGTGGCCGCTGTGACTCAGTGGCACAGCTCTCACCCTTGGTGTGTGAGGACTCTGATTCTGTGTGTGTGTGTGAACTCCGCGGCTAGTGTATGCGTACAGAGTCGGAAGCGGTATGTATTGTTTATACTACTTACAACGTTACCCCCCACATAAAATATAAATTCACCCTTTCTCCCTTCTCTTTTTCGAATACAATGAACCGACTCTTTTGCTGAAGAACGATGCTAAAAGAAAATTGAAACATCTGTGTCTAAACTTTCTTTGAAGCGCAGTCTTTTGTATTTGTAAGGTTTTGCGAGTGTTTTCGAGATAGCCAAATTTTTACCATGGACTCCTGCTGCGAACTGACCGTGAGTAAACACCCGATCTCGCTGTGCTCAATTTCTCTCGCACACGTGAAATGGGTTTGTTGTTTCCAAAACAAATAGGAAGTTACCTTGTGCTTTTGCATTTCTGCACGCACATAGGTACCATTGTTGTTTTAATGATCAGAAGAAATATCAAAACCATCCGATATATATGATACAAAACAGCTAACAGAGGGAGGCAAAGATAAAAGTAGGCCTATACCAAGTTTTCCGCGTGGTACCATTATGGAGAATAAATATTTGATAAAGTCACGTAGATGCGCTTAAACCTATTCCGTCTGTCCTTATAATTTTTCTGGTCTCATCAATTTCTCAGGAGAATACGTACAACATATTTCCAAATTCCATATATACTCTTTCTAAACTAATGAGTAAACTCATTAAGAACACCAACTGATATCAATAAACAGGAAAGAAAACAATCTATATATATAAAAGAGAACGTACAAAATCCTTTGTCCGCTCATCACGCTAATACGGCTGAACCAATTTCTTTCATTTTTGGGGGGTTATTAGGATTTGGACCCTAGATGGTTTTTATCATATCACTTTAATTTTTAATTACCAGTGTCTTGAGATAATTGACCATTCAAGTGTCCATAACGTACAAATCCTTTGTTATTAGTTCATCATAGGTAAAAATAAACGTATTTATATGCAACCCGCATGACCGTGTCACTCGGCGGGTTAACATAAATGACAGGCGATATACAGCGGAAAATAGCTTGAATCTTCTGTTTAAAATTTTTTAATTGATTTGCTTATTTTTACAGACACTTTTACAATATGCCAGCACCGGGATGACCGCAGCGAAGCGGGGCGGGTTAACATAAATGACAGGCGATATAATGTTAAGATTTACTGCAATCTTCTATGGTTTTTATCATATCACTTGAAAGCGAAAAAGTAAAAATTATCTAAGTAACAAAGTTTATTGCGTTCCGGGGTAACCGCAGCGAAGCGGGGTGAACGCTGCTAGTACTTTATACTTCTATCATTTGGTACACATCTCTATGAAGCACAGCTTGTTTCTTTTTGAAATAGCTCCTTCGTGTCACAGCTGTGGTTAGTTTTGTTTTGTGTTAGGATGAAAGAGAGAAATGCAACATTTGCTTCGAGGTGAAATTATATATATTATTAAGATGAGCGGTGATAAGCGAGGTTTAACAAAGAGTGCCTTTCGGATGCACAATTTAACGGGTAGTTGCAGTCCGTGTTGAGAATCGAACCAAAGCTATGTAAGACATGTTAATATTGAGCTCTTTTGTGGTAAAAGTGAACTTCAGAAACACACAAAAGACTTGAAACATCAAGCTAATGTAAAGCAATTGAAAAATATCCTACCTATCGCTGCATCTTTTCTGTGGCTAGAAACATGCAGTGTGTAGCAACAAGAATCGTGTTAAGGACTTTTTTTTCGAACATAACATTCCCTTCCACACCATAAAAGACAATATAATGTTTGTTAAAAGAAAGTGCACATAATATTTTTAAATTTTGTTTGTGATCCTATCATGCATAATTATAAATAATGCCTTTCATACTACGAGAATGAGTTCAACTATACGTCATGGCCCCTCTAAAGCGGGGCCGCGGTGGCTCAGTGGTAGATCGTTCACCTCTGGTGCTTGGGGACCCTGGTTTGATCCCAGCTCGTACCAAGTGAACTTTGTGGTGGACAAACACCGTGTGCGTGGGTTTCCTCGGGGTTCTTCCGTTCCTCCCACTTTCTTCATTCCACGATTTCACTAATTTCTCATCATCACCCCTCTCCTTTAGCCTAACCGGCATAACCGTGGGACGTAAAACTCAAAGATTTCACTTCATTTTTTCCCCTCGAAAGCGATATCTTTCAAAATTATTTATTGTTAGATATTGTAAATTTACGGTATCTATTTTAGTGGACGGGAAATTTTGCATCTAATCGGATAATTTCATGGCTTCTAACAGGAATTCGCAGTTACGAAATTTGCATCACTGTCTTTTGAAAGGATGCCTAGAAAAAATACTACTAGAAAATAACTGAAAACACAAAATGGATTTGATAGCCAAATTCACGTCATCTTGGTGCGTCATCATTTTTCTTTAAATATTTGTATTTAGTATTAGATTAGAGTTTAGTGTCCCTTTCAGCATCAAGGCTATATGAGACGTGAACTTACAAATTAACGTGGGTTCAGAACCACAGGAGTTCCCATCGGAAATCGAACCTAGGTCTCCCGCACCAAAGACGCGTACGCTAATCATATGGACAAGGGTGTTCGATATTTATTAATGTGTACATAAAGTTGTGAAATTGCGCTTGTATAATGGAATGCAATTCCTTCTACTGACATAAACCTTCACAATACTTAGCTGGACAAAGTATCTTTAAAAAGAAAATGTCACTCTTTATGTTTCAGTTCCTGGTTCGACTGAAGGATGGAACAAATTGCAATGAGCGTTTTTGGATCCTACTTTGTGTAGTTGATTCATCATAAACTTCGTATTTGATACAGATATGAACTATTACACTTATTTGGTGTTTATTTCTAAATAATAAGTCCTAATACAATTTCATAAAGTTGTAATTCTTCTTTAGTTTGTATCACTTTACACAATGACAAATCCAAAAGGTGTGTTGTATCGGTGCAGTACCAGTTTTTCACGTTTTTCAAAATGTTCCAAAACCCAAAGAATAATCTTTAATTTCTGATATTTTAGTCGTCACAAATTACAATTTTATAATGTAGTCAATGTTTATAATTACTAGGCAGTTGGGCGTTTAAACTAATGACATCATAATAAAGTTAAAACCATAATTTTGAGTTGAATTGATTCTGATTTTAACGTCCCGTTCAGCAGCGAGGCTATGTGAGACGTGGACCTACTGATTAACGTGGAATCCGAACCTCATGAACTCCCACCGGGAATCAAGCCCAGGTTTCCCACGCCAAAGGCAAGTATGCTAACCGTTAGCCACGAAGGAGCTCCACCATAATTTTAGTGGGCGATAAGAAATATCTCGCCAGTGCTTTTACAATAAATAAAATTTTATAAGTACTAAAGAATAGTGTTAAGAGATTTTATAATAGCTCTTTTATTTATGAGATATGAGTATTTTGAAAAAAAAAAACAACTAAAGAATAGGTTGGCGGAACCACAAAAGACTCGTAAAATAAACTTTCTTATAAATACATACGCACCTTACTCACCTTTTATAATTGCTATGCTTACGTTCTCCATAAAAACAGAAAATCTCTTTTAGTGATACTTTACACAAGATCATGAAGTGGGTTCAAATTTAATTAAAGGCAAAATACAATACAATAATCCACAAATATTGCCTCAAGTGAGTTTAAAGATTTCTAAACACTAGTGCGAAACCGGGTTCTGCCGTTGCGATCGACTTACAGGTCTTGAGACGAAAGTAAGAAGGGTCTTACGCACACAGTAAGTAAAAACAATTAATATGCCGGTAACTTTCCCCCAAATGGGTGTATCTTAAAACTAATCTCACCATTATTTTTCTAATTAAATTCTAGCCCGAAATTATGTATCATATTACCCTATTCCCATTTTGAAAACTTGACCTTAATTCAAAATGGCGGATTTCAAGATGGCTGCCATCAAGGTCATATTTACCATACGACTTCCTCCCAGGACTTATATGTATCCACATGGTTTTTCTTCACTTTTCTTCATTAACGCTCCGTTTACAAAGGGTAGTAAGGGACTTCTGTGGTAATCTCTAATAACCACATCACAACTCTTAAAAGTTATTTTAAAAAATAGAAAACATGCACCATGGCAAAAATTTGTCATCACAAGTAATGATGCATACATGCCTTCTATCAGCAAAAAAAGTTTCATTGAAATTGGAGCCGGACATTTGAGTGATGTCCCTTGTAGGATGTGATTGAACGTGACGTCAGAACACATCGCCCCCCTTTCCGGAATTTACGGGAATTAGGTGACTGAGTGAGCACATGTGGTGCCAGTTCTCTCCAGCGACCTATCAAGGATCATTGCGTGTATGCCAAGACGTGTCGCCGTTTTTATCCATGCCAAAAGTCAACATACTGGTAGGTAGATAGTCATGATGGTCTGGCTGATGTGTGCGTATATTTTAACTCGTACATTTTGTCTCGACTCGAATTTCGAGACGTCTCGACTCGAATTCGAGTCGAGTCGAGACAGAGACTGTCGAGTCGAGACACGAGTCGAGACAGAAACATATTTTCGAGTCGAGACACGAGTCGAGACAACATTTTCTCGAGACGAGTCGAGACAGGCTTAAATCTCGACTCGACTCGACTCGAATGCATCCCTAGAGCTGATATCAGAGTTAACAGTTTTCTCCAATTTGTGTGCAGAGAGATAGACTGAAAATGATTTTTCTTCGCGTCTATTTTTTTTTAAATTGAACCTTTACGAATTCTTCCCAAATTTGAACCAAGTTTATAAGACTTTTCTAACCGTGCCTGTCAGTTCCGCAACCGGTTTGGGTACAAAACCTCGCGGCGACAACCTCGCGGGCCAAAACCTCGTCTGGCCAAAACCTCGCCTTCCAAAACCTCGCGGCCCAAAATCTCGCCTGGCCAAAACCTCGCCGCCCAAAACGTCGCGGGCCCAAAACTTCGCCTGGCCAAAACCTCGCAGGCCAAAATCTAGCCGGGCCAAAATGTCGCCTTGCCAAAACCTCGTCTTCCGAAACCTCGCGCCCCTAAATATTGCCATACCCTAAATCTCACCTGACCAAAATATAAATGTTCCAACAGATGATAAGGATGACGGTATAAAAGACGCTGTTTCACAAGAAGTATCACGGGTATTTGACCAAGTCCCGCGATACCATATGAAAGTTCTATTTCTGTATTAGAGGATTTGAATGTGAAGGTAGGGCGACAGGATGATTTTAAACTGGTTATAGGGAAAGAAAGACTGCATAAGAAAAGTAATGACAACTAACGGGGTTAGTTTCGTGAACTTTGGAACATCCAAAAACTTAAAATTTTAACAAATATCTAATAATATTTATGAAAGTATGAAATAATATATGAGTTTTTACGACGTCATTTGATTATGTCGTGTAGGTTAAAGGAGACGTAGATGACCAGGATGAAGGAAATGATCGAATAAAGTGGGAGGAAACGGGAATAACCCGAGAAAGCCCACGCACACGATGTTTTGTATCTTCTTCTTCTTCTTCTTCTTCTTCTTATTATTATTATTATTATTATTATTATTATTATTATTATTATTATTATTATTATTATTATTATTATTATTATTTGTAATGTGGAACTGCATATTAAGAAACTCATTGGGTAAATTTTAAAGAAAAGTTTCATACGCGGCGAGGTTTTGGCAACGCGAGGTTTTGGGCGGCGAGGTTTTGGTCACGCGAGGTTTTGGGCGGCGAGGTTTTGACCACGCGAGGTTTTGGCCCGGCGAAATTTTGTCCCGCGAGGTTTCGGCCGGCGAGATTTTGGGCGGCGATGTTTCGTCCGCGAGATTTTGTCCGTATCCCCCGCAACCAGTTCCTTTTCGCGCCTGAGACGGCTAAAAACAGACGTTCGTAGCACTATGGGTCAAGAAAAATTTCGTAGTTTAGCTGTGTTGTGCTTAGAAAGATCTTACGACATTAACGTTTCTCAGATTATCAACACATTTGATTCAGAAGCAACACTTCGAGGAAGGCGACTGCAGCTCCATTAACAGTTCAAGTCCAGCTTCCGTATCATTACATTTAGCAGTGAGCGAAATATTAACTTATTAAATCAAAATTATAAATGTGATATTTACTAGCCAATATTTGGATTTCCTAATATTGTGATTTCCTTGTATTATTGATAAGCAGTATTTCTTTCAGAGGGTGAGCCGGGCCTACCCCTCCATATACACACAATCAAGTGCAAAATACCCTTCAGGCAAATTTTCAGAGAAAATCAGGATATAAAGAAACATATGTTTAACTATAATTCCCCTCTTTACTTTTCAAATACCCTCTTTGGAGATTTTTTTCTGAAAGAAATACTATTAATGAGCTGGGGTAAACGAATATGTGGATATTGTGCTGATAGGTTGTTCCAGGTAATTCCTTAACAACATTTAAGGCTCAGGTTAATATGACGGTTTGGGCAAAGATCAAGGAAACATTGGCTAAGTGGGGCTTAAAATTGGCCGGGAGAAGATACATATGGCGGGTTGGCGGACATTGCAGGCGCTTTGCTTAAATCTGAATGGCAAAACCTATTCCATGCTGGCCAACTTCTATGGCCTCACGAGACGCAATGAGGATTGCTCGGGTGGATATGGATTTATTAGAAAAAATATTTCCACTGATATCGAGTTACTTCTACAAATTTGCTACAAACTCACTCCAACATCTATACATAGCAATTTACTTCCTTTGTGAGTCTCCTATCTTTTACTTGTGTAAGTAAGGAGACATGCACAGTAGAATGGAGATTCATGGTCATAACAGAACGATGCGCTGAGTAGGCAGTGCAGGTTCAACTAGTACTTGTTTAACAGAGAAATGATTGTTTTATCTTACACTTCATCTGTACTCTTTCTAAGAGGCCGCGATGGCTCAGTGGCAGAGCGTTCATTTCTTGTGCATGGTGTTCCTGGTTCGATCCCCACTGACGCCAAGTGAACTTTGTGGTGCACAAACACCGTCTGCGTGTGTTTTTTCGAGAGTTCCCGTTTCCTTCTACTTTCTTCATTCCACCATTTCATTCATTTCTCATCAACATCACCGTCTCCTTTAGCCTAAACGGCATAAGCGTAGAACGTAAAACTGAAAGATTTCATTTCATTTTTTCTTTATTATTTATTTATTTATTTATTATTATTTATTTATTTATTTATTATTACCTATAACAGGGGTTTCCCCCCAATTACAATAGGTGTACAAGTATATGTTTCAAAATATTATTACAAGAGAAAAAAAAACAGAAAAGAAAAAGAAGACGTCATATATAAGCACCTATTACAGTATTAACTACAATAATCAAAAAGAATATTGCAAGATGCACAACTATACAAACATTTTTTCTACAATACATACTGCTTTTACAATTTGTAATTACAAATGAGCAACTATAAATTTCATTTCAACATTGCTTCTATAACTAAAACTTCTTATTTGCACTCCAGTAAATTTTAAATAAATTTACCTAGATATGTGTCAAAAATAAAAATAAAATCTTTATCCAATATTAACAGCAAGTAAAATTTAAACAACTACTTTAATTTTTGACACATATACTTTAAATGGTAAAGAAAAATCAATATTTGAGTTACGTTGTACCAGTTCATTATGTTTTTTACTAAGCCTTATGACAGGTGAAAATTGGTGAAAATTAGAGCGTGAAATACCATAATAAAAGGGTAACCTAATACGCAATACATCTTTTTTCACATTAAAACAAAGTGAAACCAGAAAGTCGGGATTATTAATGACACCATTAACAATTTTATACAAAAAGATATGTTGACTTATTTCTCTTCTGGTATATAACGAAGTTACAGCAAATTCTTCGAGTAAAGATTTATAAGAAATCTTTTCAAAATACGAGGATTTATTGTATTTTTTATAATAAAGAAATCGTAGAAACTTATTTTGTACACGTTCAATTTTCTCTATATTCTTTCTAGTGTAAGGAAACCATATCAGGCTAGCATATTCTAACTTACTTCTTATAAGACTATTAAATAAATTAGTCAAAGCAAATGCATTCTTTATCACCTGAGTATTTCTAAACATAAATCCAAGTAATTTGAAAGCTTCATTACACATTTTGTTAATATGAAATTCAAAGGTTAATTTATCATCCAATGTGACCCCAAGATCTTTTACAACATTACATCTTTTTAAACTTTTTCCAGACAATTGATAATCGTAACATAATGCCTTTCTCTTTCTAGAAAAAGATGTGACACACCATTTATTTGAGTTAAAATATAACTTATTGTCTAAACTCCATTTGTATGCCCTTGATAAATCAGAATTTAACTCATTACAGTCAGTGAGTGTTTTTATCTCTTTAAATAATTTGACATCATCAGCAAATAACAAACACCTGGAGTATTTGAAGATATCTGGTAAGTCATTAATGAACAATAAAAAGAATAAAGGTCCCAAATTGGAACCTTGTGGTACCCCAGAATTTACCTTATATATGTAAGAATTTGTATGTCTATATGTTACGAATTGTTGTCGATCACTCAGATAAGAAGAAATCAGTTTTAAAAAATTGTCACAAAAACCAAATTTAGACAATTTATTTAGAAGAATATCATGATCCAGAGTATCAAAAGCTTTTAAAAAATCCAAATAAACTGTGTCAACCATGTTTCCATTATTAAAGGAATTAAATATATATTGAACAAAGTTAACCAAATTTGTTACAGTAGATTTTCCTTGACAAAAACCATGTTGATTAATAGATATATACGGTTTAACATGATTATATATTCTTCTGTATAATATATTTTCAAGTATTTTTGATGGGGCTGAAATAACCGAAATGGGTCTGTAATTTCCTATCTCTAAAGGATTACCTGATTTATGGATTGGACAGACTCTTGAATTTTTCCAGAGCTTAGGATATATTTGTGTTTTTAAAATTAAATTATAAATATGACATAACGGAATTTTCAATACTGAACACCAACCTTTAAAAATGTATGCTGGAATCAAGTCAGGTCCACTAGATTTTGAGGGTTTTAATTTTTTTTACAGCTTCATTGTATTCCGAATCAGTAACTGGATATAGAGAAAGACATTGAGAAACTATCGTGTCAACTGAATCAAATTTACTATATGTGCAAGGGGAAGGAGAATACACACTTTTAAAGTAATCTGCAAAGGCATTATTATTATTATTATTATTATTATTATTATTATTATTATTATTATTATTATTATTATTATTATTATTATTATTATTATTATTATTAATGTACAGGTGTTATAAGGGTTAGTGGTAACGCAAACCATCAAACCAGTATACGCCACTGTCAATGCTAAAAATTCTGAACTTGAAACTCAGGTATGCGTGATAATCACTTTAAAATATCGTTGAGTCTATAATAGCTTTTTTTTTTAATTTTCAAATGTTTAGTTAGAAGTTTGAGAAAATTTTCTCGTCTTATTTATTTATTTATTTATAACAGGTTTCAGATACAGCACTAGGCCATTTTACACTGAAACATTTTAACAATTTGATAACAATTTAATAATAATTTGAGATCAAGATGGTACAACACAACAGAGACATTACAAAAATAGCTTATTTATAGATGATCTGAAAGTATACTCACTTCGAAAAACGTCTACAGTTTCTGGTAACTGATTATAGGTAGTGACAATTCGGTTTAGAAGGGACCTTTGGACAATATTAACTCTCGCCGCTCGAGTGTCAAAGAGACCACTAGACCATGCTATTCTAGCGGGTACGCGAAAATTGATCTGAATTAACAACTGTTCATATGATATGTAGCCATTTACGATTTTTTGCAAAAATATTAGGTCAGAAATGTTGTTTCTCACTAGGGGAGGTTTGATATTGAGAGAAAATTACGTATGATTATTCACAGATAATACGTATTTATGAAAATAAAATAAAATTAAACTTCTATTTTTTATCCCATTGTCATGCCTTTCAGGCTAAATGAGGCAAGCGAGTAGTGAAAATAAATGGTTGTGAAATAATTGGTGAATGAGAATGTGGTAGGAAACACGAGAAAACCTATGGACAGGATGTTAGCAGTCTATCACTTGAACCATTATGACCCCAATCAGGGGCGTCATGTAGGGGGGAAGGGAAAGGCAATTGCTTCCCCCCTGAGTTTGAGATTTGTATAGTTTTTATCAATAAAATAGTAGTAACTCAGTGAAAAATGCGAAATTTTACTTATATCAAGGGGTCTTTCCCCCCACTCAAGCAAAAACTGAAATGACACTCCTGACCTCAATACGTATTTATGATGTTGGCCATTAATGAATCAAATCAATAACAGTAACAGATACAGCTTTTGCATTATTTGTCACAATCGTAGGGACTAGTTACACTTGATTGATCTTATTCTTTTATTGATAATAAGCTTGAATTGATTAAGAATAACATGCTATAAACCGTTTGTTTGCTCATGATTTCGCGGTCTTCACACTAAACAATTTCATAAGAATCATAGATGCTTTTAAGTCATATAAACACATCCTCAGACTAAATTGTTCCTCCCTTGTATAGAAGATGAATTTGGTCACCTGTGAAAACTCGTGTGATCCAGGATTTCAAATTAAAATACAGCCCCTGTCCCATATGACAAATCAGGGGCGTAAATAATAAGGGCCCCGCAGACCCCGCAATGCGAGAGGGCTCCAAGCCATCAGGGGCCCCAAATCATGAAATGGGACGTAGAGAAGGGGCTCCACCCCACGCTGTCTGCGGGAGGGCCCCCAAGCTTTTAGTTACACCACTGTGACATATTGTAAATGTGATATTGATTATTCTGGGCTATGTAAAGTATATCAGTCACAGTTGAAGCTGAAGCAATGCCGCAGCTTCCTCTCTCCCATATAAATTTAAGGACCTTCTAAGAAATATTCTCAGTAGTTTCCTGTTAATTTAGTGTTTATATACGATTTACGACATATTTATTACCAGATAACCAAAAAAGTTCTTGCCGTTCTACGAAGGGTGTTGGGAAATTCATGTCTATGGTGGGCTAACAAGAAAACCAATGAGCTGAGGGAAAAAAAAAACATTATTTTTCAATGTAATCACCTTCCAGTTCTACACATCGTCTCCATTTTGTTCCAAGTGACTCAATGCCTTCAACATAAAAAGATTTCTCCTTGGAGTCAAAGAACTGAATCACATCATCCATTACCTGCTTGTTCCTTGAAAATCGCTGGCCCCTGAGGTATTTTTTTCAAATGACGAAACATATAATAATTACTTGGGGCTAGGTCAGGGCTGTAGGGTGGGTGGAAAAGTTGAGTCATTCCTTGTTCTGTGATAGCTACCTGCGCGAGATGAGATGTATCCAGACACATTGTCATGAAGAAGCAAAATTCGACGATTTGCACCTCCGCGTCGTTTATTCTGAACTGCTCGGCGTAAATCTTCGTGGTTTTTTGTAAGTAGTTCCTGTGATGTTATGTCCCTTTGGTATATAGCTTCAAGCAAAAGAATTCCTTCTCTGTCCCAGAAAACAGTTACCATAACCTTGCTAACCGATTTCTATGCATTTTTTTTTTTTTTTTTTTTTTGAGTTGGTGACCTCTGATGCTTCCACTGCATGGACTCTTGTTTAGAATCTGGGTCATACCAGTGAACCCATGTTTCATCCCTTGTCACTACATGCTGGTAGAAGCAGTTATCTCCTTCCATAAAATCCAAATTTTCCTGACACATTTACATCCGAGTTTGCTTGTGAAAAACGTTCAAATTGTGAGGAACCCATCTGGAACAGACCTTTGTGAGCCGAAGGTGTTGCTGTAGAATATCCCAAACACTATAAATATCAATCCTTACTTCCTCCGCAATTTCTCTAATCTTTTCGTCGATCAGACATTACCAATTTTTGTACAATTGCCACGACTTCAAGTAAAGTTGCCGTTTTTGGTCGACCACTCCTAGGCTCATCTTCGACGTTTGTTTTACTACACTTAAATGAGCTTATCCATTGTGTTACCTGTCGATGAGACAGTGCATCATCACCATACACTTCCACTAAGTTTTGATGAATTTCATTAACACTAACGTCCTTACGAAAGAAAAATGAATCACATGTCTCTGTTCTAAATTAGTATTTTCTGGGTTTTGCTCAAATTGTGCACATGTAGAGGCTCTGGTGACCCGTCACTTGACACTTTCTCTTGAAATCTTGTCCACCTTCTTAAATATGCTTGTCCTTTATGATCAGGTTGCTTTCATTCACCTCAAAAAGAAAATAGAGGTAATTAGACATGACCTTCCAAACACCCCTCGTAGAACAGTGATAAACAAAGAGCAATATAGTGGACGGTACATACATTTGGGTTTTGAAGTAATCTCCTTCAGCATCCAACACCTTTCGCAAACGTTCCTGCTGCTACACAATATCCTAGTGATAGAACTCAGCGGTCGTGGATGCAAAGAAGTCTGTGAATGCGTTCCGCAGGTCTCCCTCATTTGCGAAGGATCTCCCATAGAGATGAAGGTGGGGGAACGAAACAGGTAATATGTTGGCGCAAGATTTGGTAAATGTGGTGCATGGCACAGTGTCTCCTGGCCAAGTTTCTGAAGGGTCTTCCGGGTCCTCTTTGCCACATGGCACTTGACATTGTCGTGCGGGAACACCCTTGCAATTCACCAATGCTAGCTCCTTCTACTGTAATGCACGGTCCACTCTTTGCAACTACTGAGAGTAGAGGTCAGCAGTGTTGGTCTGATTAGGTGGAAGGACCTGGTAATGCAGCCGACAATTCTACCATACAGAGAGATACTTCATGGGTGCAGAAGTATCTTGAGGTGTGAGGAACGTGGCGACAACTAATGTCTGGTACACTTAGAAGTATCATAGAGGACCCAATTTTCGTCACCAGTGAACAAGCGATCGAAGATGGGTATGTTCAGCTGCCGACGTGTAAGATACCCATTTTCTTAACTTGTATGACTGCCCTGTCCCATGCAGGTGCAGACTGACTTTTTCAGCGGAAACATGGAACCTTTCTGCAAGTTCATCACACGTTAGGCCACTGTCCTCCTCGATAGCTGCTTCCACGGCCTCGTCATCCAACACATGTGGTCATCCGCTGCGACGTTCATCCGAAAGGCTCACATCACCCGAACGAAATTTCTGGAACCAATTAGGGATCCGCACGAGACAAGATTTGAGGCTGTCTCGTCTCGAAAATGTGCGTAAAAGTGATGTCTCGACTCCAAAAACGTATATTTTTCTATTGGAAGAGCTGTGTCTCGACTCGAATTTTCTCAGAAAAATTCTATCTCGACTCGACTCGTGCGCATCCCTAGAAGCAATGCTTGGCGGTGCATTCGTTCAAGGCATTCTCCCCAAATGTCTGACATATGTGGCGACTTGATTCGGCAGCTGACAGAGAGACTTTAAAGTCATACAACAAACACACGCGAACAAGCTGATTCAATACCTCCAATTCTCTTCGACACTGGACAAGTTATGACTGCTGTATGTGCGCAACCCGCCTGTATTATTGAAGGTCGATAGTCAGACTAACTCCTGATTGCTTGGCAGCCACGTGCGTATGTTCATTTCCTCTCTGTGAGCAAATGATTGATGGAACGTCAAAAAAGGAACGAACTTTTTTAGTCACCTGATAATTTTTGACGAACACAAATAAGTAATTTACGAATAGTCGTTAAGTACCGTCCTTCATCTTATTTTTTAGTTTTACGAAATCATAATTTTAGTGAGTGTACATGATTTTCATCGGTGTAAAAGTGAATCATTCACCTGCAACAGAAGAATGTATTCACCAGAAACTGAAAGTTAACTTCTATACAACTGGTCTTAGTATACTCTATTGCTCTCTCTCTCTTTCTTTTCAACAAGGACTGGATTAAGGAGCTCTCTCATTTTCGTTGCTTCTGTCCAAGATTGATCATTTAATTGCTATTTAAGCAGTACTTACTACGCTTTTATTATACGCAATGAATTCATGTTGAACTTTAATTGCGTGTAACTTAGAAACCAAATTGCGGCATATCATAAGATTTTACAATCTTCTATAGTATCTCACAAAGTGATTATTTATGTGATATTTGCTGTTGCCTTGTAACTGAGAGTAGCATGTGCAAATAAGAAATAGATATGATATAGATTTGTGATAATTTGTTTAAGATGGATTATGATTCAAGATTACAGAAAGATTATGAAGACATGAAAAGTATTAGTTCAGATTGTGATATAGGATATGATCATGAGTTCAACGAGGATTTTAGATGTATGCGAATTTTAAGAGAGATACGGCAAAGATTAAGAATGAAGAGATAGACAAGATATCGAGTCTTTAGCGTTCTAGAAGGATGACTTGGTAGTAGTAACAACGACCCGCTCGGGAGAGTAATACTCCCGAAAGTTCGTTTTTTTCGCGCGCTACTCTAGCCAGCTGTTTTACGCGCTATCCTAGTCAGTTGTTTTAAGTTGCACAAAATCTATATCATTTAGTACAAGGGGAACAATATGAGCCTTATATCATGGAGTACAAGGGCAACAAAACGAGCCTTGCGGGACTTCTAACTCGTTCCTACTACTACTACTACTTATATGCACAAAAGTAAGTAAATCACATTTTTGAGTATTATTTTCGTATTATATTAATTTAAAAAGTGTTATAAAAATGTAAAAAAATGTTTTAAAAAACTTTCCTCGAGCCGGGTTTGAACTCACGCCAAAAGAGAATTTCGTTACTAGCATATAGCGCTAGCCCACTCAGCCACGAGGACCGACAACAACGATCGTCTGAATTCTGCTATTTGAATGCAGCGTGGTAAGACATAGATAACGCCAACCAATCAGAACTGTGTTTTCCGTTCCTACTTCCAGGAGCATTACTCTCCTGAGCTAGTCCTGTAGTAACATCCTTTGTGGTATTACAATTTATGTAAGCTAACAATTTGGCGCAGTCGGTAGGATAGAAGATACGCTCAAAGATGAGTAAATATCAGATAAAGTAAATACCAATGGTTGCATTGCACAAGAACTTGCTAGACGAGATGCAACCATTCCAAGTCTGCAAAATGAACTTCATATGTTGCGTAAACAGATTCCAGAATATGGTAAAGGAATCAGGAAGATCTCAGGATGGTAAAACTGGTAGTCATGTATGTAAGGTATACAAGTAAACCAGAGAATGGTCCAGCTTTTGGCAATAGATGTTTCCGTTGTTTCGGATTTAACCACTTCGCTCGTGTTTGTACATCATGCTTTTCGAGTTTCAATACAAACCCACAAAAACATGAAACCCATATAGGGTCAATGAGACAGGATTACAGGAAAAATTCAAACGCTAATAAGGACAACGGAATCAGCGTAAAGTTTGTACAAACACGGTCACAAGCAGAGCTGCAACAAAAGAGATGAGCACAAAGTGAAACTGAAACAAAGATCAAGACAGACCTAAAGTACAGGAGACATGGATAAATCTGGAACAAGCACAGAAAAGTGGTCACATTGGGTATACACAGAATCGGTGCTACTTAGAACATGAGTTGTCAGCAAAGGATCAAAACAATATTCAGGGTGAAAAGACATTGTTACCTATTGTCCATAGATCTGTTCGGCTAGTAAAATCGTTACACAGTCCGGCACAGGTCCAGAAGTTACGGTCAGCTAAGAAAGAGAATACAGACCGCCTAATATCATTGTTGACCAGCAAAAGCGAGAAAAAACGATTAAAGGATTTTATCTCTGCAAGATCAGGTCAGGGAAAGAGCGATTACAAAGATTAACCAAAATGCAAACAGTGACAAACAGACTAAGGTCAAGGATAAAGAGTTACAGATGTTAATTGTTCAACAGAATTGGATACAAAAACAGATTAACACCATGATGGCTATTTGACAAAAACAAAAGAAGAAAACGAAAGAGTCTGAGGAATGCCAGGAGAACGATTTGTATTCTGATTCTTAGTTTTGAGCTATTATATTCGTTGTGAAGTTCTGTTTTATGGTGTCTTCCCACTTGCGACAGTCCTATTAGGGACAGGGACTGTTAGCTGTCCTATGAGCGACCGATTCGATCTATTAACTGCCCTATGAGTCACTGATTCGTTCATATTAAGGTAATGGAAGAAGATAAGGTTCTCTCTTCTTTAACTTGTTTTATGCTAGTGTGATTTAGAACCTAACAAAATGTACTGTGAAAAATTTCGCTCTACCTGAATTTAATACGTGAGAATGCTCTCATTATATTAACAATCTTTTATATGTTTTTCCTAATATTATATTTTTGAATTAATTTATATGAATGCATTGACTCTATCAAAGAGAAAACTAACTAAATATTTAGAGTAGCTCCGCCTTTGTCTATGATTCTAATATAATTAAAAATTTCATGTTAAAATGATACGGAGCATAAGTTTAGATTGAGGCATAAGAAAGAAATCAGAAAGAGGTATGGGCGCCCGAAGAAAATTTTCTAGGGAGGGGTATTTCCATGGTTGCTGTATCACGTCTGGTATATCTGATATTTAATATATGTGGTTTGCTATATTACGTATACATTTTTGCGAGCCAGGGGGCGACCCCTGCCTTCCCATCGTGTGCCCATGGAAAAAAAAGTGTTCACCATTTGAGGATATCAAAGAAATCTAAAAACACGGTGTATTCGAAGAAATTATTACAGAAGTTACAAATCTCTCGCAGGACTTTACAGTTCGTCTAGTTATAAGGGATTATTTCAGATTGCTTCACGACAAGCTTTTATGTATAAGTCAAAACAAGGGAGGAAGGTAAATTAAGCAATTAGTAGCTTACAATAGGGGGGACAACAGGGATATTTAAAGAGTTTGTTTACCTTTTGGATTGTTTTACCTTTAGGAATTTTCATGGAAATATCCCTGTTGTCTCGTTAAGTTATTTGATATGTTTTATGTCAAATCTAACTCAAAATTAAAATAAGTTTTATTTGCACTCACAGTAGAGGAAAAATATATTTGACGAACAGTATCACTGGTACGTACATATTTCATACCAAGGTTGTTCGGGCGCTAATAACGCCAGAGGCAAACATGTTTTACGAGATTGAATCATATCATCTTCCATCAACTCAATGTAAATGAATCGGCCGCTCATAGGACAGATAACAGTTCCTGTCGCTAATAGGACTGTCGCTTCTGTGACTAATTCCTGTTTTATGTTGTCTAAGTTCTGATTTTTGTAAAAAGGGGGAGAATGTTGGGCACAAAGTGATTATTATTTATGTGATACTTGCTGTTCCAAGTAAACGAGAGTAGTCTGTGCAAATAAGATAGATATGATACAGATTTGTGATAATTTGTTTACGATGGATTATGATTCAAGATTACAGAAATATTATGAAGATATGAAAACGTATTCGTTCAGATTGTGATATAGAATATGATCATGAGTTCAATGAAGATTTTAGATGTATGCGAATTTTAAGAGAGATACGGCAAAGATTAAGAATAAAGAGACTTATAAGATATTAAGCTTCTTTAGCGTTTAAAAGGATGACTTGGTAGTAGGTATTGTGGTATTACAATTTATGTAACTTAACACCCCAATGCCAGGTTTAATCCAGTTCGGATGCGTTCAGTTGAAATTGTACGATATGAAGTTTTCTCTGCTTAATTTTAAAAAGGATGAATTCAGTTAACTTCTACGATATGTACTGTCCTTGTGATTAATTTATAAACGATGAATTCAGTGTTGAACTCGTATAATATGTAGTATTTTTGTGTTTAATTTAAAAAGGATGAATTCAGTTGAACTCGTACGATATGCAGTTTCCTTGTGATTAATTTAAAAAAAGATGAATTCAGTTGAACTCGTACATGTGGTGTCCTTGTGATTAATTTTAAAACGATGAATTCAGTGTTGAACTCATATGGTATGATATGTAGTATTTTTGTGTTTAATTTAAAAAGGATGAATTCAGTTGAACTCGTACGATATGCAGTTTCCTTGTGATTAATTTAAAAAAGGATGAATTCGGTTGAACTCATTCCATATGTTGTGTCTTTGTGATTATTTTTTTAAATAAAGGAAGAAAAAAGCTTTATTTTCGAGCCATCGTTAGTTTACTCTTTACTTTTTACTTTATTTAAATCCTTGGTGTTTGGCCACGCCATCTGTGATACAGCTCCTTACTTCGTTGTAAGTGATACGTAAGAGAAATGAATCCGTTTAACAATTTATACAAATACTTTTATTATTATATTACTTCTGATATTACAAAATAATCGTACGAAAATCTACTAAAATGGTCTTACACATTCACGCATGACATTACTGCTTTTAACTTCATACAGGTAGTACCATACATGATATATAATACATGTATAGGAAAATAAATTTTAATTTACATTTCATGTTCTACTTAAATACATTTTTCACTATTATATACAAGTTTATAAACTTCCTATGTATTGTATATTTCTTCACACTATCCAACAATCTTTCTTTTTGAAAATGTATACATAAGATTACAATGGCGACTAGAGGCAAAGAATTTGTTTTTGATTTACTTAATTCTTACTTCTATTAAAAAAAAAAAAAAAGTTCTGAATGTTGATACGCCTTCTTTGGTCTTAAGCAACTTTTGTTTGCTTATTTTTAGTTTTACAACCCATTAATTTACACATTTAATCGAAATTGGTCCCTTCTGGATATCAAGATCATCAGTACGTGAAAGGCGAATTCCTAACCAATAAACATCTTGCATGTAATTACTACAAAATATAATCTCATAATGTGATAATTTACACTCTGTACTCGGAATATGTTACAAAAAGAATGAGGTATTGTTTCTAAGTTGAATTGGTGAATACAAGTCCAAAGTTCTAACTTTGGATACGATTCTATTTAACCCTTGGAGTACCAAGATGGGGTCAATTTGACCCCAGCGAGACATTATCTATTTTTTATTGCATTAAAAAAATGTATGCTGAAATGGTCTTCTAGGAATGCTTCTATAAGAGTCTCTTGAATAATTTTGTACACTTAACAAGTATCGTAGAATCTGTCTTTTTATTTACAGAAATGGAAAATGAGGTCAAACTGACCCCATCTTGGTTAATCATGGAATAAAAGAGTTTTCAGTCATATTCCGAGAGAGGAGAGAGAAAAAAAATTCTCATCCCGCCAAATGTAGACGGCGCTGACGGCATGGCATTTTCGTGCAAACAAGTTTTGGCGCCAACCTCATTTTGTTAGTTTTTCTTATGTGGTACATTTTCCTCTTTACAATAAATGTTCATTGCTTGTATTGTAACAATAGAGTATCATTTAATCTCTTTGCTGGCCTTAAGTGTCACAAAAACCTATGGGGTCAAATTGACCCTATCTTGGGCATTTAAGTAAAATTTATATGTTGGTGCTCCAAAGATTATATACGGTTGGTGTTTCGCATGTATGCTCAATGTTCAAGTCAAAGAACAAGCTTGAGCTTTCAACTTCTACTGCTTTACTTATCAATTCAATTGTGTTTCTGTTTCTAAAAGAAATGTGGTCAATGTCTGTCTGACTTCGTACTTTTTTTAAAAAAAAATCTTTAAATGTCATTCTGATCAATTTTCTTAAGGAAAAATCTCATTATTCGCCTAGTTATAACTGATATTATAACAGCAACGAAACATGTTTATCAATCTAACCATCAGAAATTAGTTGAATGCGTTTGTTGCTTAAAAAATATGCTTATAACACTTATCGCAATTAGTTTTCTTGTCTGCGAAGAGTCTAAATGAAGTCAGAAATAGATAACAAGAGTCATATTCTTGAACTAGTCTGAATATTTGAGCGAAGGTTAGCTCATACAGCCCGCAATCTTTTCAGACCTTCTAAACCATTTCAGAGTATGAATGGCTAACATACCTATGTCCATTTGTTATTCGTACAGAATGAACTAGGTAGTTCGTTTTCCGATTCTAAACTTACCATAGAATTACTGTATAATGTTCAAATACGATATACATTAATATATTAGAAGTAAATGAAGCAGGAAATCTAGCACTGTAACATTAGATTCGAGAATATGTGGAAAATCTATAATATTCGAATAGCTAAAGTAGTGAATTATGACTGAATAGAAAGTATTCATAGCTAACAGCTTTTAAATGATGAAACTGCATAATTAGTTACCAAAATTGATTGTACTAAAAGTTGCGTAGATAAAGTAATTAATGTGCTGTTAAAAACTGTTTTGATAAATGTATATTCTATTGTAATACTGTGAAAATGGTTTCGTCATTTCTTAGCAGCATCTGCATATGAAGAAGTGCACAAACGAAAACGCCATTTTCGTATCTGCGTCATTTCCTCTATCAAAAAATAGTTTCAACATTTTCAACCCTATACTATTGTACGGATAAGAACATCGCTCACCTATTTTTACGTATATTTCAATATTGGTTATTAGAAATAAATAAATAATTACCAAATGAACATCCAATTGCTACGTCAGTGCGTTCAGTGACTTATGCCTTGTCTTTAAATGTTTGTTTAACGAGCTCTTAAGCGTGAAACTTTGCCCACATACGGAACACACGAATGATTTGTCTCCAGAATGTGTTTTCATGTGGTTTCGCAGACTTTGACTGAAAGACTTACCGCAGATAGAACATGTGTACGGTTTAATTCCTAAGTGGGACCGACGATGATTATACAAATTACTTCTATCTGCGAAAGACATGTTGCATTTGTCACAAGGGTAAGGTTTGATCCCTGAGTGACGGTTCATGTGCGCTACTAACAAACGTTTTATTGTAAACCCTTTCCCACACAACTGACACTGAATCGGACGCTCACCAGTGTGTTGCAGTTTATGCTTATTGTAATTCCCGGTACTAACAAACCCTTTACCACACACCTCACATACATGGGACTTAACCCCAGCATGTGATCGCATATGTACAGTCATATCGGCTTTTTTAAGAAAACCTTTCCCGCATTCGCTACAACGCATAGGGTACTGACCTTGGTGTGTAAGAACATGGATTTTTAGTCTTTTTTCCGATGTAAAACCTTTGGTACATATATCACAGTAAAAGGGAAATTTCCCTGTACATAATGGAATGTGAGCACTGAGATTCCACTGAACACTGAATCGTCGTCCACATATTTCGCACATGTATGGCAGTTCACCTGTATGTGTACGAAGATGTATATGCAGAGAATTGGATGTCATATAACCTTTCCCACAGTATTTACATATATGCGTGAATTCCCCTCGATGTTGTTTCATATGGTTTTCAAAATGACAATTTTGAATAAACCGCCTGCCACACTGTTCACACTGGAAAGGTCGGTCATTATTGTGTCTTTTCAAATGATACATCAGAGTACTTCTTTTCCCAAACCCTCGACCACAGTGTTCACAATGATAAGGAAATTCCCCTGTATGCTGCTGATAATGATGTTTTGTTAAGTAATCTTTCCCTGAGAACTGTTTCCCGCATATTTCACAGCAAAACACTGTTGGAGCCAACTGTTCCTTTACGTCTTTCTTTTCTGAAATATCTCCTAGTTCTTCTTCCTCCACTTCATCCTCCTCCTCTTCATCATCACCACGATCATCGACATTTTCTTCGTCGGAACTTGCTTTTTCGTCTTTTCTCTCAGTTTCTCCAACAGTCCTACCACTCTCAGGCTCCTCGAACCTCTGCATCTACGAGAAAATTTAAAACAAATATATCACATCCTACTACATCTAAAAAAATGAAATGAAATCTTTAAGTTTAACGTCCCACGGTTATGCCGGTTAGGCTAAAGGAGACGGTGATAATGAGAAATGAGTGAAATGATGGAATGAAGAAAGTGGGAGGAAACGGGAGAACCCCGAGAAAACCCACGAGCACGGTGTTTGTCCACCACAAAGTCCACACGGCGCGAACTGGGATCGAACCAGGGATCCCAAGCACCAAAGGTGAACGCTCTACCACTGAGCCACCGCGCTACATCTAAAAAGTTATTAGGTAATTTTACAAAAGCATATTGTTAAGCACGAAAATCCTGACCATCCTCTTTTTAAAAGAGAATATTCTCGCAACCTCAGTTAGGAAATTTTATTTCCTAACTGAGGAAATAAAAGTTCTAAATTGGTTTAAAAAAAAAATCACATTAATTAGAGAGAAGCTCCTATTTACCCCACTTAGGCGTTCGTTTATCCGGTTACTCATCCCAGATGCCTGAACCGTCCTTACCACATATGACATGGTGATTCGAGAGCGTGCGCTAGTGTGTCGTATGGGATCGCAATTCCCGATCAGACATACCATTGAGGAATTATCAGACATACCACTGAGGAATTATCAGCCATACCACTGAGGAATTATGAGACATACCATTGAGGAATTATCAGACATATCAGACATACCATTGAGGAATTATCAGACATACCACTGAGGAATTATCAGCCATACCACTGAGGAATTATGAGACATACCATTGAGGAATTATCAGACATATCAGACATACCATTGAGGAATTATCAGACATACCACTGAGGAATTATCAGACATACCACTGAGGAATTATCAGACATACCATTGAGGAATTATCAGACATATCAGACATACCATTGAGGAATTATCAGACATACCACTGAGGAATCATCAGACATACCATTGAGGAATTATCAGACATACCACTGAGGAATTATCACACATACCACTGAGGAATTATCAGACATACCATTGAGGAATTATGAGACATACCATTGAGGAATTATCAGACATACCATTGAGGACTTATCAGACATACCACTGAGGACTTATCAGACATACCATTGAGGAATTATCAGACATACCATTGAGGAATTATCAGACATACCATTGAGGAATTATCAGACATACTATTGAGGAATTATCACGAAAACTGGATCTCCGAGATGCCTGAACCGTCCTTCACCAAATTCGACACGGTGAGTTGAGAGCGCGCACTTGAGTGTCGTAAGGGGGCACTGTCTCGATTTGACATACTATTGAGGAATAATCGCCGAAAAACTGGATCTCCGAGATGCCTGAACCGTTCTTCACCAAATTCGACACGGTGAGTTGAGAGTGCGTACTTGAGTGTCGTAAAGGGGCACTGTCTCCATTGGACATACCATTGAGGAATAATCGCCGAAAAACTGGATCTTCGAGATGCCTATCTTCATCCAATTTGACATGGTGATTCGAGAGAGTGTCGTAAGAAATCGCATGACCTGATCGGACATACCATTGAAGAATAATCACCGAAAAAACGGGAAACCCATAGACTTAACATTGGCAAAGCATTTGTGTACGAATTCACATTGTAAACAATGTAAAATAGAATTTTCAGCACTACAAATAGGGCGAAGTCTTTTAGTTTTGTTGTGTGAACACGATTTTTCCAAGCCATTATGTTCTTTGCTGATATGCCAAATTCAACTATGTGTACGAGTGTTCGTTCACGAAAACAAATGATGCATTAAAAAATTCTATGAATAATCACTAAACGTTGATCGTATCGCTCCAAGTTTGTAATTAATGCATACCTAGTTTAAGTGAATTCCATTTATGGATCAGGATACTTGGCTTTTCAATGAGAAGTGCGTAGCCACATCTCTTAGCAAGACTGTATATGAGGATCTTTCCTATACACAGTAGATAAACGAAAAAAAAAAAATGAAGTAAAGTAACGGCATTCTTACTTTCTTTTTTCGGGACAGACCCAACGACTTTGTGTGTGTGTGTGGGGGGGGGGGTGATAAAAGCTTCGCATTTTCTTGACTTCGGCACTCGTGTATAATGTAGTAACCACCACGCCCCGATCCTTTTAGTTCCCCAGTTTTAAAAAGGCTGTGTGAACCTCTGAGCCACATTGATACGATAAACAAATTTCGCTCTCAGTGGGTTCGAACTCGGGCCACGCCAGTTGCCAAGTAGGCACATTACTGACTACGTTACCGCGGCTAAATAAACGAATAGGAGGGGGTTAAAAGCAACAAAATCGTTCAGTGGTCAAAAGCTCACCTCTGAAAGGAATGAGTCCTATTCAGTCCCGCTCACGTTAATTTATACTGCTCACTACCGTGTATATTTGTTTTGTTGGAGATCTGCTTAACGCCAGCACAAGCGTTTCATTACAAATCACTCGTAGCTTCCTTATGGTTCAATGGTTAGCTTTCGGGGCACAAGACGTGAGTTCAGTTCACGGTGGGAGCTCATGCGGTTCCGATCGCACGTTATGCTGTAGGCTTACGTCTTACCTAGCCTCGTTGATGAAGAGAGACTTTAAGCTCAAAATCATCTGAAACTAAAATGAATAACGTGGAGTATTGAACAGAAGACTTCATTTCAATTTCATCATGTACCCCACAATAATGAAACTATTGTAATTGTATTATAACAGTTTCAAGAGAAATATTATCAATACACTCACTTTTCTCCTAAATTATTATAGATCGTTTAAAAAAATCACATTAGACATCTAATTTTCCCTTACATGTATCAGCACTGTCAAGAACTACGTAAGGAAAGAAATTTAGTGGTAATAGGATGTATGGGATGATGGTTTTTGAGTTTAGCGTCCCTTTCAACAGCGAGGCTATTATGATACATGGATCTACAGTTTAACGTGTGATCCGAACCACATGAGCTCCCTCCGGGAATCGAACCCAGGTCTCCCACGCGGGAAGCCGAGTAGGCTAACCGCTAAGCCACGAGAAAGCTCTAGGATGTCACAATGAAATTCTGGCATTAATTTTCCTGGATTTTCACGACTAAGTAAGTAAATTATCCCTGATCCTGACTAATGACAATACTATTTCAGATTAGGTTTAGAAAAACAAATCTCACTCTCCTTATACCCTTTCAACCCTCTCCTCATTTCTTAAATACACTATAAACTTACTTTCTTACTGTAAATACTTATTATCAATCAAACTTCAGACTGTATTTGGAATACAATAAAACACTAGTACGAACAGTAACTATAAACTAACGATTTTTTTTTAAATACCTCACCACCCTGAATACAAACATAAACAAGTAAACATATATCATAATTTGGCATATCTCTTTGATTATCTACAGCCGAAAAAAACTATTTTTTTTTTCCCTGTAGCATCTGAAAGTTTGATTTAATTTGTTCTGCTTCTTTTAAAGCTTGAAATTTTAACACCTTTCGGTACTCCTCAAGTTTCTTTACTTCTAAAGACTATCTTCTTTTTTTTTTCTTTCTTTTTTAGCCCTTTTCTTTATTCTTTTTGAATGTTTTGATTCTTTGATATTCTTTTTATATCTCTTCCAGAGGCACGTAAAAACAATCCCCGACTCTTCTGTGAAATATAGCAATTTCCCAGACTTTCGGCACACTTCGAAATATTCCACGGACTTTCTCTAACTTTCAAGGTCTATGTGAACTCTGAACAGATAAAAATATTTTGCTGCTTCCCAGAGAGAAACGGTAGATCAGTGCTACAGCGGTCATCTCTGGCACGCGGGAGGGTTTCCTTGTTTGACTCCTGGACAAGAGAGTTTGTGATAGGCAATATTGTGTCCGTGGCTTTTCTCGATAGTTCCCTGTTTCCTCCCACAGCAACATTCCACCAATTATTTTAATGATTACTCACTTTCATTAGTTCATCCGTCTCTTTTAGCCTAAAGTGCACACCCGTGGGACGTGAAATTATAAATTAAATCTTTGCTCTTCTTCCTCAATGATTGGTGACGACGGTGGTAAAATCAATGATATTTCAACTTTTGTCCAAAAACGTCCATGTCTGAATTTAATTTTGATTCCCTCGTATGAATCCCTCGTGTCATTCAATGAATGATAATGATCTTTTTTATACTTTATCTCACTTTATCGACGTTATACTTAGTATCTTTCTCGTGTTTTGAAAGACCCGAAGTTGGGGCATCGCTTTATTTTGCCTCTTTTTTTTTTTTTTTTTTTTCAGTCTAGCGCATGTGCGCGTGCTCCTTTTTGTCAGGCCTCTATAAGTGTTTTTGCGACGTCGAAATATGATTTATTAAACCATCTATAACACTTTGAAGAAGCAAAATTAGTACCTTTTGAGTTAATTAATTATTGTAATTAAATCATGTTACAATATAAGACATTCAGGGTTCATAGTGGTCTGGTCTCTTGTAAATATTTGAAAAATGACCAAAAGCACACGAAAAAGTGACCAAAATCTCATCATGCCCCTTTTTTCCTTTGTCAATTTCTCCAGCTCTCTTTGTTTGTTGTTTTGTTTCATCTTTTCTTCTTTACTTCTTTTTGGGCTCCCTCCTTTGTTAGGTTTTCTAAGTATGCTTTGTAGTTACGGTAAGCAGACTTAGCAGATGTAAGAAGCTTCTGAGTAAGTGGAACCAGTTCTGGTCTATTTCCGAATTTCTTCATCCCAGGCATTATGTTTAACTTAGCATTGAGAGTTCTCAAGGCCATGAAATATTCAAATTCATCACCTACTCGTAAGAAGAACATACAAGAAGCCTAAAACAAGACGAACATGATGAACCACACAGACACACACTCATCGCAACGTGAAGCGGAGCGTTAACTATTACGAGAGAAAACTAAAGGACTATTATGATAGAAGAAAGAACACACACAGAAGAGTTCTCAACTCCACCTTGAGAGCTTAAGCATGCATCAACCATACACTGTGCTTTAGAAAGAATAAAAGCTTAAGTAAGAATAAAGCTGATTGTTTCACATGTGGCAGCAAGTACTGAAGCTTTCACAAGAGTAATGAGTAGCAAGTTTCTGTCTTTTTCCATTTATTTTTATATTTTTCTTAGAAAACTGCCAATGCAAAACATAAATCACACGAAAAAGTCACTTTACCTCTCAAAAAAAGTAACTTTTAGTGACAAATTTGAAAAAAAAAAAAAAAAAAAAAGAAGTAACTTTTAGTGACCAACTTGAAAAAACTAACTTTTAGTTAAAAAAAAAAAAAAAAAAAGTGACTTACTATGAGCCCTGGACATTCCAAAGAAGACGAATTTGTCAAGTGTAAAATGAAAATTACAACTTTTATTGGGTGAAAGATTACCCAATATTCTCTATAATCTATATAATTTCTATATCTAACATGATCGAGATTTTGTTTTTAAGAAACCTGAATTGTTACAGTCAGTCAGTAAAAATTTGTAAGATTTATTTAATTAAAGAATAACAATAAATTCACAATCTACATAATCACAATTTCATCAATTCATTATTACTAGCACACTACACATGTTATCATGAAGGATTATGTAATAGGAAAAATGAAAAGAAATCTTTTAATTTTACGTCCCATGGATATGCGTAGGCTGAAGGAGACGATGATGAAACAGTGGAATGAAGAAAATGGAAAAAAACAGAAGAGTCCCGAGAAATCCCAAGTACGGTGTTTGTCCAGCACAATGTCCACTTGGCGCCAGTTGTGATCGAACCAGGGACCCTACGCACCTGAGATGAACGCTCCACCACTGAGTCACAGCGACTCTCAATTTCTGAGTATTATGAAGTGGTGCATGTGTTTCAAAACAACGCTCTATATATATATATATATATATAGGGTGTTTCAAAACAACACCGACAACGTTTGGGAGGTGATTCCTGACACCAACATAAGGTAAAAAGTATAGACCAACCTGGGTGTACAAATGCTTCCTTTCGGAGCTATATTCTACCAAAAACATGAATTTTAAAGGTCCATAGCTCCAAAACTATGGGACCTACCGTAGTCGGGTCAAGACTTCACTTAGGAACTAGTATGTGTTCTATCAAAATATCCAATTTCACAATCCTGCTGTACTTCAGCAAGTTTTATAGAGGTAATTGGTGAGTACTTAAAATTACATGCCAAACTCCCTCTATAAAAATTGTTGCATGAGTACCGTAGGATTCTGAAACACGAATTTTTGGATAGCGTACATATTAGTTAATAAGTGAAGTCTTGACCCGACTGCGGTAAGTCCTATAGTATTAGAACTATGGACCTTTAATATATATATATATATATATATATATATATATATATATATATATATATATTTTAAATACTTTCGGAAACCTATAACTCCGAAAGGAAGCATTTGTGCACCCAGGTTGGTCTCTACTTTTTGTCTTATCTTGGTGTCAGGAATCACCGCCCAAACGTTGTCGGTGTTGTTTTGAAAACTGATTGTTCAGGTGAGGAGAAATGTCCAACAACATTTCTTCCTACAGAATTTTAATAAATACTCAGTAACGTTTTAAAAACTTTCAAATATGACTAGAACAAGAGAACATTTGACATAAATAAAGTCAAAATTCAATATACTTGTTCCCCGAACATAAACCTGACTTTCCGGTGGACCAACACTGTGTGCGGAGTTTTCTCGGGGTTCTCCCGCTTCTTCCCACTTTCTTCATTCCACCATTTCATCCATTCTCATTACTTATCCGGTACGGCATAATGTGGGATGTAAAAGTGAAAGATTTCATTTCATTTCATTTCATTTCATATGAACCAGTATCTAAGTAGAAAAAAAAAAAAGCACATGAATTCTAAGGTATTACTATTCACCGATTTTATGCATTCATTTTTTGGGTATTAGTAGCATAGGTCTGAAACTGAATTATGCTTAAATAAGAATACTTACTGAAATTATTTGCTCCCTATCCGCTTCTGCTACGGGAAAATTTTCTAGCGTTTCGTCCACATTTTCTTTCTCACTTTCACAAGAACGTTCAACTTGCTGAGGTTCGAAAACATGTTTATCCACAACAACAGATGCCTCGTTCGACCATACATCTACCGTATCCGTGTGCTGTTGCACGCTTGTACACTGATTTCGTTCTTGTGCTTCTTCATCCATACAAATACTATTGGTATCGACAACTATACTCTTCCAGTTCCTACTTAACGATGAATTAGTTTTCTGATATTTTTCTCGAAGTTCTTTTTTAACAGAATATAGTTTCACTTCTAGACAGTCCACAGTTTCTATTAGATTAAGACACTTTGTGCAGAGAATGTTACTATGGAATTTGTTAAAGCTGCTGAGTAATACTTCTTCGGCTTTTCTGGCAACTGGAACATGCGAGGTAGATGTCAACGGAAGGTCTCCTCCTATATTCACAAAATGGCATTCCAACTGCTCCTGTGTGCATGGTGTATCACAGATCAAACATCGCACTGTAACTGGGTAAAGTTCACTAGGCAACGTGATAGATTCTTTCATTCTTTCCGTCGCTACCTGTTGAAACAAAAAGAGCAGTTTTCAATTCAATTTATCGTAATATTACATATAAATATCGTTATTAAAAACAGCTTAATATTTCTTTCACTTACATGGGCATACGTGATATAAAAGTTAACCACCTAAGATACATGCAGATCTCTCATAAAAATAATGCATCTTATTCAGAATTTACTACATATACCACTCTGTGAAGATTCTGGCTCCTTGCCACTGTAAGAAGTCAAAAATGTTTTATACCAAAAGATTATTAACACGATTTATACCGGAAAATGGACGGAATACTTGCGTATTTAATCCATAATTACACATATAATACGTGTACATCTCTTTAAATATAAAAACTAAACCTAACTTAGTATTCGGCACTTCTTCTTTTCTTTGAGTTAATTTTCTTCTATATCTGAACCTTCTCAGAAGTCATGGACGAGAGCTAATTACCTGCTTGGGCTCGCTCGGGATCACTACCTTAATGAGATTCGAACTCACTGATCGCAATGAGGCTCACGCTAGCTCAGGCTCGCATTCGCTCGTTATCCCCAATAGAACTCGAGGCACACTACCTTAATGGGGCTCGAACTCACAAATCGCAATTAGCTCACGCTGGGTCACACTCACATTCGCTCGCTATCCCCAGTAGAACTCGAGGCTCGCCACCCTAACGGGATTCGAACTCACTAATCACAATGAGGCTCACGCTAACTCAGACTCACATTCGTTCGCTATCCGCAATAGAACTTGAGGCTCGCTACTCTAACGGGATTCGAACTCACTAATCGCAATGAGGCTCACGCTAGCTCAGGCTCGCATTCGCTCATTATCTGCAATAGAACTTGAGGCACACTACCTTAATGGGACTCGAACTCACAAATCGCAATTACGCTCACGTTGGGTCAGATTCACAATCGCTCGCTATTCCCAGTAGAACTCGAGGCTCGCTACCCTAATAGGATTCGAACTCACTAATCGCAATAGGCTCACGCTAACTCAGATTCACATTCGTTCGCTATCCGCAATTGAACTCGAGGCTCGCTACCCTAACGGGATTCGAACTCACTAATCGCAATGAGGCTCACGCTAGCTCAGGCTCGCATTCGCTCGCTATCCCCAATAGAACTCGAGATTCGCTACCTTAATGGGATGATTCAAACTCAGTAATCGCAATGAGACTCACGCTAGCTCAGACTCGCATTTGCTCATATCTCCAACAGAACTCGAAGCTCGCCCAGGCTCACTACTTTAATGGGACTCGAACTCACTAACTGCAATTAGGCTCACGCTGGATCAGACTCATATTCGACTGCTATCTCCAATAGAACTCGTGCTCACTAAGAGTTCAAATTTCGCTGACCTCAATGAAACTCAAACCTAGTTTGTACTCGGAGCTCTGGCTCACTATTCACTTATGAGATTCGTGCTCACATGGACTACTTTTCATTTAATTAAGCTCAAGGCCAGCAAACTGAACCGGAAAGCCAGGCTCGCAAATTTTAACATTTCTCCTCTAGTCTAATGCTTTTCGACTGCTTTACCATGCCAGCCAGGAAAACCTTGAAAGAAATAGATCAACGTTATCACACAAAGAAACGCATCTATATGACAATGGCAATAAATACGTAATATACAACGATCTGTTATTTCTTCACCGCTTTTATTTCTACTTTACAATAAGTCATCATTAGGAAAAGCCAATCAATAATCTGCTAATTAAGAGTGTATTTGCTATATATGGAGTAGAGTAGATAAATAAATAACAAAAGATATACTTTTTGGTGCCATAAAAGTTCCATCTTTTTTTGATTTTCTTGAAAACTATCCACGAAAAGTTACTTTCAAGCATGCTATCTTGTTCAGTTTGACGTGAACTATCGACTAATACATACCTTGTATTTGGACAACATTTTAGCTAAACACAAATTGAGTTAATGTTAATTTTAGGTTATATCTCATTAACCATACCGCGTACTGTCGTCTTGCTAGTGTCATAATTAAGAGCATATTGAGAGTATATATTTCTGTATTAGTTTCACCCTCAACAAGTGGTATGGTTCTAATACAGCATGAACTGTTTTTCTTCTGTTTCTTGAATATTACGTATAACCTTTTACAATCACACATGCCCATTTTGTTTAGCTCGGTAAGATCTATCGATTGATATATGTCTCATCTTTGGACACATTTTGTTTCGTTAAACGTCTTAGAATGTATTTAATTAGAACGCCTCAGAATAAATAATTCTAGAATTTATTTATATATGATGGGGTATCAAAAAGTTCGTGCAACCACCTAGAATAAATCCCCTCTGGAGAACTCTGACACCATGATGGTGTTAGTCCTTCTCTACGTAGCTTGTCTAGCGACACATTTTTCCCAGCGGTTCTTCACTTTCCGTATGCCCATTTTGTAAAAGCTGTGCAGTTTGGCTTTGAAATGAAATGAAATCTTTGAGTTTTACGTCCCACGGTTATGCCGGTTAGGCTAAAGGAGACGGTGATGATGAGAGATGAGTGAAATGGTGGAATGAAGAAAGTGGGAGGAAACGGAAGAACCCCGAGAAAACCCACGAGCACGGTGTTTGTCCACCACAAAGTTCACTTGGCGGGGGCTGGGATCGAACCCGGGGCCCCAAGCACCAGAGGTGAACGCTCTACCACTGAGCCACCGCGCCCCCCCAGTTTGGCTTTGAAACCACAGTTCAACCTCAGAAATGACGTCATCCCTACTGTCAAAATGGCGTCCTCTGAGTAGACGTTTCATTTCTAGGAAGAGAAAGAAGCTACTTGGTGCTAGGTCCGATGACAATAGAGGCTGGGGTAATATTTCATGTCCTAAAGAGCTGGTGCATTGTCTGCCAACAGCAGCACCCCTTTTGTGGCCAATCCATGACGTTTCCTCTTCAGTTCCTCTCGTAGCTTACTTAGGAGATGGGAATAATAGATCCTACTAATAGTCTGTTCCTGTGGTAGGAAATTTGTGATAATGACCTCTTCAGAGTACCAGAAAACGGGAAACATCACCTTGGTGCACTTTTATTATTATTATTATTATTATTATTATTTTAAGGTGAGGAGTATTTCCATTACGTGTTCATTCCCTTTTTTCTGGGTCATAAAGATAAACCCAATTTTCATCCGTTGTCAGTAGTCTGCCGAAAAAAATCCTCCTCACAGAGATGAAACATTTCTCTTGCACCGTCCTCGCGATTTCACTTCTGGAATGGTGAAAACAGACATGGCACCCACAGTGCTGACTCTTTCTGAAGATACAGCTGGTTGTAAATGATATTCCACGCAGACCCATAACTCATACTTATTGCACACACAACACTTTCAATGGTTCTCCGTCAAGACGGCATCATTAGTGAAAGATGGTTTTCCAGATCTAAAATCCGTGGTGGTCATGTGTCCAGTTTGTAATTGCCGTTTCCACTTGAATACAATCTATAGGACGGGCTTTCATCCTCATAGACTTCTTTAATCTCTTCGTGGATCTGCTTTGCTGATTTCCCTTGGAAATGGAGATACTTAATGATGTTCCGTGCCTCAAGTTTGTCAATCATCGTATTTTCAATGAATTACCTGAAAGAGATATTCTAACGAGTCCATAATTTGCATGATTAACATACAAGGACCTCACTATAAAATGCATGTCCGAGAGTTTCGTAGTTCGTTACTTTCTAGGTGATTGCACGAACTTTTTTTCTGATTCGCTCTCGTATTTTTAATCATGAATGTACCATTTACGATAATAGAATTCTGTCGGCTCTCGAAACGAAAAAAAATATCTGAACATCCATTTCAAACAAGACGACAATATCAGTAAATAAATAAATAAAATAAAATAAGATCTTACCTCATTTTTCCTGATTTCATCATCTTCTACTTCTTGCTGCTGTTCTTCTCTTTCATCATCCATTCCTTCCGCTTCCTCGACGATAATTTCACTTGACGACTCTTGACTCACACTATCTATTCTTGTGGGGTCCACATTGCAATTATCATTTGGAACACCAACTTCCACATCCTCTATGAGAATTTCACTGTTGTCTGAACATAACTGGATCGAATCCGGGAGCGATCCTTCGTTATGTAAGCTATTCACATCTTGAGTATAATGTTCTAACAGCAACGACGGATTTTCCTGGTCAAGACTACCTTCTGTATCCACATTTATCTGGTAATGACCGTCGCGAGTATCTGAACTACAGTGTAAATCTTTGTTGGGTTTGTATGGTTGACTATTAGCAGGAGGCTTTGGCACGGATGAGTCAATATGATGTTCATTTGTTTTCAAATTGCCCGAACAACAGTCCACCTTCTCTGTTTCTCCGCATGTTTGACCTTGCCTTTGCTGTTCTTGATTGATATTTGATTGACTTTTGGAAATATAATTAGTATTAATTTGATCAAAATGTTGACTATGGCTATAAGTATCGGCTTTCCCAGATGGTAATGAAGTTCTGGAATAAAGTATATTTTGGTTCATCTGATACATGTATGGCGATTGCGTGTAACATGTTTCGTTATGAAAATCGCAACTATACGATTCAACGTTACTGTAGTCCTGCTGTTTATTTTGATGAAGTATAGCATCAGTCTGTACATTTGATATTCTCTCCTGAGATTTCTCTTCGGTCAAAGATTTTGATCTGTTATTTTCTTTATTGCATATTCTCGCATCTTCCGAACGACCTTGAGTTGTTGATTTACTAGAATGTGAAAGTTGTGTCGATTCGAAACAAGTAACATCGCATAGTTCTGTTACACATGGTTCGGAAGCTCGTTTCAAGTCATTATGATCCGGCAAATATGGGTTCATCGGGGGTAATGCTGCAGAAGAGTACTGCTCATTAAGTTTATAATTTGATTGGCCAGGATAACTCATAACACTTTGACCGAAGCAACACGCTTGAGGATCCACGCCTACTTTGGACTGAAGAGAAGGTACGTCTCTGTTGCTGGTCTTAAAAGGGCCCAACGGAGGTAATGGAGAGCAATATCCCATCGTATTTCCGATCACACTTCTTTTGTTAATATAATATGAATGAGTTGTTTCACAAGCGGAGGATTTATCGACTGAATGACGACTTCGACCATTATCAGAATACGAAGTGCTGGCAGATGAAATCGGAGTGTGAACTTCCGGTGGAAGCGAAGGCCACAGAGGATCAGACTGTCCAAATCCATGAAATCCTGATGGGGAAAAGGTGCCTTGTGGTATGGAAAACCCAGTTGGTGAAGCGAACACAGTACCATAGACACTTTGCGAGCTCTGACTTGAAAGCAATGGGTTAAAAAGTGGTTGCTGAGACGTTGATATTCCTCGATAGAAGGGGTGTCCTGAGGAAGAATTTGATGTTGGAACAGTCTGTTGTGACGAATTACTTGAAGTATTGTTATTATTATTATTATTATTATTATTACAACTCTCAGAATTTGTCAGAAAAGAATTACTCAAATAATCTGTTTGCTCCTGCACAGATGGGTAAAATGATCTGTTATGAGACGCTGGTGCTGGTTGACTTTCTGCGTATCTTCCATAATTTCCAGCAGGGCAATTTGCGCAGATGTCTCTATGAGCAATCATTTGCGGTAGCTATAAGAAAGAATACCACAGAGCATAATTAATAAGGTTCTTTCAAAGTTTAAAGTTTAACAGACTACAGACAAACAAATACGCAAATTTAATATATATATATATATATATATATATATATATATATATATAGTAGAATGAGCTCTTGAACACTGGAGAAGAAAATATACTGGTGCTTAACGAGATAAGTGGATGCATAATTAAATTATCATATAGGACTTAGATTAGCTTACTTCAATATTTTACTACCGTACAGTTCCAACAGAAAGCATTTCTCTTCTTCAACTTTCGCTGCTCTTAATCAAATCATGTGACACTAGTTTTGACTTTCTGGTATTTACATGTAAAATTCTGTGGCTTATAAAGACGTATGAAGAAAACATTTTATAAATATGAGGAAGGACCAACCAAGCTTGCACTATTCGAAACAACAACAGTTCATTGTAAAATTAAAAACTCATCAAACTGATGTATCTTAGAACGAAGACTCCACATAATATGATATATCCTATAAAGTATCATATTCGTTGTTAGTAGGTGAAGAATAATGATCTTTCAAACAGAAATTCTTTAAATTAATTTTCTTAGACTATAGTAGAAATATATATATATATATATATATATATATATATATATATATATATATATATATATATGTGTGTGTGTGTGTGTGTGTGTGTGTATGTTTAGACGGTTCCTAAAAAATTGCAGTAGCAAAGGCATATCAATCGACGCAAATGAAAGCTCGAACTCAAACTTGAAAATATTGATTCTCTAATTGTTACCTGAGCGTACGAAAGAATTTCAAAGACTGTCTTTTCTTTCAATTTATTGTCCCATGATTATACCCTTTAGGCTAAGGGAGACGATGATGAAAGAATTGGTAAATTTTCAGCCTTTTTCTTACTTTCTTTTTGAACCTATTTCGATTCTTTGAGGTGTTCTTCATATCTTCTGTGGGCAGCTAAAAATAAATTCCGTGGGCTTTTCTGAAAAATACAGCAGACTTCCCTGACTCTCATCATATTTCCTTGACTCATTTTAATTTTCTTCACTTTCAAGGTCAGAGTGAGTCCTGCAGAAGCCTTCTATTGAAACTGTACGATAATTAAAACTATTGACTGAAACCAAAGTGAAGTCTTCGATTATATTTTGATGTTATCAGATCAATATAAAAACTTTTTTAAAAAATACCGGATTTATACACAGTTATAATATTTATTAAAAAAAAACTTATCTAAAAACTATCAATGTCGGGTTCTAGATATAGTTTATGAGTTCTACCAAACCTACTGTGGCAAAGAAAAAACCCTGGAAAATCTGAGCTAAGAACATATCCGTAGCTGAGCGATGCTGAGAGTAATGAAAATACGATAATTTTAAACGGTAAACAAAAAAGATCATATTGTACTACAGTTTTCGTCTTAAATTCTCTGAATTATGTAATGATACTTTTACTAAAACTAGTAGACAAAATCGGCATACACGGAGAGATAATTGAATATACAAATATAAAATAAATAAATAAATGATAATTATTAACATTTACGAAAACGTACTGAAGCAACTAATTAAAGACAAACTTTCATAATTAAGCATATTGTTACCAGAGTGTATATATATATATAAAAAAAAAGTCAGTCATATTATATTACTTTTAGCCATATTAAGTAGTATGCTCATTCGAATATGTATCATACTGGTTAATTCTACCAAACTTCTTATTGTCGAAACATACTAACGCCAATTAGCTATAGACCATTACTATATCCAGCAATCAAATTCAATCTTAAATCACCTGCAAAAAATAAATTACAGTTGTATTTTACACACACCTGGCCAACTGTTGCTCTCAGAGCGTACAGCGGCTCCGAAGGATCAAACTACCTTCGTATCGAGAGCAAAAGAGTAGAATACGGGATGTGTCTGAGGAAGGCTATGTTACATAGCCGAAACTGTAACACAAATATATAATCTTAAAATATATATATACTGCTTTGGTTAGTTGGAGTTTTATTAGCAATCTGGAATATGGGATACTTAGACTTGTCCGCTTGTAGCAGGATAGCCAGGACGTAAATTCGACTGACTGCGAAATGATTTCATTGTTTCTTGTATGTGATAAACGGAGGAAAGGACCGATTTTATACCACAGATCGGAATTCAATTATATATAACTTACGTACAATCATTATACGTACAACGAAGAAAAGAAATGCACGACTGGACCGGAAATCGAATTCTGGTCTTCAGCTTACCATACATAATCGAAATTACACCTGTAAAGAAACTGATGTAATATAAAATCAGTTATTTCCTCTTATTTGTTATTTACCATATATAATTCAATGGTCAAAAATATTTTGTGATAATTTATGTGTATGCCTAGTTCAAGTGATATGAGTACCTCAGCCACTGACCTCAAGAATCATATAATGTATACCTGTGCAGGTAACATAGTGGTTAAACCTGGTAAGCCACAGATCTGTGTTCGATTCGTTCATTAGTTTTTTTTTTTTTTTTTTTTCTTTCTTTCTTTCTTTCTTTCTCACACTCTGTATATCCTTGTTCATTTGATTGATTTTGAATTTTGTTTCGTTTCGAGTTAACATCCTATTCGAACTGATGCTATATGAAACATGAAGCTCAACATGGCATCAGTTCTGGGCTCCGACTGAGAACAGAACCCGGGTCTTATGTGCCGAAAGCCTGAATGCTAACCACTTCGATACCTCACAGCTCTGTTTTATTGAGTTTCACATTTCATACTATGTATTGTAGGATTAACACGCAGTTGAGAAACAAAAAAAGTGGCAATAATGAAAAAAAAAAAAAAAGTAGAATAACAAATATTCATAACCCATAGCAAGGAGGAAAAAGTAATGATAAAGACTAAAGTACAACGCCTTTTTTGAAGCGCCAATGTTGAGGCAGGACCTATTGTTTAATATGAGATACGAAAGTAATACTCAGTTTACCGTTCGAGGTATTGTCTCAGACCGAACCGGAACCACACATTTTAAAAGAACGCGAGTTGACTGCTTTGCCACGAAGAAGCACGCCGAAACACAGAAAGAAAGCCATGTCACTGATAATTTAATTTGTTAAACCAACCATCCAGGAGATGAGAGGTCGAAAACATACCAAAACGGTCACACATACTTTAATTTAAAATACGGACAGTCATTGACTAGTGTAAATTGATCAATCCAGGCCTCTTTGCACGAGTCGCAATTTGCTTAAGTTGAATTTTTACCATAACATAAGATCTGTCGGAATAACGTACGAAAAATAGGATTAAAAGAAAAATTTTAATAATAATATTGTAATGCAAAAACTCAGTTACATAATGTGCTTCGTGAATAGGGTACAGAACCTTGTACGAACCTCAGCGTATTTCGAAGCTTATGATAAGAGCAGCGTCGCCAAATTACGGCGCAGTTCATGCCTCACTCACTAGATGACTCCCAAATTGGAATGTAGAAATTTAATACTACTTTCTATTTCAGATGTAAGTTCTGTTCGTAATAGTGTTGTAAATTTTAATTATATCGGAATTCTCTTGCGCAAGTATGAATATACGCAACTCGGGAAATGTCTGTAGTTGCCATCTTCAATAAAGAAAAACAAAATTCATATGACGCACACTGGGCCCAAACGTTCAAATTTCGGCGAAAACTATGTTTGAGATTCGTTCTTTCTTAACTAGTAATGAAAACACGTATACGTATTGGTAAATACTTTTAATCACATTTTTTAATATTTTGACATAATTTTACACAATTTAAATATTATACTTCTCTAACTGCACAAAATTTGAACTCTTTTTAACTTAAAAGTTTCAGATTCGGAATGACTCCGACTCACTGCTGCCACTTTGAACTGATCGACTTCTAGTGGCATTAACATTTCGACTACTCCTCTTTCAAATGTTGAGGTTTTCCATAAGCTTCAAATCAACGGTTCTAATGAAATAAGTAATACTTCCATTGTTAGCTTCCCTATTGCGATCAGCGCGTGTTCAATTACAGCCGAACCATAGATGAGCACTTTGTGTACAGTTGATGGGCATAGGCTACTCAAGGATACTTCTCCACAAAAAGATTTGCTGTGCCCATGGCGTAAGGGCGAAACTGTTCTACTTCTATTTGGTGGTCCTGGAAATAGTTTGTAGCACAATTTCTGATTATATCGACATAAATGCCACAAATGTTTGCGCACAATTCTTGATTTGAAACAAACGTCTGGAAGTGGTGTCATTTTTCGTGCTTTCAAATCCCAGCTTTGGTTTGTCAACTTGTAAGCGCATTTCCTTCTTGAATTTGCCCTGAATGCATTTCCTCATTTCGGCCACATTCATTTATTTTCTTCAGCACGAATTTATCACTTTCTAAGACGTAGTTTGTAGCTAAAATGTTGGAAATATTCGAAGAATTTGATACGTGCGAGAAGTATCGTCAATTCAAATTCGAATATTGAGAGATACAGTATTTCTTTTCCTAAATCTTTTTAATGTCATTTTTTCATGTAGTCAACCTACAGAATCAAATGCAATGTATCGAAAAGGAGCAAATATGCGCTACTACTGTTAGCACCCTTGTTCCAAATATGTATTATACAAAACGTCAGCATTTTTTTCTTTCAGACTAATATGCGCTGATATTTATAAAATACATCTCTATAAATCAAAAACGTAATGTAAACATATTCTCCCTTTAACCTTCTGTTTTAAATTATCACAATAAAACACATGGAATGACATTCGACGATAATTAAAGATGAAACAACGGTCTTGCTTGATGATTTTAAAGATATCTTGAAGCTGAAATGAATCACTACTAGTACTAAAGAAATATGAGCACTCGAACTCCGTTCCGGAGGCCGCTCTTAAACGAAATGGTTAGGAATAGCTGTAAGAGCTGCTACGTTTGGGCATGTCATACGAAAAAATGGAATGAAATCTTTGAGTTTTACGTCCCACGATTATGCCGGTTAGGCTAAAGGAGACGGAGGCATGTCATACGAGACATGCATTTTTTCTATGCTTCCAACAAAGTAGAGCTCCCTCCTATGGACAATTAACAATACATTTTATGCGTTACTTCAACGGATTTGCAAAATTTATTTCTGGAGTTTCTGCCAGAAAATTAGAGCATTTACCCCCACTGTGTGACGTGAAATACTCATGAAACTCAAATGAACGTTTAGTTTGAAATTTATGTTTAAAGTATGGGAAGTATTTTCAAATAATACAAGTCCTGACTACGGGCCTACTTTTACTACTCCTTATCGATTAGACTATATTTTAAATTTCACCACTAAAACATAATTGAAGGCTATAAAATTAAAATATACAGCCTGTATCAAAGGTTACGAGCCAAAGGTCAGCTTTGTTATCAATAAAGGTACAAAAAAAGGAAAGGCGTTGGAAATAGATAGTTTTGAAATTAAAATGGTGGAATATTTTCTAACTTACTAGCCGTTTTGGCTCCACATTGGTATGAAGCTCTATGTAGTAAAAAAAAAAAAAAAAAAATCCAGTTTAGCAGGCTGTTCGAACAGAACGTACGACGACTAAAAATTTATACGGGGAAACGTGCACATTGTTATGTGAAGGAACCTAGAACATCTCGAATCAATTTTCCCAACAATGCTGTATTGTTGGTATGGTAAGGTTGGTTGCTATCAATTTGCCGCCCTCTCCGTTTCTCCAGAAAGAGCAAATCTTAAAAGCCACGATTTTAAATATGTTACTCCATTATGAACAAGAAGGGAAGCGAAAGAGCACTCACACTCAGAAAGGCCTAAACACTACAAATACAATCACGTTGTCTGTGTTTTCCTTTCTTTAAATAATAATCTATTATGTTAGTGAAAGATAAAGAAAACACACCTGCAGAGGTAAGATGTAATTCTTTTTATAGAATTCAATATCGTGCTTCAATCTCAAGATTCAATTCAGTTTCAATTCAAGTGCAACTAGCTCTTTTATATTTATTTTCCTTCTACATCTGTTAAATTGCTTTTTAAAGAAGCTCGTTTTCACCTTCAATGATAAGGAAATTGTCGAGTTGAGTTGATTTTAGTTTAGCGTCCTTTTTAGCAGCGAGGCTATATGAGACGTGGAACTACTGATTAACGTGGAATCCGAACCACATGAGCTTCCGCCGGGAATCGAACCCGAGTCTCTCACGCCAAAGGCGCGTACGCTAATCACTTAGCTACGGAGGAGCTCAATAAGGAAATTGTCTCTGAGAAAGACAAAACTAGTTTTCATGTCAAAACTATGATAACTAAATAGAACAGGTGTTCGCTACTGTTCGAGAATTGAATTCTTGTATTTGACAAGCAAGCAATTCATGCTGGGATTTGCTTGACCATTTGCTTTAGCATTGTCCGTGTGAGGCGACATAAACATGATTTATAAATGTAATATTCAAATAGAAGGCAAGTTTAGTAAATTTAACTATCATTATCATAAAGTCTGTTTCCAACAAAAAATGGTTATTTTAAATAATACAGTTATGACAGATTTTGGCGCCCTGTGTAAATGCACGTGTTGCACATATAATAAAGCAGGTCCTATAAGCAAACGACAGCCCGCTGAACTAACAACGTTGCATTTTCATTTAGCATAGGGCGCCTACCAGAAATGAGCCCCAGCTGCTGGTGCAATTGGAAAAATTCCATCCATTTTAGTTTGAAAATCTCCTATTTACAACTTCCCTGTTATTTTATTATTTATTTATTTATTTTTGTATTTTCACTCACAACAGAGTTAGCATATGGCCCCCATACTATTGATACACCCAGTATGATTAATACAGAACACATAACGTGTTGTTATTACGACTTTACCTCATTTGTGCCGTATCCACATGAAACACAATGGTAATGGGCAGACGTAGATGCACACATATTATAACCACACAATGATTCATGGAAATAACGAAAACCAGTCGACGCATCGGACGCCGGAGGGAAGTTACTATTTCCTTCTGACGACACCTTCATGTTGCTTTTTTTCGACTGAAAAATTAATAGAAAATACTCAAGATTAGTGTTCTCGTACAGATAAGGAGTACATTACATAACGCGATTTTTAAGATTACATATATTAGTTGTTGCGTCCAACTAAGGGTGCCCACACACAGATTTTAGAACTACATTTCGTCCATTAGATAGATTATTTGCGGATAAGGACAACTTTTCATTGAAAATGATCAATTGAACTGGAGAAGTGGTAAATTTAGAGGCCAATGGTAAATGTAGGGAAGAATGCTAAGTTGGCGAGGGAAGAACAGTAATGGGGGGTTTTCGCCCAAGTCTTTAGCCCTCTGTACACTATAGGTTAAAACCGTGCTTAATTAAAAGCTCTTTACTTGCCTTAATAATAAATAGCAAAACACATTTATGTTCAATATCATAACTTCAAATTCAAACAGTTTAAGTTGTAACTAAACCATCACAATATTACTGTAGAAATACTTGAAATCGAAATATGGTTAGGACCCATGTCCTACTTTTTTGAAATAATTAAATTGTCACAGTAGTTTTAAATCGTTAAATTTCTTGCAACACTAGTGGCCTCTACTGGTATCACTAACGACGACTATCACCTTGACTCTCTACTACACTATCAGGTAACGTCGTCTATTACAGGGGGCAAAATTTCAAAGTCAGACGCACTCGCCAATCCAAAAATGATGGTCACCAGTATCTCTCACGTACAAATTATGAGACCCCCCCACCACACACACACACACACACACACGGCCTTTGGTTTGATAAAGAAAGAGATTACATCAGGACATAAAATATCAAAACCAGCCAATTAGATTCAGGATAATCAATTTTGAGTTGGACAATTCATATAGATGTTAAAAAATATTTTACCTTCACGTTTGTCTAGCGCTCTCTCTTTGCACTGAAGTATTAGTTGTCGATCGTAGTTTTCGAATCAAAGTCCTTAAGTGAAGAGCCACTGACGGAAATTGTTAGCAAATTATCCAGTGTGTCGGTTTTCAATGAATTCCTGTAGGCAGTCGTTAACTCTGTTGAGACTGCTGAAGCTTCTCTCACATGAAGCAGTACTCACAAGTAGAACTGCACAAAATGTGAGACAGTTGGAGGCAAATTTGGGAATCTCGTGATTAAGTTTTCGATTGAGAGTAGGAAAGAAGGGGCGATACTTCCCTATCCGCTGTGAAGACTTTACATTCGGTGTTTTCTCTCATTCAGTGACAATTATTTTCGTGTGAAACAGAAACTGCGCAGCCCTGTAAACTTAGGCAGAAGCCATTCCTACTGAACGCTAATCGCCAGCTCTAAATTCCCAGTCGTCAATGGCGACCTGGCGACCGGAAATTTTGCGCCCTGGCCTATTAGCTTGACTGTCTACTATCAGGTAACGACGCCTATTAACTTGACTGTCTACTATCAGGTAACGACGCCCATTAGTTTGATTGTCTACAATTAGGTAACGATGCCTATTAGCTTGACTGTCTACTATCCGGTAATGACGCCTATTATAGCTTGGCTCTTCTATCAGGTAACTCTCTTATTAGTTTGATTGTCTACTATCAGATAACAATGCATATTTTAAGAATTTTCTTGAAAACTGAATGAAAAGTAAACAATGTTTCGGATCTGAAGATTTAGAAATATTTAATGTTATTTTCTTTTGGCTGATTTCGATTCAGATGGGCATATGCGTACAAGCAAATGTAAAGATTTTTTTTTTTTTTTTTTATTAGAATTTCCTGTCAAATCTATCTTCAATGAATGATGTCAAATAAAAATTACTAGCCGTTAAGTAACATCTTTCTTTTCAAGTACAAGAATATAGCATTTTAGTTTCAAGTAGTAAATTTGAGTACAGTTATGTTTTAATAGTATGTGAAGTATGGACAAGGTAAAGAGCAGCACGTACACAATTCTTTTACTGGTGAAATGAAATTGCTACGAAACAAAGAAAAGAGATTTTCCTTATTGTGACCGTGGTTGAAACAGCCGAGTCTGCAGAAATCCATTTTTTTTTTTTCTACCAGTTTTGATCAAAATCTCAGTTTTGGATTTTTTTTTATTTATTTATTTATTTTCCGTTGCGCTACTAAATTCTGTTTTGGGATTCGTATGTTTTTTTTTTTTTTTTTTTTTTTTTTTTGATAGGGCTTTTACAGACAAAATTAAGATCTCCATGGTGCTCATTGCCAGCTCCACTCGTAGGTCGACGTCCTGTGTCAGTAGTTTGTGGTTCGCAACCTATTTCACGGTGGGATGCGGATGATGAACTGCAGGCCTGGATACCGGACTGTAAGTTGAGATGGAAGAGACTCTGGAATTTTCTCATTTGGGCAAATTTGAGTTCTATTTTCCGTAGATGATTGGCTTGGCAAATGTGTCAGTGACTGTTGATGGCAAGCCCACACGGGCCCAGTAGGTTCGTTATCACCAGTCGGTGATACATTTGCATAGTCCGTAATCTTAAGGAAAGGGAACATCATTCAAACATAGTAACACAATACAATTTTACTTTTATAATTTATTTATTTTTATTTATTATTTTATTTTACATTTTTTTTAAAGTAAAAAATATAAGTATCCCCTTGTATGGTACCTAGTACCGGTATAAGAAAGAAGTTTTTTCGTATGCATCTTGAGCTTCTTGATATCCGAAGAACATGTATTTGATAGGAGGCTACGACAATCCCCCTCTTTAAAAGTTTATTTACATATTACTGTAGTAGGGTATTGTTAATAGTGATGACTGGAAATGTGGGAAGATTCATCGTTTCCGTTATTTTTACATAGTGCGTAGTTTCCAACAGTTGGAAGATTTTCTCAGTAGTACAACACACATTAACGTATCTCGGCCGCACCCCCTCGCTCCGCTCGGCCCCCCTGCTGCGCTCCTGCCCTGGCTCGGTTAGATAGCATTTGTTTTTAGTGACCACCTAGCACACATTGGTTTGTTTTTGCACCATAGTATTTGTGCTCCTAACGTAACGTCATCTAAAGTAACTTAATGTAATCCAACAAAATACAACCGAATGCAGTGCATTTTGGTGCTTTTTTTTCGTTTTCAAAGTGGTCCGGCGATACGGTACTAATGCCGCTTAATCTTGTAGAACAACCTAAGAATAACTTACTCATTAAGTGCTTCGTATGCTAATGAATACTAAATTCACTTGGAAATTCTACATTAAATAGCTAAGTTATTTGGAAAAGACAAACAAAACAGATAAACGTGCAAGATAGACACACTCCTTTTGTCATTGGAAGGCAATACTTACATTCACGATGTTTATTCGTTCAGTTACTAACGAAGAGCCCAGATATCAATACATCAAAATAATTTGTAACATTTCGAAGTACAAATTACTTTTTGATTTGTTTATTTACTTCTTAACAGGTTAACAAGCTAATGACAAACTTGTGTCCGAATACTGTCCACACACAATTCAAGGATTCTAGAACTCAGAGAATCAGGTTTACAGAACTTGACCATGGAGCACCATAAGTAACGGTTTGCGTCAATGCAACGGATCTGCGTTTTAATTTGCGATACTAGACATACTGGGCCTTATGCAGAATCGTTCTGACGCGTGATTATAGCCATACTAAAGAATCCGAATAAAATATATTTCCTGCGGTAGTCAGGATTTAGTCTAATGTTAATCATAGTCAAAACAACTCTGCATAAGGCGGACTAATTATAGTAGTAAGACTATTCATGACTTTGGATTAATTGTTTTAACAAAAGAGACACTGACCAAAGCTTAATACTTTACTTTATTTTAAATTATAATTTGTTACTGTTTCGGATATCTAGCATATTCTTCTTCAGACACGATCGAAATTAATGAAAATACAGACATATATATAAATGTTGTTATAACAGAGTTTAAATTCTTTTAACAGTCATTTATAGAGTCATTGTTGTACTTTTTTATTTTTATCTATTTATTTATTTATTTTTCTTATTTACCGAGGCCTTCAGCCCATCCTATAAGTTATACTATAAAATAATTATAGTAGTTACAATTGAAACTCTAACACTGCTTGTAAACGATCCAAACCATTCAAGACTATTTGATGATAAAGACCTCAGCACTGACGTAATTTTTGTCTTGAATTCAATAGTTTCGTTCAAGAAATTTCGTTTCGGTCCTGTTCTAAACAATTCAATTCAAGAGCATTCAATAGCCAATAAGCGCCCGAGTTCATTGCAGGAAAATACAAAACAACTACGAGACGAAGCGGCAGTTGTTGAATAAATATCTTTTTATTACTCTTTTCCATAATTATCTTATATTCAAAGTGTGCAAAGCAAATATCTTGTCTTGTCTTCTTCACCATTTAAAGGTGTTTCATTACTTATGCGCCCTCCTATTGTTGTGCAATAAATGTTGATGATAGAAGATTTTTTTGTATTTATATTCCTTTATTGTTGTTTAATTTTTCCTTGGAAGTAATATATTAGACTTATTTTCCTTGTGCCTTCTGTTGGTTATTACGAGTTCGCTGTGAGGTTGCTTTTTTTGTGTGTGTGTGTGTGTTTATCCAAGGTTTGCATATTACTTCCTTGTATTGATTATTTTGACCTGAAAATGTATTAAAAGGAAGGTACAGTAGTAAGATTTTTATTTAAATATCAAGTCCTGACTTCGTAATGTATTGTATTATTGCTTTTATTCCTTTCCAGTTGTTAGATGCCAAAACCAATTTGTACGAGAAAGGTCCATGTCCCAAAGTATAGTTCAGTTGTTGAAGTAGATTAGTTCGGTGTGGTTTAAATAATTCGCATTCAAATATTAAGTGATTCAAATTGCCGATGCCTTTATCGCACAAACAATGATAAGTATCCTTTCTTTTTATTTGAAATAACTTAGACGGAGTTAGTGCGGTGTTAAATAACATGCGAAAATATATTATCACTTCTCGTCTAGTCCAGGAAGATAGATTTTTGGAGCAGATTGCAGAATTATTTCCATGAATTTCCCAATAAAGTTTTCCAGGTAGTGAAGAATTATTTGATCTCCATTGCTTAATTTCTGATTTTTCGTGCTCTGATATTATGTGTTTAAAATTTTGTGGTGCTAGTTTAATATTTATGTTTTGACCTTCTCGACATGCATTTTTTGCGGCTAGGTCAATAATAGTTTGATTAGGATCCAAGTTAATATGCGTTTTACTGAACACAAATGATATTTGATATTTATTTTTTGACATATTTGCATAAAGATATTTGATATTTAGTATGATCCAGGTAGATTTTTTGTTCCAATGTGTTGAGTTGAGAGACATTAATACACTTAAAGAGTCGGAATATATTACTGTCTTTAATATTTTATTTCATTTTATGTACAGTAGAGCCTGACGTATCGCGAAAGCTTCTCCTTCAGATATGGATGTATATTGTGGTAGTCTGTACTTAATAGTTTTGGATTTTTCAGGAATAAATATTGCAGCCCCGACTTTAGAGTTTGGAAATTTTGAAGCATCAGTGTATATAAATATAAAATCTTCGTCGAAGGTATGAATAGTGTCTTTCCAAACATTCTGGTAGATTGATTGTTTAAGATCTTCATGATATTTTTTTATATAATTCGGAATTATTGGATTGGTCTGCGTAATATTTACTTGGTAATCCCAGACAAAACAGCATAGAGTGGGAACCTTCTGAATATATGGATTAATGTTTTTAAATTCCAGATATGCTTGAATGAACCATGGTCTATTTTTTGAATAAAGGATGTTTGTTTTCTGTAGAATTAAGTCTATTTTTTGTAATTTCTTTGAGATTGGAGAATTGGATTTTCCAAGAACGTTTAAAATATATTGCTGAGCGTATTTCGAAATAGTTATGTGATTTGGCTTACAACCAATTTCTGATAATAGGCCTCTTTTTGGGCAGAAAGCCGGTTGTGAAAAAATATTCTTGCTAGTGAATAAATCATTTGATCCAGTTTGCTAATGTGGTACTGAATATGATACATGAATATGATGCCGTAAAGTACCTTTGAGTTGAGTTGAGTTGATTTTAGTTTAGCGTCCCTTTCAGCAGCGAGGCTATATGAGACGTGGACCTACTGATTAACGTGGAATCCGAACCACATGAGCTCCCGCCGGGAATCGAACCCGGGTCTCCCACGCCAAAGGCGCGTACGCTAACCGCTTAGCCACGGAGGAGCTCATAAAGTACTTTTGATATAGATCCTTGTGTAAGAATAGTTACCAGGGATATAGGATTAATCCCCATTTTTTGATGCAAGACTACTAAGTAAATTTTGATATTTCATAAATTCGGTCGTCAAGTATTGAATATGTTTTCTCCATATTCATTTCCTGTCAAGGTGCATTCCTAGATATTTCATTTCGCACACAGGGTTGATCTTGTTGTTCTTCATTTTTATATTGTATTGTTGATTATTCCTCTTCCTATTAAGGATGATGAATTTAGTTTTTTTTTCATTAAGTTCTAAACCGTTCTGATTCATCCAATTGTTTATTTTGTCTAGATTCCTTTCTAGTATGGGAAGACTACTTCGGCAAATATCTCCGGTGGAAGATATTGTTAGTATTTTTATTGATAATATAAACGATTTATGTAGTTACAGTGCTTGCATGCCCATAACTATTGTTGAATTTTGACGCAATTATAGATATAAATATTAATTTGAGAATTTAGTAAACAAGAATCGGGTGTAGATTAGGGAAGAAGAGTCCATCAAATAAAAATGTATATCTGACTTTTCTTGCTTTAATATGACGTTTTGTACTGTTCTTAATATGGCATAGTAACAAATAATTACGTACAGATTGATAATATGCCTGCAAACGGAAGTACTCTGGAAAAGATTACATGGTATCCTACTATAATATATGCAATTATTTTACCATGAAATTCACACATGCCTTTTAGAAGATATTTCTTAAGGTAAGAGTTGCCTTAATGCATGCAGAATAATTTTGCGAGAGCTTTCCTGTAAGGTACAAATGCTCATCCAGATATAGGGGAGGGTGGACCACAATGAGAATCCTGTCACAGTGACACGTTTGAATTATCTCTAGTTTGCATGGACGAATTACGTCGCCATCTTCAGTGTAAATTGATAAATACAAAAACTACCCACAAGTCCATATTGCAAATGGCTGTACATTATGGTGTAAGCAGAACGACACATATGTAAGAAATTCACATCTAAAGTAATTTTTCGGCAAATTATTCAGTAAGTCGTTTTGCGGTGATCGTCTAAGAATACAGGTAAGTTAAATTCTAATGTTAAATGTATACATCTTTCTTTGTAGCTCAGCATAATTTTATTAATATAGTGCATGTTTTTCCAGGTGATCGGACTGAATATGTGTTAAGAAACATTTCGAGCCAGACTGAGACAAGCACGTATGAACCACAATGAGACATCACAAAATACAAAACTATACACGAATGAAGCCAAACTGTTGGTGTTTTTCAATATTTTACTTACAATAAATTCGTAATATTATTATATAGATTTAAATATTTGTTTCTTTGTTTCTTTTTAGATCCAAGATGTCGAGAGGGAGGAAGAAGAAAACCAACAAGGTATTATTTACGCAAGGATCATTGAGAAAGACAGTAGAAGCAGTGTTGGTTAGAGCCGATTGGCAGAACTTTTCTCTGCGGCAAGCAGCAAAACTGTACGATGTGAAATTTCAAACTCTGCAAAGATATGTTAAAAAGCAGCAGTTAAACTCTAAAGATGAGATTCAGATGGTGCCAAAATATAATAGCAGACATGTGTTCAGTGAAGCAGAAGAAATCTCTTTAGGACTACATGATACAGTGCTCAAAAATGGGTTATGGCAAATCCACCAAGGATTTCATGGAACTAGCTTACGAAATGGCTAATATAAATAATAAGACGGTTTCAGACTCATGGGAGACCAAGATAAAAGCGGGAATTGATTGGATGCAGGGTTTTTAAAACGTCATCCTCAGCCTGAGGGCTGCAGTATCTCGCGTGCAAATTCATTCAATAAGCATAATGTTACTAAGTTCTTTGAAAATTTAGAGAATGTGTACGCTCGATCTGAGAAGTTTCCGGATGGAACTCTCATCTATAATTTAGATTAAACCTCAACTACAACAGTACAGAAACCTAGAAAGGTTTTAGCACCGAAAGGTGTAAAACAAATGAGCAAGTGTACGAGTGGAGAACGAGATGTTTTGATTACAACATGCTGTATTATAAGTGCGTCAGGAAATGCATTGCCATCAGCAATGATCTTCCCTCGAAAAACCTTCAAGCCACACATGATTCGCGGTGCCCCTCCCGAAACACTGAGGTTAGTTATTAGCTCTGGATGGATGACAAGTGAAGTGTTTCCTGAAGTGATGAGACATTTCATTAACCACAGTGGCTCTTCAAAGGACAATCCTACCATTCTTATATATGATACAGTACAACCCCTCAAATCCGAACCCCGGAAATCCGAAAACCCGGGAAATCCGAACACGTTCTCAGGAAAAAATAACTATAGCTGGAAAATAAACAAAATAGATTTAATCACACAAATTTAGTTTTTTTTAAAGGTTTTAACATTTTTAGACTTAATATTTATTCAAAATCATTATTTAATTATATCCTTGCAAGAAGACAGTTATAGATATGCGACAATCATTTTGGACATGAGTGTACACCCGCCAATCAAGGTCACTGCCCTTTCGACCACTGGGCCACCCTGTCTAACCTCAGTCGTTTTACCGCAAATTCAGTGACGAAATAAGTACGTAATATTATTTCCAGGGTAATCCGAACCCTCCGAAATCCGAACAGGCTTCAACCCCAATTAGTTCGGATTTGAGGGGTTGTACTGTAATCATAAGAGTAATTTGAGTATTGAGGCGTTGAATGTTGCTAAAGAAAATGACGTGATCGTAGTCACTTTACCACCACATTGTAGCAATAAACTACAGCTGTTACCTTATGTTATTTATGATTTCAGTTGGAGTAGTAGTCTGAAGAAGGAAGTGATATACTTCCGAAACTGTAACATTTCTAGTTAATTTATAATAAAGATCATAGACAGCCTTGTAAGAAAGTTGTATTTAGTTTGTGTTTAAGAAAACACTCATTTAAATATCTTGGAAATTTTTTCATCTCCCTTTAGAACGCCAGAAATTTAGAAAATTCACTTCTGGCATTTTTCTGTGGATTAATCCTAGAAAACTACAATCATGTCAAATTTAATCATTGTAACCCATAGGAATTGCCCAATAATTTTGGGGTGTAGATGTCCTCTATAGATAGCATAGGAAAGATTTCTCACTTGACCATAAAAACATCCTAAAGTAGGGAATTTTTCTTATTGGTGATTTACTTGGGTAATGATAACAAAGACGTACAAACATACCGAATTTCAAGTTGTTATTCCGATTCCAAGTACCAAAAATATGAGATTATACATATGTAAAAAAAAAAACACCAATTTCAATAACATGAGGAATTTCATCTCCTCTTTAGTCCCGACAAGATACAATCATGCCAAATTTCAACTTTCCACGTCAACCTTTAGTACTCCCTTATATCATATCATGTCAGCCAGTTCATGTAGTTAATATATATATATATATATATATATATATATATATATATATATATATAGAGAGAGAGAGAGAGAGAGAGAGAGAGAGAGAGAATGTGTGTGTGTGTGTGATTGTATCACTATCTGGAAGGAAATGTGCACTTAATAAACTATATGAAATTGGAAAAAGAATGCACTTTGAAAAAGCATTCTTGTTCGTACTGAAGTATTCAAGGGGAAAGACGTTATCAAGCCCCTACAGTGATATTGAAAATTGTCTTTGCTTGCATGCGGTATGTTGTATTTGAGTTCCGTGAAGTTACGAAGTCTTTTTTATGATTTATCACCAAGTACAGTGATTGTATAATCATATTAAGCAAATTTCTTTCTCGAAAACTCTATCCGTAACCCAGGGGAAGTTCTTTAATATAGTCATAAAGTCACGTTCCTTCCCAAATAATTCGAAGAAAAATATTAAAATGGAACAACTATGGAAATTTATTTCTGTACGGGAATGAGGAATGATCGAATTCATTTTTCGGCTTTGTTAAAATATAGTTACAATCTGCAACCCTGATTGAGGTCCACGAGGATTTTTGCAAAATAATTTAAGTCACAATTCTTAATGTTACCTATTGTTCAAGTGTTCTGCTTTGGATCTTTTTGCATTAACTTGCCTCACAGAATAGTCGTTTAAACGTCTACCTGTGTACAATGTAATCACAATTTTCTACATAAACAATATGATTAAATAACCTTATAAATATACCTAGCTCCATGCATAGGGCGGGAGGGGAGGAAATACGATGAAGCTTCTAAACTAAGTGCTGATTATGCGGCTGCATTGGCTGCATGCAGTGGGATAGTAGGCATTCGAGACGGCAGGAAAAGAACAGACTCGTATTATTTCAAAAGCAAGAGGGCTCCGCAGTATATTTTTGAAGCACTGTGAGTGCTCAATCACACCCACATACAAATTCTTATAAAGAAAAAATCAAATACTTTCTTTGTACACTTCACAATAATAACTCCCGGTATATGTTTACAAAACTTTATTTTGAAAGCATTTAGCATATTCATATTTTTGAACTACATTTTAAATTGATTTACTTCTGAAATGTTACATTGAAAATATGCACACGAAGCCGTAGACGAATCTTAGTATTATACTTGTAATTCAAATAAATAATTATAACATTTCAGTAATTATAAACTAGTTAAAGCCTGTCTCAGACGGGACTGAAGTAAGGCTGCGATTCAGGCTACAACTTGAACAGCTCAACTTCCATGCAATTTCTTTTATCCTGAGATATTGTAGAGGTCTCACACGATCCTTAAAACTAAGTAGGTTTTACCAGCAGAGCCTCTCGTGGCCGCTGTATTAAACACGAGAAACACTTGAAGAATGTTTTACGTACATGCTAAACAGCTGTCGTAATTGTAAACATTACTTCTTGAGTTGCGCAATATGAGTTCATCTGAAGATGATGATATAGCGATAGCAGTGGTATCAGCTATGTTGGTGGCACAAAAATCGAAAAAAAGGAGAAAAAACAGAAGTTGCTGGGCCAGGGAGTGGATTCTTCGCCGCAATAACGCACATGAAAGAACCGTATTTTCAATGGTAAATAGTGAAGTTCTTTCAGAAGATCCACGTTCATTCAAAAAATTTTACAGAATGAACTATTCGGATTTCCATACACTGCTGGAATTAGTAACTCCGAAAATCCAGAAAAAAGATACAAACATGAGGGAGTCTGTATCAGCTGAAGAAAGGTTTGTAGATACTTGCATGAATCAGGTAAAAGAAATGTAGTCTACTTGGGGGTACAAGGAACAATCAATTTCATGCAGAATTAGTTTGCCTGAAAATAGGCTTGGTACAGTTAAAATTTAAAGCTTTTCGGAATGTTCTAGATCAGTGGTCCGCAGATGAGTATAATGGGTAAATCATCCTCTGATGGGTTAAGTTCCAAAGTTGGGCGTCCGTTTCCAGCAAAATTTTTAAAATTTACAGGAAAGATATGGATAACTTGATCGTTTGTGTGCTTGATAATATATAAGAGTCTCGAAAAATCTGTTTATTTGTTATATATAAGCAGTTATAAACATGGGACTATACGGCGAGCGGAGGGAACTACTTGGCGCAAGGTAACCGAACAGTTGCATTGTGGGAAAGAAACGAGCATTTATGTTATCAATATGGCGAATGTACAAGGGCAATGAACTAACAGTTTTAACATTTGTGAAGCAATACGTTGATAACGAGCAAAATCTTTTAAAAGTTTGAGAAGAGCACGGATTAATGAACCTAATAACAAATTGCAGAAAGTGTGCAAACGAGATAATAGCGAAAAAACGTGGCCAAAGCGGACGCCCAACTTCGGAATAGATGCCTCTGATTATATATATATATATATATATATATATATATATATATATATACTTATTTTCAAATTAGAACATAACTGAAGTATTTTAGGTTAAGCTTCGGACACAATGTTTAGCAAAAGGGGTCCAGCTATTTTTTTTCTCTCTAGGAAATGTTACAATTTCGGTATTTTCTGGTCACATTAAACTAGTTTAGGTTAGCTTTGATTATTATTATGTTAGTGTAGAGTCCGGCATAATTTTCGGATTAACTGCTGTATCTCCGGACCAATTTTAGAAAATTTACCAGATGAATTGGAGAATATATTTTGGTTTGTGAGGAAGCGTGAGTGAAAGTCAGGTGAGGGGAATAGTTGAAATTAAGAAAATACTTGTAGTTGCTTGTTCTTTTTGATGTAAACGACACGATATGTAAAGGCGGAAGGAATTATTTGGCGGAGAGGTACACTTAGGCCTATTATGATATATATGAAAGGCAGTGCGGAAATGGTGAACAGTTTATCGAATCTAACTTAATTTAGTACATTTTGGTACTTTTTTGGATGGCACTTACTATTTCCTCCAAAGCTGTGCAACACTAATGCTATACATTTTATTATATATAAAGTGTTTTCCCACTATCTTTGTTTATGCGTATACCCACCTTTGGCTAACGCGCCCCTCTATCGCTCGGGCCCCCCTGCTGCGCCCCTACCCCGATTTAGTTAGGTAGCATTTGTGCTTTTTAGTGGCCACCTAGCACAAGTTGCTTCGTGTTGTTAGCACTGGTCTTTATGCCATACGTCGACACTGTATTTCGAACAATAATCACTACCAAGTGAGCCAGTGTCAAAATTTAGAATTTTGGGGGAGAAATTAAATAATGTTCCTTTTTTCTCGAGTTTCATGTGGTTGGGTGATACAGTAGTAATGCCTAAGTTTCGAAAAAATGATAGAATCTTGCTTATTTCTATTATTATTAGGTTAGGTTATATTAGCTCTAAATCCCCATAAGCATTCCGCCAGCGGGCCGCTGTAGGCCCATCGACGTGCGAATGGCGGACGCCGCCTCCGGGCCACCTGCTCGATTACACTAATTACGCCTTCGTCCCGCCGGCGGGGTATCCGCCATAATCCCGCTGCTCCCCGCCTTTAGCCGATATCCAGCCGCTGAAATCTCCCCACGTATTTCCCCCATGTGCAAGACGTAATCGGATTTACTGCAAACCACGGCGGATTGCTCCCAAAAATTTCTCTTCATGCCGCCTTTAATCATCTACTCTCAATTTTGGGAATGTATTGGCACTTAAGCACTGAAACCTTTATACCAATACATGGTTAAAATACAAAGATTTAACACCATTTTTATTCAAGAATTCCATTCCCATCCGGAGATTGGTGGGCTGTACAACGCAATACTTTCCAAGCATATCTGAACTACTATCTCGTAATTGTCAGTGAGAATTGTAATTTTGGAGTTGATTGTTTGCAATGAGCAAAGCTTTAGGCAGTATTTTTTACATTTTGCCAAGTAACAAATAATGTAACATGTTCTGCTGTAACCGGTCACGAAAATAGTTTTATAAGCCAACGAACCGTCTGACAATAGTTACATGAGTACAGTGCTTCCACCTGTTTCTCTTATATCCTAGGTCTGCAGACGTTATCAGGTTCTCTTCTGTTCATATGAAAACCAGAACAAATGACGTTCACCACGCGAAGAGTGAAGAATTGTGGGTAATGCAAAGCAAATCCGTGCCCGCCACACGACCGTAAGCAGGGACAACCGCCACGATCAACGTATGGTCCGAAGACTACAACCGTCGCAGTACCGCGTTCGCGGGTACCCTGACAAAACCGTCATCGGTCCGCCAGTGGTTGCAGTTACTCAACCGACTCGATGTCCCGCCTCGTTCCCGCTCGAAATCCGCTTATATACCGCCATAGTAGCGATCGGCCCGACGATGTGCGGCGACAATTGCTTATGGGGATGATTGCATCTTCCATTTCTCCTGTAAATTTTGCATTTTTTACGTCCTTTTGGACCCCTTCTGCTAATTATTTACCAGCTTCGTCTCTTAGTCTAACCTAGGAATGAGAGTAATGGGACAAAATATGCAAGATCCATACCCGTGGGTCGACGATGAAAAACTCTCATCTTGTTAATTCAAGAGGCGGCGGGGATAGGGGGCAAACACTCTAAAATTTGTCACCATATTCCTTCATAGAATGTAATTAGGTTATTAATCTAACCTAAAACAACGTAATGTAACCTAACCACATACCTTAGGTTAGTTTATACAGCAATAAAAATAGTTTTTCTTTTAATGCAGATTTTATGAAGAAATATAACCGATTTTAGGTAGTTAGTTCTTCCCCCATCGTATATGTAAATAAAATACGTAATCATATTTTTAGTCTTTAACACAGCTGCTCCTCAAGAGGCCTTTATGCCCCTGTACTCTTAGTGTGGGAGAAATATACGGTGGTGGGTGATAGCTTTAGAGGAGGAGCACTTATCAATCGTCCCCGTGCCTTGTACTTTTGCAAGGACTTGAAGAGTTTGATAGAAGGGTAACTAAGTAAAGATGAGTGAAATAGTACTCCGGCTCTCGAAAACACTTCCGCAAAGTTGCACTTTCTTCTACGGAACTCTCGCAGTCCTTGCGCAAGTATACGACAAAGGAAACCTAACCAGTTTAAAAACAGCGCAGGCCTATTTCTGTCAAAATGCGGAGTTCTCCATACATTGGGAATCAAACACAGATCTCCCGCGTCAAAGTGTGTACACTAACCGTTTAGTAACGGTACTCCCATCGAGAATGAAAGCAGGTCATGCATTTGACTTGTGTAACAGAGAAAACATCCTTCAAACAAACTTTTAACTAAAATCACTATAAACAAATCAGTCTCCATTTTCATTGTTTTTCTCTTTAGTTGGTACAAAATATGGATTAGTTCTGTTCCTGTTGATCGAAAAATGCTTCTCTTAGTACGTTCATCTCGGAAACGCCATGATGAATACCTTAAATAGAAACGAATCAAAAATGCAGAGGAAAGTAAAATTAAAGATGAAACAAGAAAACTAAGTGCTGAAGTTACGAAATTGGATGCAAAAAAGGAATAAATGGAATTATGTTACAAACAAGAACAAGACGCTCTCGTAGAACAAATTCAACAACTGAAAGCAAAACAAAATTCTGCTTTAAAATGTTAATGTGAGGATTAACATGTCTCAGAATTGGTAATATCATGACTGATAGTGGGCCACGGTAGCTCAGTGGTAGAGCATTCACCTCTGATTCAAGGGGTCTTTGGTTCGATTCCAGCTTGGGCCAGGTGAACTCGTGTGCGTAGGTTTTCTTGTGGTTCTCTCGTTTGCTCCGACTTCCTTTATTCCACCATTTCTCATCATGACCGTCTTCTTTAGCCTAATCGGCAAAACCGTGGGACGTAAAACATAAAAGATTCCTTTTTTTTTTCATTTTAGGACTGATACTAATAGGTTTCAAGGAGAGTTGGCAATATATTCTTGACTGCGTGTTATATTGGTTTTTATTGTTTTTACAAACAACAACAACAACAACAAAAGTAATTTGCAATTTTAAGATATGTGATACTGTATCATTATTATTATATCATTGATAAATTTTGTGTCAATAACAATTACTCGTGTTGAACATGACAAATATGTAAATGATAATTAAAGAAGTGTGTTGGATGGGTATGGGTATGGAGGAGACCGTTAAAAAAAGAGTATGATAGAACTTACCCCATATCTTCCCATTTATATTCTAGAATTTAGGTCAGGGAAAACAAGAATTTGTGTCAGGGAAGTCAATCTTCACTTTTTGTGGGAACCCTGAATTATCCACACCGGTCGGCAAGTGTTGTCAAACAATAGGGTTAGATAATTAAGAAAATACGCTTCATGTCTCCTCGTATTAGAAGTATTTTCCTTTTGTAAGGAATATGTTTTTTCTTCTTTAGATTGGCCGTTACACTACGTTTCTTGGCTACGGGTGAAGCATACACAAGTTTAATGTTTACCTCAAGAATTCCAGACAATACTATTAGCGTCATCATCCCGGAGACCTTAGCAGCAATATATGACGTGCTAGAAAAGGATTATCTGAAGGTATGTTCCATTATTATTGCAACTTTTCTATTGGTGTACTTAATAGCACAGAATCATTTTCACACATCCCTCCCCCACACAGATGTACAAAGTGAGGTGTGGGCCCTTTTCCCAGGTTTTAATAAGTCCAAACGATGCGCTGTTCATTTGTTACAAAGTCCGTTCAAAATAAGTATTAGGACACCATTATTTCGCCTAACCGCTGTAATAAAAACTATTTAAATTAGTTCTTTTTTTTTAATTTAGGGTTTCTCTTCGTTTCCCCCAACGTGTTTTCTGTATTGTGATGTCGTCGAGGCATTATTCGGTATAATTACTTACCACGGAGGAGCTCTCATTTCCATAAAGAAAGTGTTTATTTCTCATGGAAAATTATTTATATTAAGGTGCCTAAGACATTACATAATTCTCTTCTCGTTTATTACGATATCTCGGAGTACAGTGTTGCAAACCATATCCAATGCAGCTTTAAGTGACAGGTTTCCTCAAAAGGATATTGTCAAAAATGGAAAGTGATGCAGTAAACCGATAATTATAGTTTATATATTAAGTATATGGACGAAAGCAGGTTCATGCCAGATTTCAGTGGATCTAAGCTAGGATGCAAGTGATCTAAAATTGCGACATAATCGTTGGCAGTGATTCGTCCGCTAAGTGTGACCACAGGACCCAATGAAAACCATGATATTGCGGCCCACAGCATCACCGAGCCGCCGCCATGTTTCACAGTTGGGCGGAGACACTGCAGATCATAAGCGTCTTTGGGCGTTCTCCACACATAAACACGGCCCGTGGTTGGGAATAGGGTGAAGGATGACTCATCCGACCATATCACACGTTTCCAGTCCTCAACGGTCCAAGTTGCATGGTCGCGGCACCATTTGCGGCGTGCGAAAGCGTTATGGTCCCTGATGAGCGGTTTGGCCCGTGCAACACGACCCCGTAAGTTCATGTCATGTAATTCGCGGCGGACTGTGATTGTCGAAACAGGGAAGGGGAGGTGCTAATTGAGTTTCTCCGTCACTTGCTCCGCAGTGACACGACGGTTCTGCGTGACAATGCGCTTTAATACCCGGCGTGACCTGTCACTCATGATTTTCTTCCGCTCACTGTTCCGCTTCCCCGATGTGGTTTTCCCGTGTGTTGTGTAGGCCGTCATCACCTTCGACACTGTCCCACGCGACACACCTAACACAGTAGCCACTGCCGTCACACTCACTCCACATAACCGCGCACCAACAATTTGCCCTCTTTGAAAATCTGAGAGGTCTCCCATTTTACACTACCTCCGTCTGCTGCAGCCACTGGACACTGCTGTTCCACTGCGCCTGGCGTAGTATGGAGACCGACCTAACACACCACCACCAGCGGTCCGGCGCTGCGGGCGTCACGACACCACTGCCAACCCATACATCTGACGTGTTGCCAACTACAGGTGTTTCCATTTTTCTGATCACCATCTGTATATTCAGAGAACCTGTAATAGAATCCACCCGGATATATTCCGAATGGTGAAGCATTTTCAAATTGTTACTTTAAGGGCATACAGAGGATACTGTAAGGGATCACCATTGGAAGCTATGGCGTGATGATACCGTAGAAGCAGTGTTGCCAACCCAACATAAGTTGTGCCTTTCTTTTTTGAAAAAGACACAATATCATGTTTATTCCACCTGCAAAAGTAAAATGAAAGCAAACAAATAAAAGCTTGTCTCTATGTTGCAAACTAACACTGCATAGCTGGTTTGCATTTCACAGATGGAGTGACTTGATGTTGTACCATTGAAAACAGGAACTTTGTTGGGTTGACAACACTGCTTCTTCAGTGGTAGTCCCTGATACTGTAAGTGGATATTTTCGATCCACTTACTTGTAATAAATTAACTGTAAAAATATCTGGTTTAAATATAGATATATATAATCTAATAGTTTTTAAATTCCAGGCCTGGATAATTATTTAGGTGCTTATATATTTATATAGTTTATAATGTTTATATAATTTGTATCATATTTATCATATTTTTTTTTTATATAGCATTAGAGAGATTGCCTTTTGAGATTTTCTGCTTAGATAGATAGACTGTTGCATTTGCTTCCATAGTCTTAGGATCGGATACGTGCTTGCTAACTGTTAGAACTTCAAGGGGGGGGGGGGTTGGTAGCGTCGGTTTTTTCAAATTTGCAACGAACTTTCTTTATTTTAGCTGGAGATCTTTTCGTTTTTGGATGCTGCCACGTGAGAGCCGAATCGTATATACACCGAGCTGTTTCGCTTGGTAGGGGTTCTTCTGACGCTCTGGACCACATGGTTACGTTCGACCGACGGTCCTAATGTCTGTTGGATCAACCAAGTTTTTTTTAAGCTATGCTGTTCAAGGCTGGCAGGTTAGGATGGTCTCTCGGAATGACCAAGGATAGGGAATAGGTTTTTCTTTCGCAAATAACTAAAGAATAGTTTTCTGAGGAGAATTCTTTTTTGTTTAATAGGTTAATTTTAATCACGTCGATGACGTAGGAATATCTATTAAATAGGTTTTTATATTTTAAGATACGTTTTAATCTCTTGGATCAGTGACGACGCCAGAGGGGGGGCAAGGGGGGCGAGCGCCCCCCTGGTGGCTACTCCTGCCCCCCTGACTGCCATTCAGACTGCCCCCCCAGACTCCTACATCATAAAGCTTTCTACATATAGTATTTTATATCAGTATCATAACCAATCTCATTGTCAGATCGTACTATCTATACATTTACTATGTGGCAGATTAGTCCTCAAGCTTTCTTCTTTGAGTGTCTGGGTATGCATGCATATTTCTGTTTTCTAATTTAGCGCCTTTTCCGGTAAATTTTAGTTAGTATACAGTTCTTTCTTATGTATTTTAATTACTGTGCCTAGTGAACAATAGTAGATTTGGTCGACTTGTTTTCTTCTCATTGGATCAACTTCGATTAGAAACAAAAGAAAGGTAAAACCAATTACATAACTTGTTTGTATTTATCCAGTTTCGAAGTTTTCAGTTTCATATTTTGTTTTATTTAAAGGTTCTATACTCCTATTTCCTGAAACATTATTCTCGGCTTTCAATATTCGGAGGATGGGCTTACAACAGCTTAATTTGCGACTACCAGGGCTTAATTTTTTGAAGGAAAAAAAGTTGTGTTTTTCCTTCTTGCAAATGATAATAATAATAAATGTGTGGAATTAAATCGATTATTTATTTAGCTCCCAATAAAACGTATTGTCAGAGTGTTGATCTTTAATTAGTAATTGGTATGCACTAGTACTCCCTTACTTATTTTGTTTCAAAGTACTGGCATGACGTCTACCATATTGACTAGAAATGTACGTGGAGCTGCTGAAAAATTCGTAGCCCAACCCAGGAGTGCACGTGGAATGGTGAAGTTTTACTTCTACACTTCTGCCGAGAGTCAATGTACTACCTTGTACAGTGCTCCAGTTTTGCAGAAGTTAAAAAAAAATCTGGAGACTTCCTCGCACCACTGTTCGTAACACTACCCTTATCAGATCTGAAGTTCAATCAGATCTAAGTTTGGGAAATAAATACAGGCAATAGTTAGACGGAGCTAAATCTGGGGAATAAGGATGATGATCTAGACATTGAAATCCTAGATTATGCAATGCTAATTGTGTTCACAGGGGTTCGATTGACAAGTGTATTCTCTTAAAGGAACACAATTCCTTTCTTTTCATTTTCCGCGGTGTTTTTTGAATTTTGAACTTTGAATTTTTCTTTCAGTTTTGTGAGTAATATAGAAAGTCTGAATTAAATATGTGACCCTTGCGGAGGTACTCTATGAGTACGACTATACACTTATCCCAGAAGAATGTTGCAAACCGTTTTTCTACCTACTTCTGTATCTTGAACTTCTTGGAGCGAGGGAGAAATGAGTGCTACTACTCCATTGACTGTTGTTTCGATTCAGGATCATAGTGGTACAACCATATTTCGTTCATGGTTACTATTCGTGAGCGAAATGATCAGCATTACATTCAAACTGGAAGAAGACTTCTCTTAATGCCGTCACTCTTTTATTCTCCTGACAGATTTTTTGGGAACCCACTGTGCCAAGAACTTGCGCATACCCAAGCCATTCTGAATTATACTGCCAACGAGTTCCAAAGAAATGCCCACAATCTTTACTGAGACGGTAAAAACTGGGGAAGGGGGTTGCAGCCAGACCTCAGACTATAATAAGTATATCGTGAGTTTACTAAACACTTTAAAAAGTGTTTAAATAATAGCTTAAATTCTCTTTGTCAGTCAAAAACTGGGGTGGCGTAGGAACCCCGGCCCCACGTTATATCTACCACTGGCTGAAATGCTGTAATTTTCAAGAATAATGTCACAATTTGCATTCATGATTTCGAGAACAGTCACTGGATGTAGAGTCATCCTGAATGTAAAGCATAATTTGTTGAGAAACCACCACGTTTGAACTAAGCCATCAATTCTCCACCACTGTATATAATGGGGGAGAGTACCGTAGTGTTTCACTGATTTTATCATTAATTTACTTTGGTGACTATCCTTCATGGAACAAACATGTTATAATAGTTGTGATCTGGATGTTCGTGAAATTCGCTGTTTGGGCGCAAATAATCACTTCAGAGGCCTGAGAAAGCAATAAGAATTTCATTATTAATATGAAAATTTGTTGAAAACATGAAAATTTGTTTCAAAACTACAGTTTCATCTTTCTACGTAGTACCTACACTCCTTCTGGGTTGGATTACGAGATTTTCAGCAGCCCGTCGTAAATTATATATATATATAAAGTTGCATATAGTACTAGACGAATTTGTTACTTGTAGCAAACGCGAAAGTAATTCAATTTAAGTTTCAAAAGTTGCATTGAAAAATATTTCATGTGCAGACGTTACTTATTTGTTAGTTACAAATTTTACTTGAAATAAGTTTATCATATAGGCATAATATAAAAAAAAAACAACGAAATACGAAATGTAAAGTAAGTCAAACATAATAAATGTCATTTTTGGTGTGGAAAATAGCCGCCCCCCCGCAAATGTATCTGCCCCTCCTTTGCCCCCTAGGAACTTACAGCTGGCATCGTCACTGTCTTGGATAGGTCTATTTAAGAATTCTAATTTCGAGCTCTAATGGTTTTGGGTTCGAGCCCCTCTGGAATGAGAACTTTGTTTATCAAGTTAAAGTTTATTGTTTTCCTTTTTGATTCCCTGATCCTAATCCTGTGTTAGTGATTATCTCTTGAAAAAGAGATAAGTTTCTGGTCTCTTTTAGAGCGAGACCTTATTTAGGGCAAGGCCTAGTTTTGGTGGCCAGTTTATTGTCTCGAAGAGAGAGACTTGGTTAGGGCAAGGTCCACAACACGGGCCAGTTTATAGTCTCATGAAAGAGACTTATTTCTTACCTTAACTTAACCTTTCACCTTGTTTTGTTATTTAGTCAGGTTTTCCTTTTCGCAGGTTCTATAGAGTTCTGGAGACCTGTGTAGATAGGGCAAGCATTTTGTACTTTGGCAACTATGTATTAGCAGACTTAATGTAATCAGACTTATCCTACCAAGATTGGTTGAAAAGTAAATGAAATTAACATTTGAAGTATCATTTAATATTCACTTACAATTACCAAGGGGAGGGGGCCCCGAGGCTCGTATGCTTTATTTATTATACTTGTAAAATACAAGCATTAGAAATAAAGTCAATATTTTGGGTGGACATCTTTTAAAAAGTTTATAAGAAATTTGTGGTCCTCGAGATTCCCCCCCCCTGGTAATGTTAGGGTTAACGCTTTTGAAACGAACTGCGCCAAAAAGGTTATTCTAAATACTTTAAGCTCGTTGCACACAATGATCCGACCCAGTCGTATTATTTTAATTTTCATATTTCCCAGAAATATGAACACACACACACACACACACGAAAAAAGTAGCTTAAGAACTGGTAACCGTGAATGAGTGAATTTTATAATGATACAATCGAAAATGTCAAAATCGTGCCAATTTAAAATAATGATATTGTTTATGTATTAAAAACCGCATATCTTGCGCAAATTTAACGGACTGGGCCCAGGCGCTGCACACAAATACCATGGTTGATTCTTTGGATAAGTTTGCATTCAACCAAAAATGCCAAACTGCTCAATTATATTATAATGCCAGTTGATTTTTTTTATTTCCACCACACAAGATGTGTGTTCCCGTTTTGGAGCAAACGCAGTAATGTATGAAATAGGTTACAGTTTAATATTAAAAGTTACATGTAAATATGATTTTAAATCATTTTATTTTGTAACTTTAATCAGCTTTACAGTAAGTCCGGGTTATCCAAAATCTCGAATTCTCTAATATCGTCCAATATTTTATGTTTTAGTTGATATTGGAGCCTTTTGCTCCGTATATTCCGAAGAGACGATTCAACATATTTTGCAAATGCTGAAAGGCTATCGTCAGTTTTTCTCCTCTTCTCCGCGATCACCTGCAAGGCATCTGTAGCACTTTTCAACATTTCTTCTGAAGGACTTTTTGGACTTTTCCTTGGTGCCTTTCGTGAGGTTGATGCAACAGGAGAATCCAATGTCCTTCCCAATTCATCGCTTTCGTTTACAACAATGGTTGTATATGGTAACATCTGCAAAGAAATTTCAAAATGTTTAGTTGGATATTCCAAATGCATATTATAATGTTAAATAAGAAAATGATCTGGATAGGAAAATTTGTTACATTTAGGTATTTCTTCTTCTAGGTACCTCAAACTAGTGATGAGTGGGAAACGATTGCCAAGCAGTTTCAAGAAAAGTGGAACTTTCCATATTGTCTGGGTGCCTTAGATGGTAAGCATGTCAATTTTCGTCCTCCCAGAAGCGAAGGGTCAACATTCCGTAACTACAAAGGCACAGACAGTATTGTATTACTAGCCGCGGTCGATGCTACATATAAGTTCATATATATTGATGCCGGGAAGAATGGCAGGCAAAGTGATGGGGGAGTGTTTAAAAGTAGTTCTCTGGCTCGTGCCATAAATTACAATCTATTAGATTTCCCTCCTGATCGCGCTCTACCCGGAAGAAATAAATCAGTTCCGTATGTATTTGTCGCAGATGATGCCTTCCAGCTTCAAAAACGAATAATGAAGCCATTCCGTTTTCGGAACCTAAGTAAGGCTCAAAAAATATTCAACTACCGAGTGAGTCGAGCAAGAAGGGTTGTCGAAAATGCCTTCGGAATTTTGGCCAATAGGTTTAGAATTCTGTTGACAAAAATTAATCTAGCCCCAGAGAAAGTGGAACTAATTATTCTTGCGTGCTGCGCTTTACATAATTTTCTGCTGCAAGAAAATTCAGATGCACCAGCAGCTCAACCTGATGACGATGAAGCTCCTGGTGAGGTGCCGGATGGTAATTTTCGAGGTATAGGTCCTCAAGGTAGCAACTGTGCTACAAGAGCTGCGCTTGAAACACGCATCGAGTTTCAAGACTATTTTAACAATGAGGGACAAGTTGAGTGGCAAGAAGAGGCGATTAAGAAGTACAATTACTGAAAGGGACTTATTCCGTAAACCCTCGCTTGTCATTGAGGAAGGTATATAGGCCCTATTTAATGGTCTATAGGTATGGTGTATATATTCTTGTCATATAGTTAGATATTATTGTGATTTGTTTGAGATTATGCATCTGTTTCTGAATATAAATTTGTTTACTATATGTTGTTTACTATGTGTTTGAAATTTAATCACTGGATGCTAGTTGAATTGTAAATAACTTAAATAAATGAATTTTCATTCGATAAAAGCTTTACATATTTATTTACTAGACCTTATTTTACGTGCCAAGACCAAATTTTTGGTTGCCTACAATATTGATAATGGAATATTGTATTGGAATTTTTCTGTAAATTAGGTATATTTCTGTAAAAACCTGCCTATTGCAGAGGCCCTCTGGTCAGAAATTCCGTAAAAGTTTTATGCAGTTTTTTCCGAATATAACCCCCTGACACAAAAACCACCCTCACTTCAAATATGTGTACATCTATATAAATATATCTCCATACGCTATATAACGTATCTTATAAACAAGATAACTATCGCAATTTTCAGCAGATTCAAACCAAACTTGGCTGAAAAATTGGCTGTAACAATATCTTGGATGACTTTGTTAGCAATAATGATCGAATGAAAAGATTCAAAATAACGGCCGTTCAAACATGCAGAATTTCCACAAAATGCACAAAAAAAGTTTTAAAAGGGCGGCATTTTGGAGTATTTTTCAAAGATATATACTTCTCTCTCGTGGCCCTATGTCCAAAAGGCGTATTTGGTTTACGCAGAAAGAGCCCTTCCAGTTATCGAAATTTGGATTATGTTCATTTCGCGTAACACTTTCGAAAAACTAACTTGGCTTCTTAAAATTTGCAATTCTTTCGAAAAATTGCTTATAACAGAGTACTGATGATGCGTAACGAGTCGCGCGATATGAAAATTTCACAGTTTTACATTACAATGCAGAGTGGTCAAAAGTACTAGAAAACCTGGCCAAAAAGCATTTTCTGACTAAAGATTGTGACATTGAACTATAACATAATTGTATTGTATGATAATAGTCAGACAATACAAATCAACTGCTGGTAATACTGTTCTGCTTACATGTTCATGTAAACTGGACATCAAAGTTTACAATGTGTACTAAACTAGTATGTGACTTCATGCACACAGAAACAGCCTACAATACCCTCCAAATAGAACAATGTAAAACTATTGTCGGTATACATAATAATGCAGTCAGTAGTATTATAAATACGAATAAGTTTCATTTGTGGTCTATACTTCTTGGTAGTACGAATGGTAAATGCATGTGATTGCAATAGGTTATAAAAATAAAACTTCCGTGTGATTATAAAAAATTATCTGCGTGTTTCTTCCAAAAAATATCAATAATAAAATTGTCCCGTTATATAATCAATTATTTCTCTAATCACGCATGACCATTATATCGGTGTTCGAAAAATCGCGCATATCTTCTACACGAACTTATTCTAGATGGGGAAAAAAAGGATTGGGATTGTACTTACGGACCTCATTTCATTGCTAGTGCCTCTCAAAGAATCCAAATTTGATTCTATGTTTGCTTTTGCTTTTGGGTGAATACGAGAAAAAAAATGGTGCAGGATATAGAAGATAAGTCGAATAGCTTTTATTCGTAAAATCCTACTATTTGCCTTCCAGTACGCAGATACAGGCTTGCATTTAAACTGTCCCATTAGATAATGTTTTATGAATATGAGCTATTCGATTTATATCCATTATGCTACATTTTTTTTCTGTTCACATGAAGCCACCCAAATACAAAAAATAAAATTCAAATGTCACGGTTTCCAATGCTAATGAAAAAGGGACATTTTAATTGTCCAATAAGTATAAATTAAAAAAGAATACACTTACATGGAAATTACACAAATTGTTATATGAACATACATTCTTCCCTAAATATAACTAAATAGGTAATTACCTCGTTGCAAAATTTTATACGACTTTGTTAGTGTTTTCGTACGTAGCCCAGCAGTACTAAGCAACGACCATAAGGAAAGTGTAAAAAGGACCTTCTTCAGCAGAAAATCAATGGTTGTAAGTATACGCCTTTCAGAAATTGTTTAATGATTCTGTAACGATTATTTTCATGATATGCTTTATCTTGTGCTGACAGATTCTCCACAAAGTACTCACGTAGCCCTGGGAGTTGTTCCGCGATACGTTTGCACACAGGACACAAAGTTAACCATCGGATCGGAACATGATGCAGAAAGAGATGGCTGTCTAAATCCAATACTAATTGGGTAAGAGCATAGTCGTCTCGTCGGGCCGCATACATTCTGAACCACTGAAATATATCCACAAGAAAATCTTCAATATCCCACGACAATGATTTTACTCAATCATGGAATGCATTAGAAACTGTGTGCGAAGTACAAGAACCAATGTCGAGAAGCTTTGGTAACCCTTCACCTTGGCATCAATCATTTAACATTCGCCGAAGAGACACGTTTACATTAAGTCCGGCAACTTAGATGTGTTAATCGTTTTCGCAATAGCTTGAAAAAGATCTGAAGATGTAGCGTGCCCCAAAAATATACCGTACAGGTGATGAACAATAACACAATTGGTTAAAGAAAAAATATCGAATATGAATATCAAACTGTTTATCTGTTGCTGCGTTTGTAGTTTCATCTACAGCAAGACAGAAGAAGTTACCAGAAGTTGTAACACCGTACAACAATTTTTCATGTAAATAGGGAACAAGCCCATGCGATACTGCTATTATAACTTAGTTCTATGAAGCTGAAAATCCTTATTTTTACAAGTGGAAGTTAGAATGCAAAAAAAAAAAAAAAAAATATCGGAGGTTTCATTAAAATATAGGAATTATAGGAGGATTGGAAAGCCTGAAATGTGAAATCTTTAAGGGTTCTTAGCGTCGAAATAAGGCCCCGCAAGAAGGAACGCCAAATAAATTTTTGTCTTCTTTTCACCTCTAGAATACAGTAAGTTCCTATAGAGCGCATGCGCGATTTTTCTAACACCCCATATATATTTGACCTATTTTAGAAAAATATTTCTGTAATGGTACGCATATTTTTGAAAATCGAATACTTTTCTCTTTCCTAGGAATACAGCTTTAAATGCATAAAGTTAATACTAAAAACTAGACGAAATGAAACACAATGAGCAAGTTTTTAATTTTTTTTCCCTGATGATGAGTGAGTACTAGAGATGAATGGAGTAAGTCCTTTTGCATCATAGTATTTTCCGAACTTACGTCCTCTTCTTCAATGTGGCTGTTATCATCATCATCTGGTATAGCTATTGTCAAATTGCTTGTGCTCTTTCTTGGCATTACGTGATCCTTCAAAAACAACAATTTCTCGAAGCACCACAAGCTTGGGATGTAGTCATTGCCCGGAGCTCCACTGACCTGCATCCCTTTCATTTTCTGACACTCTGCGACAAACTGTGTACGGAGGTTACCGAATTTGTTTTTACATTCTGAAACTGAAGTAAAAAATACACTTTAAAAGATACTGCTGAATTAAATACAGGTCAACTACTAATCATGCTTTTAAGTATATATTATATAAAAACAATGAAAATACTACTTTTGGCACACGGCAACAAAGGAAGGTAAATAAGTATTAAAAAGTTTTTTTCTAGTTACTGCCGTTGATGTGTTCCCAATACATTCTTATCAAATCTAGCTTCAAAATGTCGGAATTCTGAATCTATTGTGCGAATCCTTGTCAGGAATTACTGGAGACACGATTTTTTGGTGACATGCGAAACCGCGAAAAGTATCAGTTTTGTATGAAAATGTGTACCTAAAATATATCCTTTTTAGTATTTGTTATGCCATATAACGCTCGCGATTAACCGCGAAATTATGTCGAATTAGCGAAATTTGCAACAAATCTCGATATTCCACGAAATTTACGCCAAAGTGAGAATTTTTCGACGGTTTTACGATGAATTCAGTACCATTATTTCTCCCTTCTGCATACTTGACCCTCAGTAAAGGCAAAGCAACCGGTACAATGCCAAAAATCACATGTTTCGATAAAACACAAGAATTTAAAGTACATGTTTACTACGTTTTTGATGCACGTCGTTATGTGTAAATTTTGTAATATTAAACTAGCCTGAAAGCGACGCGATTCGTGTGTGAAGCAGAATGGAAGCGAAAATCATAGAAAAAGATGTTCTGTGTTATCGAGAAAAGAATAAATTTAACACCAGAAAACATTGAAACAATGCTTACATTTTATTTGTATAAGTAAACTGTGAACACTTAAGTTACTTTTTTCTATTAATGTTCTCTGTGTGCGTTTTTCCTTTCTTTCTTTAAATTATGCTTTTATTCAATGAGGATGCTTAGTTATATATATATATATATATATACACTCAAAAATTGTTTAATATAGTCATGATGATTGACGAGAGGAAATTAAGGTTAAATAAAACGTAACTAATTGCAAATGCCAAAGAAAATATTGTTGTTACATTGAATTTTTATTCACCGATTTTATCCCGCTTTACAAATATTTTTATAACAAAATTACGAATTCTTATTTACCACAAAATCGTGTCTCTAGGAATTGCATATGGGTTATTCCATGTCTGTTGAACAAAGAATTGTAAAATCTCCGAATAGACGTCTTCGGATTTGTTTCAAATTCTATATCTTTCATGGTTCTCACAAAAGATACAAAACTACCGAGTTGTAGAATTTTCCCTCATTTGTGAAGAAACTTGCACTTCTTGAAATCTGATTTTTTTAAAAAAAATTCAACACATCTCACTGTCGATTCATACTGATCGGGATTCTGGTTGTTACTTTCATGCAGCAATCCAACTGCCATCATCGGAAAGAGCAGAGATTTGCACTAATATATCTTAAAAAATAAACTCAAAACACTTTCCACTTCAATTCGTAATCCACTGATATGAACTTTTACAATACGGCAAATCCCAGGGGTGTCCTTTTTTTTTCTTTCTTTAAATAAAATCCTTTTGTGTAGTAATTTCGCACACTTCTTTCCTCCATTTGCTTCTTTTTGGGGCTGTAATTTTATAAAATCCGTTCTTAGTATGGCTCTACATCATTAAAGAAACCCACTGCCCACAATTTCTATCAGCGTCTAATTTTACATACTCTCCTCCCCTCCCAATGTGCCGAATTTTGTGAAATCCTGCTAATGGGTGAGTCAGTAGCATTTCGCATTTATATTTCTAGATTGCAACGGATAGAAATATGTCCGTCTGGCCTCAACATCCTTATGCAACCCTGGAGTTATGAAGAACGGCCTACAGCTTAGAGCAGGATTCGAATTGCTACGTTTTACACTCGAGAAAAAAAATGTCCTTCACCTGGATTCCAACAGACCACCCTCTGATTACAAAGACAAGTCAAGCGACTTATCTGCGAAGGACACATGATAGAAATACATTGGGGGCCGCGGTGGCTCAGTGGTAGTGTTCACCTCTGGTGCTTGGGGTCCCGGGTTCGATCCCAGCCCCCGCCAAGTGAACTTTGTGGTGGACAAACACCGTGTGCGTGGGTTTTCTCGGGGTTCTCCCGTTTCCTCCCACTTTCTTCATTCCACCATTTCATTCATCACTCATCATCACCGTCTCCTTTAGCCTAACGTAAGTTGGGACGTAAAACTCAAAGATTTCATTTCCTTTTTTTCAACTTTTAACTCTAAAAGAAACCGATGAAATATAAGTGTCACTTAATATTAAACAAACTTAAAATAGTTTGAAAAATGTACCGGTAAATATCGGTGTTTATTTGCCAATGCCGATACCGATACTCCCAAAAGTGGCTGATATTATCGATTATCGGTACATCCCTAATTCTCTAGTGTGGAACACTTGGAGATGAAAGACAAATACACGTAGAAATACATATGTACACACGTATTCAAGTTCACACTATCTTGCAATATTGCATGTCTGTACAGCCAAAGCCCATGTAAAGAAATCTTCCGAGATATAGACCTTTTCTCTATTAAATAATATTCGTCCACGTACACCACTACAAAAGAAAGCAACACAATTCAACATAGCAAAAACCAAAAATAAATAAAGAATTGTTTGTAGTTTTACTAACAAATCTTCGCGCGCCAAGCAGACGACAAACTCTAAGTTCTTCGCTAGCGACGTCACTGTGAAGAGAGCGTGAAAGTAGAGGTTCGGGGCATAGGTTAAGAGCACCCCCTGCTCACATAGGGTACCCGAGTACCTTTATAAACTATGAAAAACTGATTTTTCAAGTTTTTTGTGAGAAAAATACTGTGAACTGAGAAATCATAACCTTTTCCATATTGTACAGGGGTATTTTCCTGCGAATAGAAGTTCCTTTTGGAATGCGTTCAGAAATTAACACTTGCAAGAATACTCTCTTAGTACAAATATATATTTTAGGCACACACTAATTTCTCCCCACCTCGAACTGTTTCAATTTTCTCATTGACAAACACTTTACCATTTTATATCATAAAGCTCAGATCTACTGTTATTCTAACAGAGTGGTACTTGAGCGATTGACTAGAAATTCAAACTTCGATTAGTGACAATTTCACAGTCTTGTTTTATTTCAAGTTTAAACTCTTTAGTTACTACAGAAGAGTCCGTGGATCGTGTTCAGAGTTGATGACGGTGGATTCTCGTTAGTCAGAATAGGTCATAGTGGATGAGAGTGATTCATGGTGGGTGGTGGGTCAGAGTGGGTCACCGTGGGTGGTGGGTCAAGTTTTCATTGTCCCACGCCAACTCTGGTATAGTACTGCTCGAAATTAATTTGTATAATTTGGCATGTTTTCTTTGGTTTTAAAATAATTTTAAGCATTACAGAAATTTTGGAAGTAAGCGTCAGAAATCACGGCTAATGCCTAGTACAAGGGTACATGAATTTTGCGTACCGGTAACAGGAAACTATCGCCAATAGGTCAAATATCCGTTGTAACTCTGATACCCATCGAGAAAGTTTTAAAAAAAAATACAGTTTTAACGAATACTAGTAGAAATGTTTCAGTATCTATTTTCTTTAAAAAGGAAAAAAAATAGAATTTCAGAGCGACACTTTAAGAAATAGCCACTACGTCTTCTGTCGTAATGTGGTAGCTAAAGTCAACATAAATTTTATGAATCAAAAGGGTGCTTCATGTATATGTGTATGGCTTTTTTTCTTAGGTTAAGTTAGTACAGTATAGCTAGGTTAGAATAGGGATTTTAGGTTTAAGTTGAGCAATATTTTTTCTGAGTGTTTACCTGTGCTAGGTTGTCCAGTGGGTCCGAGCTTCAAGAGAGGTAGCGAAAAGTGTAAATCCTCTATGCCGGTCGCAATTTCGATGCACAGAAGGTTTTGAGCACCAAAATGATAGAGAAAAGAAAAAAATTAGCTAACCACAACAATATGTAGTGAAGATTTAAAAGTGTGATGTATTTGTTTTGTTGAATTTTTATCTGTTTTGTGTCGGTCTGATGTGAATGTTTATAAGAGAATATTCATGAATATGAATATTTGAGGAATATCTGTGGAAAATTAAATAATGTTTAGGCTCTGAAAGTTAAAAAATCTTTAATGTTAGTTTCTTTATTTTAATTCAGATGGGTATGTCAGTATAAGCAAGTGTAAAGGTTTCTTTTTATCAAATTTCTTGTCAAATCCAATTTCCATGAATAGTGTCAAATAAAATTTACTAGCAGTCTTATTTTTATCAGTTTTAAATCAAAATCTCAGTTTGGATTTTTTTCTTTATTCCGTTGCGCGACAAAATTCTGTTTTGGAATTTGTAAGATTTTTTTTATTTAGATAGGGCTTTTACAGACAACATTAAGATCTCCATTGTGCTCATTGCCAGCTCCCCTCGTAGGTCGATGTCCTGTGTCTGTAGTAGTGGTTCACAACCTATTTCCTGATGGGATGTGGATAATGAACTGCAGGCCTGCATACCGGACTGTGAGTTGAGATGGACGAAACTCTGGAATCTTTACATTTTCGGGCAAGATTTGAGTTCTATTTTCCGCAGATGATTGGCTTGGTGAGTGTGTCAGTGACTGTTGATGGCGAGCCCATACCGGCCCAGTAGGTTCGTTGTCACTAGTCAGTGATACACTCAGCATAGCCTGTATTCTCAAGGAAAGGGAACATCATACAAGAAACACAACATCAGTATCATCATCATTTTATTTTCATATTTTTTTTGAAGCACAAATAATAAATGAGTGCACATGAAAAATAGTTCCATTAGATGCTCCACCGAAGGCATATTTCTGCATAGTGTACAGAACCTGTAATTTTTACTTACAAGTGGATCGTTACTAGTATGAAACCACGACAAGTGTTATTGAAACTTGTACCACTACCAAACCCACCATTTTCCCATCACCCTCGTTGCTCACATACACACAGTCGCTGACGCGCCTGCTTTTTTGAACATAGCTCTGCGCTACCGCACGTTAGATAGCATTTGTGCATTTTATTGCACATCTAGCACAGGATGGTTGGTGTCTTTTGCACTGTAGTGTTTATGGTACACATCTAAAAGCCGTATTTATACACAAACCATGAAGAAATCGTATTTTTACAACAATTACTTCTGGTGGTCCTTTAATTTTATCTATGCCAAATGAGATATCTTCATGTCGCCCAGTGTAAACCTTTTAGCGGACAATAAGAAGTAAATTAGTGAAAGAATTATAATTTTCATCAATTCTTTCTAGTGGTGGGCCAAAAGTAAATATGTAAGTGTTCATATACGATATATATTAATCAGTTTTAAAAACTTCGATATAAGGACGGGAAGATTTCAGTCACTTCCTGGAACTGTTTGTGCTTTAGTGACTTGTAACATTTTGTACCTTTCGTGGACTATGTCAACTTTTCACAATTTATTGTTAAGAAAAAGGTGTTTAACTTACGTTACGTAATATAGCTGAGATAGACAAGGTGGTTAGAAGCTCCGCAGTGCTAGTTTTATTCCACCTATATTCCCCTGATAATACCAAATGACATTATGTCACGATCGGGTGTAGCAACTTCAATGTATCCTAAACTGCTCCAGGAACCGGGTCAGATGAATCGGAGTAGAAACTTCAAAATTTTTGGCTAGAATACATGAGAATGGCTTTTTCTTTACTCGAAAACACAAAACTTCATTAATTTTAAGGTTTCTGTCTTTATGCTACTTTTCTCTTCTTGGTTACTCTAGGTATTTACAGGCTGGGACCATTACTTTGACTTTAGGCCGGGCACTAGTTTAGTTTATTGGATACCTTAAAAATGCTTTAATACGATGCTCGTAAAATACGTTAAATCAAATGACTTGGCCAAATATGTAAATGATTCCAGGGGTTCACTCGAGCAGACGGTTCTACCAAATAGAAAAGTTTTAGATAAAATAAACGGCCGTAAAAATTTTTCGTGAAGGGATGAGAGTGTGAATATCAGTAATTACTATCAGTGCACAGCATATTGACATGAATTTTAAGTGCTAGTGAAAGTACTGTATCTGTATGTGTGCCATTCCATCAACCAAGTTTACGCGTATATTACCGTCGCTGACGCGCCTGCTCCTTTCGGACGCAGCCCCTCGGCTCCTTCTCTGACCTAGCAAAAGTTTGCTCGTTTTTCATACACTGCAATTTTTGTGCTATACGACTACTTTGTATTTATCAAGGAATATAAAATAACAGGTAGCCCCAGTTCGCGATTAGCGTTTTGATTGGCTCCCTGTCCGTGACGTCATGTGGAGGTATCTGTGAAGATTGTTTTCGCTTGCCTGCTTGTTACACTTCGCGCTTTATTCGTAAAACTGGATTCAAAACATAATTATGATATTCCTTGTCTTTCCAAATACAAATAATGAGTTATTTCTACTCACAGATGAGACAATATAATGTAATAAATATATAAATATCGTCAATAATAGTTAATTATCTATACAAATAAAAATGAATATAATTTTAATCTCTAATTCATTCTATAGCTTTGGATCGATTTTTATAATTTTTAGTACCGTACATGAGTTGACCTGGCCCTTATTACTTTGATTAAAGGGCGAATCCTAAGGGGAAGAAGGGGTTCAAAATTTGTATCTAAAATACAGTATCTCACGAACCTATCAAGTTAGAAAGATGAAACTCGGTATATAAACTCCTCATTAAGCTTAAAGAAAAATATGTCCCATTGTTTTTGAAAATTTCCGTTTTAAGGGGAAGAGGGGACATTTTCTATTCATTGTAACAATGTTTGATTGCCAACTCCCCTCGACCAACTTTAACGATTTTTGATACTTTAATGCAGCCAGGACTAACTAACTTAGCCGAAATTGGTGTCCAGTCCATGATTTTCCGGGTCACTGAAATAAACAGTGACCATCGCGATGCCGTTTGAAACTAAATTCATCTTCTTTGGGCGTGGAGAAGGGGTGGTATTACGGATTTTTGTCATTTCACTTTCATTGAAACGTAAATTCTAAGGGTGGGAGGAGTTCAAATACTTTCCATAAACCAATCCTCTCAATAAGAGCATTTCAGGTAATAAAATACATAAAGCAAACATTATTCAAAATTTCAGAGATTCCGGGTATGTAATAACAAATTAGGTTAGGTTGAGTTAGGATATGTTAGGTTATGTTAGAAATCTAATCTACCCTAACCTAATATAACCGAATCTAACCTAACCTAATTTGCTTAGGTTATGTTAAGTTAGGTCAGGTTAGAAATCTAACCTAACTCTTTGTATTCAGTGTGTATTAACCAAATTGTCAGAAGTCGTGACAGCAAAATATTTCCTTTACATTACTAATATTTGTTTATTACTCAATATAACACATTTTACAGTATGTATTACAGGTTATAAGTTGCACAGATATCTCTAGAGTAGTATACATACATAAAAGAACCACCTTCACAGGGGAAAATTTGCAGTTATTTGTCCTACACTTTGCCCTTCGATTTATCGAATTTAGTTTTTGTGGCTTAGCCCCCTCTCTCGGCCAGCCCTTCAACTATAAGAATATGGTAAGAGTGCACTTTGATGAGAACAAATGATTTTGTCACACGATGTGGCATTCGAGAAGGAATAACATCAATGTGATTTGTACGTAACAGGTACGGTTCGGTTGAACAAGATTATATTAGGTAAAGTTAGGTAAGGTTCGGTTAGTAATAGGTTCCTATGAACGTTCTGCTCAAATGCACTTTGAACTCTTTGCTAGAATATTATTTCAGATACTTAACAAAATTTACGAATATTATTTAAACTAAAGAATACATTTATATTCTCGTTGATACCCCCTTCCATTTCACTTTACGTACATAAACTCCTTAAGCTTCAGGCCCTCAGAAACAAATGTCATAAAAGTAAAATTAATATTGTTGTTACACACCTGTTTTTTAACTTGACTAGTGTGTAATTTATTTTCCCACATGCCAGTTTGGTATCAATAATGAAGAAACAGCGTCAGATCTTAAACATTACTTTTGCAAGAAACCTAGAAGCTCGTTTTTTCAAACTCTTTGATAATCCTCTGGTGAAAAATGAGCAGAACATATTCGTGCGTTATCCACATTAAAAGTGTTCTTTCGCTTACAGCAGGAAATCAATCTTCTTCGAATTTCATAATTTTTAGGGAATCAATGAAACATTATTTCGTTTGTATTGCTTCCTATGTTATTAGAATGAGCTACTGCACAAGTAAGATAACTTTTCCCATCTTGAAACAGTAGTGTTATTGTTTATGCAGAATTTCACTTATTTTGAAAAATACCGCGATACTTCCACGTGACGTCACCGACCGCAAAGTATCCTGGGAAAAATGAGAGCAGAAAAGCTATCCCAAGAGTCCCCTGTGTATTTATACTGAGCCCTCCTGATTTAGCACATGCTCTGCTAAAAGAAATACAAACTACTAACCTAACCTGAAAATGTAACAAATGTCAAGGTGGTAATAGTATACATGAGAACCCCCTGATCTGCGTTTCTTCTGTGTTCTATTACCACTTCTACATGAAATACCATAAATTTTCTACGTAGTGCTATAGTAAGAAGTACCCATGTGCACAAGACATGCGATATGCATTAAATCCTCCCCCCCCCCCACAGTCATAGACAAAGTACAAGGTTAGTACACATGCAGATATAAAGTACAGGTACGTTCTTTTTTATTTTCGTATTAGTCGATAAGTAAATAAAAGTCCCGTTGTTACCCCCTTTGTAAGCTCGTACACACTCAATGAATAATCCCTAAAAGTATGAGCGTCCTGCTCCTTCGGAAACTGATGCAGCTTCATGTATACTATATCCGAGCAATTTTCTAGTTTAGGTACTGAAGGTATCCGCTCACGTATTTACCCACATACCCCATAAAGTAAACTTGTAAACCGGAGGCCCCTCTCGTGTACTACACTTGATTCTAAAACCGTTTCCTAAAATTGCACGAAGGCCACACAACACTGATGACAATTAACTTTGTTTCTTTTTTTAAACATATTACATTATAGTTTGGTATACAAATTCTACAATATACTTTATTGTCAATTATTTTTCATCTTTTAAAAGATATAATTAATTTGTTCATACCTGTAGTGTTCGGACGGACACTCCTTACTTCACTGCACACCTTCTGTAAAGCTTCAATTCTTGCAGTTTTTTTATAATACAAATCATGCTTTGTATTGTACAATAAATCATATTTTTCATATGATTCGATTAATGCGATAGAAGCTTCCCTTGTCCATGTAGCCATGTTTTTTGAAATGAGAGCAAGAAATAAAGTTGAATGTCGTCAGGCGCTACTCTTTTCTGATTGGTAGTTGTATGGAAGTCCAGAAGCAAATAGAAACTGCTTCTATTTCTTACAAGTCAGGATCCAAATAGAGACACCAGAAAATTTCAACCTGAACTAAGGGCAAGTTACCTCTCACACGATCGTTAAGTAAGGTCGTGCGTGAATCGCAGCCTTACTTCAGTCCCGTCTGAGACAGTCATGTTAAGTCATGTTGCAAAAATTTAAGGTAGAAAACATAGTAAATTCCACCTCTGCTAGATTTGCGCAATTAATGCATATTTTGAAGCCTCCTCTTGGATATGTAGTTTAACAAATGCACATTCAGCATGAGATAGCAATAGGTCGACATTTCACATCGAGATAACATTTAGTCTACAGTACATCAGTAGCGTAGCAAGGATTTTTGTTTGGGGAGGCCTTCGTGTTGTGATACATATATATACGTGTGTGTGTGTGTGTGTGTGTGTGTTTGTTGCTTCAGAATGTATAGTTATAATAATAATAATAATAATAATAATAATAATAATAATAATAATAATAATAATAATAATAATAATAATAATAATAATAATAATAATATCTTTCTCTGAATTAATATCTTGTTTAGATTTTCCCGTTTTTTTTTGGGGGGGGGCTTCTTTGTTTGCATATTTTCCTTACCGAAATTAATACAGTTCTCTTTTTTTTCCACTGTATAACTAGTTTTGTAAAACGTTTCGCAACATTTTTCAATTGCAAAGAAGTTTTTATTTCGACACCCTGAACACGTCTAACTCAAGCAACTCCTCTGAACTGCTCTAAATGATCAAACATCAGAGATTGCTGTGAGATAGTCATACGCTACAAGTCTTTACTATTGTTTTCGACCCTCTCCTGTTAACAATTTTTCTTCAAATATTTTTCATCTGAATAAATCCACAACAGAGGAAAATCTTTATTTTGACCCATCCTTTCTTTCCTTTCTTTTCTTGTAGGTTAAGGAAACTAGCTACTGAGCATTTATTGAAATCCATTGATCATTGCTTTCTTTTATGCCAATTGCGGTTAAAAGTGGTACTATTAAACAGAGGTTTCCTGTTGCAGTTAATCCTATTGGGACGGCGGTAAATGATTCAAAATAGGCGATGTCAGATAAGGGCGCCGCTCCTTGGGGGGAAGCGAGGGTCCCCCAAAGCTTATGTGGGCTCCTCATTGTATTTGTAAATTTACAATATTTGGCATAATTTAAATGCAATTTGTCTCAAAATCCTCACATATGCTTTCTGCGCCTGAATGCCCCCCCTCGAAATTTACAGAGAAATCGGCGCCCTTGATGACAGGTCACATTTTTTGTTATTTTGTCGAGCTCAATGATTTCCTGGTGTCAGATATGTCCATTCCCTCTTAACCCTTCAACTAAGGTAAAGTATTTTTTTTCGGAACCTGCTTTTATGATTAGAAAGGATCCGATTTTTTTCAGTATTGCCTGGCTCAGTCTGCACCAGGGGCCTATTCCACCATTGAACTTTGCGCTTTTCAGTTTGCAGCAAGGTTTATGTTCCACACACACACACACACAAAATTGTGCAAAGTGAAAAGTGCAAAGTGCAAAGCGAAAACTTGCAAAGACTTTGCAGAAACATCTGACTTTTGTTCCATCATTAACTTAAAACTGAAAACTACAAACCAAAAGTAAGCAAAGTTGTGTCGTATTTTGCAAAGAGAAATTTGACTTTGTTTGACTGATTGACTAACAGCCATTGTCGTTTGAAAATGTTTCGGAGGTTATTATATTCACCAAATGATGAATCAAGTGAGGATGAGATTCCTAAGAAAGTATTAAAAACAGAATCAACTTCCACGGCATAAATTTATTCCAGTTTAAAGAATGCTTTCGTTTGACAAATGGGCAAGTAGAATTCCTATTGGAGCACATTGGACTGGCTTTGGAAACAACAAGAAAACGAAGTAAAGCCCTTACAGCAAGACAACAAGCACTTCTTTGCCTTCATTAACTAGGAAATGGAGCTCAAATGCACGGATTAGGACAAATGCACGGTGTCAAAAAGCAACTATTTGTAGAACCGATTGTGTTAACTCTATTATATAAATTGTGGGCCTTGTATAGAGTCACTCTGATGCGTGATTAGCGCCATACTAAAGAGTTCGACTAACATATGCTTCCTGCAGTAGTCAGAATTTTAGTATGACGCTAATCATACGTCAAAACGACTCTGCATAAGGCCTTATGTTTCCAGATATAGTATAGTCTTTGTCAACTTGTTGAATATAAATGAACTAAACAATGTAGGCCTATTACGTTTTTCTTTGACCATTTGAAGAAGTGCTGTTTTCTTTTCATCCTCTTCTTTTTTTACTTCTGAAATAATTCATTAAAATTCCTATTCCGAATCCTTGCAAATTATTAGCTAGAATACAGCGAATAAAGTCCACTTCAATATTCAACTGTCACGTTGCAAAGGTTTTGCGACTTTGCAGTTGCCGAACATCAATTTGCAAAGGCTTTCAAAAATAATGGTGGAACTCGAAAACTTTTCACTTTGCAAAATTTGCAAACTGAAAAGTGAAAAATTGCAAAGCTCAATGCTAGAAGAGGCCTCAGGTGATCCGGACTGACAGTTCGGAACACGTCTTGCACTTCCAATTAATATCTTCGCTGAAATGAAAGCTCCAGGATGGTGTAACTTCGTTTAGCTATCAGGCATTTCAAGACCTTCATTTTGACTACGATACAATCTGTACAATGACAGTACTTAAATAGAAATTAATTATTGAAGTTACTGTTCCGGACTGACAGTTTTGCAACCTTGGTGTCAATATGAAACAACTCATCATTTTAATTCTCTGAAAGTACTGATAATTAGATAGTGTCCCATATCACAAGTTACAGAGACAACTGTAGTGTTACACTATATATATATAGTATGAAAGTAATTTATAATAACAGGGATATTAAATTTATAAACCATGTTCCGGACTGACTCTTGTGAAATAAAACTAGGATACTGGGAATACGAGTGTAATGAGCAATAGTATTGTGCATAAAGTGACATATATCAGCACTTACAACATGTGTGCATAAGCTAATAATCATTTAATCTTACAAAACTGGCCACAAAAGCTTTTTAAAAAATACACTGTGGGACGATATTGACTACAAATATATAATATTGTAATTCTTCCACTTTAAAAGGGTCAGCACCAGTTAATTGTAATAGATCATAAAACACAAGCTTCCGAGCTACATTTTCAACTTTTTGTGGCCTACGTAAACTCTATCTATCAGCTCCAAGAATTCAATTGTAACAACACTGTTATCTTTGCTTCAATGGAGAGCTCCGCCGATGTAGAACTTCTGATCGTAAAACATTGCGTAATAAAGATGTTCTTGAAGGAATACTTCCTCAGATGTTTGCTGAAGTGTCTTGTGGCATCATGTGGCGTAAGAACTTGCGCCTCATCCACTTTTCTGATGCATTATACCTGGCGTATTCACTCTGGCAATATCCATTATCCTGAACAAGTGGTTCTCACGCAGTCTTGCAATGGCCACCACATGTTTCCAAAATCCATCAAGATCCTCTTTCTTAGCTTCAATTTCATCCACCGGCACTTCAAAAACATTGATATGCTTAATCCTGTTTTCAATTTGTTTCACGAAATCGTGTGCATTTCTAATAGAGTTTCCACTTAACATGGCCTGTCTTGCAATCCCCTTTACATTATCTCCTATACCATATACAGTTCCTTTCCCATGGGAGGTTGCAAAAAAAGTTGCATTACATAATATCAAATGTTTCAGCCATTCTGGTTATATCTGCCAACATGAACTTCTGCTTAAATTGGCTAGATATTCTGTAATAAAATATTTTCAAAGTTGATGCCACTCCACGGATACATTTTGATTCTCAAAAGCAGAACTTTTTAAGGTAAAGATGATTTGCATATGTTTCATGTTTCAAAGAATCCGAAACAAAAGCAAAATTCATTTACTCCGCTGAGCTTCATCATCCAAGAACCACATCACAACTATAAAGACTGACACTCATTTGTTAATCCAGTGAACTGACTGGATTTCATTCTGCACTTTACAAGGGAAATTTTCGGTAAAATTAAGCTCTAAAATAATGGTCCCACGAGGAATGTCTGATTTGCTGTTAGCAAAATACATTGCTTCTTGACTTTTTATGAAAGTATGGCAAAAAAAAAAAAAAAAAAGGAACGTCACCAGTCAGTTCATCAAGCAGGTCTTGAATTGTAAAATGCCTGTGTAATTGTAAATTGTCAAAATATAAATAAGAAGCTGTGAAATATAAGTTAGGTGTTTACCAGGCAGAATTTCTGATGATTGGAGAGCTAAACCAAGTTTACACAGGAAAAAGAAAACATCTGTCAGTCCGGAACACATACTTGGTGAGTCAGGGACACAATTTAATGTCAGTTGGAACAGAGTTTACTCGGTTATAGGAGGAGCTACAGTAAAGTCCTATGGCTCATTTGAAAGGTTGTTTAAAGGGGAACAGATAATATGATATATATATATATATATATATATATATATAAAATTCATAAACATACAGGCAAGCTAAATAAAATTAAAAATGGAAAAAGTTCCGGACTGGCACAAATCCAAATAGTACTTATTTAGTTTGGAAGATATATTTACACACCTATATTCATTTTACTACTTGATTCCCAGAAATACTGATCACAGTGCATCAGTGAAGTACATTTTGGTCAAAATCTTGCTGTCGAGTCCCATGTATATCATATAACTCAATATACAATTGCCTGTTTTAATAATTCGGATAATATATTATTTAATAAGTATTATCTGACAGTGAAATATAAATTGCATTTAATTATTCTGCTTTGATCTGGATTCTATATGAAATTCGCTTTCAAACAATATTGCACATGTGCATGTCAGCAGTTTCATTTTTTTCATAACAGGTTGACAATTTGTCTGGAAATGCTCTAATATTTCGTTTTCCTTTGCGTACTGCAAATTTTGCGAATGCTTATCCATGAATCACTGAAAATTATAAGCACGTCTGAGGAGCAAGAGAAAAAAGTTTTCATGTAGTAATACGATAACACTTGTAGAAAAAGAAAAAATGTAAACAACATCCAAAATGGCTGAGTTTGAAAATTAGATTTGTGAGGAAATATCAGCAAAAAATATGGCGGAAAATATTGGTGAAGGAGGCCCACTACCTCCAGGATGGGACTGTAAATTTGACATGAGAACAGGGAGATAGTAAGTAAAAATTAAGTAGAATATTTGATTATATTCAATATCCGGTTTTTATCATCTGGTTAATGACAGATCGGCAACTTAAATGTCACTTAAGTACGAAGGTTCTTTTAATTGGAATTGAAATAAAAAGTTATTTTAAAATATGTTTATTATGCAAGTATCCAGTATTTTCGATAATAGTTATAATTTGCCACGTTTAGAGATTGTCATGTTAAGTAGCAATGGCAGATTGGGTTCGGTTATCAATTATTTATCATAAACGTTATCATTTTTCCTTTAAAAATCATTTTCGTGTGGTTCTTTGATGTGTAATAACTAGTTTACGACCAAGCCCGTTAATGTTCCGATTGCGAGTGAGTGGTTTGAGTGCGTGAACTGTTATGTAAATAAATCACAGTAATCGGAATAGAGCAAACTAAAATATATATGCCTATTTATAAGTAGAAATCTAATTACAGATTAAGATTATGGAGTAAAATTGATACAATAGTTAAATTCAGATTACCTCATGGAAATACTATCCTAATGCGTTCTACACTTCGTTTGGCAGTTCCACATATTTCACTTGGAACAATAAGGCCAGTGCTAGAAATATCAAAGCAAGAGTTATAACTCATTCGCTATCATCTAATACTATACACTATACCATTAAAAGACAAGTGCGAAAAAGGGAAGCTGGCTTTGTATCTATTCTAGGGGATGCCGAAGCTATAGGGCCAAAAACTGGGTGTGTCCGTTAGACCAGACGCACGACGGTGGGTAAAGAAAACGTGCGCAAAGCGCTAGGTGTCACTACAAATGCAAGCTACTAACTAAGTAATCCAGCGTTATTTTCGGAGAAATGGTAAAATTTCGTTTATTTACTTAATGTTAGGTTACGTTAGGTTAGGGCTAACTGCTTGCATCTTTGGGTACATATTCCCTTATGTGCGCTTTGGTAAATATGTATAGTCTCTCATCATTTTCTATTTCTCATTTCTACAACATGTCGTACGATTCCATTGTTAAATGACACAGAAATCAATTACAATTTCCTTAGTTCAGCTCATTTGTCGTGTAAATCGTCTTTTTTTAATGTACTTCTGAAGCCCTTCAACTAAACATATCCCCTAACGTCCATTGCAATTGGATAGTTTTGAAGTTTAGTTTTTAACACTGTTTCTATGTTCCTAGATGACACATGCTTGCAGCCTACATAAATAACTTTCTGACATATTACTCTCTCTTTGGGAATGAAGGTTTTACCTGCAGAGTTTCAAAACTATGACCTAGTATTCGTAATCTGCATATGAATCAAATTAATGATCATCGAAGGAACTAGAGGTCTGCACGGACAAGATAGGCCTGAACCCGGCCCGAGCTCGTGTGATAATCAAATGAGCCCGAATTATGGAAATTTAAAAATTAACGCAAAATTGCATTTTTATTTACAGCAATTAGAGATTTAAGTTTGCAGTTGTGCTTTAAAAGTTCTCCACAATGGAGAGTCCTATTAATATCGTTGTACAGTATATTTAAAAATTTAGGGGCCGGACCGGAAGCGAAATATACTTTGTAAGCCCGAGCCCGTGAAGACGTCTAGAAGGATCATAGAAACTAGAGACAATAAAATAAGTAATTTCACGTCGAAAATTACGTATGAAAATGAATGTTGTAAATGCAATTTACTGACATTTCTTCATCATGCAACTTTTTACGGATAGTAGTAATCATAATAATCTAATTATAGCTATTTTAAAAGCGAATACCATCATTTCTCTATTGGCTGATGTCTTTGCAGGCCTGACTATGGCCTGCTGTCATCTGTAAATGTAAAAATTCTTGAATCATCGTTCAGTATTGAGCACCGATGACTGTCACTTACATTGGGTCATCTTCGAAGAATCGGGGTCCATTGGTTCCCTGGAATGCAACACTACACACTTGACAGGGTGTGTGAACGGTAGTGGATAGTTTGCTGATTCTCGGTACACCAAAACCTGCGATTGTGTACGTACCTAGAGAGGTGGAAGTTTTTGTCTCTTATAATCAAATTTTGAATAAAATCTGGATTTTCGTGAAGGAACTCCTGAATGTACTCAGCAAACCGGGGCGTAGTTGTATTTTGTAAAGATACAGATGCAAATCATAGTGTAAAATGCAGTGCAGTGTGCAGTGCAAAACATCACGTGACGGAATTATTTGTGGAATTCATGTGGAATTATTTGTACTTCTTCGACATTCCTCTGCACCCGTTCAATTACTGCTTTTTGTGTTGTGGCCAAGCGTGGTCTACCGTTACCACGCCATGCTCTGTAAAACATCTAATCAATCGACGAAATCATTGTCATTTAGAAAGTACTTCCCTGATACGAAACTGGCGGCAGTGTACACTCTTTGTGTAAAGACAATTTACCTGTTATTTTCAAAATAAAGCTCGACACTTTTAGTTGTTTGCGCAATTGTGAATATTTCGGTATCGCACTTGCTGGACGTTTATTTCATGCAATTTGAAAAAGTAGTGGAAATTAGTGGTTAGGAAACTTTTTTCCATTTTTCTACTACGGCAATCACAAACATTAACCATATTTTATTGGGTAATAATACACATTGCGATCCGTTCGTGAATTTGACCCTTCCTATTTGCCTTTGTTTAAATATATATATATATATATGGTCTAGGAATTAATTCGTGCGGTTGGTACGCACACATTGAAGCTGTAGTACAAACACAAAATACATAAATACCTTAAGAAAAATATTGTCCATCGCTAGCCACCACTTTCGCCCATCTGTCAGGCAATGTACGGATTCCGTGGCGAAAGAAGTCCTCATCCTTGGAAGCGATCCAGTCAGAGACCCATGTTTCGATATCTTCTGAAGAAGTAAACCGCTGTCCAATCAAATCGTTGTTCATGCAATCGAACAAGTAGTAGTCCGAAGGAGCAACGTCTGGTGAATACGGCGGGTGGGGTAAAACTTCCCATCCGACATTTTCTAAATAGGTTTTGACCGGTTTTGCGACATGTGGGCGAGCGTTATCATGCTGAACAATAAGTTTATCATGTCTGTTCTCCCATTCTGGTCGTGTTCTGGCCAGAGCTTGTTTCAAACGCATTAATTGTCGTCGATAACGTTCTCCATTCATAGTTTCACCCGGTTGCAGCAGCTCATAGTACACCACACCTTTCATATCCCACCATATGCACAGCATAACCTTTGCACAGTGAATATCTCGTTTTGGTTGTGATGGACCTGGTTCACCTGGTTTCACCCAGGCCTTTTTTCGTCTAGGGTTCTCGTAATGGATCCACTTCTCATCACCCGTAATAATTCGATGCAGAAACCCCTTTCTGCTCTGTCGTTGAAGCAGCAATTCGCAAATGGTTTTTCGTCTTTCAACGTCTCTGTCTTTCAATTCATGTGGAACCCAATGTGACATCTTTTGAATCATTCCCATGGCTTTCAAGCGTTTGGAGACTGTTGTTTGATCAACGCCTAATGCTGCTGCAAGTTGTTCCTGCGTTTGACACGAATCCTGCTCGAGCAATGCTGTCAATTCTTCGTCTTGAAATTTTTTTGGCTGTCCAGCTCGCTCTTGGTCTGCCAAGCCGAAATCACCACTTCTAAACCGTGCAAACCACTTCTGACACGTTCGCTCAGCTAGAGCATGGTCACCATACACTTCCACCAAAATACGATGACTTTCAGTCGCACTTTTCTGCATGTTAAAGTAATGCAGCAGGACACCCCGTAAAAACACTTTATCAGGCACAAATTGCGCCATGTTCACTTAACTACAAACTGGTGTTGTTGACGCTTTAATCCACTGCCCTATACTACGAACGATACGCGATGACAGGGGTTTGCAACACATGTGTGGATACACGGAACTGTGGGACGCTCCGTTCGTTGCGCCATCTCTTGTCCACCCGCACGAATTAATTCCTAGACCAAATATATATATATATATATATATATATATATATATATATATATATATATATATATATATATATATATATATATATATATATATGGTTTTAGTAGAAAACATCTGTTACCAAACATTAATTTTATTTAATTATTTCATTACATATTTACGTCACAATGCAAAAAAAAAAAAAAAAAAAAAAAAAAAAAAAAAAAAAAAAACCAAAGTGTGATTAGGTTGAAAAGGCTCGCCTTGAAGCATTCTTTAATGAAAAATAATCGCTTAAACTTTCGATAATGGGCTGTCACCATCCTCAGTACAGTGTGAAAGACTTAACACTCTTCAGTTAATCACATCGTGAAATTTCTTCTTATAGAAAATAGTTTTACGGTGCAATTAATTAAGCAGCACAGATCTTGACACAGCACTCAAGGATAATGGCAGGCGACTATCTAAATCGTATGTCATTTTTCTTTTAAGACCTTCCCCGCTGGTGTCGTATCTAGCATGCACCTTTTATGTACGGAGTGCCTTATATTTGAACGTACCACAGTGCTTTGGATTTCATTTTAGACTAGGTCCACGTCTTACATACACTCTATGCTTAAAGGGACGCTAATCTCCAATCTAACCGGCCAAATCTTCATATGAGGTTGCTTGAAGGTGAATGTTTTGATTTATTTAATATAAATATTCAATGCAAATATCAGTAAATAATGCAGTTCTATTGCTTTTATTCTAATTTGCAGTTACTTCATCAACTATTTTAATAAAACAACTACGTGGGATGATCCACGACTTAGATATAGGCCTATTCCCCAGATGACGCCACAACATGTGCCAAGTACGGGAGGCCCGACAGAGTCTATTCCTCTTCAGGTATGGATCTTTTTTTTTTTTTTTTTTTTTTTTTAATAATAATTTGTACAGTACAAATATGTCTTTCTAAAGAAACATGACTTTTATGTTTCTATAAGAAAAAGACATATGTACTTTTTTTTTTCTTTTTTAAGGATTGCTATATGACTGACACCGTATTATGCTGTAAGTGCTCTATGCCAGAATATTAGATTGAAGGTCATTTATGTATATGTATAAAAAATATCGAAGAAACAGCTACAGTGTCTCTAAAATGAAGTGAAACTTATGTGCAGACCAAATAATTGCGCTACATTGGTGGTCTAATAAAGAATTACAGAGAATGAAGAACACCATAAGAAGGTTACAAAAAACAAGCGGCAGTGTGATGTGTACACCACGTGAAGGAATTTGGTTTGTATGTCGGATGGTTTTTCAATTAATATTGAAACCGGAAGTGATAATAGATTTATACCAATTCTAGTTTCAGTAGAGAGATTAGAGTAGATATGGAATATACTCTTGGGACACTTAATTAAGTGCAAAAAACAGTTTCTCGCTATCTATTACGTTTTTATTCTATAATCATCAAGCTGTAACCACAAGTTGTTGATTTTTACCACTTCCTGTTTTATTAGAAGCCCAAGAGTGAAGGTAAAAAAATCTTCAAGTGCTTAGCTGATTGCAGAAAACAGCTTCCTCCTATCTTACAGTTTTTGCTCTATGGCAATATTTTCCAATCTGTGGTCCGCAGACCCCTGGGAATCCACGAGAGATTGAAAGGGAGATTTGCGCAGCATTTTATTTTAATTAACCTTTAAAGGACGGCGCGGGAACTCCCTGTATGCATCACCAGCCGGCGGCCATTTAAAGATGATTAAAAATTATTTATAATATTTGAAACAAATGCTTACAGCTTCACTTGTCAAACATATCTTATAACTGCAATGTTAGAGAACCCTTCAGACAAACTTTTGACCCCATTCCGTGATTGGCAAACTATTACACGCGAGCCAAAAAAGCCCATATAGTGTGCGCCACAAAAGTGGCTTCCCGGCCGATGAGGTTTACCAGATTTGCCAACAAAGTGGCTTGCCGTCCTTTAAATGTTAAACTTTATGTTATCATCGTAGACATCAGGCGGGAAACTTCCAAAACTTTTAGAACAAAGAAACGCAACTTTTTGAAAGCTAAAATTAAGGAACTTGGTAAAAACAAAAACATTCGGGACATGTATAAGGGGATCAACGAATTTAAGAAAGGCTATCAACCTCGTGCTTATATATTAAAGAAAGCTGACGGAACAGTTCTCACTGGTACGGATAGCATCTTAAATAGATGGAAAGATTTCTTTGACGATTTGCTGGACACGCAGCCAAAAACTAATGTGCGTAGAGAAAAGGAGATACACACTGCAGAACCGTATATTCCAGAACCTAACCGAATAGAAATAGAAATTCCTATAAAGAAATTAAAGAGACACAAATCTCCGGGTGTAGACGAAATTCCGGCTGAGCTAATTTTAGCTGGAGGCGAAAAATTGTGGAACAAGATACAAAACTCATTCTCCTTATCTGGAACAAGGAAGAATTGCCACAAGAGTGGAAAGAATCAATCATTGTTCCAATTCACAAGAAAGGCGACAAAACTGACTGTAATAATTATGGAGGCATTTCTCTTCTGTCAACATCCTATAAAATCCTTTGAAATATTCTATTAGCAAGATTGACCCCATACGCAGATGAAATTATTGGAGATTATCAGTGCGAATTTAGATGAAATCGATCAACTATCGACCAAATATTTACCATTCGCCAAATACTCGAAAAGAAGTGGGAATACAATACTTCGGTACATCAACTATTTATTGATTTTAGAAAGGCTTACGACTCGGTTAGAAGAGAAACATTATACAACGTTCTTACAGAACTTGGAATACCGAAAAAGCTAATTAGATTAATTAAGATATGTTTAAATGAATCCCATAGTAAAGTGTGGGTAGGAAAATTTTTGTCCATGAGCTTACACGTCGAAAATGGCCTGAAACAAGATGTGTTGTCGCCAATATTATTCAACTTTATCCTGGAATACGCTATAAGAAAAATCAAAGATAGCAACCAGGGTCTAGAGTTGAACGGTATTCACCAGGTTATGGCATATTCTGATGATGTAAATGTAATAAGGCATCTAAATTTAATAATGACAGGGGAACAATAGAAAGAAATGCAAAGATCTTATTAAATGCTTGCAGGGACATGGGTTTAGAAGTAAATGCAGATAAAACTAAATATATGGAAGTGCGTCGGGACCGTAATACAGCAAATTATAGATGCGTTAAAGTATTAAATAATACTTTTGATAAAGTGGATACTTTCAAATATCTAGGATCAATATTAACAGACAAAAATCATATTCACGAAGAAATTAAATGTCGACTAACAGCAGGGAATTCAGGTTATTACTCGGTTCAAAATCTCTTGTCGTTGCGAATTCTATCGAGGAATTTGAAGCTTAAAATATAAAAGACGATAATCATGCCTGTTGTTCTATATGGTTGCGAAACATGGTCCCTTACTCTGAAAGAAGCACATAGACTGAAAGTATTTGAGAACAAGATTCTGAGACGAATATTCGGACCCAAGAGGAACGGGAATTGGGAATGGCGGAAACTTCATACCGAGGAACTACATAATTTCTACGGTTTACCAAACATTGTTAGGGTCATCAAGTCGAGGCTCAGGTCATGTAGCTAGGATGGAAGAAAGTAGAAACTCTTTCAAAGTCTTGACTGGAAGATCAATCGGAAAACGACTATTAGGAAGACAGACCTAGGCGCAGATGGGAGGACAATATTAAGATGGATCTCGCAGAGATAGGAATACAAAGTAGAAACGGGATCCAGCTGGCTAAGATAGAAGTCAGTGGAGAGCTTTTGGGAACGCGGCATTGAATCTCCGGATTCCATAAGCCAGAGAGTTAGTTACTTTATGTTATCATGTTACTCACACTGGGGATATTTGTAACATACATTACGCAGATTTCAAGCAATTGAGAAGAATAGAGCATCAAAAGATCAGAAGAAATAACAATATTACCAGCGTAGGCTGAAAGATGCATTCTCTGTATGGGTTTTCTCGATTCCCCCCCCTCCCCCAATTCTCATTCCACCTGTTCTTTCATAATCATTTGGTTTCCTTGACGAACTCCCCTTCAGCGTAGAGGACATAACCGTGGGACACCAAATTAAGAGGTCCCATCGCGGCGAAATTAAAGTACCGCTAATTTTATAGTTTTATGTGGTATCTTCAAATAGATAAAAGATATCGAAAAGTGGAACAAAAGCTCACTAGACAATATTATTTTACATGAGATACCGTTATCACGACTCACTTATCTGCTTTTGATTTCAAACCATTTAGAAAATCTGCATTTATTTTCGCGTTTCTAAATGGCTGAAAATGGAAAGCTACAAGGTGATTCGTGATAACGGTACCTCATGCGAAATAATAGTATGTAGCGCGCTCTTGTTCCACATTTTGATTATCTTTTATTTCTTTGAAGATGTCCCATAATTACTACAAAATTATCTGTTGGGAGACCCGGGTTCGATTCCCGGCGGGAGCTCATGTGGTTCGGATTCCACATTAATCAGTAGGTCCACGTCTTATATAACCTCGCTGCTGAAAGGGACGCTAAACTAAAATCAACTCAAAGCTATCTGTATTTTAATTTCACAGTGATTAGGCCTCTTAAAGATTTCGTTTCAGTTTTTATTGTTATTTTATTTTTCGTACATTATAATCCTCCTCTGTATTACCACGGTTCCGCTACAAGAAAAGCCATACAAACTAACATCTGAGAATATTCATTTTCACTTGCGGCAGGTAAGTTTTCATATAACAACTTATCATTCTTTCGTAATGAATAAATATAGCGATAGCATCAGTTCCAGTTGAAAAATCTCCCTTAAAATTTATCTAGAAGATTTGCTACCAATATCTGTAACTTATTAATATTTTTCCACAGCGTTACACATGAAATAACAATTCTAAAAATTCGCTTATATTGAGTTTTATATATACATTGATACTGTTACTAAAGTTGAATATAGCGTAGTGATGTTAAGAAACTTTTTTTTTTTTTTTTTTTTAAACTATAAACAGTCAAAAGAGAGACTTCAGTGATTATTAAGAATTCTGCTTTTTGTGTAATAAACTTAGTGTGAAACAACGATATGTCGTGGTTTTATCCTAGGATATAAAGTTTCAAATCTGCGGAACATCATGTATGTTTGTAGTGTATAAGCGTTAACACCACATTAAATTTCAGATTGTGTGTCAGAATTACAGGTTTTGTGTCAAATACATAAAATATTATTATTTTTTACTGAATTTCAGATGTCGTAGTATTAAAAGAAGTCTTCTATTTAAAACGTTATTTAACCAAATTGTGCCATAATAGTCCAATGTTTTCGATAATACAAAAAAGTAAATCGTAATTTATTTATTATTTGTTCTTAATTTATTTACTTAAGGTTAGTGTAAAGGGACAAGTTTCGCCGATAGATGGCACTACAGTCTTCGTATCTTTCCCATGTATTTTTTACCTTTCACAAAAATTTACAATTTCTCTTACAAATTTCAAAATAGAGACTTCAAATTTTTAGACAAGGAACTTCATAACCTATTAAAGGGAACAATCCGTGCCGATTTTTTATTTAGAATTTTCTTTACAGTTAAAACAGTTCCATTGTTAAAAGTTTGGGTATCCATTCCAACAATGAAGAAAATTCTAAATAAAAAATCGGCACGGGTTGTTCCCTTTAATAGGTTATGAAGTTCCTTGTCTAAAAATTTGAAGTCTCTATTTTAAAATTTGTAAGAGAAATTGTAAATTTTCGTGAAAGGTAAAAAATACATGGGAAAGATACGAAGACTGTGGTGCCATCTATCGACAAAACTTGTCCCTTTAAACCAACCTTAAAGAAAGATCATGCGATAATAATAAAATGACATATTGGAAAATTGATTTTACAATGGGGATTTACAGTTTGCCACTATTCGCTGTAAAAGACACATACACACACACACACACACTCACTCACACTATATCTCTCAATTAGGTATATTGTCACTCGTAATGTATTATTGGATATAAGTTTGTATTTCTTGCTTCTCCAGAGGAAGAAAATAATTACGCTTAATATTATATGCGAAGGAAAAAAACAGAACTTGAGTAATTACTTCCAAATAATAGGTTACTAACAAACTTTCTTGAGATTCTGTCTTTATGAAGCAACTTGAGTATGCTATTTCTTCTTTTTTTTCTGTCTCTCTTTGCTTTACACTTGGTCCCTCTATAGCCAGGAGCTCCGCCAGATCAACGGGGCTACCATCCGTATTTTACACATCCCTCGCACTTTTCTGCGCCTCCTCAGCAGCCCCATCAAACAAGCTACCAGTATAGTCAAACGGTGCATCATCCACTACAGGTAAACATTTTCGGTGTTGTTAATTTCCTTTCCTTCCCAATATATGAGAGAAACTGTTTTGCATGAAGTTCCATTGATCAGCCCAATAAATTTGTATGTATATATAGAGAGACACACCTTTATACATACAAAAATCCCCAAGAACGTCCTTGTCCATACAAAAACATCGATTACCTGTGCATGCTTTTGTACATATGGAGTATTTTACAATATATTCAACTATTTGTAGATTGATTTTTCACAAAAGAGAATATGTTTTATATTAGTAGCACAGTACTTGAACCCTTAAGGGATCCGGGGTTTTTGGGGTATTTTTTAGACTTTCAGTCAAGCAGCTACTGCATCGTAACTATTTATCCTAGGATCATGGTTCATACCTCATTCTCTTCAGAATGAAGCTGGCTTTCAAATGGTACCACTTGCATGCCAATATCATATACCAGAAGAGGGGAAAATTGATGTCAAAGGGAAAATTTCTGAGGGAATTTTTTTCACACTTTGGGGCCCTCTGGAGTGGCCCTGTGTGAACGAAGAGATCTCAAAAAAAAAAAAAAATGTGATAAATAGCACTTGGTAGACTGAATGTGTGTGCCAAATTTCAAGTTTCTATCTTGAATACTAAGGTCGGGAGAAATTTTATCAAGAATCCCCACAATGCCCCAAATTACCGCAAAAGACTGTGATCTCAGGTAAAAAAATTCCTGAGACAGCCGTAATTACCCTAGGGTCATGTTTCGCCCATCATTCTTTTCAGAATAGAACTGCCTTTCAGATGGTATGACTCACGTGTCTCCATCATGTAACTAAGACGGGAAAATCCCGAAGAAAGGGATTTTTTGGTCTAAATATCCCTCTTTTCAACTTTTTGCCCCTCTGGACCCCCCCTGCTTTAACGCAGAAATCTGAAAAAATCGGATAAATACTACTAGGTGGGCTGAATGTTTATGCACAATTTCAATCTTCTAGCTGCAAAAGTAACCCCGGCAATATATATATATATATACCGACAATGTCCCATATTCCCCTATACAGAAGTATATTTTGATAAAAATTACCTGAGACATCCCTAATTACCCTAGGGTCATGTTTCCCCCATCATTCTCTTCAGAATAGAACTGCCTTTCAGATGGTACGACTCACGTGTCTCCATCATGTATCTAAGGCGGGAAAATCCCGAAGAAAGGGATTCTTTGGTAAAAATGTCCCTTTTTTTCAACTCTTTGCCCCTCTGGGCTCCCCCTCCCTGTTTTAACGTAGAAATCTGAAAAAAAATCTGGTAAATACTACTCAGTGGACTGAATGTTTGTGCAAAATTTCAATCTTCTACGTGCAAAAATAAGCCCGCCAAAAAATAATGAACATAGGCTTAATAAGAGAAAATATATATTTTAAAATTATGACGTCATCACTTCCTATGTCTGGATGCAGGAAGGTGTAAAACCATACGTAAGGTCTTCTACAATGCCTCTGGATTTGGAAGAAAGAAAAAAAAAAAAAAAAGAAAAAAACGGACGAAAAAGCTCAAATAGAAGAGTTATAACGCAATGTACCATGAAACACCCGTAAGGTACAATTTGTACTATCGGATCCCTTAAGGGTTAAGGAGATTATTTTAAGTAAACAGAGCGGTAAAATAGTGCAACATTTAAAACTTATCACGTGTTGGATTGCCTGTAAATTATTCTTAATCGTTACCTCAAAAACAAACGAAACGTCATTTTTTTGTATGTAGTTTTAAGCATTGAGTCGAATTTAAGGATCATCGGTATGGTTTAAAATGTTAGCAGTGTTGTAAGAACTTGTGTCAAATTATTGAGAACATGTAGAAGGTCAACATATTAACCTGTATTGCTAGTAAAGATGGTCATAGTTCAAAACACATCGTTCATTAATTAAATCTTCGTATAACGTCCAGGCTTTTAAACGAAAATTGTAAGATTTGTTGTTTCGTCACTGTACCATGGTTATTCATGTTCAAATGTCATAATATTTATTTTTTTTTTTTTAATTTTCGAATAAAAAATAAAGTTACAATTAAATAATAGTTCAGGAAAAAAAGATGTCACATTCACCATACAACGTAGATAATGCCTATATCTAGAAACAAGAAAATAGTTAAAGTCGACACGACCAAACCGTTCCCAGGCGTCGTGAAAGGAAGCGGCGCATTATTGATATGACTCATGTTCCATTGACATATTAAAAAGATGTTGCAACGAAATCTTTTCAGTTCATTAAGGATGACAACAACCCGTCATAAAACTACCACACATGCCGTTTATGGTTTGTTATGTTTGTTTAGGGGGCGGAAGTTCATGACCTAAAAAATATCCTGTAAAATGCCCTTTAAATCATGGAAAAACGACCTAAAAATTACGAAAATTACGAGTGAATTTGTAATTGCTACTTTAAAAGAGTACTACAACATACTAAATAATGGTCGCGATACCAGGAAAAATGAGGTAATTTCTTTAGTTGAAATATGTAAATTTGATTTTAAATGAAAATAACAACATAAAATATAAATTTAAACAATTTAATGATTAAGACAAATTCAGCAAATTATTCAGCGTAAAATGCATTTATTTCCTGCATCTCAACCTACTGTGTAGCATGGTGTTTTTCCGTGTCTTGTGCGTCACTGCGAATATAAGGAAATAATGCCTCCGCGTAAAGCCTATAATTGTTGTTTAAAATTAAACAAATTGTTCATGAAAAATTGGAAAGTGAGAATCAGGGACTCATTTGCGGGAGGGGAGGATTTTCTAGACACGCTGCTTTTTTTCTGCCAAGATACAAACCGTCGGGAAGATAATAAATTTAAACGTCAGAAATTATTTTAAAAATATTACATACAGGGGGGCGGGGTGGCTCAGTGGTAGAGCGTTCACCCCTGGTGCTTGAGGTCCCTGGTTCGATCCCAGCTCGCGCCATGTGGACTTTGTGGTGGACGAACACCGTGCTCGTGGGTTTCCTCGGGATTCTTCCGTTTCCTCCCACTTTCTTCATTCCACCATTTCATTCATCTCTCATCATCACCGTCTCCTTTAGCCTAACCGGCATAAGCGTGGGACGTAAAACTTAAAAGATTTCATTTCATTTTCATTTTCAATATTACATACAACTTAATTTTGGAAATATTTAATGAAAATGAAAATTCCAAGTAGTTTCACTTACCTTAGTTGCAGCACATCACAATTGTCTTGCTAGCATAGGAACAATGTTTATAATTCAGATCCTCTTTTTTCTAAAATTGTCATCTTATGAGAAAATGTGTTTACCTTGGTGCAAAATCTCGAGCATATTGCCAAAATCAAAAGAACGATTAAAAAAAATACCGAAATATACCAAAAAAGACGAATAAATCACCGAAACGTAGGAAAAATTACCTAAAAGCTTAAAATTGGCAAAGCACAAATAAGAAAAGCACTTTAAAATTGCCATTTTTTGGTTTCAGATTGAAATGTAATATTATGTGTCTTTTATGGACATTGTGTCCCTGATACCAGAAAAAAAAAAAATGACATTTCATCAGCTTCAGTCCTCTAGTAATGAGAGTTGCCGTCATCGGAAGATGTCTTGCTTAATTTCAAATGTGGCCAATTAGGAATCCATTATCCGCATTAACTGCAAATGGAGCATTGAGAAAATACCATGTAATGATCAATTGTTGAGTAAACAGTATTACGACATCTCGACCTATCCTGTTTATAGTATTTAGTATGCCAGAAGTTAGTTAGATACGTTGAATAGTTTTCTCGTTTTATAGAAAATTTTATAGTGATTTCTCACTGTTAAAACAGCTAAAATTACGCAGTCGAACCCTAACATTTGTTGTAAAGTGTATTATGTAACGTCAGAAAAACTTTGAAAATATAATCAACTTCCTTACATAAAATTACGTAGAGTGGTAAAATTAAGCATAAATATTATAATACCAGTTGTTGAATTTTTGCAATATTTTAATAAAAAGGTTTTGAAAATGTGAAATTTGGACCAGTTTATATCTTTAAGGCACTTAAGAACGACTATGGCCCCGCGTAGCGTATCGCTAACGCTTTTATCTTTGATGCGAGCGGTTCTGGGTTCGATTCCCGTAGAAATACTCGGTCGAAAAACTGAGGTTTTCCTCATTCACACCATGCAAATGCCGGAATGGTGCCCAACATAATGGTCTTAGACGTTTGTTTCCTATCCCATTCCTTTCTTCGTCCCGAATCCTCGGGTAGTATGATTGCCGAGGGACGTCATCCCTCATACGTAACGGGCTGACATGGCCATAGGTGCCAAAGTCCAGAAATTGAATTTCTAATCTTACTTAAAAACGACCGTAAATTTCAGTGTTCTTTTTTATCTTTCCCTAATGCTAAGTTTGTAATTGTTCTTATGTGTATATATACATTTAATGACGGAAAAGTATAGAACAGTTTTATCCGTAGGTCAATTTGTTGAGCTGAGCGAGCGAAGCTCTTATACTCGGGTTAGCCGTTTGGTTGTCCGCGAACTCCTCCTAGACCGTTTGGCCGATCTCAACCAAACTTAGCACGCTGATAGAGTATGTCGTGCTGAGTGAGAACATAGGTCGAAATCAAAAATCCGATGTACCATCGAGGAATAATGACCGAAAAACGCTTCCTCCTAGACCGTTTGGCCGATCTCAACCAAACTTAGCACGCTGATAGAGTATGTCGTGCTGAGTGAGAACATAGGTCGAAATCAAAAATCCGATGTACCATCGAGGAATAATCACCGAAAAACGCTTCCTCCTAAACCGTTTGGCCGATCTCAACCAAACTTAGCACGCTGATAGAGTATGTCGTGCTGAGTGAGAACATAGGTCGAAATCAAAAATCCGATGTACCATCGAGGAATAATCACCGAAAAACGCTTCCATAGACTTAACATGGGGAAAAAGTTTTCACGTGATTTTTTTGTCAACAATTAAAATCTGCGCGTGATTTTCAAAAATTCCGGCGAAGCCCTTTTATTTTTTTAGCGTAAAAATTTACAATTTTAATCACAATTTAAAAACAAATTAACGATTTTTTAAACTTTTTTTAGCCGGAACAAAAGGTCAAGACGAAGAATTGTGCGATTGTTATGAAAAATACTGATTGTTTTAAAAAGTCACAATAAACTGATTACGTTGCTTAAGCTCGCTCAGCTCATTTCATTGCAATCGAGTATATCCATTGCATTCCTAGTAAATATTATGACATAGCTTCTTTATTTTTTGTTAATGTAAACTTTAATTTCGGTGAGTTTTCTCTTCCATTTTCATCACAGCACTTAGAAATTATTCACTTAGGAAATTTGAATATTTCAGAAGGTGAAAAGAAATGAACGGATGGATGGCTCTTACGTGTCAACAACGAAATACAATCTAATTTTTACTTCAATTTTAATTTTTCAACTTTAGTATTTTTTGTTACTTCATTTTCTCTGTAATATAATTCTTCTTTCTTAAGTAGTTTATGACCGTTAGAGACATACATTAAATAGTTGGAAGCTCACGTTTTGTTCCTATAATATCAGAAAACCGTGTGCACACTAGTGATGGGAACAAAAACCGGTTTTTCGGTTTTTAGAAAAACCGAAACCGGTTTTTGAAAATTTTCAAAAAACCGGTTTCGGTTTTCTTCAAAACCGGTTCGGTTTTCTCCGGAACCGGTTATCGGTTTTCTCCAAAACCGGTTCGGTTTTTCACCAGATCCGGTTTCGATTTTCTTCAAAGCCGATTCCGTTTTTTTTAAAATTTCTTCTATTTCTGACCAGAATGGTGTTTCGTTGTTCTCCGGAAACCGAATCCATTTCCACAGAAATAGTCTTATGTGTTTTCGAAAAGTTTTCACCGAAACCAGTTTCGGTGAAAACCGAACCGGTTTTCAAGAAAACCGAAACCGGTTTCGGTGAAAAACCGAACCGGTTTTGGAGAAAACCGAAATGTCGGTTTTTCGGATTTCGGTTTTTATAAAAGCCGGTTTTGCCCATCCCTAGTGCACACCTCTTATAAACTTGAGAAAACTTGTTAATGTACAATTAATGAGTACAACAAAAAAGTGGAATTTATGTACAGCCTATGATGTAAGTTAATCTTTATATATAGCATACCTTACATTTTTTTTTCATTATTTGCATAAAAGTACTATTATGAGTTTTAAAAAATCAAACATGTGATATTCTCAAAGAATATTATTTATAGCGAAGTATGCTATCAGGAGTTGTGTGGATAGCCGTAGAAGTCTATGCTTATTAACGATGTTGAGTATCTGTGTGTTACTCAGTACACAGTACCTGTGCTGTAACACACTACTGACATTCCCTTGAATTTTTAGGCTGTTAATTTGTGTGAGGAGATATCTGCTTGTTGATGAAGTACCGAGTAATGTTAAGGTTCTGAATACTTTTTTTTTTTTAATAGCTATTGTAATGTTCTGTCTATTGATGTGCTATCATTCTTAACCAAAACTTCTTCAGGGCATAATATTTAACGGGAATACTTGTCCCATCATTATCTTTAGCCTATTGATTTTGTGCCGGTGTCGTGCTATTAATTGTATTTTACAATAATTTTTAAAATATTTATTAAATGAATGTGATAAATTGGGGATGAAATTGATGCATAATATGGTATTTAATTGTAAGAGTTGTGATTGAATTTAAATAAAATTTAAAAGTTTTAATTTTGAGAATGATTAGTTGTAGGAAAGTTGAAAGAAAGAGAAAGGATAAAATGAAGGATGAGTATTAGTTTAATATTTTAATGAGACTGGTGTTATTTTGGTGGGAAAAATTATTTTTCTATTTTGTTTTGAAATGAATTTGATTTTTAATGATGTGATTTTACTGTTTTCTTCTTCAAATCTAATTAAATGTGCCTGCGTTTTCAGAATAAATTTGCATTACGTATGAATTTAAGGTGGATCACCACCCGGAAGTCAGTATATATTTTAGCTTGTTAGCTTAACTATTGCGCAATGAAACGTTACATATTATAAATATTGTACTATAAGATGGAGTTATGTTTCAGCTACAACACAAGACACTGATTCATTTGGTTGTGTCGTCAGATATCGAGAAAGAACAAATAAAAGAAAATATTTTATTGGTTTTACAATGAGCATACAAGATGGCACTTACTGTTAGATCTTACTAGAAGTGCTCAGTTTTATGAAATGTTTATTTGTATGTAAAAAGTATTTTAAAGTAACAATCTTATTACGAAACAGACAATTTGTTTGACCGTTATTCGTGTTATGTTTCACATTTTATTTAAATATTAATTTAGATTTAAAGAAATAGATTTTGAGAAGAAATTTGCATAGAACGCCATAATGCGTTGTTGCCAAATTTTTACGTTTACTGTGGTAGTTACAATAAGAAAATTCCTGGATTCTGGCGTTGCAGTTCGAGAAGCGGAACTTATCTGTGAATTGCGGTAAGGGTCGAAAACTAATGTCACTAGTAAGTATCCAAGAATTCCAGGATTACTTTCTTTATTGTCTGGCATCAGTAAACACTTGATACTATCTGGCAACGCCGCACTATTCAAGCAGCGTTTAGCATAGCAGCGAGAACATCTAGTGATCCACCTTAATTTTCACAAAATAAGAGACTAAAAAAAATTGAAGAAGATATCAGTAAAATCAAAGCATTAAAAATCAAGTTCATTTCAAAACAAAATAGGAAAATGATTCCCCATATAAATCAATAGGCTAGAAAGTAATGATTACACAAGTATTCAACACCTTTAAATGTTATACCCTGAAGATATTTCGGTTTAGAATTGTAGCACATCAATAGATAGAACATTAAAATAGCTTTGAGAAAGGTATTCAGAGCATCTACACAGTCCTCGGTATTTCACCAACAAGGAGATATTTCCTCCTTCAAATTAGTAGTCTAAAAATTCAAGGGAATGTTAGTAGTCAAGTGTGTTACCGTGAGTAAAATAATAGAACAATGGAATTGGACTAGTCAAATGCACTGATTTCGTCGTAGTTCTATAATGTTGTGAACGAAAATAAGTATAATTTGTTTTTGAACGTACGAATATTGCGTATCAAGATAAGATTTTCATTGTAAACTTTGTTCGCTTACTGCAGGTGTATTTCAACTTACTAAAAAAATATAATGATATTATAAAGTATCTAGTATTAATACTTGAAATACTCCGAAGCAGAACTTTTTTTTAAACTACGTATTGTCTAAAGTATTGTATTGTCTATTAATTGGTTTAAAAAAAAAAAGTGACATTAAGAGTAAGTTAAGAAAAATGTTCAGCAATACTTCGCACACACTGCGAGTTAATATCATAGTATTACAACACCGCAAGTAATATTTTTTAAAACAATTATTGTTTCACATAGTGTAAAGAGCATGTGTTGCATATTATATTCTAAGGGGCGATGTTTACTATTTCACTTACTATTCTGAGTGTAAAGAGCATGTGTTGCATATTATATTCTAAGAGGCGATGTTTATTATTTCCCTTACTATTCTGCTTGCATGTATAAAGACAAATTTTAGAATTTAGATAGAAGTAACTATAGCGATAAATTTAGTAGTTTTATACATACACGAAGTGGATCATTTATCTTGATACGCCCTTGTAACTTATGATGAAGAAGGCGATTTTACTACAGGACAGGACAGAGGGAACAGATTGAGCCAAAGAGGGTAGGGGAAATAGGATGAAACAACTGTTGACAGTGTAGGATTACTCATAAATTCATGAGTACCTTATCTGCTTTGTTTACTTGTCACCACTGTCTTTTATTAATGCTATGTTCCCTGTCTTCTTTCCATCCTTGTAACGCCACAGAGCATCAAGTTGGAAATGGCTGATGTTAAATCTATAAGTCTGGTTTACAACGTGCAGTTTTTGCTACAATGCATTGCATGCAATAAGCTTGATTTCTAGATTCATCAATTTTCTCGTGTATAGGGCGGGAAAATAGCACCATTAAACTTGAAGAGCTGATACCTTATACCAAATGAAAGAAAATAGTTTTATTGAATATGAGTCGTTGAAAAACCTTTCAAAGCTGTAAGTTACCGAAATCAGTTTTGTAGGGTTTCGGTTGAAAACTATTAGACCTAGCCGAATAGGTTCGGGAAATTACATAGGAACTACAGCAAATTGTGTTGTAGCGAACTGTTCCGTGCTTATATAATAAACTTTAGATTAGGGTGGGTATCAGAAGGCAGTTTAAAAAATCGTTCTGTGGGTATGACATGGTTCGCAGACATCCAAATTTAACTATAACTATTTTTTTTTTTTTTAAGTTTATTGTCCCTTTTCATTACTAAGGCTTTGTCAAATATGAACACAGGAGATCCAAATCATAATCTGACGACGAAATCAAACCTTCTTTTCCCGCACTGAAGGCAGAACGCTGATTATTTAGCACGAAGGTCTCTCTTAGATAGAACTTGTATTATTTCCTGTAGAATTTACCGATCTGCTTGCGCTATAGTCCATGGATTCCAACCAGTTAAATGTTGGAGATGGCAAATCGTTTTTTCAACCTATGTTTGTTAGATCATTTTTTTCATTTAGTATAAGAAATTGTTTATCGAAGGCAGGAGAGTTTGATTTTCCGCACCGTACATGGAAATAATGAAAACAACTATATACTGCAACGTATAACTAGTATTCTCAAAATTTTGTGTTTGGAACTTATTTCTTTATTGTTAAGGCATAGTATCTTTTAAACAATATCACAAACATGATGCATGAATGTCTCCCTAACGGATGAACGACAAACCTTAGTCATCATCATCTCAGTTTCTACTTTTATGTTATGTTTATGGCCCGAAATGTATATTCACACTAGAATACTAGAAATTACAGTGTTGATTATATCCTCTGTTCCGGTATTCCAGTAGCTAACATTTTAAAAGAATTGTTCCAGATTGCATGCAAAACATTAGTCATGTTGCATGTAAGATATTAGTAATGTAAAACAATTTTTAAAAAATTAGTTTTTGAAGGTTTTTTTTTTTTTTCTGAAATAAAGTGTTTAGAAATAAATTATTTGAAAATCATTCTGCAATAAAATAACCTTATTTTGCATGACATTTTACCACCGAAAACTGCGTAATGCAAAACAGACTCGAGAGTTACTAGGAGTTAACAATAAACTGAAAACCCTGCAGTAAATATAATTCCCACTCTCTCTCTTTTTTTTTTTAACAGGACTTGACAAATGTAAGACCGAGTCCCATTCCCAGCAGGGCTTATATGCCACATCCAGTGCCTTCCCAACCGCCTCAGTCCATGTCCCAAGTCCAAACTTCACAGCCCATGCTCACGCACACTACCTCGTCACGAATTCAGGAGACGTCGATGACTACTGATACGGAACAGGCTGTCGCTAAAATTGGTGCTATGTTTCCTACAGTGAGCGAAACACACATCCGAATGTTGTTGAAGAAGTAAGTATATTTTTGAGTACCACTACATATTTTAAACCGATAAGTGCAATGTTTGTATGTAAATATTAAGGTACACAATGTTTTTTACATATGATTATTTAGAAGTTTTATGTTTGGTGCATGTATGTTTGACACATTTTACACTACGTGGTAATATTTATTGTACGGACAATATTTAACGTATCAGTTGCAGTATTTGGCGATGCGTTCTTGAAATGAAATGTGAACTGAAAAAAAAATCTACTTTATATTTTGATAAAACTTTTAATAGTTCACTGCTTGTTAAATCCATATATTAATGTCATATAAACTCTACTGTAAGTTCATCTTTGTATATACCGTTATTTCAGGAGACATTTTGTGCGTGTATTGGCTTTGTGTGTGAGAGAGACTGAGTAAAGAAGGATTTGATTGGCAGTGAGAATGTGGGTAGTTACGTTGTGTATGTGTTACTTTTCAGTGAAAAAGTGAGTTTAATTATAATTGTAATACTAAATTGTTTTTCCAGGTACCATAATCGAGAGGCAGTTGTTGTGAGTGCTCTGCAAGTTGAGAAACATCCTATTACTACTCCAGGTCCCTATGCCACCCCTCCGTTGAGCAGACATTTCCATACCACGGCAATGGGGGTAATGGCAGGTTTCCAAATGACTCCCCCACTTGCAAATCGTGATATTCCCAGACCCATTTCTAGCGGTAGCCCAACGTTCAGACCAGGATCAGGCCCCTTATTTGGATCTCCACGCATAGGGGACTGGGGCCGTTCACCGAGACCTCATTCTTCCCCCAAAATGAAGCTGAGGTTTATATTTGATTTGTAGCTGAGCAATATTGGAGTTAAAAAGAAAAAAGAAGAATGTGTATTATTACAGATGTTCTTTTCTGAAACGCAGTGCGAAGCAGCATATTCAAAATCGGAGTGAAACGAATGAAACAGTACTATGACTGCAAGTACTGGAAATCCTTTTTCTTTCGTAGACACGATCATAGAGTGATCGTTTGTGATCATTTTCGAACATCAAAACAAGAATTTAGAGGTTACAAAACCTATGGAATTTTATTGGAGTCTGTAATTGTATGTTTAAATGTCACATTCATATTACAACCAATAAACAATGGAGGATTCAAAAAATTACAGAGCTCCTAATTTATTCAAAACAACAAATTTCATGAGTCCTTGCACGTGAAAAGAATTAGAAAAAATCGAAAATTTATTAATATATAATCCAAATAGTTCAAGTAATTTGTATAATTATCATCTGTAATAAGTATGAACATTCTTCTTTTCTTATATTAAAACTGCTAGTTTATCTTTGTTTCAGACCGCTGCCTGGTAGATCTGCATGCCGTCCCTTGTCTGTAATGTGCTATTGTATTGTAGCTTGTCCCCTAGCCTATACCGTTTGCCATCCTGTTTAGCAAAATCGGTCTACTGATTCTTTTTTATTTATTTTTGTGTTGTTTTTCAGTTTTATTTCATTCTTTTTTTATTTCTTTTTGTAGGCCTATAGTACAGTTATGTGGTACGTTGGTATATATACATATATATTTGCAGTTATTAATGCTGTTGTGTGATGGAGCCTTTCTTTTAGGTGTAATGTCATAGTTCCGAAACATAAGTAGTTCAAAGAACGTAAAATATTCAAGTGCGCATGATAGACAGCATGAATTTATGTCTCAAAGCTAGGGGACGATGATTAGTACCGCTGAGTGTGTTGTCAGATGTTCGGGTGAATATATATTAGATAGATATTCTGTTGAAATAGAAGTTAAATTAAAGTTAGTTCCGTGGAACAGTGAAAATAGATTGTTGTTAAATGTTCGAGTAGTAATACACAAAAGACATGGAATGCGAAAGCTTTATCTGTTAATTTTACAGACTTCCAACGTAATTCCCGTTAAAAGAAAGAAAGAAAAATTAAAAATCTGCTATCACTTGGCATAAGAAGAAAGAATTTTAAAACAAACTAGAAAAGATCATATAGGTAAAAGGGAATTTGTAGCAATGATTACGTTGTCATTGTACAAGGGTAGTAAACGAGTATGAGTATATAGAGTGAACCATTACTTCAGGTCAAGATGGATCATTTCTTAAAATGCTTCGTGTTTAGGAGATTCTAGACTAGTCTTTTTGCAATTTAAGATATACATTTTAAATAAAAGGATGTGAGAAATTTTCTTGATCCATATATCCGTAAAAGTATACATTGGATGGTTTATTCTCTCTTACTTTAATTCACCAGTTATAAAAAGAATGGTGGAGTAGTAGTCAATAGGGCACTTAACATTCCATCATTTTCTTATAGGCAGTTATTGTAACATCTTTAAAATTGTCGATCCCGGGTTTCGGCACCATTTATGGCCTTTTATATCATTTTGACAGTAGTATTTATATTTTAAATTTTGTATATTAAAAACGATATTCGGTACGATTACATAGCTACAGAGTAAAATACGAAATAACGTACTTGTGTCTTACATCGCACTTATCCCACTGTACATTTTCAAGCAAACGCTTGTCCGAACAACACTTGCTGCGCAATGTTTCGTCTTTTGTAATTGTAAACACGTTTTTACTGTGCATCAGTGCACAAATTTAAGAATTTATTCAGCTGAATTATAAAGCAAACACATTTTCACTCCTATTCAAGGTAGAATATGTTTGTGTCATTGTTTTATCACGTACTATCACTATTATAGATAATTAAAGAAATACAGGTCGCAACATTTCAAATACCAGCCAATATATTCCATTAAGACGAGTAAGTGTTGTATGTTTTACGCTCTTATTGTGTATGTAGCCAAGTGGCCATTACTGTATGTACGTAGCTTCATGTAGTGTTTATTCATAGTTACAAATTTTTATAAGAAGGTATATATAAAAGTTAAAAATAATCTTTTCATCACAAACATTTCTCTTAATTAAAATTTTGCATGTCTTTAATAAAGATCAAGCTTTGATGATTCATTTTCCTACTAGTTTGTGCTGGAATAACATAAAATAATAATAATAATAAAAAACTGGTAAAGTTTACCTAAAATTATATTATCATAATATATATTTTTTACCATTACCGATTTAGTTTTGGCATGATATAGTTATATTCTTTAGAATAGAAATTTTGGAATGATAAAATTTTATTTCTATAGATCATTTCATTAATTCATTTTTATTTCAGCTCAAATCTATAGAAATTAGTATCTTTATTCTAAGAGATTGATTATGGCATTATATCGTATGAAATGCATGTTCTCTTGTAGACTGTACAATGGTGATGGGGCAGGGATATTTTCCAGATTTCTTTATTTTTTTTTAAAATTATTTTAAAAGAAAAGCATGAATTCTGTTGAGTATTTATAACTTCTTAGATTATTATTTCCTAATGCATTCTTCACCGAATGTATTGTAGGTATTTGAAAAGTGTATTCCCAGCAGTAGAAGAAACATTGCTATTGGATATTTTATCAAATGCTGATAATAATGTACAGAAGGCAACAGAAAAATTGCTGACGATGGGGTTTGAGAAACGGGATACGCCACCCCCTCGGTTGACTCAGAGAAGAAAAGAAGAGGAACAAAAAGCATTAGAGCGTCGTACAGCTACACCAACACCACCTCCCCGTATGAAGAGCTTAGAAGAAAAACAGAAGAGTAAGTTCGTAATCTTGATAATACTTTAGAGAAAAAAAACTTTATGTACACTCATGTCCAAAACGATTGTCGCATATCTGTAACTGACTTGTTGTAAGAATATAATTTGATAATGATTTTGCAGGGTACTATCAATACTGATACTATGTGTATAATCGGGAAATGTATATTTGTGGTAGATTTATAGGAAAAGAATTATAAATACGAAAATTAAAAAAAGTAAAACAGAATGTTGCTAAATGGATAAGAAAGTTTTATTTTCGTTTTATTGTTCTTATTTACTGCTCTCTTGACATGAAATTTACCACATACATGTCTTTGCCGATTATACACATACTACCATTGTAAGAAATACCGTTATCAAATTATATTCCTACAACAACATATTTATAGAAATGCGACAATAATTTTGGACATGAGTGTACATGTAAAAATAAATCATTTTCTTCCAGAGCTTAAGGCTTGCTACACCTTAAAAAAAGGCATCAATGATTCGGAAGTTAAATTGATTTAATTTCAATTACAGCCAGGTTTAGCCTATAGGTCAAGAGAAATCACAAGAAAATTACAAATTTAAATTTCTTGTCAAAAGCGAAAAAGTTCTTACGATTACAAGAACTATTTTTGCTCTGCTTGCTAGTCTAGTGATTAACGTTCACACTTTTGGTGTACCAGGATGCCGAGTTTGATTCCCGGTGAGCGAACGTTGAAATTTGAACGCAGTATGGTGGTTTCGATTCCACTTTAAACCGTAGTTCTACGTCTGATATAGCCTCGGTTCTAAAAAGGATTGCTAAACTTCAACACACAACAACGACAGTAATTTTGAAGATAGGTATTCGTATTTCAGAGTGCATGAGGTTAAGTGCGAATGCTATATATATATATATATATATATAGTATGGCGCTAAATTCGTTGTACAAAAGCAGAGGAATGATTCTTGAGAGTAAAACAAAGAAAAAAGTTCCTATAAACATAGGGCGAAAACCCCATCGTTTACGTGTTATAGGCTGCCGAAAACACGAAAAAATGAATTTTAAAGGTCTATAGCTCCAAAACTATGGGACCTACCTTGGTCAGGTCAAGACTTCACTTAGGAACTAGTATCTGCTCTATCCAAAAATACATGTTTTAGAATCCTAAGGTACTCACGCAACAATTTTTATGAAGGTAGTTGGAGAGTACTTTATATCATAGACCCGTAGTCAAACCCCCTTTATAAAAATTGTTGTGGAAGCAGCTCAGGATTCGGAAACACGCATTTTTGGATAGGGCACATACCAGTTCCTAAGTGAAGTCTTGACCCGACCAAGGTAGGTCCCATAGTTTTGGAGCTATGAACCTTTAAAATTCATTTTTTCATGATTTCGGCAGCCTATAACACGTAAACGATGGGGTTTTCGCCCTGTGTTTATAGGAACTTTTTTCTTTGGTTTACTCTCAGGAATCACTCCTCTGCTTTTGTACAACGAATTTAGCGCCATACTATATATATATATATATTAATTGATTCCATCCATCCATCCATCCATCCATCCTTCCTTCCTTCCTTCCTTCCTTCCTTCCTTCCTTCCTTCCTTCCATCCTTCCTTGTTCCTTCCTTCCTTCCTTCTATGCACCGCGGCTAAAGGAGACTGTATTAATGAAATGAAAAAATGGGAAGAAACGAGTGTCCCGGAAAAAAAAAAAAAAAACACCCACCCACCACAAAGTTCATTTGGTGCGGACTGGGATCGAGTCAGGGATCTTACGCACCAGAGAATGCAATACATTGTTGCTAGTAAACGAAACGTAATTGACTTTCTAAAATATAGATCTCTGTATTAGTCTGAACGGTGAGTCTTTTAATGATATACAATGTTAAACATCTATTTATTTATATTATTATTAAAAGAAAGGTTGCTTGTGAATGTTATCAAACATTATTTCTAACCATCACCGCTAGGAATATAATGATAATTGTATTCGTTATTTTTAAAGTGAAAGCAAGATTGCAAGAAAAGTACAAGGATATCCCAGAGCGTGTTGTTACCATAGCATTGGACAGTGTGGATTTTGACGAGGAACGAGCAGCGCATATTTTACAGACAATGGTGCAGGAAGAGTCGAAGCCCAAAACTGAAGAAGTCTCACAGTCCTCGAAAGAGAGGTAAGTATCAGTGAGAGCATAGGTAGTATTTGAATATTATGTGCGTTGAGGCTTAGAGTTAGTATCCACCGAGAACCGAAGTTGGAAATCTTGACAGTAGTACGAGGTTCATTCCGTAAATAATGTACACTAATTTTTTGTGACTTAACACGTTTTTTGTTTGGAGAGGATCTCTTTACAGACCTTCAGTTTAATTTGCTTGCTTAGCAGTGACGAAATCCCAACGTCCAGGTAAATTCTGTATTCCATCAAGGACACCATCTTTATGAAGTTGTCGAATGGTTCAAGTAACGGCTGCAGAAAGCTCTTCCAGACACGGAAATCAACATCCACGCATTCGTTGTTTCAACTTTGGGAACAGGTTGTAGTCTGGTAGACTATGTCCGGACTGTAGGGAGCATGAGGTTACATTTCTCAACCGTATTTGCGAAGCTTTGTACGCACAGCATTAGCTGTGTACGGGCGTGCGATGTCGTAGAGAATCAGTGGACTGCCCTGAGCAATTGCGGTTGGGTTTTGCTCATTTTTCTGCACAGTTTTAGCAGAAATTCACAATAATACGGTGCTGTGACACTTCTATGTGGAACTCTGTCCGTTATAATAATGCCTTGATGATCGTAAGCAAAAATTATCATTTGCTTAACCTTTGATTGAGATCGATGACGCTTTTTTGGTCTTAGAGAAGATGGAGCTCCACTCGTTGGGTTGTGATTTCAACTCCAGCTTAAAGTCTCTCATCCGCGTTTCATCAATAGCAATAATGCGACGCAGGAAGTTCTCACCTTCAACGTTCAACTTTTGTTTCGGCGCCGTTGTATTGTCCAGACGTGTCTGCTTCTGTTCAGCTCTCAAGAAGTGGGGGACCCATCGAGAAAAAAAAATTTCTCTTCAGTAAATCACATGTTAGAATTCGGTATACTGATGCAGATGGAATCCTGTGATGTCAGAAAGTTCCTCACATGTTACACGGCGATCTTGTTCAAAAGTGCATCTGCCACACGTTGCACAGTTCTTTCATCGGTTTATGATTTCGGCCTTCCTGATCTTGCATCATCCTTTATGTTTACACGACCACTACGGGAACGAGAAACTGGACTGTGGTCCACTGTTGTTTCTCCACAAACTTCACGTAAGGACTGTAAATTTCTGTGTTTTTTGCCACGTAAAGTTTTGATCTTTATGAATAACGTCTGATCTTCAACAGATACGTTACCGGAGACACCTGTCACCTCCATTTTCAACACTGGTCACAGCTACATTGTGTGTACTAGAGAGCGCACAAGCATACGTCCTGCTGTCTCAAGGCCCCTGCTTCAAATGACGAAATGTTTATCTCGATTTCCTCATCCACTCCCCAGTGTTGCCATAATGTACATTATTTATGAAATGATCCTCATACAAAATAGAGTATACATATTGTCGTTCATTTTAAGCACTCGATATAATAATAATCTTTTAGAGATATGAACAATCTTGCTTTGTATTATGAATTTTTGTAGTTAGACTGTTTCAGTGCTTTCTGACACTTTCATTAATAACGTTTAAAAGTTGGTAAACTGGACACAAATGTTAACTTTCTCCTTCCTGTGAAACCCTTCGGAGAGAAAAGCAAATACTTAAGTTCTCAAAACTATTAACAAAATTTGGGCCGTGGTGACTCAGTGGTGGAGTGCTCACCTCTGGTGTGTGTGGTCCCTTGAGGTTCGATTCCAACTTATACCAAGTGGGTTTTGTAGTGGATAAACACCGTGCGTATGGATTTTCTCGGGTTTCATCCATTTCTTCCCACTTTGTTTATTCCATCATTATCATCACCGTCTCCCTTAGCCTTGAAGCATAATCATAAGACATTGAAGTATATACACAGATACCTCCTTTATACGGACACAGACTTTCCTATCCCGACAAAAACATTATGGGAGAGAACCCTCGCTTTTTACGGACACGGATAGTCTTCTTTCTTCCCCGATGTTGTAGTAATACATTGAAAAAGAACAAAAATTATTCTCAACTCATACGTATTTAGCACAGGAAATTCTTTCCACAGTTTGGAATAATTCTTCAAGTGATCCCTTCAATTGCCCCAGCAGTTGCAAACAAATTTCTATCGTAAATCAATATCCGCAGGATTACAATGGCAGGAAAGTATTGCAGACTTCTTTAAAACAAATGCATAAACTGTCTTGATTAGATAGTTTTGTCCGTATTTTTAGTAGTTAATAATAATGTCCTATGTGATTATTGGGTTATTTTTACTTTAAATACAGTTAGTAAACGAATTATCGGACTTTTATAGAGGTATAACTTATAAATGAAAAAAATGATCACTCAAACATTATATTTTGCAGTACACGCGTAGACATCCCCCTATATTTTTATTTCTCTACAGAGAGGGGTTTTCCATTTCATTTTCCCAGTAATTGAAACACTTGAGTACAGTATTTCGGTATTAGCCCATATTTTCGTTTATATAACTAATATATTTGCAGTATATTGTATAGAGTACTTTAAATTTGTGTAACCTCTCTTTAGAAACGGGCATCTCTGATTTACGTATAAATTCTGTCCCATCGGTATCCGTAACAGAATGTGCTTTTTGAAAAACGTGTATTGCACAGTTCATCACTGATTTTAATTATTTATTCTTTCTGTGAGCAAAACTCCTGTATTCACGATAAGTATAAAGAATTAGTGCACAACAACACACGTTTTCCAGCTGAGTATTGGATACTTTCCTGTAGAATATCGAGAATACTCAGACCTCAGAGAACAGTTAGGGCTACCTAAAAATCTTAGTCAAATTGTAGGGAATAATGAATATCTATAATGCGGGCCGTACTTTTACTTCTATTCGTGAGTTCGAAATAGTTGCCGTGCTATGAAGTTTCCTTTTTATATTTTTTCCTGTTAAATGTTACTGTTATTCGTATTTGTGACGTAACTTTATGTTTTGTCATTTATTCTTGTAACATTTTCATATTGTATCAGAGTTTTTATTTTATTTATTGTTTTGCTTTAACCCTCGGATTACCAACGTGGGGGAAGGTAATTTGTGCCCACCTCAGTATATTTTTTGTAATTACTCTTCTTTTAAGGTGGATCACTAGGTGTTCTCAGTGCTATGCTAAAGCTGCTTGAATAATGTGGCGTTGCCAGATAGTGTCGAGTGTTTACTGATGCCAGATAATAAAGGAAGTAATCATGGAATTCTGATTGGATACTTACTAGAGAAATTAGTTTTCGATCCTTACCGCAATTCCGCTTCTTGAACTGCAACACTAGAATCCAGGAATTTTCTTATTGTGACTACTGCAGTAAACGTACAAATTTGGCAACAACGCATTATTGCGTTCTGCGCAAGTTTCATCTCAAAACCTATTTCCGTAAATGAAAATTAATATTTAAATTAAATTTGAAACATAACACGAAAAACGGTCAAACAATATTTCTATTTCGTGAGAAGATCGTTACTTTAAAATACTTTCCACATACAAATAAACATTTCATAAAACTGAGCACTTCTAGTAAGATCTAACAGCAAGTGCCATCTTGTGTGCTTATTGTAAATATTTTCTTTTGTTACATTTTTCGATATCAGTAGACACAACCAAATGAATCAATGTCCTGTGCTGTAGCTGAAACATAACTCTATCTTATAGTACAATATTTAAAATATGGAACGTTTCATTGCGCAGTAGTTAAGGCAATGAGCTAAAATATGTACTGACTTCCGGGTGGTGATCCACCTTAATCATTGCTTTAAAATTGTAAGAAAATATTGCTCAACATGTTTAGCTAAAGCGTATACTTTACGGTGGTTCAAATTGAACATTAGTGTGTCTCATAAAATTTGCTAGTTTAAGTTGGTGGGCACAAAGTACTACCCCCCTCCCCCTTCCTCGTTAGTAGGAGATGTGACTGACATTTACTAGTGTCACTCCTAGATGGCAGTATAATAAATAGTTGTATCCAGCTTTTTCGAAATTTTATCGATTAATCTTATCCCATGTACTGTTCTTTTTGAAAGTTTCATGTTAGTGTGTTTCATAACTTTGGTATTTTACGTTGGTGGGCACAAAGTACTCCCGTTGGTAGAAGATATGACTGACATTTAGAAGTGTCACTGCTAGATGGCAGCATAATAAATGTCTGTTAGTTTTATTTTGTGTACTGCTCATTTCAGTCCCTGTAGATTTTTCTGAGAGTTTCTAAATTTGTTTCTTATGCGAGATTTATTTAGTCTTAACAGGTGGGCACAAAATGACTTCGCCGCCTTTGTAGTCCGCGTTACAAAAAAAAAAAAAAAAAAAAAAAAAAAAAAAAAAAAAAAAAAAAAAAAAAAAAAAAGACAGTGCAAGGGTTAATGTTTTATTTTTGACATGTTTATACTTGAACAACATTTTTTTTTTTTAAGTTTGGTTTTGAATTTTTGATGCAGAGCATGTGTCGCCCGTTGGTTTCATCTTGACAGGAACAAATACCCTCACTGCTGACGTCCCCAGTAAATACCCAGTAATCAGTCGGTAATCAACACGTTTCGCAAGAAGCAAACTTTGTTAAACTGGTGAAAAGTGAAGTTTTCTTTCAGAAGGGATTCACAAAAAGGGAGCAACCTCAAAATGTGTGTCCAGTTTACCAACTTCTAGATGTCATCAATAGAAGTGCCATAGAGCACTGAAACCGTCTGAATGAGGTACAGAAACTTCTGATGCCACATTTGAGTTATGTATCCTATAGCATCTATCAGTACCGTTTGGAGAAGACTCTATCAGTCAGTTTCAGCCATCGCGTTAAATAACTCCTTGGAATTATAATGTTCTTCTTGTCTGGAGAGAAATCAAATTCTGTCGTTCATTTTAAAGAGTCATACGATTTCCAGCAAGTCAATATAAGAAATGTTTACTTTTTAAATTAATACGAGTTTTGGTAATTTTTCCTTTGCGTTCCTATATATGAATAATTCATAATGTAATTTTAGTTTATGTTTTTATTTATTAACACCAGACGGAAAAACACATAATCAAATTGATCACGTTTTAGTAAATAGAAGAAGCCAATCTAGCATAATTGATGTCCGGTCGTTTAAAGGGCCTGATTGTGACACTGATCACTACCTGGTAGCAGCGATAATAAGAGAGAGATTATCGTTGAATAAAGGTAATATTCATTGTCCGAAAACGGAGAGATTCAATTTAAAGAAATTAGAAGAGAGGGAATGGTAAGAGAGGAATACCAGATTGAAGTTTCGAATAGATTCTCGGCTTTAGAAGATTCGGAGTGCACTAGTGTTGAGGATACCTGGATTGAAATTAGAGATAGCATTAAAAGTTCAGCAAAAGAAAAATTAGGACACGCGGAAATACGTAGGAACGAACCTTGGTTCGACCAGGAATGCATAAAACTAGCAAAGATAAGAAAACAGGCAAAATTACACTGGCTACAAAATCCGAATGAAATAACTACACAAAATTTCGCAGATATCAGGCGGGAAACTTCCAAAACTTTTAGAACAAAGAACCGCGATTTTCTGAGAGCTAAAATTAAGAAACTTCAAGATAATAGTAAAAATAAAAACATCCGGGACATGTATAAGGGGATCAGCAAATTTAAGAAAAGCTGTCAACCTCATGCTTATATATTAAAGAAATCTGACGGTACAGTTCTCACTGATACGGATAGCATCTTAAATAGATGGAAAGATTTCTTTCACGATTTGCTTAACACGCAACCAAAAACTAGTGTGCGTGGAGAAAAGGAGGTACACACCGCAGAACCGTATATTCCAGAACCCGACCGAATAGAAGTAGAAACCGCTATAAAGAAATTAAAGAAACACAAATCTCCGGGTGTAGATGAAATTCCGGCTGAGTTAATTTTAGCTGGAGGCGAAAAATTGTGGAACAAGATACACAAACTCATTCTCCCGTATCTGGAACAAGGAAGAATTGCCAAAGAGTGGAAAGAATCAATCACTGTTCCAATTCACAAGAAAGGCGACAAAACTGACTGTAATAATTATGGAGGCATTTCTCTTCTGTCAACATCCTATAAAATCCTTTCAAATATTCTATTAGAAAGATTGACCCTATATGCAGATGAAATTATTGGAGATTATCATTGCGGATTTAAACGAAATCGATCAACTATCGACCAAATATTTACCATTCGCCAAATACTCGAAAAAAAAAGTGGGAATACAATACCCCGGTATATCAATTATTTATTGATTTTAGAAAGGCTTACGACTCGGTTAGGAGAAAAGCATTATACAACGTTCTTACAGAACTTGGAATACCGAGAAAGCTAATTAGATTAAGATATGTTTAAATGAATCCCAAAGTAAAGTCCGGGTAGAAAAATTTTTGTCCACGAGCGTTCACGTCGAAAATGGCCTGAAACAAGGAGATGCGTTGTCGCCATTATTATTTAACTTTGTTCTAATATACTATAAAGAAAATCAAAGATAGCAACCAGGGCCTAGAGTTGAACGGTATTCCCCAGGTTATGGCATATGCTGATGATGTAAATTTAATAGGGGATGATAGGAGTACAATTGAAAGAAATGCAGAGATCATATTAAACGTTTGCAGGGACATGGGTTTAGAAGTAAATGCAGATAAAACTAAATACATGGAAGTGCGTCGGGACCGTAATACAGCAAATTATGGATGCGTTAAAATATTAAATAATACTTTTGATAAACTGGACACTTTCAAATATCTAGGATCAATATTAATAGCCGAAAATCATATTCACGAAGAAATTAAATGTCGACTAAAAGCAGGGAATTCAGGTTATTATTCATTTCAAAATCTCTTGTCGTCGCGAATTCTGTCGAGGAATTTGAAGCTTAAAATATACAAAACGATAATCATGCCTGTTGTTCTGTATGGTTGCGAAACATGGTCACTTACTCTGAGGGAAGAACATAGACTGAAAGTATTTGAGAACAAGATTCTGAGACGAATATTCGAACCCAAGAGGAACGGGATTGGGAAAACTTCATAACGAGGAACTACATAATTTATATGGTTTACCCAACGTTGTTAGGGTCGTCAAGTCTAGGAGGCTTAGGTGGGCGGGTCATGTAGCTAGAATGGTAGAAAGTAGAAACGCTTTCAAAGTCTTGACTGGAAGACCAATCAGAAAACGACCATTAGGAAGACCTAGGCGCAGGTGGGAGGACAGTATTAAGATGGATCTCGCAGAGATTGGAATATAAAGTAGAGACGGGATACAGTTAGCTAAGGATAGAAGTCAGTGGAGAGCTTTTGTGAACGCGGTATTGAACCTCCGGGTTCCATAGGCCATAGAGTTAGTTAGTTAGTTAGTTTTATTATCGATTTTCTTTTATTTTTCTGCGTTCTTTTTCTGAAGATGTATATTTTTATTTGTTCTAAACGTATTGACTTGTAATATTACGTAAATTTTATATTAATTCTCGACAATTTACAAGATGAGTACATCCATTTGTTTTGAAGTTACTAACAAAATTTATATATATATATATTAGGGGTAGGCACGAAAACCGGTTTATCGATTTTCGGTTTTTAGGAAAACCGAAACTGGTTTCTAAAAATTTTCAAAAAAAAACTTTTTCACGGAAACCGGTTATCGGTTTTCTCTAAAGCCGAGTCGGTTTTTCCACCGGATCCGGTTTCGGTTTACTTCAAAACCGGTTCCGGTTTTTTTTTTTCAAAATTTGTTTACTTCTGACCAGAATAGTGTTTTGTTGTTCTCCGGAAACCTATTCCGTTTCCACAGAAATAGTTTTGTGTTTTCCAAAAGTTTTCACCGAAACCATTTTCGGTAAAAACCTAAACCGATTTTAGAGAAGAACCGAAACCGGTTTTTGGAGAAAACCGAACTGTCGGTTTTCGAATTTCGGTTTTTCTAGTAACCGGTTTTTATAAAATTGGTTTTGCCCATTCCGAATATATATATATATATATATATATATATATATATATATAAAATATGATTATTTTGTTCCTTACTGTGCGAGCAGCGATCATATTATTCTTCTTTTACGAAATTCATTTAATTCTTGTAGCCAAATACAAGAATCTCGCCCAGCACCACAACCAACTGTAGAAGGACCCTCGTCTGTGAGTGCATCCCCAACTCATAAGTCATCTGCTAGCAGAAAATCCACCTCAGATAAAGGGGAAAAGGCAATCCGACGATTTAAAGGGAAAAAAGATGTACCCAAGTAAGTACACATTTTTCTTTTCTGTTTGCTTAGTGGTATGTATATTAAGATTGCTCATGTACGAGAAGTGTTCAATAATTATTGTCCCTGACATAGAAGATCTGTTATTTTTCTCCATAGTCTCCCCTCACTATATTGCACTTCACCACCTATGTTCTAAAGTACGAATGCCAATTTTAAAAATACTTAGTGCCTGTGCTAAAGGCCGTTCTTCGACAGGTCATGCATAACATGAAATGTAGACGTACAGTTTAAAGTGAAATCTGAATCATCTTAATATATTCAAATTTTAATGCTCCCCACTACGAATCGAACCCAAATTCTGTCCATCAAAGACGCACGAGCTAGTCACTAGGAAGGAAGTTCCCAAAGGGCACGAACGCAGTTTTAGCATTATTGTTGAGAAATTTGCGGATCAGTAAGTTTCTACGTACTTTGGAAGCGTTATTGCTCCTTTCGTCAGATATATATATATATATTGGTTTTAAAAAGTTTAAATTTAATTTTGTCTGTGTGTTTTAAATGTCGATTAAGTTATCACAAAGAGCTCCTTCGTGGCTAAGCGATTAGCGGACGCGCCTTTGGCGTGGGAGACCCGGGTTCGATTCCCGGCTGGAGCTCACGTCGTTCAGATTCCACATTAGTCAGTAGGTCCACGTCTCATATAGCCTCGTTGATGACTCAAAATCAAATCAAATCAAAGTAGGTTATCACCAGGGCCCGGATCTTGTTGACCTAAAATTTTCTAAAAAGTGACCTATAAAATGACACCAAAATTCCCGTAAAATGACCCAAGAATTCACAAAAATTGACCTTAAAACTTGCGTTTCTTAAACGTTTATTTCGTTAAGCATTGACATTTTTTAAATATCGATTGGATTTTAATTACCATTTCACATTCATTTTCGAAAGTTTTGTTTCAGTTAGTTGCAGTCCATTGATCATTTGTGTCCATTCTACGACATTGTACGTACTGAAAGCGTCAATTCACTCCCGAGTTGAAACTAATTGGGAATCACGCTTAAATAAAAGTTCGCAAGTGTAGACTGTATACATGAGAATAATAGATAAAAATCCTGTTGAAAATCTTTGTACCATTTTTAATCTATTTTTAGTTATTCACGTAATCATATTATTTGTGGTCAACTATCCAAAATTATCTGTTTGGTCCACCTAGCAACCCCCGCCCCTCGTGTTCAGCTTTGTGTTCACCTACCAATCCCAGCTACAGCTTAGTGTTCATTTACTTGTTAGAAATGGAGTTTTTCACCCTAATAGTCAGGAACAGGAAAGTACGTAATTTAACTTTGTGTTTTCCAACTCCGTAAACAGTGTTCATTATAAAATTTCCTTATGTAGAAGAATAAAAAGACCGTAACTGACCTAAAAATTACCTTAAAATATTAAAAAAAATGACCTGAAACTTGAAAATAGCAAAAAGTGACCAAAAGTTGACCCTAAAAATATGTATTTTTAGAACCTAGAGTTGTTGGATAAGATTTTTATTTGAACTTGCCTTGTCCTATGCGTAATAGAAAAAAGTTGACCTGTCAACAAGATCCGGGCCCTGGTTATCACAATAAAGAGTGCTCCGAACTGCTGGTTTTGAGTCGCCGATCTAAAGCCAAATGTTGCCAGTCGAGAGCAATCAATTCTAGTGTACAGTATTTTTAATTAGTATTAGAGCGTATGGTACACACTGTAATATTAATTTATCCACTAACTTGAATAATGTTCGTTCAAAAATATTTTATTCCTTCGATATTTCAAATGCACTGGTCGGAATTCTTCGTCAGGACCACAAGGCTTGTCTTATTTATGTACATCAACAGCAACATAAAACATTTATTACACATTAAATTTATCTGTACTTATAGTTTTGTGTTGTTTTGATTCAAGGTATGTTAACTTTGAATTTTATGTTAACTGTAAATTAATACAAAATTACAAACATAAATTATTGATTATGTTTTTAAGTTAACATATCTGCTAGGACAAGTAGGCAAAATTACAAGTGTATAGATACTATGTATATTATATTTCCCCAAAATATATTGTGTATTTTTGCTATGCCACTGTTGATATAAAATAACAATATGAAGACTACATAAAATAACGACTTAAGCCTTGTGACTCTGACAAAGAATACTCAAAGAGTGCATTTGAAATATTGGAGAAAAAATAATGCAATTGGAACGAACATTATTCAAGTTAGTAGATAATTAATAGTACAGTATTTAGTTTATTTAAATATATATATATTTGTGTTTTTACAGAGTATCACGAGGCACAAGTACAACAGAAGACAAGGAATACAAATCGCCATATCTTCTGAAAGTCAGTGGTCCCAATCCCGATCATCATAAAGGCCCTAATGATGAGCTTCTACTGTAAGTATTGTGCTGAGTGTACTTGCAGGTATTAATATTCGTGAGTAAAGTTGTTAACGGGGTTCATGCTGACCATGGTTAAGTTATTAGAATTCTCAATGCTACAAAAATTTAATCCTACATATTTATTTTACGAGCAAGTTTACAACAATCGTTCGGTATCGTTAGTATCATCATATTTCTACTTCTTCAGGAAGTAACCTATACTATTGACACACATACACAGGTATCCTTGCCATTTGGTTAGCTTAGTGTTCTAAAGAGCTCCTCCGTTGCTAAGCGGTTAGCGGAGACCCGGGTTCGATTCCCGGCGGGAGCTCATGTGGTTCGGATTCCACGTTAATCAGTAGGTCCACGTCTCATATAGCCTCGCTGCTGAAAGGGACGCTAAACTAAAATCAACTCAACTTAGTCTTCTAAATTCTTCTTCGGATACGCTTGTCTAGAAAAACAGCATCGCAGCTTTTATGCCAACAAAATATTATCCTCTCACTTAAACATTCTTCTTCCACGGTCGCTCAGGCTGATAAATTGTGTCAAACACAGTACAGAATCGCATTACATTTCTTTCTTTTTATAATATCCATATTTATTGAAGAGTACAAATCAACACGTTCGGCGCGTTGTTGTAGCTACACAACTTGTTGAAGTATATGGCTACATTGTTGCCAGGTCGCTTTGTGATGGTGCTTGGAAATACGAGTGGGACTGATAGTTGTTTTGGGACAGTCTTTGTAAAATATACTCCATCATATCTTTCATTTTGATATGATGACATATCTAGTAACATGACATGATGATGATTATGGTTAGTGACATATAACAACCTAAAACTATCGTTAGCTCTGTAATTATCATTAGCTCTGTAATTATCATTAGCATGTATCTTAGGTATCACCGTCATTTTGACACTAGCAAGATGCCAAGAGATATAATAACGTAAAACTATCATTAACTTTTGAGCTTTAATTAAATACTAGCAAACCCGCGTAAACGTTGTTGTTGTCTGAATGATTGAATATAATACAAAGTCAGTCTTGGCCTTCTACCGCCACGTCCGCGTCCGCCATCTCTTCTTGTAGGCATGACTATATTTTAAATAAGAATTAGAAATAAAATAGGTTGTTAAGATTTTATATACTTACACGATGTTGACTGTTCAAGAGCAAGAAAGCGAACAAAATTTACAATGAAAAGGAATGTCACAAAACTTTAAAAATTGTTATAAGGTGACACTACTCAGAAGTTGTGGAGTTTCTTGTAAGCACTATATACCTACTAAAGTACTCATTATTTTTTTAATTTAAACATGTTTCCATCCTATAACCCTAAATTTATTTTACATTTTTTAGTTTTTATTTATTTTTTCACAATATTCGATTTTATTTACAGTGTATTTCCTATAGGAGAAATTTATTAAAAAATTGCAACATTACACTCCTGAAATTTCTGAAGTCGGTACCCCAGCTCAGGGGTGTCCTACAAATTTTATTTTGGTTTTAATATTCTTCTATTGAGGTACCTACTACCTCCTGAAAACTTAGTGCATATAGTCCCTGAAGTCACAAAGACAGTCACTTTTATTTTTTATTTATTTATTTTTTTTACATATATCCCCCCTTCCCCTCCCATACATTGTGCCGTCAAAGTAAAATGATGAAAACACCCCAGGTCCGAACCTTATCTATGTTGAAAGTTTGATCAAGATCGGTCGGGTGGTTCAAGAGTTATTAAGTTTTATTCGTTTTCATATATTTACCCTCCTCCCTCCCCTTCCCTCCTTTAAGTTCTACCATCAAAATGAAATAACAAAAAAACTTACCAGGTTCGAACTTCATCTATATTGAAAATTTGATCGAGATTGGTCGTTTGGTTCAAGAGTTATTAAGTTTTATTTATTTTTTTTTATAATTCCCTCTCCTCCCCCTTCCCGAAGTTCTATCGTCAAAGTGAATAGCTAAAAACACTCCCAGGCCAGAATTGCATCTACGTCAAAAATTTGATCGAGACCGGTCGGGTGGTTCAAGAGATTAAGAGTCACAAACATAGTCACTTTCAATTTGGATTTTTTTTTTTTTTTTCTCAGGCACCGCTATTAATATATAGTTATTTCAGTTTTTACAGTAGCATGCATTTCTTGTAATTAACAGAAAACATGAGAAGAAATTTTTGAATAAAGTCTGCCAGAGAGTATATTTAAAGATATCATCTCAGCATTTATTTGGAGAGACTGATTTAAAAACCTGCTAAAATGGCCGACCGCAGAATGCGAACATGGAATCTTACGATTACGCAGCGAGAGCGCTAACATCGCTAGTATTAAAAAGGACAGTTTGCAAGTTAAAACGAAAGATACCCTAAGCGCATGGGAAGTTTTAAATTTGCAGCAAGTGCTTTGCTAAATTTGACAATACTTGTGATAACACCAGCCTGCGAAGATTTTCCGGCAAAAGTAATTTTATGTGATATACGTTAGATTTAGTGTCCTTATGTAAATAATAATAATAATAATACCAGTTGTTTGTATCACAAAGAGATTTGTCACAAGTCCTTTTCATGTTTATGCTAATGGAGCTTCATTTTTGTAAATAAGGTTTGGATTGGGTGTATGGAATGCAAGTATGGACATGTCTGGGATTAAATATTGTATGTCGTCTGTTTTAGAGGGGATTAGGTATCAGGTAACACGTGAACAACAAATATAACAGTTGTAGTTCACTCATGCGGAGTGCCAGACAAGGTCAATACGCCAAGTTCTTTTGTCTGAGAGGGGATTCTGGGAACATGTATCACGCCTTTGTCTACAAATTACAACGTGCACTTGAAGTCGTTCCTTGAGTGAGTTTGTTAAAAATGGCAAGTGGCAGTGATGTTCAGAGGCGAAAATGTGTGAACAATCCAAACTCTTTCTGTTATATATGTGGCCATTATACAATTAAAGGCAAGAAGCGAAATAGTACGCCATTTATAAAAAAGCTTGTATTGGCATATTTTAATATGAAGTTTGGTGATCAGGACAAGAATTTCACACCTCATATTATGTCTAAAACGTGTGTAGAAAACCTGTGGCAATGGTACAAAGGGTTGTTGCCATCAATGCCATTCGAAATCCCAATGGTTTGACGGGAACAAAGAAATCATGTTGGCGACTGTTATTTTTGTGTATGTAAAGTGTCTGGTTTCAATACGAAAAACAAAAAACACATTGTGTATCCGAGCCTTCTATCAGCCATAACCACCGTACCACATGGACCCGATGTTCCTGTCCCAAAAGTACCAATACAGTTACTAGAGAGTGTGTCTTCGTGATCTTCAAGTGCGGAGGATGGTGATGATGACACCTTTATACCGGATGTTGAAGATAAAACTCCACGTCTTTATAATCAGTATGACTTTATTGATTTGGTGCGTGACCTAGGTCTCACTAAAGAAAAGAGTGAACTTTTAGAATCAAGATTTAAAAAAAAGAAATGTTTTACTTCGTGGGACAAATTCATATTGTTACAGAAATCGGGAGGAAGAATTCAGGCAGTTTTTTGTTCAACAAGAAGGAGAACTTGTGTTTTGCTATGATATCCGTGACTTGATTCGTCTTGGAATAGTTTACCAAGCAAAGAACTGGCGTTTATTTACTGATTCGAGTTAAAGAAGTCTCAAAGGTGTTCTGCACAATGGGGATAAACTTGCTTCAGTACCAGTCGTCCATTCAACATCTCTTCGTAAAAACTAATACAATTATCTATGCTTTTACAGAAACTGAAATACAATGAACACAGATGGTTACTGTGCTGTGATTTAAAAGTGTGCGGTATCATATTGAGGCAGCAAGCAGGTATACCAAGTTCCCGTGTTTTCTGTGTGAATGGGACTCTTGGAACAAGAATAGACACTGGTTAGTTTCTGAGTGGCCCGAGAGGAAACAGTTCGTGCCAGGAGCCAAAATCATTGTAAATCATCCATTAATGGACCCTCAAAATGTGTTATTGCCCTCTTTTTATACATAAACTTGGGAATTATTAAGCAATATGTTAAGAGTTTGGATAGAAGTAGCCCCTGCTTTCGGTACCTCTGTCAGAAATTTCCAGGATTGTGGGATGCCAAAATTAAGGAAGGAATTTTTGACGGCCCCCAAAATTCGGAAGCTTATGAAGAATCCTACATTCACTACGACGATGAACGAAACACAGCTTCAAGCATGGGAATCATTCAAGGATGTTTCCAGTAAATTCCTGGGAATTCAGGGATGACAACTACCAACAGACTGTCGAAACCATGCTGTACAACTTCCAGAAATTAGGTTGCCATATGAGCTTAAAATTACATTTCCTGCACAATCATCTGGATTATTTTCCTGCAAATTTAGGAGTATTCAGCGAGGAACATGGTGAGCGGTTCCATCAAGACAAAAAAGAAATGGAACGAAGATATCAGGGGCGATGGGATGTTTCCATGATGTCAAATTACTGTTGGTGTCTAGTGCAAGATAATCCTACTCAGGAACAAAAACGCAAATCAACACAGCGTTCATTCACATCAAAGCGCAGCAAAAAAATAGTGTTCTTGTAGTGAGATTCATACATTCTAGCAATGAACATGTTACATTAGTAGTGCTTTTTTTGTATATTCGTTGCAATTTGATCATGCCCCATTCAAATTACACATATTCTCTATTATGGTGTTTTCTATCGAAATTATAACAATATAAAATTTTTCGATTGCAAAATAGCAAAAAAACTGCACGTGATAGGCAAAAACGGTTTCGATATTTGAAATCAGCACACCTAAATTAGTTTAAATCACCTCTTCAAACTTTTGCCGGTGAAAAGAGTTTTATTTCGCAGGCCGATGAATTGACATACGAGTTTAAAAATAAAATAAAATAAAAATATGGTGCTAAATTGTACAGTTAATTGTAACAAACTTTAAATTTTAAGTCTAAATATGTATGCATCTATGCTAGAGTCTGATTTCTGTACACTAATGTGTTTAGGTCCCCCAAAAAAGATTCAATCAATACTCTACACACGCATTGTTTGTATTTGGTCTAGGAATTAATTCGTGCGGTTGGACAAGAGATGGCGCAACGAACGGAGCGTCCCACAGTTCCGTGTATCCACACATGTGTTGCAAACCCCTGTCATCGCGTATCGTTCGTAGTATAGGGCAGTGGATTAAAGCGTCAACAACACCAGTTTGTAGGTAAGTGAACATGGTGCAATTTGTGCCTGATAAAGTGTTTTTGCGGGGTGTCCTGCTGCATTACTTTAACATGCAGTAAAGTGCGACTGAAAGTCATCGTATTTTGGTGGAAGTGTATGGTGACCATGCTCTAGCTGAGCGAACGTGTCAGAAGTGGTTTGCACGGTTTAGAAGTGGTGATTTCGGCTTGGCAGACCAAGAGCGAGCTGGACAGCCAAAAAAAATTTTCAAGACGAAGAATTGACAGCATTGCTCGAGCAGGATTCGTGTCAAACGCAGGAACAACTTGCAGCAGCATTAGGCGTTGATCAAACAACAGTCTCCAAACGCTTGAAAGCCATGGGAATGATTCAAAAGATGTCACATTGGGTTCCACATGAATTGAAAGATAGAGACGTTGAAATACGAAAAACCATTTGCGAATTGCTGCTTCAACGACAGAGCAGAAAGGGGTTTCTGCATCGAATTATTACGGGTGATGAGAAGTGGATCCATTACGAGAACCCTAAACGAAAAAAGGCCTGGGTGAAACCAGGTGAACCAGGTCCATCACAACCAAAACGAGATATTCACTGTGTAAAGGTTATGCTGTGCATATGGTGGGATATGAAAGGTGTGGTGTACTATGAGCTGCTGCAACCGGGTGAAACTATGAATGGAGAACCTTATCGACGACAATTAATGCGTTTGAAGCAAGCTCTGGCCAGAACACGACCAGAATGGGAGAACAGACATGATAAACTTATTGTTCAACATGATAACGCTCGCCCACATGTCGCAAAACCGGTCAAAACCTATTTAGAAAATGTCGGATGGGAAGTTTTACCCCACCCGCCGTATTCACCAGACGTTGCTCCTTCGGACTACTACTTGTTCGATTGCATGAACAACGATTTGATTGGACAGCGGTTTACTTCTTCAGAAGATATCGAAACATGGGTCTCTGACTGGATCGCTTCCAAGGATGAGGACTTCTTTCGCCACGGAATCCGTACATTGCCTGACAGATGGGCGAAAGTGGTGGCTAGCGATGGACAGTATTTTTCTTAAGGTATTTATGTATTTTGTGTTTGTACTACAGCTTCAATGTGTGCGTACCAACCGCACGAATTAATTCCTAGACCAAATATTTATTTCAAATAATGGCAGAAATAAAGTTTAAATATGCATCACTGAAAGAGCGAAATTGATGCATACTTGACATGTTGAAAAACGTGTCTCTGAACTATTCTTATTTTTGAAATCTTCGTATAGTTTATATATATATTCAGAGGTAAGTTTTCTAAAGTTTAATTAAGAAGCCTAATCACTGCGAAATTAAAATACCGCTAATTTTACAGTAATTATGTGATATCTTGAAATAGATGAAGATAATCGAAATGTGGAACAGGAGCGCGCTAGACAATATTATTTTGCATGAGGTACCGTCACCCAGTAGCTTTCCGTTTGCAGTCATTTATAAACGCGAAAATAAATACCGATTTTTCTAAATGGCTGGAAATCAAAAGCAGATAAGTAAGTCGTGATAACGGTATCTCATGTAAAATAATATTGTCTAGCGAGCTCTTGTTCCACTTTCCGATTCTTGTTCCACTTTTCGATTATCTTTTATCTATTTGAAGATATCACATAATTACTGTAAAATTAGCGATATTTTAATTACGCCGTGATTATGGGGCCTCATAAGGTGAAATTAATATTGAAATACTAATGCTTTTTCTTTCAGTATAGTATGAAAATCTTACCGTAAAGTAACATAAAATATGGATAATTATCTATAAATTTAAGCCACTTATACCGATTCTTCTGTATTTCTCAAAATTGCATCTGTGGTTGTTTTTATAGGGTTGATTATGTAACATGGAATGGACCAAATCCAGAATTAAGTCACGGACGCAATGAAAGTCTAGCGAAAGGACCTGACAGTTCGTTAAGGGAAGAACGAACATATATTGCTCGAGGCCCAAATAAAGATTTGAGAAAGGGACCTGCTAAAGGTCTGGCTAGAGGTAGCATTTATTCTCAGTTAACGAGAACGGATAGAGAATCTCGTGGGAATTAATTTTTAATCAATAGACCAGAAGAAGCTGATTTAAGAGTTGTATTTTACAGCAACATATATTATGTTGTTTCTTATAACATTTTATTATTTTTATTATTATTTACTTAATATATGTAGTAAATATTATGTAATCGTATAGTAAGAAAAATATCTTTTAAAGTTTGTTTCAGATAATGTGGAGATCATTGGCTAGTTTATATTTTATCATGTTAAAGGTGTTGTAATTTTAGTATATATGTTGTGTTTGTTTAATATTTTATTTTTCCTTTGTTTTACACTTCATATTAGAGGAATGTATCAAGACTTTTATGTCATACGGTTTATCAATTTTTGTCTACCCGTAAACGAAAAGAAAAATTAAAAAAAAAAATGCAGTCTTCCCACCAAGGCTTTTTAACTGTTCAAATACTTTTATATATGGCTTTATGTATTGTATCCAATCATATTTTATATGATTTTTATCGTGTGTAGAGAAGAATGTACGCTTCCAATAACGTAAATTCTAGTCATGTTTTTATTTTATATTATTGTTACTGTTTGCATTTTTCATAAGAAGATTTACAGAACTCAAAATAGTTCCTCTTTTATTTTATATACGTATAACTACTTTTTTTTAAAAAAAGAAAAACTATACTCTTTTGACTTTTCCTATATTTATTGTGTTTCTAATTTTATTTTATTTTATTTTTAAAAAGTTATTTCCATTGGCTTAAATAAGTTCTTATCCTTGTTTCCTACCGATGTTATTTTTGCCTTTGTATTGTGTTTATTTAAGGTGGTACCAAGGCGTAATGTATGTACTTTAATCCAATTGTATCCCAACTTGTATCCGGTTGAACGGGAAACCATATTACACTAATAATCAAACACAGGACCTCTGAATCAGAATAATTCTGCTATGTTTACGTTATAGCTTCTCATTTTATGTAAGATTTTAACGAAAAACTAACATTCAGTGTGTCATCCAAAGTAAAAGGTTAAACTATATTGAATTCGATGGAGGTGTGTTAATACGAGGTATGATCAAAAAATACGGTGAATATTTTTTATTACAAACAAAGTAATAAGCTTACATGGAATTTGATTTAATTTCCTTCAAAGCACTGTTCTTGGATAGCAATGCACTTATCTCAACGCTGAATCCATGACTGGAAGCATTTCTGGAAGGCTTGTTTTGGAAGGGCATTCAACTGCTCTGTCGTGACTCTCTCAATGTCAGGAATGGCGTCAGAACGTTTTCCTTTAACCACGATTTTAATTTTTGGAAAGAGCCAGAAGTCGCATGGTACTAAATCTGGTGAGTAAGGTGGATGTGGACAGACAGGAACACTTTCTCGTACCAAAAACTCGCGGATCAAAAGTAAGGTGTGGCACGGTGCCTTTTCGTGCTGAAGATGGAAGTCATTTGCTTATTTAATCGGCGGGTTAAAATGCTTTTCACGGACCCATACGAGTGCTTCGAAGAACGTTTTCATCTGTTTTTGATGTCTAAGGACGTCTCGATCGTTGCTTGTTTTAAACCGACTCCTTATCGCTTTTGAATCGCTCATACCATTTGTAAACACTTTTTAATGCTACTGCTACTGATTTTGACATTTCGTAAGCTTCTTTGGCACTTTTTTACAGTTTAGAGCAAAACTTAATTTTAGGTCGCGACAGATATTCTTAACACGTCCTCACTCTTTTGGCTCTGAAAGCCAACTAACATGTCACAACTCGTTTCAAACTCGACATTGACTGTACCAAAGGCTTAGGCTACCGGTCTTACTAGTTGAAATAGATATAACATCGATAGATGTCACTGTGCAACTACATTCACCGTACTTTTTGGTCACACCTTGTATATAACAATGATTAACGTAGTAGAAATTTTTGTGTAAAATCATACTTCGTTTTGCTTTGTAAAAGCATAATATTATTCTTACAAAATGCAAAGTCGAATAAATAACGAACCACTGCCATAATAAGTTCAAACAATTTCTGTATTACATGTCAGTTGTAATTCTATTTAATAACTAGACTGTAGGTTCTCATAGTATAGATGCTGGATTATGCAAACACAACGGAAGTTATGATGTAGTTCATGTTGTGTGAGTGACTAAACACCGACTTCAGGTGTGACAATGCACAACTTTCAGGGAGCGAACTGAATAGTGTAAGGGAGCTGCGGTGACTCAGTGGTAGAGCGTTCACCTCTGGTGCTTAGGATCCCGGGTTCGATCCCAGCCCCCGCCAACTTTGTGGTGGACAAACACCGTGTGCGTGGGTTTTCTCGGGGTTCTCCCGCTTCCCCCCACTTTCTTCATTCCACCATTTTCACTTATTATTCATCACCGTCTCCTTTAGCTTAACCGGCATAACCGTGGGACGTAAAACTCAAAGTTTTCATTTTTTTCATTTCATGAATAGTGTAAGGGTTAACACATAGGCACGATAAGCCGGAGATGAGGGTGCGATTTTCAATCCCATTGTGCATTTATTATTTCAGTCTTTGTATACCATTAAATTCCCCACTTAATAGAAGTATTGGTGCGATACAAAGTAAGTTATTTCCTCCATTTTTCATATATTTCAAGTTTCTTTTTTAAAGTACTGTTCTATGGGAAGGAAAATAAGTTTGTCCCTGAAGTAATTTTAAAAACAGACCGAAGTATTATTAAGTGAAATAGTAATTTTGAAAAGTAGACCTTTTAAAAAATAAATAAGTAAGAAAGTGTTATTAAATGAACTGGAAGTTGCTTTTAAAAATTCTGGATACTGAATAGAAATTGGGAGACGCGGTGGCTCAGTGGTAGAGCGTTCACCTCCGGTGCTTGGGGTCCTTGGTTCGATCCCAGCTCGTGCCGTGTGGACTTTGTGGTGGACAAACACCGTGCTCGTGGGTTTTTTCGGTGTTTTCCCGTTTGTGCCAGCACTTTCTTCATTCCACCATTTCATTCATCTCTCATCATCACCGTCTCCTTTAGCCTAACCGGCATAAACGTGGGACGTAACACTAAAGATTTCATTTCATTTTTCATTTTTGAATAGAAATTTGAGTGTACGACGACTTAAAACTGTACATTCAGATTTGTGTTCTATTCAAAATAATAATAATAACAATAATAATAAATAGAAGAAAAAGAAGAAAGTGAAAAATACCGTATTGGCCTGAATGTAGTACAATCTCGAATATAATATGACCCCCATTTTTTAGACGATTTTAGTGGAATAATAATAATAATAATAATAATAAACACCCAGCATAAAATATTACACACACATTTTGAAACTATTATATAATGGAAAACAACCAATTTAAAGTTCTTTTTTAAAAAAATTAATTCCCAGTCGTGATTGCAACTTCTTCTCCTGTTGGTTATCACTCCTCCGTATTTCACTACTTTGGTGCTATACTCAGAGCGATTTTAATACCCTATGGAAGCGTAGTGAAAATTCGTTCATAATAAAATGTAGGTGTCAATTAAATCGAGCCATAATCATATCATTACCATGACGTATTTTCTATATAAATCGACCTTGACAAGTGATATAGCGGCACGGCACGATGGCGGTAGAGTGATACAGATAGTACAGTCCTACGTGGTGTAAAATGAACTTTTATTTCTCAAGTGTAAAGAATTAGGCTGTGTTTATAATACGATTTTTTTAACGAAACTGGTTTTATATTAAACCAATTGAGAATGCTCGAAGAGCATTGCCAGAACGAACTTAAAAAGAATTAATTTTTTCGAAATTTATATGAAATTGTATATTATATTTATTTGATTAACTGATAACGCAATAATTGTTGAATCAATAATATATTATTAGTATTGATCAACACTAATATGATCTCTCTATGACTTACGGTTCCCGCGATATGGTTCCTTAAATCTCCCGAAATCTGAATTATTTTGGCCAATATCTTGGGAAAGGTAGAAGTGACGCGAAAAATTCCATCACTTCTTTCGGATAGTTTATAATGCTGTATCGAATGAAAGGCTCAAAATTGAATCATCAACACCAATATCATCTCTCTATGATGTACGGTTTCCGAGATATGGCTCCTTAAATCTCCCGAAATCTGAATTTTTTTGGCCAATATCTCGGGAACGGTAAGAGTGAAATATTCCATTACTTCTTTCAGATAGTTTTTGATGCTCTATCAAATGGAAGGCTCAAAAGTGAAGTGAAAAATTCACGAATAACAGACAAAGATATATATATATATATATATATATATATATGTATAGAAAATTCACTAACGAACTTTTGAAGTTCGTTGAAAATCGTGTCTATATTGAGGCCAACACGATAGTCATATTTCTCAAAAAAAAAAAAAAAAAAAAGGGGGGGGGGACAAGCTTACTTACTACATAAATAAAAAGTAAACATGTATCTTTGTAAGTATAATGTGGAATGAGGAAGGTTGCAAAGGAAACGTAAAATGATTTTCTGGCATTGCATCTGAGATCCTGTGCAAATTTCTATTTGCTTATTCGTCTACAGTATCTGTTTACATATTAATAATAAGAATTCAGAAAATGCCCTGCTTTATTGATACGTATATGTTTAAAATGATAAGCAGAAGGTCGATACAATATGATACAAGGAAGCAGTTTAATGATCCTCAATTTAGAATGATTTTATTATCTGAAGGCTGTTATTTTTTTATCTGTCGAACTACAATCCTCTTCAGTGGCATATTACTTAAGAAGAAATTTTGGAGAAATTAAATGATATTTTTCCAGATCAACTAAATACTTTTTTTTTTTTTTTTTTTTTTTTTTTTTGAGAATAGTAATAGATAGCCAAGACACTGAAAATCAGAGCAAATACAAGTGAGATAAAAATAAATAAATCGAGGTATTGACGCATGAATTTCTTTGATTAAAAAAATCAAGATGAGAAATTAGAAGAAAATGGTTTGTAATTAGCGACTTCCATTTTATTTATTGAGTAGCAGAAGTGTTCGGTTTCGCACGGGAAAAATAATGTTTATAGCAGAAGTGTCTGGTTTCGCACGGGAAGAATAATATTTATAGCAGAAGTGCCCGATTTCGCACGGGAGGAAGAATAGTGTTTATGCACAATATTTGAAAATAAAGAATTGAGTAGAACAAATAACTACGAGCAACGCCATCGGCGTTATCTCTGTCAATTTCTGGGCCAGCTGATATGCACGTCGTGACTAAACGTGGACGAAAATGTCACCGGAACTGTCACCAATCAGCTTAGCAACTGTGAAAACTCTGGATTCGTTACTAATCTCGGTTATTTTGAACATTGTATTTTTCATCCGTTCTCATCCTGTGTCGTTGGGGGTTGAACTTCAAAAAGCTTAGACGGCATCACGATAGTCACTATTCATCTTAGGAACTTCGAAAACTATGGATGCGACACTATTATCCTTTGTTTTCGATTATTTTTACATATCACTTGTTTCCCACTCCCCTAGAAGTGTCTTACTTCACTTTTTTTTTCTTTCTTTCCAGATTTTAAGTTATATGTGTATCTTAACTTGCTTTTAAAAATGACTCTACATAACGAGTTTCATCTTCCTAACATGAGGAGCTCGTGACACACTATTTTTGGCATAAATTTTAAACCACCATCTCGCTTTTGAACCCCCTCCTCCCGTAGGATACGCATCAGGAAATGCTAAATACCCTACGGTTCTTTGCAGACTTGGTCTGTTTCATACAGTTATTTAGAAGTGTTCCAAACCAACAGCATGGATTAGTATACTAGACAAAAAAACAAACATTGATTTTTACATATAAGATTACTCATTACTACTTTTTTTTAATTAAATTTTATTTGTTTTACATGTTCCATTCGTTAAAGTAGTAGTTATTTCTCTAAATAAAATACGTTCTGTAGTTCGACATATGAATATATTATAATGATTTGAGATAATAAAACACTTCCTTATATTCTGCTTTGCCGTTTCTGTTTCTCAGTAAACCATAGGTATGCATAAGTATTATCTTTATGCTATGAAATCTCAATAATTTTCTACTATATTCTAATAAAAACTTTACAGTAGTAAATAATTATAAAATTTTGTATGCAATTATCTTTTCGGTAAACAAAAGTGTTAACAAAATTTTCTGTAGGACGAGTTACCTTAATATAGTATATATCCAATGAAAAATTGTTAACTTGTAGAAAGGCTGCGGAGAATACTGCAACATTAATTTGAATATATTTGTTTTTTTAATCTGGTAATGATCAGGTGTAATTTTTGAGCTGAGCAAAACTAACCTTATTTGTTTTCATTGTTTGAAGATTTATATTAATAATTTAAAATACTCATGCGGCAGTTTTCGACGGAACACTAATAAGAATGTTAGGAAATTTTATGTACTACAATGATTTATTTTTTTAAAAAATGTTCAGATTTGGCTATGATAATACTTAGTAAGTTATAATATGTATGTTTCTTGCTTACGATTACTAAGTTCTTGTACGTTCACCTCGTGTTTCGTTCCCTGCTTATAGCAAAAACCGGGAAACTTAATTACGATTTTTTTTTTTCGCGTTTACCTTGTGTTTCGTTCCCGCTTACTACAAGAACAGGAAAAACTGAAAATGTTCAAATTTTGCACCGTAATAGTGGACATTGGTACAAGGTATACGAATAAAAACATATCTGATCATGATTTGATTGATTGATTATATTTTACATCCTTTATCAGCAGCGAGGTTATATGGGGCGAGATTCCACAGTATATAAAGTGGAATCTGAACTATTGGAATGCGTTCGACGCTCTCACACCCGGAATCAAAGGGAGACCTCGTACACAAAGACACACGCATTAATCACGAGATTAGCGACCAGGGGCGTTTGGTGAATGATGTTCTTGAGAAGTACAAATTTGAATTATCACTTAATGTACGAACAACAATTCAACACAAATTCACCGTTGAATGACATAAAATATGGTGAACGAAAACAAAATAAGAGTAGTTTTTGATATATGCATTTACTTTGCAAATATGTTTAGACATGGCTAAGTGTACTTGTTACTTTCCTTCGTGAAGTGCGTATATTCGACATCGATAATTATAAAGCCATATTATCATAAACTTTACCTTATGCTCAGCTCAATTTTGCATCTCATATACTATTATCTACTTATTTAATACTGTCATTTTGTCACATATTGATGATGGTTCGCATGCGCATACTTGTAACTCGTGACAAAATATTAAATATGTTATACGGCAGTGTAATATATCCTAGATGTAAGAAGGTACTACGTGTACTAAAAAATTGAAGTTACCGTGATAAATACTATTAATTGCGAGTGCTTATTGTCATAGACCATTATATATATATATATGGGTATGGATACATAGTTATAAGAAATTGTGTATGTGTGTGTGTGTTTGTATTGGTTAAATGAAACTTCTTTCATACGAAATGATAAATGGTGAAAGAAATTTAAAAGTTCAAGAGCTAGTTTAAAAGGATTAAGGTTTTTCCAAAGTACACCAGTAAGGGGAAAAAAAAATTGAAATTCAGTTTGTATATTAAACTATAAAATGTAAGTTCGAGGAAACTATTGGACTGAAAAATAAAACGAATGATTGCTTTCCTGATAGCAAAATAAACATAAAGAATTCTTTTTCTAATTGACATGTTAGACAAATTTGAAAGTAATGGAATGTTGGAGAACTGATTGTCTGATAATGCTTATTAAAAGAAAATTGTATTACCTAAAGGCAAGTTGAATAGCTCTGATAAAAAGTATGTAAGGCTTGTATTATTTTCCCGGAAAATTCTTTTTCTAATTGACATGTTAGACAAATTTGAAAGTCATGGGATGTTTGAGAACTGATTGTCTGATAACGCTTATTAACCCGTAAGTGCTCACGTGGGGGTCTCCTGGACCCCCAGCAAGTTTCCTTAGTGATTTTCTTGAAAATGGAGTTGGTTATACTACTGCCACTTACAGTACGTTCCTGAGAAACATCAATATTTTGCCTTTTATTAATCATTGAGTCGAAAAGAAAGGTTATAAGGAATGTCTCTAGCAATTCTCACCGCAATATTTTAATTAACAGCTAAAAAAAAAAACAACAAAAAATATGGGGGTCTGTGGCACCCCCACGCGAGTACTTACGTTACAAAAAATGGCGCGACTACTTACGGGTTAAAAGAAAATTGTATTACCTAGAGGTAAGTTAAATAGCTCTGATAAAAAGTATGTAAGGCTTGTATTATTTTCCCGGAAAATTTTGGTCAATGTGCGCGAAATTAAAGGAACCTCAGCAATTTAAGCAACAAAATTTTCTGATTCATCGAAGTAATGTTTAAAGAAATAGGTAAATTCCATTACTTTTTCTCTCTCTCTTTTTTTCTCTCATAATAACATATGATTTTAAGAGTAAAGTAAAAACATAAACATTCCTCAGCAAATTGTAAAACTTTACATATTTAAATAATAGTAGTAAAATATTTTGTTGACAGAAAATCTTTTGTCATAGAATAAACAGTTGTTTTTCGAAATATTGTATGTTGTGCGCGTGGGTGGTAAATATTAGGTACTTTGTAACACCAATTATCAGTCTACGTAAATACAAATAGAAAGTTATATTTTTAGGATAAACATCGTGTTTCAATGTTAATAACCATGTTATAGTAATGAATTGTCGTAAGCAAGTTTAATCACAGTCATACAACAATTTTTAATCCTCGGATATATATATATATAATATCGTGGGAGTTCACTGCTAAATATTACAAATATATTAATCGTATACAATTTTAAGACTTATAGGAGTTATTATATTTAAAATTCTCTGAAGATGCATCCAGTTCGTGCGTCAAAAAAAGTCTCTAGACTCGTTGGTTCAGCATTTGTCAGGTACATATTCAAATAGTTTGCAAAAAGTTGTTGCCCATTAGTCAGAACGAATTACTTTCCCTGTTTATGAATCTTTCTTTTCTTATTTTTGTTTCTTACATTTGGTTATTAGTTTCTAAAATGATCAGTAATAATGATATTGTATAATGAGAATTTTCTTCTGATGGAATCAGTTGTGCGTTAATAGGAGTTACTAATAGTGAAATGGTGGATTAAGTTTTACAAAGGAATGGCACATTCACTTACAGGAAAAAAGGTCAACATACATCCTCTTTACCCGCGATTATAATCCGACTTTTTCCTCCACCTTGATTCAAACAATGTCGCTTGACTTAGAATCGATGTCGTTAACACGACTGGTAAAGTAGACGTAATAGGAAAAACCTCCGAAAAATATTTGCACAAGTCGCCGCGAGAAAGTTTGCCTTTGTGTAGAATCGCTGTTACGAATTCAGTGGATCTGCTTTAATTATAGTTAATTTTAATTAGTATTTATCAAGAAAGGAATGCAAATTTTATAGAGCTCATTTCTTAATGTAGCAGACATTTTAAGTATTCACAACAAGAAAAATAAATTCTTTACATAAAAGGCATATTAACTTAGCAGAATTCATTAGCATTTAGCAACATTTTATTATTTAGCGAGAAAATGTATTCCGGATGTTTTGTATGGTTCATTAGTATAATTATTATTTCGTTTTTGATTTATGGGGGTCGACTTACAATCATTGTCTGATTATAAATACAGTATGCCATATTGATACAGGTACATATAATGGAATAACCCTCAAAACGGGGTTAAATAAATTAAGTGATGCAAAAACGTTTTATTATAAGGAGGTAAATATTAGGTAATCATCTTCACATTGCAAAACTTTCCAATACGACAAATTTGGTAGTACTTTTTTTTTCATAGAGGACTTCTTGAAGTGGACAAAATTGTAGGAAATTCTGCTTTAACCTCTATTTAAGATTTTATATATATATATATATATATATATATATATATATATATATAGCTGTCCCTGAATTTAGAAAAAAAGAAAAGGAAGTAATCACCAGAAAAATTGTGTGGTGAATATCGTGGATAAGTTAGGTGTTTTCCAGTTCACATACTTTCGATTGTTAGTTCTTACAATATGTGGCTTGGCGTTCTGTGGGTATATTACTTTACTCTGAAACATTATTACATACAGTTGAGCTATACGGAGTAGATTTGACAAAATGAAAAATCTCTAGAAACAGGACTTATCGAATTAGACGTATCGGTTAATTAAACTTGGCCGTTTTGTCTCGGGTCGTGATAGCTAAACGTGCAAGAAAGCATGGATTGTTATTATTCTGATACACTCCCTACAAGTTTCAATGAGTAATTACTCTCTTGATCCATTGGATAGAAACCAGGCATGATTTCAATTCGAGATCGCCAAATTTAACTGCTGAAAACTGTTTTTGCATATTGCTCCTTCTTTGTGTAATTCGTGACGTTAGTACTGTTGAATTGGCAGCATTGATGTATCTACGTTCTTAATTGTCAAAGCCAGTTTGCGTATGTATATATAGTACTTTAATGATAGGGTTCTATCCAGAAAAGAATGTATTTTTTAGTTGATATACAAACATAGATTCGATAATCGAAAACTCGTGAGTTACTAGTAAAACAAATTTCTACCACACATGTGACGCAGCATCACATCTGTTTAAACCAGTATACAATAACTCGGCAACAACTTTTTGTGGACGAGAGATACAGTAATGTAACATCCCATCCCCCATCATGGAGTACGGTACTTTTGTCCAAAGAAATGTCTCAATGTAAGTAAAGGTATCGCATGTAAAAGCAAAATTGTTAGCTTATTTGTTAAGCATTTGCGATTGTTTGGAAGACTTAGAGCAAGTGTATGGAAAGTTCAATTCAGTCCAAGGATTGTGATGTAATTTTTTGATAATAAGGTTCAAACGGAGTCTATTTTTGTAAGCAACTGAATGAAGTGATTGTAGGATAGCAACTCGTGTGTGGCATTTGATTGCGGCTAAAATGATGTAATCGTATCCATCCATTTTTGTCTGATAATTGAGATGAAAATTAAATTGAAACACATTGGATAAACTTATTTTCTGAGACTTGGAGTAGTGTGCTTCTGTTTTCAAGTATATTTTGGCGAAGTAACTTTGAGAATGTGCGTTTCAAAAGTTCCTGTTAAGTAGTAATTTGCTCGTAGTTTAATGTATCATGTTAGAATATTATTCTCATGTTAAATGGGCTTTTCTGTTTTCGTAATGGTCATTATGATAATGTATTTGTCATCAAATGTCAAACGTTCGTTTATGAAATAATGTTTCCAATAAAATTCGTATTTATAATTATGTGTTATATGTACTCTACCCAGTTTCGTTCTGTAGGTTTTAGAATTTTAGTATAATATCCGACTATCAGAGTCCGTAATGATTGATTTTAAAATAATATTTATCGTAAGTATAATACACTTTCAAAGATAGAGGCGAATATTCTGTGGTAAAATGGAATGTTTTTCGTATTCTAAATTTAGCAATCGTCATTTGCATGCGTTCCTTTTATATTATATATATATACACTGCATTTTAACGCGGTGTAAGAAACTAGTTCTTTGCGAAATTTCATTATTTTGCGGAGTAAACAAAAATAATTGGTCAGTTATTAACATCTCAACTAATCAGGAAAATAGTGTTTTAATTCTTAACACCACGAGAAATTATTTCCTAGGTAATAAAGAAAATATAATCTTGATAATAAATTTTCATGATGTTACTCAAAACTATGAACGTGTTTCAACACGTGTGTGAAAAGAATATGCCCGTCTCGAATGTTGATCGATCACCAATGTTAAGAAAGCATTTTAATGTTTGTCAAACAATTTGAGACAGTGATTGACATGTAAATAAAATAGAACGTTTGAAGTGCTGACTTAGTGTAGGTTTGTTTGTGTATGGATGAGAGAAAATTATTTTTCATGATGATGAACAAGGCAATTGTCTGAGGGTACAGTAAATAATTTCTGATTGAGTAACTATTTATTGAACATCTTTGCAAAGAGTTGAATCCATAACATGTTAATGTTAAGCTTAGTGACTTATAACTTATTATTTAATTCGAATACTTGTGGAGTAATTTTCATAGTAGGTAGAAGGTGAATCCTAAATTTGTCCTGGAGTCACTGTTCTTTTATAAATTTAAGTTCAGCTTAAGAGCCTGCCTTTTGCTTGTTTTTCATAAGTGAAAGGAGATAATGAAATTCAACTTACCACAATCATAGATAATGTTATTCTGCAACAGAAAATATGAACCTGCCGAATTTTCAGTACTGCTATCCCTAGAAAGTACAGTGTTGCCAGAATACCATTTCCCCCAAAATCTGCGTTAAGGCAGCGACTAGAGAAACGAACTCAACTGCATTTGATTACGTACCATGTTATCTTGGTATCCTGTTCAACTACTTTTTAAAAGTTGTATTTAGTTTGAAATAAACAAAATAGTTTCAACATACAGTTATTAAAATTAAATAATGTTATTTAAAAAGTAGTTTCTGTGGATGGCAACACTGAAAATTCTTCAGGTTCATATTTTCTGTTGTAGAATAATATTATCTATGATTGTGGTAAGTTGCATTTCATTATCTCCTTTCACTTAATAAGAACAAGCAAAAGAAAAATTGTAAATTTTGGGTTATTTTTAGAAAAGCAAGTTCTTAAATCATTAGAATGAGTGAAAATGAAATGGGAGGAATGGTCGTAGCGTGAGATGAAAATTGTTCTCCTGATTCTATGACATTAAAAACTTCTTCACCGCCGAAATAAAATGTCTCCAATGGATGCCATCATCTGAAGATTCAGTCAGCGTAATTATATCTAGGGCCAGGATTTTTATGTAATATAATTCATAAAGTACACAAAATGTTCAATGTATGTATATAAATGAACACATTCAGTATTTGTCATAGGTAGAGTTGAATAGTTTGAATATCTGCGCACCAATACAGCTAACTGAAATTTAAAGGATAAAGGAGAACATAAGGTGTTTAAGTTGGTTTTTATAAAACATCAATTTGATTCGTTGAAAAATGATTAAGCTGTTAAATTTACAGGACAAATTTATGACTCGCCTTTTATTAACAATATCAAGTTTAAAAGTTGTTCAACGTCATCTACGTACGTATGTTAATCACAATTATTCTGAGAATTTTGTATGAAAATTTTGGATCATGCATACATTACTCTAAATTTTAAGTTAAATATTGTACGAAAAGTTGACGCAGTTTTTATTGCATAAGAAAGTTTATAAGCAGTAGAAAACCTTAAGCCAAAAAGAAATTATACTATCAATTATTAATATTTTCTCATTAATTGTGCAGTAAGAAGGTAATATACAGAATATTCACAAATAGCATTACCAAATTTGAGGTAATTCCTTATGCTTTGTAGTATTCCAACAGCTCTGTAGTGTATTTCAGAGAGGTAAAATTTCAACGAATGTCATCACATAAATATTTTGCCATGACTGCCAAGTCACGTCCCGAAACTGAGATGCACTACAGTTTTTCGCAAGTCTCTGTGCTTTTTGACGTAAGAATTGTCCTCTCTCATCAGTATATTAACTGAGATCATCATAGTTTCTCTCTTTCTCATAATGTGCCAACGATTTTTTTTTTAATACTATCTCCAGTGTAAATAAAAGTTAAATTATAAAGTACCAACTTTTTTTTTTTTTTTTTCGTTTTTATTATAGGACAATGATTTCGGTAGCTTTGAGAATTCCTGGTGCCTTTTTCAAGTCCTCTTACCTTGAAGACGAAAAATTTAGTTGTCGCCTACATCTTGATTCTCTTCTACATATTTTGTAGTTTTCAACTCTAACTTATACTGCCATAATATCCACACTAAACTATTAATAAACATTGGTTCGTGCTTTAATTCACTCCGAAATTACGAATTGTAAGCAGAAAAATAATTGCAAGCTGTTTATTATAAAACAAGGATTTTATACTTAAAATCCATAGTTTCAGAGTGAATTAAAGCATGAACCAATATTTAATTCATTACCAATTGGTTTATTTACAAGTTAAGGTTAAAAAATACAAAATATGTAAAAGAAAATCGAGATGTAGGTGACAACTTACATTTTTCGTCTTCAAGGTAAAGAGAACTTGAAAAAGGTACCAGGAACTCTCAAAGGTGCCGAGATCATCGTCCGATTTCGGCTAAAAAAGACGGTTGAGTTACGAAAGTGAGTGGTTTGGGTAAAAATTGCTGGAATAAGAAGTTGGGAGCAATCTGAAGAACCTCAGAAAACTCAGAGTTTAGGATCGAAGAAGGGACCTCTCGCACGAGAAATGAAGACTGACCAGGGGGCGCGGTGGCTCAGTGGTAGAGCGTTCATCTCCGGTGCTTGGGGTCTCTGGTTTGATCCCAGCTCGCGCCGTGTGGACTTTGTGGTGGACAACCACCGTGCTCGTGGGTTTTCTCAGGGTTCTCCCGTTTCCTCCCGCTTTCTTCATTCCACCACTCATCTCTTATCATCACCGTCTCCTTTAGCCTAACCGGCATAATTGTGGGACGTAAAACTTCATTTAAATTGTGGGAAGATTTCATTTCATTTTTCCAGCACTGACCAGTTGTACACCCGTCGTTGTTCGGACATTTAATTTCATTGCAAGCTCTATTGTAGGAATCTGCATTTTCTCTTAAGTACCATACCAACACTACCTAGTCAACCAATTATCGTGAATTTCAAGTGCAGAGACTGAGTAGTATTTCGACGCCTGATCATTGGGAAGCTATTTAAATAAAAAGTATCGATCTGCGTTAAAAAAAAAGAAAAAAAAAAACATATGATGATGATGATGATATGCTGACTACACATTCCCAAACTGAAAATTGCTAGTTGGTCGACTTAAGCCTTCCGGTATGTCGCGCTAGGGAGTTCAGTAACTATCTACCACGTAAGATGATCTTACGGGCTTGAGTTGCATTAGTCTAGAGTCACAACTCTGATGACTTTTCGAAAAGCAAGCACAGTCGATTTAATATCAAACAAAATATAGATGGAACACTACAAAACATTTCGATTATTACGTGTTTATCTCCGCCAAAGCTTCACAAAATATATATAACGATTTCTTTTGACGTTTAACCGCGTAGTAGTTGCACTTTGAGAAATATCACCAATATAATCCTTATTATCGGGAATAATTTTTCTGTCATTCCTCATTAGAAGTTTTCTTTTGTTTGGTGTTAAAGAAATTCGATCACCAAATAACATTTGGTTATGTTATTTATCAACATTAAGAAATGTATTTGTACGCTATATAATGTATCTTTTTCGCTGTATAGATGTATGTGTTTCAATATTATAATCAAAACATTATTCTAAGTGCACTCAGTGGTCTGATTATTTTATGCTAAATATTTATTTTTATAACAATATTATGCTAAGGTATTGAGATGGCCAATAGAGTTAGGAAGATTCTTTTTTAGAAGTGGCCTAAAGTAAAACGCAATGAATGGTAGGAAATTTTAGCTCTATATTTATTATATTATAAATGTCTATTGTAATTTCTTATAATAATTGGATTATTTATGTTACATTGCTATAATATACCCTCTTCTTAATGTTTTCATATTGCATTTTGTTATGGTAAAGAGAATGTGAAGCAGTGTTGATTTCAGACTTTTTTTTCATGAGAACTTTTTGAAAATCCATGATGGAAGGCATTCTAAAAAAGCAGTAGCGCCAAGTTGGTACCTGTGCAAAAGTATATTGACTCTTCGTTTTCGTAGAGGGATGGGGCAAAACGCTCTTGAGACATGCCTGATTTCAACACTGATGTGAAGCCAAAGTGATATAGTACATGTAACTTGGAGACGCAGTTGTGATTATTCTTTGTGATTCCGATAAAATAGTAAACATTTTATTGTAGTACTTTAGTTTTCTTCATTAGATCCAATTATTTGAAATTCGAAAGACGTCTTTCACAAGAGGTCTTAATAAAAGCCTTTTCGCACAGTAAAATACCAGTATAATGGAGACTTCCGAAATTTAATTTGTTAAAGTAAAAATTTTGTTTATGTGAAATAAGTCTATTCTCATAAAGACTCATTTGTTGCTATATCCACTGCAGAATCTACATTATTTCAGAATGAATCTACAGACAAAAGAGCTTAATATGTATTACGAGGGCTGATCAGAAAGTAACGTTACAAAGCCTGCAGTGAAACGTGTATATATTATTTCATACAACCAATACAATCCCTCCTGGTAAAAGTTCTTGCGTGTTCAGCCACGTTGTCACGAAGTGTTTTCATCTCCTTGTCTGAAGCGAAGCGACAGCCTGCTAGGTGCTCCTTTTTAAGTACAAGAACAGGTGAAAGTTGCTTGGGGCGAGGTCCGGGGTGTAGGGAGGATGGTCGATGTCCTAGCGAGTTGTGTTGAAATCTGTTAATACCGTGTTGGGTCGGCCACTGCACTTCCCGTCGGTGACGTTGTCTCTACCAGCCGCAAACTTTCGACACCATTCTGCGACATGCTGACGAGACATGTGTCTTTCCGTAAACCTCTACCTCCTGCCCGTGAATTTCAGCCGCGGTTACATGTTTTCCCCAGAAATCGAATAATTGTACGGACTTCATCGCGAGACCAATTTTCCAAACGAGGCGCCAGTGGCGGGTGGCTGATACTGCACGGTTAGCAACTTCATGTATTAGTATTACAATTACCGCACACTCCTCATTCTTCTATAAGAGACAAAACTCTAGAATATCGGTCTTGTAACCTTAGTTTTTGATCCTTCCTAGTAGATGACAGGTATATATAGGGTGTTTCAAAACAATACCGACAACTTTTGGGAGATGAGTTCTGACACAAAGATAAGGCAAAAAGTATAGACCAACCTGGGTGCACAAATGCTTCCATTCGGAGTTAAAAATTAGTATCAACAGGATTACAGGCAGACAACTATTGCAGACTTTTCCTCAGCAAATTTATAATCTGTCAGGATTGATTTGTTGTCTACATTCTCAGTTTTAATAATAATGTTGCATGTTCTCATTCGGTTACTTTTACTTTTAATATGGTCCGTAAATGAAATTAGGGACTGAGTGAAAAGAACAGTGAAACCAGCATCAAACAACAAGGCCACATCTCTTTAAAAATGTAAGATGTTTTACACTGTCGAAGTTGGTACAACAAACTTAGGGCCAATTAACAGCAGACTTTAACAGTGGATAAAGCACGAGTGTATCTGAGCACACAGTTCACCATACACATGTAGAAATGGGCCTCCGCAGCCGACGTCCTACACATGTAGAATGTTAACAGCACGGCATCATCGATTATGACTGGGGGGCGCGGTGGCTCAGTGGTAGAGCGTTCACCTCTGGTGCTTGGGGTCCCGGGTTCGATCCCAGCCCCCGCCAAGTGAACTTTGTGGTGGACAAACGCCGTGCTCGTGGGTTTTCTCGGGGTTCTCCCGTTTCCTCCCACTTTCTTCATTCCACCATTTTCACTCATCTCTCATCATCACCGTCTCCTTTAGCCTAACCGGCATAACCGTGGGACGTAAAACTTAAAGATTTCATTTCATTTTTTTTTCGATTATGACTGGAATGGGCACGTGACCATCGTCATTGAACTGCCGAGCAGTGGCATGTTGCCTGGTCTAATTAACCATATACTGCCTTCATCGCATCGATGTCCATTCAAAATCTGTCGTGAGCTCCCTCGTGGCTAAGCGGTTAGCATACGCGCCTTTGGCGTGGGACACCCGGGTTCGATTCCCGACTGGAGCTCATGTGATTCGGATTCCACGTTAATCAGTAGGTCCACGTCTCATATAGCCTCGCTGCTGAAAGGGACGCTAAACTAAATTCAACTCAACTCAAAATCTATCGTCCTTCAGAGGAACAGCTTCTCGAGACATGTACAGTAGAACGATGACAGGCTCATGGTGTCTTCATTAAGTTTTGAGAAATCTTAACATGATCATCTATGGGTCCTATAGTGTGTGTGGAGGCCACCATGACGGCTCCTAGCTAACGGCAGGTCATTGCTGATCATGTACATTCATTCATGTCGGCCTTTTTCCAGCTGGCAATGTCATCTTTCAGTGGAATAACGTTCCTTGTCACAAGGCCAACGTTGTGCTGCAGTGATGAATTTTAGTTGCAGCGATGATCCTCAAACTCACCCCACCTTAATCCAATTGAAGATTGGGATGTCACTGAATATCAGATCCGAACTCAACGTTCACTTTCGCGGAATTTACAGGGATTAAGTTAGCTGTCTATGCAGATGTACTACGCCATACCTTAAGGCACCTTCAAAGGACTCATTGCTTCTGTCATATGGCATTCTGCTATCCTGCGAGGCAAAGCTGGATATGCCAGATATTACGTAGGTGGTCATAATGTTTTTGCTGGTCAGTGTATAACTATCTAAAAATCCAGCAGTCCTGTCCTCAGCTTGCCGTATGTTTGAATGTTAACTTATGATACCGAACCTTTTGAGAGTCAACACTGTTGGTTGCATAGGACTTAACCACCATTTTCTTTCTTTTTTTGTAACCTTAACAATACTATTCTGTTGTTTCGAATCTTTTTTTCCAGAAGAGTCTAATACTGGTAACACCGTATATTTCCAATGTATTCATTTGGCCCTTTACAAGTGTTTCTATTAGTCATCCCAATATATAACTACTTATATTTATACAAATTACTTTAACATCAAATAAGATCTCGTTTCCTCTAGGTAACTTTTATAAGTTGTAAGCGTCTTTTCTACATTTTTAGGAGAACTACAGTAATGTTTTTCTTTATTTTAAACTAGGATTGTAATATGTTAAAGAAATCTGAATCCCTATAACAACTATCATATTCATCCGTATATAACAATTTTCGATACATAAGATTATAAGAAACTTGCACGGAGACGTGTACGTTGTTGCAATATTATTGGGGGAACAGAAGTGGAAAATTCTAAAACTGTTTTTTTTTTTTTCTTTATTTATTTAATATAACTATATTTACATCAAACTTTGAACGTCGTGAAGATCCGAGAGCAATGTTTACACGAAATCCCACGCAAGGGTCACTTGTACAATTTTATGTTATCCGTAAGTAACAGATTTGTGAACAAGACCTCAGACGAGTATAGAAATGAAGAATGTTTAATCATAGTAGAATATTTACCTTCTATTTTGATGTAACACGTTTGCACTTAAAAAAAAAAAAAAAAAAAAAAAAACCGTCCCACCGATATGCCCTTTAGGTTAAAGAAGATGGGTGCTTAATAGAAGTGAACGATTGTGAAAGAATCTGTGAAATTAAGAGCGCTCTAGCATTGGGCTATCATGCCCCCATTAAAGAGAATCTGAAACTTTATTCCTGTTTGTGAAAATTGCAACACGGAGAAGTTATGTAATCACGTGAAAATTACAGGATATAGAAAACAGAATATGAAATTTAAATGATCAGAATTGGACAGTGACATGAGAAGAAAGAATCCATGAACACGATTTGAAAAATGTATTCAGCCCTTCAGAAGACAACCACGTGAAATATCGCTGTAGTTTTATTCTTTAATGAATACAACACTTTTACGATTGAACTTGTCTAAGTGAATTCTCTTCTCTTTATGTAGATATTTCATAAATATTTTTCCGAACTGTGGAGCGAGAATGTTGTAAGTTTAATTCGCCTCGTTTGATTTCTTAATTACTATACAGGGTTACGCAAAAAGATATTAATATTAAATGGGTGTTCCTTTTGTTTTGCAGATTAAATCATGGCTTGCCGGACATTCTGTTCATGTTTTCTGACGAAGCAATATTCCACATCAGCGGTCGTGTGAACAAACACAACTATGTCATCTAGGCGATCGAGCACCCGCAGAAAATTCGCGAGCACATGTGGGAGTCTCCCAAGGTGAACATTTGGTGTGCAGTGAGCAAATTTGGAGTGACTGGACCCTTCTTTTTTGAAGAAGAGACCGTCAGGGAAGAGAATTACCTTGACACGCTCAGCACGTTCATGGAGGAGAACGCGTCACTTGCCATTCTCCAACGAGGATACTTTCAACAAAACGGTACCCCTGCCCATTACAGTCTGATGGTTCGGGATTACCTGAACGACACGTTCGGTAAACGTTAGATTCGTACTAGTGGTTGTCTCCCATGATCAGCACGTTCCCCCGACCTGATGTCATGATATTCGGTTGTGGGGCATGGTCGTGTGTATACCAGGAAACCTAGCAGCTTGGACGACCTGAAGCACCGCATCACTCAGGTCATCACTGCTGTCCCCGCCCAAATGGCCCAGAAGGCCACACAATCAACAATGGACAAACTCCATAAGTGCATTGAGCGAGATGGGTGCGAACTGAAACACTGTAACCAAATCCTTGCCTTGTAATTTCACGTGAGTAAATCCCCATTTAATGTTAACACCTTTCTGCCTTACCCTGTAGTATCTCATACAAATATAAACGAAATCAACTCTCAAACAACAAATATCAACGTAAGATTTTTTTTATTATTATTAAAATGTCTTCATTGATACAATGAAATAATTACCTAGTGGTAAGAAACAATGTTGTCTACACCAACATTAGGGAGTGACACAAAGATATAAAAACCGAAGTATATAGGGGCGCACAGTTTTAACAATGACTGAGAACTAAACATCAATCATATACCTATTCTTTCCTATATTATAGTGATTTCTTTTGCATCAGAGGTTCATTAACACCAAGTTTTATTTTTAATAAGGAGCAATACATACAACTAACATATAAATAAATGCAGCAACAAAATTGTGCATCACTAAATTCGAGTAACTAGTTTAAGTAAGCGTCCCTTGGCAGAATGGGACATAAATATAAGACTTCAAGATAAAAAATTTACTTATGCGGGAGGCAAATTTTGCCTGGATAAGATATTTACGAGCTGTGTTCAAAAAGTATCAAACTTTATTTTTTTTTTCCGCGTAAACCAATGAAGTGCAGAAGACTTCCTTCAGTGTAGATGTAGAAGGGACACTCATGCACAGTAGTAAATTCTTTCCTGCCTGTAGAAAGCGTGTTGCTGGCAGTTGGCCAACGAATGAAGACGGTGTAGTGAGCGGTCGTCGGATTTCAGTTTTTTGTAAAATGACAGAAAAACTCGAGCAGCGATATTGCATCAAATTTTTGTCAAAAGCTTGGCGATACCCAAGCGGAAACCATTCAATCGGATCGGTACATTCAATTTTAAACGAGAATTTGGGCATGAAGAGTGCGTCGGCGAAATTTGATTAAGGTGCTCATCGCCAAATACAATATTCCCGTGTATCGTCAGGCTCCCTACTCATCCGACATGGCTCCCTGTGACTTTTGGCTATTTCGCAAGCTGAAAATGCCACTAAAAGGGACCCGATTTGAGCCAAGAGAAGACATAATGCGGAATGCGACGGCACGGTTGCTCATCATTCCAAAAACTGCACCCCAGTACTATTTCGAACAATGGCGGGAGCACTGGGAGAAGTGTGTGCATTACCAAAGAGACTACTTTGAAGGGGATTGATGAGTGTTTCGAATTTCCAAATCAATAAATGTGTTTTAGCCACCAACCAAAAGTTTATTACTTTTTGATCACACCTCGTATTTGAAATTGATCTCAAATCTTGACCCACTTATCTAGAATAATCTTATCATTTGTCAGTTAGTTTAAACCATGATCGAAATTAATCTATGATTTTTGACATTTTTATATTTAAACTTTATGATTAGCCAATCAGCACCAAAGGGTATTAGAAGGGATCTATTTCAAGCATGAATTTCTGATTTAAGTAAAACACCTTCCCAGAAATAATGTCTTCAGGCACCTTTATATTTAAAGGATAAACTTACACCTTCCTGTATCACAGTAATACACTGACGACCGAAAATAAGCGAGCTCAAAATATGGTTTTGCAGATACAAATAATTTTAGCTCTCGAAATTCATTTGCATTAAAACTGAGTCTCACAATGAAATACTGATCGGTTGTTGTGTAATTGCTTTTGTTAAAACAAACAAAAAATAATAAACAAACAAACAAATAAATAAATAAATAAATAAAAATTTAGTTAAGAAATATTTCGATAATTTAGTTTCGATTTTTATGCTTTTCCTTTAAATTTCCACTGTATAGTAAATCTAGAATAATAATACCTAAATGATATTTTAATTGTATATGATATTGCATACAGGTTAAAGAAATATACTTATTCCATCACGACTCTGGAACTATTACTTAAATATAATATTTTTCTGACCAGAGTGTGTACTTATTTATTAAAATTAATGTAAATACATACTCTGGTCAGAAAAATATTAACTATTTAAGTATACTCAATACGAATTTTATGTAATTTACCTTTAGTACAAAGGGTACTCATTACGCTTTATAACTGATACTTACGTGGACTATTACTTTTACTGCGTACTGTATTTCCTTAACCAATTATTTCTACTGTCACTGGTGCTGGAATTTACGTCGGTGTTTTGACTAAATTAGAAAGAAAAGTTTTGCCTACTGGTTTGAAATCAAATAGCTTGATAATATCAGATAAATAATATTATTAAAAAAAAAAAAAAAAAAAAAAAATCTAAACAAAACGTAAATTTTCATATGAGGAATTTTCCATACATCAAAAAGTATCTTGTTAGGTTTCTGAAGTAGAAAAACTTTATTCCAATATGGTGGATTAATGTGAAGAAGAGGGTCATATTTACCAGTTGGAATTTTTCTTAAGACACATTACTGATATACTGTAGAACCTACAAGGGAATAGTGATAATTATTAAATACGACAAATTTAAAAAGAATCGTAGTCCAAAAAGAACATCAAGATATATTATTCCAAACTAGGAAGCAAAATTTTCTTCTAATTTAATCAAAACCTTGACGAGAATCTACTAGTGGAAGTCGAAATGATTGGTTAAGGAAATAAAATATACACACAAGATATTTTTTATTCTTTCTATATTGAATATTTCAATTTAGCTCATAGCAACCCAATACAGTGGTAATAAGCGAGAAAGGTACGACGTCTGGCTTTAAGATTTTGGTAAATAAGTTTATCCTCCATAAGATCCCTGAGTGCTATGGAAGAATACAAACAGTAACGGTTGTGCTTTATTTTGAAATAGAAGTGTTTTCAAAATTCGTGATGACACTTAATATATGAATTATTCTGGCCCCTAATTTAAATAAACACTGCAGCATAAACTGAAGATGAGTACGTATGCTACTAACTGGAAATTTAATTTCGACATAGTAAGAAAAAAAATGTTAAAATTTCTTAAACTTTTTTTAAAAGAACAATTATCTTCCATGCCAACCTATTTCATTTCAAAAACCAAGTAATTTCTAGTTTACCAACATCTTTAGCAATATCAATATTTTTTTTTATCCAGATCAATAATTATATATATCCAGAAAAAAAAAACTATTTCTCTTTTTATTTTTATTTTATTTTTTTTTTTTTTCCAACTTGCGTTACATTCTCAAATAATCATGTCCTACGTTACTTTACCTGTTAAGTAGGAAGTCTCAGGACAACAACAAATAGTTTGTACCTTTTACGAAAATTTTACTACTGGTAACGTAATAATTTTGATTTTTTTTACTGTCTTTGTCACATAATACAGTGAAAACTGCACAAAACGGAACCTGTCCTCAGCGGAAGCCTAAGTTTAACAAACATTTTTACGGTCCCTTGAATTTTGAACTAGTCTTCCTATATTAACCGGAATGTGTCCGACGCAGAAATTTTTGACTCTTGAATACTGGAATGTGTTTGTGCGTCCATAATACAGAATGTCAACTACTGCTATCATTGTCACTTACTACTTGAAAAATAGTACAAGAATGGAAATGTTTATTGATACTACAAATACGCACGGACAGATTTGAAAAGACATAATGCGACAGTATGAGACTATGAAGATTTAAGATTCTTTCACACTGTTTTTTGGCTTCCGGAAAAAGTTAACGGTTGGGTGTGCTTTCCGCTCTATACTCTCCAGACATTTGTAATCAGTAAGAAATATTACAGAAAAACGGGCTGCTTCATAAAAACGTATTTTGTGTAAGTATATAATTAAAAAGTTGTATACATATACAACATACGTTTATGAAGCAATCTGTTTTCTATAATATTTCTTGCTCATGTCCTATATTAGGATTATACTTAATATTTTCGTACGTTGAATGCTTCAACAATGTTTCGTGATAAAGTATAATAAAATAGAGAACATTATAGAGTTATGCTTAAACAACTGTGATACTCCGTAGTAAGCTATTGTTCAAAGTTTAAGAATACTTGTGTAAACCGGAAACATGTCCATAGCGGAAATTATATACGATACGACAAGATTCCATTAAGTGTAGATTTCATTGTAAATTATTCTTTGCAATACAGTAGCCAGCAAAAATGTACAGCTACTCCCTTCATGTCCATGGAAAATAGTATCGCAAGTTGAAATAGAGTTAACGAAGGCGTTTTTCATGTTGACACAATAACAGGAACTCTTCGTGAGTTCTACGATGTGGGATTTATACTTCATCTTCATTTAACAGCATATTCGGAATTCCATCAGTTATTGGAAACACACGTCCAGATTCTGGGCACACCAATTCACCATTAATCACCTCCACCTGAAAATAATGCAAATTACCATAGAGCAAATAGTCAGAGCACGCATGTGGTAGACATACAACGAAAGAAAATGGCTAAAAAAAAGCAGGTCAATCAACGACGATATTATTTTTTAAGTAGTAGTAGTTCGGAATTCAGTTCGCTCTGAAAAACTAGAAATTACATACTTAATACAAAGTGCGTCCAAATGAAACTTTCCCGTGATAGAAAACACGGGGAGCACGACACATGCACAAAAGAAAGCACAGTACTTAAGGGTCAAAGGGTAACAATGGCTTTACTTGAGATAGGCATCCTAATGCTTCACCAGGAGTCGAAAAAATGAAATGAAATCTTTTAATTTCACGTTCCATGGTTATGCCCTTTAGGCTAAGGGAGACGGATGATTAAAGCAAGTGAATGATGATAGGAGAATTGGTGGAATGAGAAAGCGAAAGAAAATGGAAGAACCCCAAGAAAACCCACGGACACGATGGTCCACCACAAACTCACTTGGCCGAGGATTGAACCAGAGACTCTACGCACTAGAGGTAAGCACTCTACCACTGAGCCACCGTGCCTCCACTATGAGTCAAATTCCGGTTAAGAAGAATGATTTCGGCTGTACTCTGAACTATTTCATTTCTGCACCTTTCACCTCATTATTGCTGTGGAACACTTTCCCGTTAAGAATTTTTTTCAAGGGCCAGAACAAGTGGAAATTGCACGGTGATAGTCCGAGATGTATGGTGGCTGAAGCAGAACCTCCTATCGTTTCTTCCTTCATGCCTCCTGTACAATGCCCACCACATACGGGTAAAAACAGTCATGAAGAACGATGACACCACACGTCAACATCCCTGGACGATTCCATCGTATGGCCGCATGTAATTTGCTGAGCGTCCCGATATAGCGCTATGCATTCAGTGTGAAGCCAGGTTCCTCAAACTCTTAACAACGATGGACCTAGATGATCAAAAAATGCCATAAGCATAATCTTGTCGGCGGACAGTTGATGATGGATGCATCCACTGCATGGTTGCTGCTTTTGTTATGGATACGAAATGGTGGCACCACGTCTCGTTCCCTGCTACAATGCGCATAAGAAAATCAGCATCTTTGGTATATCGACGCAAGTGCTGCAGACACGAACCCTTTTCCGTCCATTCCCGTGTATGGTAGCATCAACTCTTGCTACAAGAGTCGGTTGCACGTTCACGATCTTCCCAGAACATTCGTGCCCAATTCTTTACAACTATCTTCGATACATACTTTTCCCTATAAATTACATTTATTCTTCTGTGAATTTCACTGGACTGACATCCCTTTGTTGACAAGAATTGACTCACAGCGCGCACCGCTATCTTTTTCCGTGCTACCACAGTCAAACGCCATGCATTAACAGCTGGTCCGGTATGCTTGTACGTCTATTACTGATTGTTGTGTCACTCGTCCAACACACACTTTCCTCGATGTTCAGTAGAATACACATATTGCCTGGGAAGGTTTCATTTGGACACCTTTGTATAATTCCAGTTTCATTAACAAGTGTAAATTGTAACTTTTTTTATTTATTTCTTTGTATATATATTTATTTATATCCTGACAATGTCTATTGCAACAAATGTTGTTTAATGACAATAAATATTCTATTCTATTCATTTCCTCTAAATTTAGAAAGAATCTTATGATGGCGCAAACCTGTACTTATTTCGGCAATTATGTTATCACTGTTTACCAAGAACGGAGCAAGTTTTATTATCTATGGTCTTGTCATTTATTTATACTAGCTTCTTTAAGAAGTACTATGTTCACAGCAGAAAACTGAGGTTACAATAAGAATCCAGTTGTTTTCACTTGATACATGTACATTGAAGGGTAAGGGGAAAAAACAAGGAATGTCCATGTAAGTGCTTTAACGAGCGCTTTGTCCTACCTGTTGGTGACTCTTGCTACTATTTGTCTGTATATGCCATGCATGCGTAAATATAGAAATGTCCATGTAACAAAGAGCAAAAGATTTGATTAACTCTATTCATTTTGTACGCCGTTTTAATATTAAAACGCCGTTTTTTTGAAAATCCAGTTTTATGACATTCCTTCTTTTTTTCCCTTACCCTTCATATATAAATTTTACCGTCGATTTATATAATTTACTCATCTTGCTCTTGAAGATATTTCAGCATTCCATTGTGGCCCCGAGTAGTGTAGTCACTAACTTTCTCGCCTTTGGTGCGAGAGGTCCCGGGTTCGATTTCCGGTGGGGACACAAGTCTTTTTATCTATAAGGTTGACTGCTAAGGTGATTTGAGGGTATTGCTCCCAGGAGGCCATAATTTTCATCTTACCTTTGGCTCGATTATGAATAGTTATATCACATTTTTGTCGCGATATTTTGTTTCTTCCGAAAATGTACCAATGGGAGCCGAGCGCCTTATGTGATTCCCATTGTCTCACAGTAATTTGTGACAATGAGCATCATATATGATGCTCAAGAACCTGGATAAGTTAGTAATTTGTGATATCAAGGATGAGCATCATCTATGGTGCTCATGGCCCCAGAGGAGGAAAATAAGGTGAGCACCACATATGATGCTCATGGCAGTCAACCTGTTAAAAGAATTAATCTCCAACAAAGCATAATATTGTAACTTTACTGAACATATAAAGTTGCTTTATCTTCCATCTTGACTGAACCACAAAATAACTACATCGGCAAGTCAACTATGAACCCAGCCTGTTTTCTTAAACGCTTTTGACCAATAATTATAACTCTATCAAATTTAACGCAATTTCATCTTCCATCATTCTCCTCAGTTCTCATTACTCTTATATATTCACTTTAATTAAGAACAATATATGGCAATGTTTGTAGAAACCGTATGTTTCATACAGTTTCTCTCTCTCTCTCTCTCTCTCTCAAAAAAAAAAAAAAAAAAAAAAAAAAAATCCAATTGGGCAGCATCTCGGGTTGGTGAAAAATGGAATCCTGATGGCCAATCAACAATCCAATTGTGGAATTTGTCATATGATAATTGAGGACGTCATAGCTTGAATGCAATGTGCAACATCGTGTTGGCTCGACTGTGTCTCGTATCAGTCGTACAACGAACTGCTCAAATATATTTATAAAGGTACATCTGCCACACCAGTGATAGTGTTTTTTTGCGAGGGAAAACGGCGCATTGGACTTTTCCATCTTAACTGAAGAAGAAGGTGAATTGTTCTCATTCAATATGGACACTGACTATGTAATCGTTAAAATTTACATTATGTGATTTTAATTGTCCTCTCCCTCAAAAAACTGCATTTATATTTTCAAATTCTTAAGTTTGTAACTATTATAGGTATGTAAGGTCATTTTTCTTTCTTTCTTTCTTTTTCTTTTTTAATATCTATTGAAATGTCTATCTTTTCATTGTTACTCGAAATAAAAATTACTTCTTGGTCATCCTAATCCTCATTTTAAAAGCAGAATGTCTCAGTGTATGAGTGACGCTATGCAGTTACCCCGATAGGTGTCATTACCTGTATTGTCTGCTTGTCTAGCACCTATAGATGGCGGTAGCATGATTTTAACAAGCGAAAGTTCGGAAAAGGAGGAGGGAGGCAAATAGTAAGAAATAACAGTTAAACAGGTAATTTTCCAAGAATTAAATTTTATTTTACATTTTATATTTTAAAAGTATGCTTTACTATGCTTCTGAATTAGTTTTATCCGTATCCTAAAGAGCCAAAATAATGTTCAGAAAAAAATGAAATGAAATCTTTAAGTTTAATGTCCCACGGTTATGCCGGTTAGGCTAAAGGAGACGGTGATAATGAGAGATGAGTAAAATGGTGGAATGAAGAACGCGGGAGGAAACGGGAGAACCCCAAGAAAACCCACGAGCACGGTGTTTGTCTACCACAAAATCCACACGGCGCGAGCTGAGATCGAACCAGGGACCCCAAGCGCCGGAGGTAAAATTATGTTCAGGGTAGCAACTATTTATCTAAGCATTGTTCTCATTTATCCAAGTATTGTTATGCCATGCCTTTGATGCTTTTTGGGTTGCTTTACTGTTAAGGAATAGTTGTGTTAAAATAATGCTGGCAGATCAGGATATGTATAAATAGCGATTTGTATACGAATCAGATATTTATTTTGCAAAATACTTTCAAACGTCTTAATGTGAACATACCTCTAACAATACATGGTGCGCCCTCTTCAAGAATTCTTCGTTATTCTCGAAATCTTGAATAACTGTCTGTGGCAAATCTCCAACATGGCCAATCTGAAAGGAATTAAATGACAGTAACTTTTACACTATGTTCCTCCGTAATTTGGTTATGAAATCTACAAAATAAAAAACAGAGACTTAGTCAGTAGTATATCTCGTTTCGCAATAAATATTTCTGGTTTGATTCTAATATCTTACTGATCCTTTTTTGTTTAGCCAGTCACAATACGGATTACACATTAGCAAGAGAACCAAATTTAATAATTTATCTTTGGATATTGTAGGTAAATCAGATTCTAACAGTCACGGATGGCCAGCAATATAAAAATGTAGAAGTAATAAAAAATGTTGTTTTTATATATAAGATAAATAATAAATTACTTACAGAACAGAAGAACACATTCTAATACAAATACGAACACATTCGAATGTCATTACAATATCGATATTTAGGATACTTTGAACTGAATCAATGTGTACATTATAGCCTATAGATTAGTGTCTTTAGCAGATTTAAACGAAGAACTGAAATGCATTATTGATATTGGTCTTGCTAACGGTTCCACTTGAATTACAACGGAAGATTGGAAAAAATTCTTACAACATTTTTTTAGGTCAAAAATTGAAGTAAGAAGAAGAAGAAAAAAGCTGGAGAACGAAAAGGATAAAACAATGCGGTTGATTTCCTTCCCGTCTTTCATGTTTATCGTTTAGATTTTATAAAATTCAGAGAGAGAAAGAGAAAAGAAAAAAAGTTATCTTTAACCATCTAGAAATCTGGAAAAGTACTTAACTCAAAACAAGGGTTATTATGAAAGAAAATACTTTATTTATCAAATATCTTGCTCATGAGAGAAAGAGAAAAGATATCTTTAACCATCTAGAAATCTGGAAAAGTACTCAACTCAAAACAAGGGTTATTATGAAAGAAAATACTTTATTTATCAAATATCTTGCTCATGCGAAGATACGTATGCAGGAATGATTAAAAGGAATATTAGCACTAGGCAGAAAGGTTAAAGCATTTATGGGAGTCTCGAAAGCATAAAGAAACCAAATGGTTTAGTTCAACAACCAAAATAAAACACTGAAAAATACAATTTAGACAGAGAATGGAATAACATCATTACTAATTTCATCAACGAAAGTGAAAAAAAAAAATTTAATCATTACAAAATGTTACATTATTTTATCTAGCGTAAGAATTTTCGGTATATAAGGAAATTACTGATTGAACACGGATAACAATTTGGTATGGTAACACTGAACCTACATTGATTTTAAAACATGTCCTCTGATTAATGATGTAGATTTCATCTTAAGTATACTTATAGAAGAAGCTAGTAGTTGAAATATCTGAAATACAAGGAAAATAAACAAAGTATTTGTTAGTACTTTAAGGCACTAAATTTATGTATAAGATTTATAGTGCATTAAAGTACTATATATAATTAAATCAGCCGTAAAATGTAGAAAATCGAGTGTGACGAAGAATGAGTTTATATTTTTAACACGTTGCATCTAACTGGTACAGATTAGATTAAATAATTAAAGTGAGCAGTCTAAATTTTAATGCTCTATCATTGTGGCACTTACACTATCTGCTGCTTTCCACAGGACTTTCCAGTCTAGTTTCGGAATAATTCGAGAGACAAATTCCTGGTTGAAATCTACTTCCGATACTTTAATATCTTTCGCCTAAAAGAAAAAAAATAAAGGATTTTAGTTACTGTGTAAATACGTTAAAACATTAAATTTTTTCCATAAGTAGAAGCTTTGCTTTGTATATACTTAAACACAAACAAACTATTTGCTGAGCAAAACAATATATTCACATAAAAAACTACATGCGTGTTACAGTTTCGCCAACTAACATTTTGGCTTCATCAGAAACTGTAACACGCATGTAGTTTTTTATGTGAATATATTGTTTTGCTCAGCAAATAGTTTGTTTGTGTTTAAATTAAATTTTGTTAAGATTTCTTTTGGGTGTCTATATACATTCGGGATGGCCAAACTTTTTCGGAATCGGAAATTTTGCTTTCCGGATTTCGGAATTCTTTCGATTTTACTTTTCGGATTCCGGAAAGTAAAAACTCTGTATTTGGCCAACTCTAATATACATGTAAAAATTGCACGTAACAATTTTTTTTTTCTTCCTAAGACCTACATTATATTACAGATAAAATTTTATTCAATTTCAAAGTACATGCATGTGACTAGTTTGGGGATCGAACCAGAGTAGTAATTTACGTACTAGTACGGTAAACTAAAGTTTATTCAAGGAACGTTCAGTACCTCATGTAAACAAATACACGTGGTGATTGTTTGATTTTAATGGTGAGAGCGCCTTAGAACACCCATGCGGAAGAAGAAAATAGTCCTTGCTTATAAGGTTCATTACCAGAATTCCTTAGACAACAGAAACAACACTTTGTCTAAGAACTGAATTGAATTAATGCAATAAAAGAGAATATGCATGCATTGAAAGTGGTTTTGACCCAACTTTAGCGCGAATCACAGTTAACAATATGGCCACATGCGGGGAATAAGTAAAACATCGACAGGGTACAAGCACGTGCTTCTCGAAAGAAGCGCTGACCGATAGCCAATCATCTGATGACTGGCGGAGTAATACAATTCTGCAATGTTTACATCAGGATCAGAAGGTTCGCTGAATGAACTTTAGAGACCCGAGTTCGATTCTCGGCCCGATTCCATTTTTTTCGCTCTTTGAATTTTGCAATACATTTCAATTATAAAGAACATACCATTCAAAGTAAATGAAATCAAAATAATACTCTTTTTTTTTTTTCGATTTTAATCTTTAATGTTGTATGAGTGAGTAGTGTAACCTTGCATACGGCTCAAACCACCAGATGTGTAACATCAAAAACAATAACACAAGAAAATATATAAAACCCACGCGTGAAGATAAAAGATGACGGTCGCATGCATATAAGATTATGCGTTGTGTAAACTACCATATTCTGCCTTATTTAGTTAAATTCTTGTGAAGTTCAACAAGCAAAGATTTTCTAAAGCATTATAGAGATTAATGCCGAATCCACAGTTTTTGTATTCATGGACAAAAAGCTGAGCAATTTGAAATGATTTCAGGGACACAATAGGCCTATGCACCTCAATTCGGGGTTTTACTGTGTTACTTTAATTGAAGGGCTTCCTTTAGAGGGAGGATATTTCAAAAGTTACGACAAATGCATTTTTATCATTACATTTTTAATGAAACGCGTATACCATGAAGGGAAGGGGTTATAATATTCTCCACGCGAAAAACGGACATTTCAGCTAGTTGTACACTCATGTCCAAAATTATTGCAGCATTTCTATATGTTGTTGTAGGAATATAAAATTTGATAACGAATTCGTCCGGTATTTCTTATAATGTTAGTATCTGTACAATCGGCAAAGACATGTATGTGGCAAATTTCATGTCAAAAGAGCAGTAAATAAGAACAGTAAAACGAAAATAAAACTTTCTTGTCCATTCAGCAACATTTTGTTTTACTCATTCTAATTTTCGTATTTATAATTCTTTTCCTATAAATTTACCACAAATATACATTTCCCGATTATACACATAGTATCAGTATTAAAAGTACCCTGGAAAATCATTATCAAATTATATTCTTACAAGAAGACAGTTATAGATATGCGACGATCATTTTGAACAAGAGTGTACATGCGGAAACAGACATGGGTAAATACTTGATCTCGTGTTATGTGTAGATTTGTATGCATATAATGAATAGCGCCCGCCCCTACGCCTTCGGGAGTGAACTCTCTTCAGGTCCTCACACTCTTCGCTAGCTCTAGAAATACAGTTTCTCAAGAAAGCACATTCTTAGTAAAATGAACATGAACACTGTAACAAAAACAAAAACAAACAAAAAAAAAAAAAAATTGGGATCTAAGATGGTATGCAGACAATGACTGCAAATAGTGTCGGAATATCTGCCATTACATTCTGTTCTACAAACTTGCCTCCGTTCACTATCTCACTATCCGCTCCCACACTCACCGCTGGGTTCTCATATATCCTCATCCGAACATAGCAGATAGCAGTATGCAGCACATACGAGAATAACCATTTCTATGGCATAGCTAATTACGGTAACGATTTACAGTAAGGGTACAAATACTTGTAAAATCTGCAATGATGTAACGTTAATTTGGCAAGGTTCTAGATTACTGGTCCCCCTTCCCATTGAGCACTAATAAAGACAGAAAACAATGTGCCCTGCGGGTACCTAACCCGCCTTCACTCGCTGACGCTCGCTCGGCAATACTGCGTAAATTAAATGTATAATCTTAAGTAAAGAAAGAAACCAACCCAGCTACTAACCTACATGGGGGACCAGTAATCCAGAACCTTCCCTGTTAATTCCATAAAGTAACAAATGCGTAATGCAAATACTGGGAAGATTCTAGAATCCAGGTCCCCCCATATAGGTTGGTTGCTTTCAGTACCAAAATTTTAATATTTAATTCACATAGCATTGCCGAGCGAACATGGCGAGTGAAGTCGGGTTAGAGCCCCACAGGGCACGTTGTTTTGCGCCTTTATTACAGCCAAATGGGAAAAGGGACCTGTGTTCTAGAACTCTCCTGTAAATATGCGGGGCTCTTCTGGTTACGGAATCGGAATAAAAGGCTGCGTACCGGTATATTTAAAACTATACGCAATTTGGGGATAACGTAGTCCTAGTTATGGAGTTTTTTAACGGGGGGGGGGGGGGGAAAGGTTATTCTGTAACCGAAAGAACGATGTATTTCTATCCCTAACGTTGAAGTCCTCCAAATACACCTGAACCGAGGAATGCAACACCCATACAAGAAAACTGAAGATACTATGTGTAGGTTTAGTGAAAAAGGCAGTGTATATGAAATTTCTGTTTGGATCCAATTGTAAATCTGCGCCCATATTACAGGCCTGCAGGCAATTATTTGATAAACACCGCAAATGTAAAACTAGAATGTATCAGGATGCTGTTTACACAAAGGAATAAGATATAAATGTACTTCAAAATATGGCTCCATATTCTTAAGCTGCACAGTACTTGCCTTTAGTTACTGTAAAAATGAAATGAAATCTTTTGAGTTCTACGTCTCACGATTATGCCGGGTAGGCTAAAGGAGACGGTGATGATGAGAAATGAATGAAATGGTGGAATGAAGAAAGTGGGAGGAAACGGGAGAACCCCGAAGAAACCCACGCACACGGTGTTTGTCCACCACAAAGTTTAGTTACTGTAACGTTACGAAAACAAAATGCAGATACTAGTCTTTGCAGGTACATATAAACACTCACTACAATTCCCAGAGGATAGCCGACTTGAACGCCTTTCAAACATTTAGAAGTTAACATATTATGAGTTAACAACTTCATCGTTATTTTTGATACTTTCTAAAATAACTACAACAAAAACAAAAAGAAGGCCGTTCAACTTCTCAGACTGAAGTCGACAATCACAGCGATATCACAGTAGAAGAAGAGAACTAGAACTAGTATAAATCGAAGTGTTTTCTGTCCTCTTGCTTCCCAAAAGTTATAGCCTAAAATGTTTTTCTTCCACCCTTTTAGCGTAGCATTTGTAGAGAACTTATAAAAATGTAAGTCTAACTGTTGTATTGTTAAGACAGCTACGTAACAGTACTTGAGTGTTCTTTATCAGAAATCCGAAAGATTATTTTAATATATTTTTGCAAAAACAGTCATCTGGAAAGAACTATGTAATATGAGTGTTGACTGATTGTATCATTATCATCATCATTATCTATATCTCATGCGTCGGCAATGATTTTTCGTTCGTTAAGTCAATGAAAAATGGCGGAGAGTGCTGGTAATTGGTGTTTAATTGAAAGTGATCCCGGTGTTTTTACTGATTTAATACGGGAATTTGGTAAGTTATTCAAAGCGTTGTTATAAACTGGGTTTTTTGATGTACTGTGCAATTAAATATATTGTAAAGTTGTGTTTAGAATAATTATTATTATTCATAACAAAAATGTCAAATTTATATTTTATAGAGGATATTATAGTACAGTCGGTTTGTGAAAATTAAACATCGAATATATGATTCAGACAATGATAGACTCTTTATTACTGAGGTTCCTTATTTTATAACTGGTATTCAATCCTTGCGGTATTTATTCCGGTTCACTGTGTAAACAAACAATACGGTAGAGTGCAGTTTTACTATACGGACCCATAGTATAAGTAGGAGTAGTAGTAGCAGTAGGAAGTTATTTTTAGCGGAAGGGGTCCACAAGTACGTAAAAAACAAAATTTACAGGAGAAATGGTTGATACAAGTACTTAAACCCAGCGTCACGTAACCAAATGTAACCTCACCTAACCTAAGCCAAGCCAACTTAAACTACCCTAATATTAGTAGAAATGGCATTACTCGAGCAGACGGCTTTACCAAATTTTCACACAATTATTGTATTATCCGGTTTCTTTTTGCAGAACAGGCGGGGGAGACCCGTGTTCGATTCCCGGCGGAGCTCATGTGGTTCGGATTCCACGTTAATCAGTAGGTCCACGTCTCATATAGCCTCGCTGCTGAACGGGACGTTAAACTCAAAATCAACTCAACTCAACTTTTTGCAGAACATGCACTAAATGAAGAGCTAGTGCATAAACCGCAAACCAACTTCTGCTAGGTGGCCACTAAAAAGCACGAATGCTATTCAACCGAGTCAGGGCAGGAGCGCAGCAGGGTGCCCGAACGGAGCAAGGGGTGCGTCGGTAGGTCGCAGGTACGTCAGCGACGGGGGCTTACGTATGAACGAGGATAGTGGAAAAATACATAAAATACCCGCAATAATTTTTACATTCAAAAACCCTTAAATAATCATAACAATTCTTAACCTTCAAAATGACTTCACTGCTTTCCTGGGTACAAATTGCCCGGTGCGAGGAGAAATTCGTCTGTTCTGAATTTTTACTTCTTTTCCACACTTCGTACAATTGATTTTACGTTTCAACACAACATGACGCTGCAAAAACTTTATATGACATTGTTTAGCACACAATTCTTTGTAATAAAACCGTATGTTTTCATTACATCCATCGCAAACGTCCATTGCTAACACGAACAGAACATTCCCGACGTTTATTTCCACCTTCTTCGCATTCTTGTATTCTTCCGCTTCAGTAAATAGTTACACTTAAAATACGTTCACTACCATTCAACATATATTTCAATATGATATCCACTGACTGAAATTACTTAATATTCACGCTCCTCTTCTTTTACGAAAAGTGTTTCATGTCTAATTTTACCTATAAATTTTGTTTTCGGCAGAACCGTCTACTCGAATCATTTTTTGGAAAACTATGCTGGGTCCCTACACTAACATAATGTAATGTAAACTAAACTAACTTACCCTAACGTTAAATAACCTAATGTGAACAGGAACTACCGAAATTGTAACATTTTTAGAAACAGTTGCTGAATTTTTTCTGTTAAACATTAGCCGTAGTAGGAACGGGTTAGAAGCCCCGCAGAGGTTGATTGGGTTCCGTTCTCCGTGCAGTGTTACTATATGGATCCATAGTATAAGGAGTAGTAGTAGTAGTAGGAACGGGTTAAAAGCCCCGCAGGGGTTCGTTGGATTTTGTTCTCTGCATAAAATGGGCAAATTAAAGACTTCCCCAATTTTTCCCGTACATTTTACAATCTGTGGATCCGTATAGTAAAACTGCACCATTTGATTGATCGAATTCCAAAGACTAATGTGGTTTACTATACGGATCCACAGATTGTAAAATGTTCAGAAAAATATGGGTAAATCTTTAATTTGCCCATTTTATGTCGAGAACGGGGTGCAGTTCTAATTAATTTAAAATAATTAGTGAAGTATATACAGCAGGAGCGACCATGATTCTTAATACAATGACGTTTCAGAGGAACTGGTTCTTCGGAACATTAAAGGAACTGTTTCGAGTAATTTGTTCTTTTGGAATCGGAATCATTGAACGAATCGAAAATGAATTGCCTAAAAGGAAAATTTGACGTACTCTGTGTTATAAAGGGCGTTATAAAGCGGGTGGGCTGCCTACATGTGCATTTCCTAACACGACGGATCGGGCATTGTTGCCCAGTCACGCTCACCGGACTTAATCTCTCGACTACTGTATCTGAGACTGAATGAAAGAATTGGTATACCGAGTTAAGTCCAATACCCGTAACAAACTGATTCAGCGGAAATGCCAGTTATGACAGGAAATAATCTCACGCTCTACAGTATTCCCGGGTAGCAGTACGCGGTGTTGAAGAATGTCTGGAAGCTGGCTGTTGCATTTTCGTATCTCTTTGAAGTCATATAAACTCTTCTACCCCTAATTGCTGAGTAAGAACTTTTCCATCATCCGTTGATAGCGCCGGAACTAAGATCATTAAAAAGACATTTTTCACTTTTTGTACCCAAACAACGCTTCTGGATGGGATATACGTTTATAGTCCATACTATCACCTCCCGAAATCGCTACCATTCACCATGAAACATTCTGTATGTATATATAGTGTACAATACGAAGTTGCAATTACTACACCTGTAGTGAAATGAAAGTCTTTCATACAATTTTTTGGCGACCAGAGACTATATATTGTGATGTAAATCAGAATCGAGAAAAAAAAAGTTATATATATTAAAATTATTGTCTCATACAGGTTAAAGAACCAGAAATTACGCATTCTGGTTCTTGATGTTCTTTGAGTTAGAAGAGACCAGAAGTTTCCAACTAACAGTATAATTCTAAATATTATTCTATGCTACGTGACTTCTGTAGAAGAGTGGGTTATAGCAGAAATAGGTTAAGAGGAATTTAACCACAGTTACACGATACATATAAAAGACTGCCGTAGAATAGCTGCAGGGTGGTAAAAAATAACTTTTGTTAATTTTTTTATTTAAATCGATTTTTTGATTTAAATCAAATCTTTCTCCTCGTATAATACAAGTCGTGATCTGAAGAAGAAATATTAGGAATTAGTATTAAATGTTAACTATGCTATTTAGTGAACGTATTGAGGTTGAATTTTGAATTAGTCTGCAATCGTTAACCTATTTCATTCCAAACAATGTTTCTTAAGTATTAGGAAAAAGTATGGCAACGTTTATAAACATGATGCTTTATAAAAAAAAAAAAAAAAAAAAAAAAAAAAAAAAAAAAAAAAAACTAAAGTTACTGATATTTAGCAGGGGCATATTTTTTAAAAAAATCGGAACTTGCGTGCGGTACGAAATACATATAAAATGCAAAAATTTCTCCTAAAATTATAATATATATATATATATATATATATAAAGTTGCGGAGCCCCCTAAATACGTTCATATTATCTGGGAACAAACAGACGTGCACACAAAAGAATTTTCGTCTTAAATGCCCTTGGCGACTTCCCCGTTGGAATAGCTGACAATTTGAAAGCCATGTGTTACGAAGAGAAGAATGCAGGAATCCTCGTTGGAAACGGGATTTCCCCTAATCCTCTGCATGACACTCGTTTTAATACTGTGCTATACATACATTTGAGTCTTATAGTATTATGATTATTACCTTCCATAATCGAAATAACAGAACAGAAACGGGATTTTACTTATTTTCACTTTAAATTAATTTATTTCGGAATTTGATTTAAATCAATCTACTCTGGATAGCTGCGAGGGTCAGTTTGGTGGAGAAGTAAGGCGATTGTCTTAGAGTTAGAATCTGTATTGTACATCTTCCGAAGTCTATCATTTGGAGTTCTGATATGGATCTCTCCTGTGCTCATCAAAAGTTGGATCTTCTGGTCGCTTTTTTTCAAATATTAACGTAAGTGACAATCCTTCTCTTATCCTAGAATATGAATAAATGTCTACTTTTATTTTTTTCAGTAGGAAATGTTCAGGTTTGTTACCATGCAATTGGAAATTCCTCTCATTTAGATCTTACTGTTGTCATTTCAATTAATTACATTGAAGTTTCTTTTATTATTATTATTATTATTATTATTATTATTATTATTATTATTATTATTATTATTATTATTATTATTATTATTATTATTATTATTATTATTATTTCAATAAATTCTTGTAATAATTATCCTAGTATCCATTCGTACATCATTTACATTTGTATATTCATATTTTCTTAAAACTAAAGGTGTAAATTATGAGGTAGTGACAGAAGTTTGGGAAAACCTATATTCTTTCCAACAAAATTTGTTTACATTCATTTATTTATTAGCGGCATTACGGCTATAAAAATTTTAATATTACACCATAATATTAAAAATCATAATAGGTATTTCGTACTTAGTATCGTATTCTATCACTTACAAGTTTTCATTAAACAGTGGCACTTCGTCAATGGCATTGACGTAGATGACATGAAAGAGAAATTGTTTCTTAGCTGCGAAATAAGTGCAGAATTTTTGGAAACTCGTACTTGTAAAGTTTTGATATTTAGTTAATTGTTATTTGTTGTTTCCTTAGGTGTAAAAGGTGTACAAGTAGAAGAATTATGGAGTTTAGACGCTCAGCATTTTGAAAATCTCAAGTAAGTTTTATTTATTGTTATTTTTCAAGATCACTTTTCACTATCATTATAACCTTAGTCGTAATTCGCTTTGCTCTGCTTATCAAGGACGTTCGTACTTTATTTTTGTTGTTCTCCTTACTATTGACGACCTTATTCCTTTAGCATTGTTATGCTTACCATAAAGAACTTTAGTCGATTATTTTTGTCATGCCTTCCATAGACAGTCTTACTCGTTTATTTTTGTCATGCTTAATATAGACAACTTTAATCTTTTATTTTTGACATGCTTAACATAGGCTACGTTAGTTGCTTATTTTTGCTGTGCTTGTTATTTCTGACCTTAGTCGTTTAATTTTCATAGTTACCATACACAACCTTAGTCGTTTATTTTTGTTACCATATAAACCTTATTCGTTTATTTTTGCCATGTTTATTATAAACGATTTCAGTCGTTTATTGTCATTTGTTGTATCATTTTTACCATAGACGACTCTAGTAGTTTATTTTTGCATGCTTACCATAAGCGATCTTAGTCGTTTATTTTATCGTACTTGTGTTGACCGTAGTTGTTTATTTTTTTTTTTTATTTTTTTATTATTTTTTTTTTTTTTTTACGTATAACCATATACAACCTTAGTCGTTTATTTTCGTCATGTTTACCATAGACGAGCAAAGTCGTTTAATTTATTTTTGTCATGCTTGATCTTACTCGTTCATTTTCGTTCTCTAATTTCAAAAACGGTTGCCTATGTAGGTAAGAACCAACAAGTTTGACGCCATAAGTATAATCATAATGATTAAGGCCCTTTTTAGTTTTTAAAATCTTGATGTAAGAAATTCATGTTCGCAAACATTTTATTTAGATGGAAAAGATTTCGGAATTGTTATACAAGATGTCATATTCACAAATGAAAACCACGAAACACTTTTAAAGTAATAGACAGAACGTCTGGAACATTTTTCTTAACTTTACGATATAACTAATCTTATTTGTGTACGCAATAATTTATCCAAGCGAAATAATTTCAGGAGTGCTCCTGCTGTTTTGGTCGGTCGCTTGATGTACGATAAATTGAACACCAACATCCAAGTACTCACACGCGGGCTTCAGCCGGACTCGGGCCTAGAAGGCATGTATCACTTTGGGCTCGGGCCGTAAATTTTTAAATATACAACCATATTTCTCGGGCCTTTTCGGACCTAACTTTGTAAATGTACTGTACAACGATATTTATTGGACGTTTGGACCGTTCTTTCTGGAGAACTTTTAAAGCACAATTGCAAGTTTATACTTCTAATTGCTGTAAATAAAAATACAATTCTGCGTAAATTATAAACTTTCTGTAATTCGGGCTTATTTCGGCTCATTTGATTATCACACGAACTGGGGCCTAAGTACTATTTCGGACTCGGGTCAGGCTTCATATTACAAATTCACAGGCCGGGCCGGGCCCTGGCTAAAAATTCCGGTCCGTGCAGACCTCTAGCGTAGAATCCATGGCTCAATCCCCATTCAAGTAAGTTTGTGGTGAATATCAGCATGTCTGTGGGTTTTTTCGAGGTACTCCCATTTCCTCCGGCATTTTCATTCCACCATTTTTTTCCATCATTATTCACTTGCTTTAATCGTCGTCTCCCTTAGCCTAACGGGCATAGTCGTGGGACGTTAAACTCAAATATGTTATTTTCTTACTTTGGTTTGTAACATTGAAGACTGTTCAAAGGAAGAATAGGCCAGATCTCACTTGTTCCTCCCAGTGGTAGTAGCAAGCGGCTAACTTTATGTAATAGTAACAACAGTCGACGCATCGACAGACTGCACTGGCTCCTAATGGTCATTTGACAGTTTTACTGCTGATAAGAAAAATTGGTTTAGATCCTAGGCGAACTATATAATTTGTTAAGCTAGAGGATATAACTAAAAACTTGAGAAAACCGAGAACTATGAAACACTGAGTCTGTTCGAGAGGAGGCTGCTGTTTGCATTTAATAGACGAAGTTCATTTCATATCATGACTTGAATGCTCTGTTAGATATAAACAACTAGATATGTGAGTTCTTGTATTAAATATATATCGTACTTCTGATGGCCGTCGAAGAGAGCAAGAGTGGCTTTAATATTATTTCATTTGGATAAATACCTAGGCACAAGAAAGTTAGTTTTATCATTGTGCTTTAAAAGTGCTTACTGTGAAGGAATCGAGGCTCAAGCTTGGTTTGAATTGTGTCATTGTCCTTACAGTAAAATTATAATAATTTTGTCTTCCAGGAAAAAAAAATACTCTTACCCTTGCCACATACGAAAAGAATAAATAAATTAATGTAATTTTAACAGGATTCATACTTTTAAGTTCATAGAAAAAATAATACTATTTTCAAATTGTTAATAATCTCAAACTTTTGAATAACTATATTCTATGTAATAATAATATAATAACTCGCCTGTAAGGTTCTTTTAGTGTGTGTCTTTTTAGCCAATATTCAATTGCTCTAGCGGGCAATTGTCGTCATAACAGAGGGCGTAAATTATTTTCCTATGCATATATTTATACAACTAATAGATTGTTGCAACTAATTATATATGTTGCAATTAATTATAGCATCCGTGTATGAGGTATACACAACCAGTTATTTATCTTGTTATTATATTAGTTAAGAACTCTTGACCTATTAATATATGGATACACTAAACTTTTTTGTAGGAATCACTCGATGCTATTTTCTTGTATTAATCTTTATTATATCAATCAACTAATGAGCGCTTTAAATTTCTAGAATAACAGTATTGTCAGATCTAAGATTACTGCGAGTAAAGTAACTACTATAACCCATAAATTGTGAATTTCGTAATTGCTGTACAACTACGCAAATTGTAATAAAATATTTTGACGTCATAAAATTTGTTTTTAGTAATGTAATCAGTAGAGACCAGATGTTTAGGCATTAAAAACCTCGAAAAATAGGCAGGCAGACAGACACCAAAAATTAAAAAAAAAAAAAAAAAAAAAATAGGCACTTAAGTGTAACTTAAAATAATGAAAAATAATACTCAATACAATTAAAAAATGAATTCGTCATAGATAATGTTCAAAGAATATAGATACATACTTGTTTGTTAATATCTTTTACTGTATATATAAAAAAGATGCTTGATATGCATTCCATATATATATAGGATTACATATTGATATGTACCACGTGCTTATGTTTACAAATACGTTATTTATGTATACATATATAATATGTGTTTGTTACTTATATTATATAAGTTATATATTTTCCTAATGAAGACTTATTTTGAAGAAAATGCATAGAATAGGCAAAATGGGCAAAGTAAAATTGGCTTAAATCAAAACTATAACCCCCAATCTAAACTTTAAAACATAATTTTTGATCATATCTTTAATATTAAAGAATAGGCATTTTGTCTAACATCCGGTCTCTAGTAATCAGTAATACTAGCATCGTTTTTTAATATTTCCCTCACATATATTTAATAATAGGTTTCTTGTCATAATGTAGTATGCTTGAAATACTTATCTTCCAGTGTTAGAGGAGATTTAGTGTTAAACTTTCGTGTCATTTCGAATTGAATCTTTAATGATTTGGAGATGTTTTGACAACACTGGCAGGGCTTCTTTTTCATCACGAGATTCCCTAATGTGTTCCTTCAGTCTAATGCCTATATTTCTTTTGGTCATCCCTTTTTACGTAGCATCACATGAACAACGGCCTGATAAATGGAATTTAATGTGTGGATCTGGCAACACTGTACATCTAGAAAAAAAACGCTCGTCGGTTGATGGATATAATGAAGATTAGTTCAAAATAGCTTCGAGTTGACTTCTACAAAGTGTATTCATACGTTAACCGCTTGACTACCACTACGTACAGTCTGTACGTAGCTGGTTCCAACGGTGAAAAGGAAATATTCTTGCATGGTAATGGCCACGAAAACGTACGAATGATTCTGGTCGGGAGGAACCGAAGTCTGCGTGTTGCTGTCCAACACTCTAACATCTACATCTGTCAAACGTCTACAGGAAACTCAAATGTTAATTGCAATAATGTTAAAAGAATTATGGTGTTGGCAACCAATGTGGTTGATAATTTGTTTGCTCTATTTGTTGCCTAATACTCTCCGCTTAGCATAGTCGTAAAGTTTTGCATGGTATCTACAGGGCTGGGATTTAAGGGGTTAATAGGTTAAGAGTTCTTACCTAGAAAGCTAAATAACTGGTTGAGGATATCTCATATAAGAACACTTAATAAAATTTTTATAACGTATCATTGTTAGTTGCAACAATTATGTAGAGATCTGCATAGGGAAGTAATTTAAGCCCTCTGCCCTGATGGTAATTGCCCGCTACAGTAATTGAAATATTGGCTAAAAAAACACACTTGTAAGGAGCATTATTATATTATTATTATTATTATTATTATTATTATTATTATTATTATTATTATTATTATTATTATTATTATTATTATTATTATTATTATTATTATTATTATTGGAAATGTGCCATAAACTCAATAAGTCATTATAAACTCCAAGTATTAGATTCTGCCATTTTTACTTTTATTTTCATTTCTTTAATTAGACCAATCCATGGCTTGATCTTCCTTTTCAAATGGGTTCAGGATGATGAGCCTTCTGGATCCATTGTGCAGGATAGTCGACTAGAAAAAATTTTCTTTGCAAAACAGGTAGGAAAGTTACAATTGGAACTGTGTGGTATGATACTACGTATAAAACATATTGTAACTAATATTTCATGCAAAAGAGTAAAACCTTTCCTTATACCCGAACCGATGTTCCCACTTAGGATTACATTATATGCCGGCCCACTCTCGCCATGTACGCGTGCCTATAAAATGTAAGCCGGAACATCATTGTTGTTACATTTTTGTTGTTTTGTTCCTTGTCCTGTAAAAGAAAAGTATTCGGTAAATATATGTTATGTCAATTCAACATTTGTAACTTGTATAGCCAATCACTTTCATAGAACTTAAGAGGCCTCATACAGACGAAATTAAAATACCGCTAATTTTACGATAATTATGTGATATCTTCAAATACATAAAAGATAATCGAAATGTGGAACAAGATCGCCCTATACAGTATCATTTTACATGAGATACCGTTATTACGACTCACTTATCTGCTTTCAATTTTGAGCCATTTTGAAAATCGGCATTTATTTTCGCGTTTCTAGACGGCTGAAAACGGAAAGCCACTAGGTGACTTGTGATAACGGTACCGGTACCTTACGCAAAATAATATTGTCTAAGGCACTCTTGTTCCACATTTCAATTATCTTTTATCTATTTGAAGATATCACATAATTACTGTAAAATTAGTGGTATTTTAATTTCGCCGGGATGAAGCTTCTTAAAGCTGCTTGTTGTGATTTTTTTTCTCACATGACATTTTATAGGCACTCGTTCATGACGACAGAGAGGGTCTAAATATAGTAAAAAGTGAACTCTTAAGTGGGAGTACCCGTTCAGGTAGAAGGTAAGATTTTAATTTAATAATATGTATATTAATAGCGTCTCTTAGTAACCTAGAGCGTATATATTTGAATATACTCTTTTTAACAATGGTTCCTGGAGTGTTTCTTGTCGTAGTACGATGAGTAGTTGCTTAGCAAACTTCTTCGAAACAAAAAGTTAAAATTCCAAGTACAAGCTTTCGAATAAATATTAAATATTAAAATACATGTTAGAACATAACGTTAAAAAACAAAATCAATAAAACAAGCACTGAAATGCTCGAGATTGTGGGGCATTAGAAAGCTGCCCCTTCATTATTTCTAGAAGCATTTTATTTATTAAAATTTATTTTGTTTTTCGCAACTTTTCATTGTTATCGTTAAAACTAAAAGTTCAAGTCCCTACCAATTGCTGTTTTGTATAGAAGAGGAACAAAGATCCGTCGTAATATGGCAATACCTCGTCTCTTGTTTTCGTATATTAAAAAAATAAAGTAAAAAAACTTATTCTTGAAGAAAAGAACTTCCAAAAAATTAGACACATTTTCAAATATTTGTTTGTTTTCATTACTGGATGCTATTGGAATGATACGTAATTAAGAGGACAGTTTTAACACCTGACTCTATGCTGTAAACAATGACACAAAAAGTAAAAAAAAAGTGCACGACTAGACGGGACTCGAACGCGGCATCCTCGGCGTACCGTGCTGATGTGTTAACCACTACGCTACCGAAGTCGCGCCCTGAACACCCATACATTCCATCGCTTCTGAAGTCTGTATTGCTGATGATTCAGATCACATTGACACAAGCTCATGCAATTCGCACCTATAGAAAATCGGCATGTTAAAAGTATGTTATGTGCTCCATATATCAATATAGTGTATAATACAACCGTCAAAGTGTTCTGAATGTGGACACTTTGTCCAAGCACAACAACAGTCGTACTGTAAGTCACGTAGTCTGAGCGAATGAACATTGACTTCAGGAATGAGGGAATGTATTACTGTTCAGGAAGCGGATTGGATAGTGTAGTGGTTAACCTAATGGGACACTATGCCGAAGATCCCTGGTTCGAGTCCTAGTCCAGTCATGCATTTTTATTCATTCTTTGTGTATCATTGAATTGGTATCTGTAGGGGAATTTATGTGTTAAAAATTATTTGTTTCCTCCATTTATCAATATAATTACACCTGTTGAAAAGAGATGCTTCGGGAGAAGATGTTCTTTGTTTTGCCCTCAAAATGCATACGTTCTTGCATAAAGAAAGAATAAATTTACGCACTAATTTGCTCGTAAATATATTCGTTTCCTTATTATGTGATGCGCACGTTGCGAACATTAGTTTACTTATAAATATTAATGTTCATGGTACACCGATAAGAATTTTATTTTTAGTAACACAGAAGACCGCCAGAAAGACAAAAAAGTAACACATGCTTGAACAGCGATTTCTGTACAGTTCTTTCGCTTTACCTTTGAGCTCAGCCGTGAATCATTATGAAAGATCTTACCGATGGTTTATTACTACACAGTGTTTAAACTTTCTGTGATAGATGCCAGAGGTCTGCAGCGTACCTTTAACGTATGTGAACATTGACAGAGGAAGGCACCTTCTCCTAATAATTAATAGTTTTTACTAGTTTTTTTTTTTTTTTTCTTTTTCTAGAAAATAGAGTAGTCAACTATACGTACATGTACTGTAGGAATCTCGCCTCGCGATTAGAAATCTTATAGATCTCGTGAATCGAATAAGACAACGAAGTCAGTAAGAGGGTTTTTAAATTCTAAAACAAAAAGCAAATTTTTCAGGTAATTGTTTGGACTTGGCAACATAAACAACATTTATTTATTGACACATGATAATTGATAGTTTTTTTTTTTTTTTTTTCAACGGTTCAGCAGCTTGTAAAATACGGAAAAGCGAAATCCTTCTTTAAAAAAAGATTCATCACGTGACATATGCTACCTCACACTTCAGTACCAGCAGTAGAAATCTGGTTATGAAGACTGACTGATTGAAAGTACAGTAAACTTTATTTCATTCAAATACGATGTTCAATAAGTGATACATTTTAGTGATAAAATAACATGTGCCTGGCAGAAACTAGTCTTGTGTCTAGTGTAGAAACATTTTTGGTAAAAGTGTTGATGTATGAGACGCAATATTCATAGTTTGTTAATTGTTTTACCAAATGAAGAACGTATAAAGTACTTACTTTTACATATTATTTTTTAATTGTTTGTTGTGCCATGTATGTTTTATTGAAATTACCTTGGTCAGTATTTGTAAAGGAGCATAAAAGAAGTTAATCATACGCAAGTGAATGTAGGGATTACTAAAGAGTCTTTCAGCGGAAGATATAAGCCATGGTTACAATCTTTTCCATTCGTATACTTCTTAAGAATGATGGTCTGTTTCATGAGTTTATTTTTAATTATTTGTTACAGTTAATAGAAGGGTAATTACAAAGGAAAACGACGCTATACACTACACCTTGTAGATTCTCTTAGTTGGCAGCTGCAAAAATAGAAGTACTGATTGTTCTTACGTTTTTGTAAATGGAACCGCGATGGCTTACCTCTGATACGTGGGATCTGTGGTTCAATTCCAGCTCGCGCTAAGTGGGCTTTGCAGTGAACAATCACCATGTGTGTGAGTTTACTTGATTTCTTCTGTTTCTTCCCACTTTATTCATTCCTCCATTTCGATCATTATCACTGTTTCCCTTGGCCTCGGAGAAAAAATCGTGAAACATAAACAAATAAAATATTAAATGTGATCCGCAAATTCAGGAAATCTTATTGTGTACTCATAATTTAGGAAAATGTACAAAGAATCAGTATTTCTACTTTTGTAGCTGTTTGGACTGAGAAACATATAAGAGAGCTACTGAAATAATTTCCAGTAAGTTTCTAAGGCGTGGTGCTGAGTACCGCTTTCTTCTTTTAATTGATACAGAATGTTTCAATTGATACAGAATGACTCATAACAGAATGTCAATTTTATTATCATTTCTGGTTATTTCAACTTACTGTATGTGTTTTGTGTATAGGAGTGTGTCTAATGAATATATTTTTGCTTTCAGGTGATAAATAATGCATGTGCCACACAAGCAATTTTGAGTATTCTGCTCAATTGTAAGCATCCCGACTTGCAGTTAGGACCAACTCTGTCAGAATTCAAAGAATTCTGCCAAAGTTTCGATGCTAATATGAAAGGTCTTTCCTTGAGCAATTCACAAGTGATTCGATCAGTGCATAATTCATTTGCACGGTAAGTTTTTTTAAGATCTCAGAATTACAACAAAAGTATTCTAGCATACAATTCTAAGTATTCTGCCCTTATGTGATAAGTGAAGGAAATAACCAAATTCTCTATAGCTGTGAATTCAATGATAAAGAGAGAGTGAAAAAATCCATGATTGGACCTAGATTCGAACTCGACTCTCAAGAGTTATCGTGTCGATGATTTTCCCAGTCCGCTACCGGGACATTTATATATTCTATTCTTCTTGAAGTCGGTGCTCAACAACCACTCAGACCACAGGCTGTACCACAACTCCTTTTGCATTTGGACAACAACGTCTCTTGACAGAACATAATTTCATGTTTAAGTTAGATAGGTTACATCGTTAAGTAAACATTTTTTTTTCAAACTTTTCTTCGTATCTCCCTACCATACGATCTGTGGCTGAGTTGAGTTGATTTTATGTTTAACGTCCCGTTCAGCAGCGAGGCTATATAAGACGTGGACCTACTGATTAACATGGAATTCGAACCACATGAGCCCCCGTCGGGAATCGAATCCGGGTCTCCCACTCCAAAGACACGTACTCTAACGGCTTAGCCATGAAGGAGCTCACGATCTGTGAGGTTGTCAATTGCATCAACTGAAATCTTGCTTTATTACAAGTACAGTAAGATACGCTCTGCCTTTTCTTAGTACAGTAGTAAAAAATTACATCCTCCGTTTATAAAAAGGAAAACAAAATACATTTTTTTCCCTCCTGACACTGTCAGTAGAGTTGTTACGAAACCTACTTAATTCTTTATCGATATTATTGGCTATTTCTGGAATTAAAAAAAAATACCCAACAAATTCGCGAAAAGGATAATGGAGTATTGTTTTTTTTTAAATGGATTTAAATAAAGATATCTAGTAAATAATAGCTAATTAGGACTTCTAAAGCTGCAACATGTTGATTATAGCAAACTCGATATAAATAAATTTTCTACTATGGGGTTCTCTTGTTCATTAGTTCCTTCATATCTCCTAATTTGTATATTATAAAGTATTGAGTCGTACATGATTCAGAATATTCGATTACAAAGAGAACGATGTATAAATAATTTTCATACGATGATTACACAGGAAACTTGAAGTAATTAACTGAATCTCGACTATTATTATTAATAATAATAATAATAATAATAATAATAATTTTGTTAGGATGTAAAAGGGTTAACAAAATATTATATAAAATAGTCGAACTTAAAGTGATAATTGTTATTGACTCTATATCTTTTGTTACAACGCGATGCTTTTCTAGCATAATGTTGGAAAGAGAAACAACATTAAATTAAGAAATGTCTACATACAAGAGACCCGATTAATGATCCAAGAAATTTTGTCAGCGATATAAGAAAAAATATGTATGATGGTTTTCCATGACTGTAGTATTCTGCTAATAATAATAACAACAATTCAATATTCAAACTGTATTGTGCAGCAGTCGGGGAGCGCTTCATGAATTACGGGTTACCGGTACCTTCGTAATTGCAATCTGTCTAGGAAGCTGTTGAAAGCCAATGGGTGATCACAAGCGAAGATATGCCATCTGATGGATCATAACCCTTTCATAGGCTTTAGCTCTAGAGAGAGAAATTTAGTTTATATAGGGTTATTCAAAAAGCGCACCGTTTTTGGATCGTCTGGCAGATTTTTATCTCTCGGTTGCCGACATTGTTTTGTATTGTTGTTCTACCGATAGTATTGTTGCTCAAACATTCCGATTGTCGCCTTAGTCTGAATTTCTCGCATTTCTTCTGTCTGTGTCTAGCCATGGAGCAGTTTACTATAGCGCAACGTGTACTAAATTGTGAAAACTTCGGGCAACTGTCAGACGACTTCGCTTATTTCTATTGCGAAATGAGGCACCGAATGAATAAACAGTTTTCAGACTTATGAAAATGTTCATTCAAACGCGTTCAACAGTGAACGTTAAAAGACCTGAGCGTCTTCGTAGTGATCGTTCTGAACAAAACATTGCAAAACATCAGGCAATCAGCGAATTTCAGGAACAGAGTTATTGCATGCCAGCGCAGTAGAGGACGCCATTGAGTTGAATTTAACATCCCTTTCAGCAGCGAGACTATATGAGACGGTACCTACTAATTAACGTGGAATCCAAACCACATGAGTTCCCATCGGGAATCGAACCCAGGTCTTCCACGCAAAAGGCACGTACGCTAACTGCTTAGCCATGAAGGAACTCGTCCGACGTCATTCACCATACCTGAAATCGGAATGTGTGATGAACATGTTTATGAATTTTGTTAGTGTGTTTTGAAAAAATAAAGTTCGTAACTTGATGTAACAAAACCGGCGCGCTTTTTAAATAAGCTTATATTAAAGTATTCTAGTTGTACACAACGAATTCACATCCTTAAAGCCTGGCAACACTATTGCCAGACTACGTGGCCCAGCATTCAACATGACGTTTCCCTGAACGACTTTTCTCACCTTTTTCTCTTCTTTTTATATATATATATATATATATATATATATATATATATATATATATATATATATATATATCAGCGTTTTAAAAGCATTTTCGCATCGCAGTTTGCTAGAGTAAAACATAGAGATGCGATGCATCTATGATAAAATTTATTATCGAAGTGATTGCGACGAAAACCGTATACCATTGTCTCCTTCATTACAGTGTAATTGTCTTCTGATCTCTTATATAGTTGAAGTTGAATGATAAAAGTTGCTTGAAAACCCGAATTTCTCATTAGGTGCCTTGTAGGGTCTCAATAACACAAACAAATCCACTACGGACTATATACTGTATTACTGGAGACTGCCCGTAGAATTGACTACAATGTGCACTTGGACATTTTATAGCCTATGGAAACAAAGCACCTCATTATTTTTCCGAAATGCAAGATCCCAGCTTTTGGGAAGAGATGACTGGCAAAAACATGGATGGAATTTCAGTATTATCCCCTTTTCTGCCTTCTATTACTTCAACACTTTCTTTCTAACACTATGTGGTAAAGGGTTCATAAATGATACATGTAGTTATTTTATAGCATTGTTCCAAAAATATTATTTTACTGTGCCTTCTGTCTTTGAAATGGCGAAAGATAATAATGTTTGATTTAAAAGCATTTTTTTAAGAAATGGAAAAAGTTGCCATCAGCGCAGCATTTGGCATTCTTGCTTTGAGTTTTCTCATGAAGTTACCATACTTGTTTGTGATGTACAAAAATCGTTTTATTGTATAATGTCCACTTAAAACTAAAATATATAATAATAGTATTTTTCTTCAGTGCCAAAAGTGGTATCCAAAACTGCTAAAACCAAAATTAAACAAACCAACAAAATTCACTATTTATGTTGTTATTTGTGTTAAAATCAGGGGCGGATCCAGGGAGGGGCTCACCCCCTCCCCCATAAGATGGAACTTTCTTATTTTATATATAAATAAAACCCATCCCAGAGTTTGGAGCTCTTAAAAATAGCTCTAAGTAGCAGTATTACAACCCTCTCCCCAATAAGTCCGTTCTGGATCCGTCCCTGGCTAAAATTTTACCTACATGAACAATTCTGACACACACTCATAGTCAACGTCTTGCGAATAAAATCAGAAAAATAAACACGCTGCTGAACAAGACTGCACTTCTTTAATATAAAAAACACATTTACATGTGACGTTTCGATCTTCTAGCCAAGATCCTCATCAGACGTACACTCCGATGAGTGTACGTCTGATGAGGATCTTGGCTAGAAGATCGAAACGTCACATGTAAATGTGTTTTTTATATTAAAGAAGTGCAGTCTTGTTCAGCAGTGTGTTTATTTTTTATGAACAATTCATACATCATTTCTGGGACAAACAAGTGTAGTGGTGCTGGATTAACTGTTATCATCATAAAGAATAACTTCATTTCCAGTTTTGCGCAATGACGCTTAGCTCTTTCTCTGATTTCACTAGTAGACCATATACTGTGATAATATCGTCTTTAATGTTGAAGTGCATCATGATCGTTATGATTAATGAGAATTGAGGATAGTATACGTTAGCTTTAAGAAAACATACCTATAAATTTTCTTCGTTTGTAATTAGCTTTTTTAATTAATTAATTTACAGTGAAAAAATTACTTTTATTTTTGTATGTATAATTCAATTTTATCATAATTCTAGGCAAACACTTTTTGAATTTGAATCAAAATTAGCATCCAAAGAAGAAGATGTGTATCATTTCGTTGGTTATCTTCCAATTGATGGTCGGTTATACGAATTGGACGGTTTGAAGGATGGACCTATTGATCTTGGCCCCGTAACTCCTGACGTTGATTGGTTAGATGTAGTTCGACCAATTATTGAAAAGAGGATTAAAAAGTAAGTGTTTATTATTCATATAAGTTTAATACTAAAATTATGTGTTTAAGTAACCGCGCATTATTCGCTTCAGAAGTCACGCGCCATTTGGAGAAAAGCATTCCAAAGAACGAGTCCATTGTGCTCCTGCTGCGCATGTTCCAAGATGTCCGGAGTGAACTATTGACATGCCTTCGTAATCCTGGGCTGTAAATATCGTCTTTCTCTGTGAGCAATAGCGACTGCTTGGCGCTTTACTTCGCTTGATACAGTGATTTTTTTTCAGTGAACATAATATTTTACACAAAGTATGGTTCATGTTCGAGTTCCAGCAGTTATTATTATTATTTATTTATTTATTTAATCGCCTTGCAGTTTGCCCACTAACTGCTGTTTATGTGGACACCATTTTTTCTCAGTAAGAATTGCGATCTTGCTTATACCACTCTTAGGAGAATGATGCTGCAAGGATTTCTTTCGCTAACACTGTGGTTGTCTCATTAGTCATTATCTTGTCCGCCATGGCGCATGTCTTCTGAAATGTCACTCTCAGCCTTCCTACGCTAGTATTGGAAAGTGGTCACTGGTAAAATTTTACTAATTGCATTTTGTTGCCACATTCCTGTTCGTTCGATCGCCGATTGTAACGATGACCTCAGTTCGGTTATCTAAGATCAGCGTACTGCTTCACTTTCCGAACAAGTGGAACAAAACAAATTATCCATATGGTGGGTGACTTGAAACTACGGCATTTTGTCTTTCTGTTGAGTTTTCATGCGGGCGCCCCTTTCTGTTTTGGACCAGCACCATAACAATTGGGAGCTAATGGAATGAGATGGTGCAGACAGTGAGTCAAAAAGTCACTGATTTTGGAGTTGGAAGTAGATTTGCTGAAAAGCATCCTAGTGGTTACTAAACTGTGTTCTTAGGCACATGGGTAAAACTCAAAATTTCAACTTACATCTCCAGCTTTAAGTCATTATCCTCACTATATTCCATTTCTTGCTGGAAACCTGTAATTAGAAGAAAGATTTAAAAAAATAAAAATGAAAAAAAAGGTCCGAGTAATCAGTGGTGCATTACTCTCAAATGTAATCACACTTCTAAGTTTTAATGTAAACAAACCTGTTGCCTCAACTTCTTTGACTGCTTCCTTATGTCCAATCGCTGTTAGTCGATTAAACCCGTTTTAGGGCTTCAAAATTGTAGAGTAAGTAGGCCTATCCCCTGCCTTTATTCATTCAAATCGCTAAAATGTCAGTTCAGTCATTCTTTATGTTTGAATGGTCCCTTGTACAATATTCACACTCAGCATTTACTCACTTTCTTTCCTATAATAAAATAGTCTTACCTCAGTTGATTTGAACTTCGGTGCTCTTATTTTTGTTTTGTTTCGTATTTTGTTCTATAATGATTGCACAGATCGTGATTTTATTTATTCCAGAAAAAAAAAAAAAAACTATTTCCATAGTTGGGCTCCTTTCTTGGTTATAAAAATAACTGTTGCCATATCAATACTATTAATATGTCTTTGTTAAATACACTTTGTTCTTTGCATTCATTGATAAAACTTGAATTTAGTATAAATAAATCGTTACAAAATGGTTCGTTACGATCATTTTAAGTCAACCAAAAGAACTGTTCTATAAAAATGTATTATTAATTTGCGAAAGAACTCTGCTGTTGGGCACTTCTAAGTGTGAGAATCAAAATTTCTACCTATTAAATGTTTTGTGAAGAAACAAGTTACGTAAGTGTTCGCTTATACGAGCACATGCGGCCACAAATGTTTGGTTGCCTGATTACTTTGGTAAAAGAACACTTCCATTCTGCACTTCAATGTAAAAATATTTCATGAAAAAGGAGAAAAGCGTAAGAAATCTATGCGACATATACTAAAGCGGTAACTAAAGATCATTGTGGGACAGCAGATAAACAGTTTTTGTAGAAATTTCCTGTAATCGTGGAATTTCTATAGTGTGTTAGGGAAAATTTTTTTCTCGGTATCTTCAGAAACTTATTTGTGTGTTGTGTGTAAATTTATACAATAAGTTATAACTTGTTCTTGAAAATGCTCTCTAAAAGTATTAGGAGAAAATGTGAACAGAATGCCGTATTGTAGTTATAAAGCAGAATCAATTAGAAATGAATCCACGCGCATTAGAATAATATGCCTGTCAAGTAATCATTGTATCAAAACAAAACGTCATCTCTTGTATTTTGTCAGTTTCATTAATGTCAAATAAGCAGCATTTTCACACAATGTGTACATCTGCATAAAGCACAGTTAAGGATATGACCTGCTTCATTGTCTCAATTGTACAGCATTATGGAAATATTTCCCTTTCTATGTACTCTTCATTTGAGAGGTAGGGGAGAATCTGTGAAAGCAAAACTGACGAGAAGGGTTACTGTTGGAGCGTAACCGATCGATTTTAAAGCCAAAGCCTGCTTCACAAACAGCGCACTTTGCGCGTTTCCTGTCTGTTTTTCCTAAGCCTTTCTCTGATAACATTACGTGAAGCTCTTCGTACGAATGCAACTTTTGACCTCTTTATTTCATATGCTTCTGGTTGAACATTTTCCACTGCAAACTGTTGCAAAATCCTCTCAAGAGTGAAACTACGATTACATCAAATATTACTAACTTCAAATGACTAGATTATAGGACGACACCACTAACCCCGGCTCAAACACTAGCAATCCAAACTATAAAGTTATTTGTCACTCTTCTTAAACGAGCTGTCCTTAAAAAAATAAATAAATAGAAAAAAAAAAAAGTTTCACGCGTACGTTGTGGAAGAGGAGTTTTCATCATTTAGCAAACCAGAGCTCTTTACTGCTCGTTCTCTAAACATTAGCACCCGTGAATTTTGGAAGTCTAGTTATTTTGGAAAGAATTATTGTTTATCACACTTGCTCTAATGGTGTTTTAGTTGTCAAAGTAAGGAGAAAAAGTATTTTTAAAGCACATTTTAACGGACTTTGTGTTATACTTTTATAGTAAATTTATTTATTATAAGTTACTTTTTTAATGTTATTATTAATATGTTATTTTTCTTTTATAGATATAGTGAAGGAGAAATTCACTTTAATTTGATGGCCATTGTGTCGGATAGGAAAATGATATATGAAAGAAAGGTTCAACAAATTGAGAAGCAAATGGAGGTAAATGTTTTCCATATATATGTATATATCGTATATATATATATATATATATATATATATATATATATATATATATATATGTATACGGTTGGGTACAAGTTCGCTGACCAAACTCTAGAAATGATTCCTACTATCAAATAGTAAATAAATAAATAATAAAACTAATGAACATGAGTCGAAAAACTGCCGTGGTTTGAAAGCTATGGGACTACCGCAAACGGTTCAAAGAGTTACAAGGGAACAAGTATACTTCCATCTAAATATGTATCAGTGTTTTATAATCCTGCGATACCGGGGAATCGATTGGTCAATTAGTACTTAAAAATGTATTCCTGTACCCTAACTTCCATACAATTTGTTTACATAATACCGGAGGATTCTGAAACATGGATATTTAGATGGAGTGCGTACTAATTCCTGTGTACCTCCTTAAATCGTTTGCAATAAATCCCATAATTTTACGATAGCTTTTCACAAGTGTTCACACTGTTATTAATCACGCCTCGCGTGCTCCGTCTTTCCTAAACATGGACTTAAATGTCATTGGGAGTGTCACCAATCATCTCAACGTCCCCAAAAACTGTGGATTCAACACTTAATGTTGGTCGTATTTAATTTTTGATTATTGATTATTTTTACACGGTACCTCCTTCCCACCCCCTAAGGGTGCTCGGGGTGTTTCACCTCTACTTTCATCTCTGCTTCACCTCTACTCTACCGGTATTTTTTTCAGAGTATAAGTCATATGTATATCAAGTTTGGTTTAAATTGTTTTAGAGTTGTGCTTATCATACACACATATGTACGTACATTTATATTATATATTGATGCCTCCTTTCCTCCCTTGAAACGAGGAAGTTTCAAAAACGCTGCGATATGAACCTGTTTATCATGAGAAGTTTATACCAAATTTCATTTTTCTAACTTGATGGCTCGCAAGATACCCAGTTTTTCGCATAAATCATAACGCCCTTTCAGTCTCCCTTTAGGGTATGCATTTGAAACAATTTAATATAATACTATCTTTGAGGAGGGCAGAGGTTAATAACAGTGTCAAATCTCATTTTAAGTGGTTCAGTAGTTATTGAGTGATGAGATCAGACAGAAACACATTCGCTTCTATATAATACTATGAATTGGACACCAATATCGGTAATTTTATTTTTACATGTCACCCACTCCCATGCCATGATGGGGGATGCATTTTGTCAACCTGGATTGGTACTCTTTTAAAATTTAGTGTGGAATGTAGCATTTCTAGCATTAGTTCAAGGTACATCTTAAATTATATGCATTGCTAATGTTAAAGTGAACGCACCTAAAGCGTGTTATAAGGTACTTTCGGGGATATCCACAACTGTTTTGTGACGGCAAATCAGAACCGTGTATGCAAATGAGAAACTCAATTTAAAGTAGTAGTTAACATTTATTTTGATTCATTCTTAATGAATTTTAAGTGTGTGTGTTTGTGTAGAGAATATCTGTTGTGTAAGTCCAAAAGTGTATGACAATTCTCATACTAAAAGAGGAGAGGTTAACTGAATCATACCTGACGTAGAGGGTGATAACAACCAAATGAAGAAGTCCACTAATTGAGTGTAGCAATCTTTGAGGTACACAGAAATAGTCTATTCAAATAACTTCTTGAATGTTAGATTCTAAATCTCGATAACCGACTGCGACTGAGATTCACAGTGGTTGAATATGAGTAACAGTACTAACTGTGGTTGAATATCGACGTTGTCATTTTAAGTGTGACTCTAACAAAGACTCTAATTCTGACTGTCCAAGACTCTAATCCGGGCTTAAGACTAAGACTGACTGTGACGAGATAAACTATAGTATTTATACAACAAAGATGCTTGCACTGCAGCTCGTGTCTCCCAAAATTCGGGTCAGCATCATTACACGTGCGTATGAGATTTCTGTGAAGAAATCTTAAGTAACCTAGAGTGAGCGTCATGTCAGCACTCAGAATTTTAGATAACCCTGTCTGATATAATGTGTTTGTGTTAACAACAACAAAAAAAAGTCCTTACATTCACAGAAAACCTTTCAGACAATTTACAACATTAACAACATTCACAGACTGTTTTATGAAACTGAAATAACCAAAACAAAATTAATCTTTCAATCTTCCAAACTGAAATTGAAATACATAATATTTCCAATAATGAGAATAAAATATTAAAAGTGCTCGATATGCCCACGGAAAAAAAATCGTTGCTTCACTAAGTCAATGAACATGACTTCTTGAACACCCTACGGGGCGCGGTGGCTCAGTACTAGAGAGTTCACATCTGGTCCCTGGTTCGATCCAAGCTCGCGCCAAGTGGGCTTTGTGGTGGACAAACACCGTGTGCGTGGGTTTTCTCGGGGCTCTCCCGTTTCCTCCCACTCTTCATTCCACCATTTTCATTCATTTCTCTATATCATCATCTCCTTTGGCCTAAGCCGGCATAACGTGGGACGTAAAACTCTACGTAAAGTTTTCATTTTTGAACATCCTATGTATAAATTACAAACATGTAAAAATCGAAATTGTAACAATAAACTAAAAATTACTAAATTTATGAGCAGAAAAAAAAAATACGAACATCAGTCTTTCTTAATCAGATAGTATAAACAGAGTAATGAGTAATATGCTGTTAATTGAATATTAATAAACATAAAGTAAGTCAATATACGCAAATAAATTGAAAAATTACTGTTTCCAAGAGTTTAAAAATGTACCCCGATAAAGATGAGATGCAATACATGGGATGGGATGTTGTTGTAGTCTTTATTCATTTAAAAAAAAAAATGTAATTGAATGTCCATACCATTCATGAAGAGCATTTTAAAATGTCTATGCATCCTACACTCAATGTTCATTCTTTAGTAGTGTTTTATGTCACCAAGAAGTTTGTTTAGTATCTTATCGAGTGAGGTTACAATGAACATGGACTTTGAACTACATACTACATATGACTTACAACTTTTCAGTTTCTTGGAAGCAAAGTTTAACATCTGATCTCCTCATTTTTAACACTTGAGACAGCAAATTAGAGAATAGTTATTATTATTATTATTATTATTATTATTATTATTATTATTATTATTATTATTATTATTATTACGAAGTTCCAATGTTGCCAACACTTGAAAAGTTATTGTTTTTAATTAGAATGTTTCCCATATATGTAGTAATCGTAAATTGTTGAAGATTCAAATATAATGTTAATGTACTTACGATTTGATATTTCCATCGATTTGTACAAATCACTCTTCACTGAAATACACCATGAGCATAAAATCCTGCCCTGATTATAAAAATTTATTACGGAATAACCGTTGGACAGAATAATGTAAATTCTGGTCCGTTACATAGGTTAGTATTACAAGTTTTTTTTTAAAGACCAATAGATGGCACTAGTGCTACCCAAGAGTGACACAGTACGTTACTTGGCGCGCGCGGGTTAGTTGGCGAAATGGCATCGAAGCAGGAGAAAGCGCAATGCCTGCTGTGGTATCACGCTCTCCCCGCCACAGAGATTACTCCACTGGACTTTTTTTTATGTGGCTATATCAAGGATAGAGTCTATGCCACACCTGTTGCTGACGTCGAGGAACTGAAGAGTCGGATACAAGCAGTTGTGGGTACTGTGACAGAAGACATGTTACAAAACACCTGGCGGGAACTGGAATACCGCTCTTAGACATTCTCCGAGGTACTAGAGGTAAAAAGAAAAAGAAAAAAAAATAACTTGTAATACTAACCTATGTAACTGACCAGTATTTACATTATTATGTCAAACAGTTCTTCTGTAATAAATTTTTGTAATCAGGGCAAGACATTATGCTCACCCTGTATATTAACTTTGACACTAACACTTAAATCACTAAACACTGGTGTAATACTTGTGTGATGACTGTAGTAATTGTGAAGTAACTTACTGAACCTTACGATGACTACTTGTAGTAGCAGAACCAGAAAATTACTACTATCATCGGGAATCATGAAAATAAGTCGGGCTGAAAACAATGATCTAGGATTGAACTAATTATCTAAATCAAACCAGCTTTTCCATTATTACAAGTCTGTGTGAATATGATTAAGCACCAGGCAGGACTCGAACTGAAGTTCTCCAACTGGACGATAGTTCAGGCACTGTTTTGATAATAGTATTCCGCTATTTGGATAGCAATCTTAAATGTTTGATTCTAGTTGATTGATGTTACATTTGTATTAGGGCCGTTTCACGATTAGGGGCAAGTTTGAAGGTGCAAAATCTGAAAAAAAATTTTTGGGGGGTTCAATGCTTTTTTTCCTAAATATGCCCTATATATAAAGTGGCAATGTTACCTTGTGCACGGCAGAGCAGGAACGTTTATATTTTCTGAGGTACGTGGCAAAGTTTCCAAGCACGTTAGATTAATTTGTCATTACCGTAACACGTTTCCAAATTTTCGTTTTATTCTGTATTTTCTCTATTGAAAAGGCAGTATTATGTTACAAATTGACAAACGGAGATGTAAAAATATTTTACAATAAAAATATAAAAGTATTAGTAATTTTTAGTACTTTATTGAAACAAAAATACATTATCGTGACGGTAACGACAAAAATGTAATGGAAATGACTTATGACACGCAGGATGCAATTATTGGAATATATTTGACAGAATACACTAACACACTAATATAATTATCCTATATCAGTGGTCTGGTCCAAAAATGGTGAACCCCACTAATACAATTTGGAGCTCATATTGTATATTTGTTCACTAGCCAAACATTGTTTACTCTTCTAACAAAATATAAAGATATTGTAGTAAATTTTATTTGTGTTTTATATAATTTCTGCACAAAACCCGTATGAATACTAATGCTCTACACAGTAAGTTCTTATTGCTAGTGCAATGACACAATATAATACAATGATTATACAACAATAATACACATAATAATACAGTGTGTGAATATTGCCATCAGTTTGAGAATAATACAGTTCGAATAAAAGACGAAAAAACATAATTTGCTGCTGATAAAGCAGATGAACACTATGCAATTGTTTCAGATCAACAGAAAAAATAATTATGTACTTATGTTATTTTTTTGTACTGCTGATCTGTTTTTAAAAAACGAAAGTATTCTTGCATTCAAATAACCTTCATTTTTAACAATATTCATAAACTATTCATGTCGTTTTTTCTGACAATACAACTTTTACAGATTTGTCATGTCCACTTTTTGGGCCTGAAACAATTGCACACTGTTGATCTGTTACAGAAACAGGAAATAATTCTTACATTCAAAGAACCCTTCGTCTCTGAGACTGCTTGGTGCACTTTCATCAAATCTGGTATTTTTGGCAAGTTGTTAGGTACTAAGGAATCAACAGCCGAAATTGCAGAAGTATCAATGTAAGAGAACTTAATGTTTGAAGTTTCAGACCTATTTAACACATTGAACGTTGCTTTTGCATCAGGTAAGTCGTATCCATGCGAAACTAATATGTCAGCTTGTCTTGCGAGAAGCACCGAAATGCATCTGCTGTATTTCTTGAGAACACTTACACTGATAGTTCTCAGAAAAATCAACATAGAGTACACATTCTTTCTGTGTAAGTATCTAAGTGTCTTTACTAAGTACGTAATACTGATGATATACGTTGCAATTGTGTCTAAGAAAAGGCAGCATATCGTTTTCAAACGCACGTGCTGTCTATCACCGAAACTCTTTTTTTTCTGTAACTCGAACTATAATTGTTTCGGATGTGCCGTTCGTATTGCACTTCGTTCTTTTTTTATTTTTTATTGTTCCAACAATACCAAAAAGTCTGCTCCTGTGGATTTGGAATTGTCATATTCAGCGAATTGCTTTTACACCTCAAACATTCTCTTTATGAACAGGATTGTTTTTGGGATTACAACATAAAGTTTAAGCAAATTCATGTAGATTATTTGTATGAACCACCCTACAAAGTTTCAATTTATCTGTTTTGAACTGTAAATTGGAATGCATTTCGCAAGCGCATTTTGCTGTGGGATAAATAAACATGCAAATGGAATGATACAAATAAAAAAAAAATATCTTTAAGATAAATACATCCGAAAAATCTTTAACACTTTTAACTGAAAATTAAAAAAGAAAGTTCTACAGCACATACCGTAACAATTTACGTGTTTTCGCAATTTATTTTGAAAAAAATATGCGTTGTCATTGATGTTGAATTTTGGTTTTCAAAATATTGCATGCATGACATATCGTTTTCTTGGTTCAAAATTGAATACAAAATCAAAATTGTAAAATTTTTTTGTCATCATCAAAATTGAATATGAATACTGATGATTCAAGCTGATAACTGAATTATTTCTATTTGTTAAATTTACGTGCAAAATAACAGTACAGCACGTTTTGTATTGTTTTTCATATTTTAAATATAGCATAGCCTTCTGATTGTCACTACCAAAACAACAAGCCATTTCCGTAACAAAAATTGACGTAACGGTAAGGACCGTTATGGGAATGACGTTTCTTCGCATTACAGAAATTTCTAGAAAACCTTGCATAGGTGGGAAGTCGAAATGAATTAACCAAGAACCTGATCCATAAGGATTACAAAACAGACGTTACATCATTCAATTATATATTATATTTATAGCATAAAACTGTGTAACGGTGATGACAATGAGAAAACATAACTCAATTCACTTGCAGACAAAAGCAATGATAAAAATCTTCAGACCGCCGTGCGTTGGATCCCATGTGCCTCCCGTACATGCAAGGGATACGAATTACGCTGCGCATTTGTTTCTTAAGCAATATTGCCAAATCGATAGCATATAAGAACAAAAACGTAAGTAGTGACGGTACTGACACTAAAAGCTAGGGACACAGCTTTTATCACCAAAATGTAACCTCAAAACAAAAGAAAATTAAAATACTTTTATTTATTTATATAAATGGGCACACAAGTTCTCTAGGCGGCGAAATAAACAAATACATTTTCGCACTTGTATATACCAGAAAATATCATTAATATTCACGTACCTGTTGCTGGGGACACGTTATGGTAGTGACATTTACGAATAAAATAATCAATTTTTTTAAAAATAAAAATAAATAATTCAAACTTGCGTATTGATAGTACATTAGTGTGACACTGGCTACTTATGTCCACAAAGACAAAATCGTATTTCTATTTAGAAAAGGACATTTTAACACGGGACATGAAACTTGCCCCTAATCGTGAAATGACCCATTACACAAGTATTGATAATACATTTAGTTATGCACAAAAATTGTACATAACTTGTCTTTCTTTGTTTAGGAAGTATATTTTAACAAACTGCTTACTTGCCTGTAGTAGAATCCTTATGTTTAAAAATAGCAGCTACTATTTTTGCAGAGAAACGGCTAAAAGTTCTGGGTTTGTTACTGGAAACAAAATCTGTTGTATTATTTTGGATGGAACTTATAATTAATGTTATTGTTTTGTTGTTATTTAAGGAAAGTGGAATGGAGACTGATATTCAACAAGCAGAGCTTTCAAGACTGAAGATGTTGATCGACGAAGAAGAAGCAAAAATGAAGCGGTATAAAACAGAGAATATTCGACGCAAACATAATTATCTTCCTTTGATAGTGGAAATTTTAAAAATTTTAGCTAAAGAAGGACAGTTGGTGTCATTATATGAAAAAGCTAAAGAACGTGCATTACAAAAAGAAACCAAGAAAACAGAGAAAGTTAAAGGATAGGAAATATATGTATATATTTGTTCCTTCGTTTTTTTATATTTTTTCTTCAAAGTGTTGTGATGTTTTATTCGTTTCAGAAGCGTGAATTACTAATACTTCAATAAAAACGTGTGAAAAGCTTGAAATTATTTTTCCATTTTTATTTACAGTACCTTATTAAGAAAATTTCAGCTTTAACTAGTAGAAACATTTTGTTTTAGAAAAATTGTTAAGTGAGAATTCTGAAGCAATTTGAAACGATGGCTCCAGGGCATATATACACAGGGTGTTTCAAAATGAAATTCGAGGTTTTAAGTCATTGTAGTATTTCTTACAATTAACTTACAATTTTAAGTAATACATCAAATGAAAGACAAACTCAAATAGTTTTGTACGTACTCATGCGCATGCACTGTTTCCTTTGTCTGCCGTTAGAAAGCGCTAGTAGCAAAGATGGCGACTAGTGAACAGAGAAAAAGATTTTTGCATTCTATATTTTGCAATGACTGAATTTGTAGTTACAGTGCAATGTGTTGTCCGTATTAAATTCAGTTGCAGTCCACTAAATGATAATAACATCCGTAGATGGTATCATCAGTTTGAACACACCGGCTGATTGTGCAAAAGGAAGAGTACGGGACGACCAAGAGTGACTGAAGAACGTGTTGAACAAGTGATAGTGTTTCTTGCGTAGCCTCAAGAAACCAATTCGGACAGACTAGTGTGTAATGGTGATCGCTGAATGTTTAAAGAAAAACAGATATCATGTTCCATCAAAGTCGAAAGAAAACCGGTACGAAACTTATTGTGCAGTAGGCAGATGCACACAATTGCATTTTTATCCGTGAATTAGCAGTTCCAGTGATATCTGTGTGGAGAATTTTAAGAAGATTGAGGAATTTAAGATAGAGAATTGAAGCGGTTGCAACAATTATTGAGCACCCTGATCAAGGTTTGGGAAGAACTCGCCTATCGACTCGATGTGCCGTGGGACGAATGGTGCTCACATTGAACACTTGTAGCAAAAACCGTTTGAGTTGCTCTTTCATTTGATGTATTAGTTATAATTGCCTGCTTTTATGACAAAATGCCTCGACTACTAGTGGTGTCGTGACGCCTATAAGGACTCTACGCGGCAGGTAAGAGCAGCCTCGGGACTGGGGGTACAGGGCCCCGGCAGGAGCCTCACTTGGAGGGCTCCATCTTCTCTTCCCATGTAGGAGCCTCACAAAATATCCTAAGTTATTATTAGCACAACTTGAACAGTCTTGTAAAACCATTGCGATGGGAGGGGGGGGGGGTTCTTCATAAAGCTGTCAACTTAATTTATGCCTGGCAAAGGGGCTGAAGCCCCAGGGTGAGAACATGTTCTGTCTCTTTATGGTGTTGTAATAACTTGTCAAATGACTAACATGGGGCCTAAGCAGTACGTATAAGTCACTCATTACGGCATTCATGGGGCCCCAATACACAATGAGAATATGATGCTGGGGCCCAGTTCTTCATATTTTTACTAGGCCACAAAGGGCTCAAAACAGGATTGTGTAGTATTGTTAATTTCATTCCAATAATGGGACCACAAGACTGCATTCAATGCTGAGGCCCCCTCGCATGACTTCAATGCAATAATGGGCCTACACACAACCGAACTCTGGGAACGGAACAAACTCTTACTTTCCATGGTATTCCATATTATATATATATATATATTGAGAGGTCCCCGGCAGGGATCCCTGCCCTTCTACCGTGGCCAGTCCGAGCCTGGATAAGAGAGTTGACAGTAAACCTCGCCGCTTGTCTTACTGTTCAAGCATTATCATCATGTTTTCTAAAAGGGCGAAACGAATAACAAAGGAAGGAGAAAATATAAAGAATAGTAAAATAAAGGAAAATAAACTTCGAGTATTATATATTCAAGTAATCTTCGAGAGCGCATTTTGCCGCTACAGTAGCCAAAGACAACAATGCGGTCGCTTTATTCGATAAGGCCTCCCTTAGAAAAATGTTCGTAAGTAATAATTATATGTATTTGTGTGACTTGTGTATCGACTGATTGCCACACAAAGTTCCTCAGTAGATCTCGAACAGTTGCTCTTGCTTTCACGTAGTTTTATAGAAAATTTTAGTACATACAAATTATTTTTTTAAAAAGTAAGGTAAAACAGTCTCAGGGGCTCTTGTCTTCTTAGATACTGTACTGAAGCCATTTCAGATGGAAGCAGGAAAAAATCTGTGTCGACTAGATTACTTTCTTTCTTTGCTTTTCTTCTTTTTGAATAATTAGGTGACTTCAGCCGGTTGAGTCTCGTGATGTCAACCGGCTCGGCTCGGTTGCGATGAGCCATCGTCTCGGTTCGGCGTAGTTCAGGTGAGCCATCGGCTAGAGCCGCTCGATTGCGATGAGCCATCCGCTCAGTTCGGCTCAGCTCAGGTGAGCCATTGGCTCCAGCCGGCTCGGTTGGGGTGAGCCATTGGCTCCAGCCGGCTCGGTTGGGGTGAGCCATCGGCTCGGTTTGGTGAGCTGTTGGCTCGGCTCGGTGGTGACTGAGCCGTGAGCCGAGCCGCTCGAGCCGTTGACAACACTAGTTGAGTCCCTGGCTACGCACCTGTTCATGCTATGTCAACATCCAAACATAAAACCTAAAATAGAAGCAAAAACTCATAATTTCCGCTTACAACAGTGGGGTGGCCATCTTGATACTAACGCTGCCGCATTAGTCGTTCTTCCAGCAACACTCTGCCACCTATCGGTCATTAAGTGCAACTCAAGACGTATTACTGACACATAACGAAGCAGCCGTCCAACTTTATGGCATTTGATTGCATTTTTAAAGTTTTTGTTTGATCCTCCCTCGTAATTATTTCAATTGGCAACACAAACTTAAATTTGAACGACACAATCCAACACAACGATTATTTTAGATAATAATTGTTAGAGTGGATATTTTGTCTTTTGATGGTTCTGAGTCGTACTGGTCCAATGCTATCCGTAGAATGTATCCTTGTCTGTGATGCCACCCGATGCGAAAGTACCTCCATGATCCCTCGTTGCCCCACTAGTTTGGCTCTAAGTCACTCGCATATATAAAGGGACCAAGAAAATTCTGACGCTTTTTACACACTACCTTCAAACATCACGTAAGACGAACCTGGAAGCTCAAAAGTAGTCCCCATCAACATCGACGAGCTTCTGCGAATGTTTTCGAAGAGCATGGACTTCATCGCGGTAGAACTTCGTGGGCCGTGAAACGAAGAGGGTATCAAGTGCATTTTGCACTCTGTAACAGGAGGACCCCTCTGCGATTCAGAAGTGCTGGTTCCAGAGTTTTGTGTTTTTCTTGAACATGGCTCAACTGCTGACAGTACACAGTTGCATTGATGCTCTGACCAGCTGGTAGCAATTCACGATGCCGCGAGCAGTCCACCAAACACATAGGAGGACCTTCCGGTGCAGCTCTGGTTTCGGCTGTTTTGGAACCGGTTTATGGGATGCCAGCCAATGATGACGGCGCCGTGGAGCTTCGAACAGGACCCACCTTTCATCACATGGTAACACCCTGTCCACAAATGGTTCCTTCCTCAGACAAAACAGCTAAGAAACATAAGTGTCTGCTCGCGTTGCCTTCTGGGACCCATGTGGGACCCATCGACCCAGCTTGTAGTGCTCCCAAAGTGATGGAGGTGCTGTCAAATTGTAACGCTAATTCTGTCGCGAACTATGTTACATATGCCCTGATTCTAAATGTTTAGGCAATACACGAGATTATCTGGAATAATTCAACACATTAATGCACTTCATATACATATTGTTCTTCAACGTATATCTTGTTCGACACATTAAAATATTGCACATTCAGATTACACAAGATAGTTCCTCGTTACATCTATATCTTTCTAGTTACTATAGCAACGACATTAAAACAAATAAACAAATCGTCGTAGCAACGATAACAAAATCTTGAAGCCCTACGTTACAGTTTCGCCACCCCTACTCTGCCCACTCCGCCCAAAAGGATCGCAATGTTTTGAAAAAAATGAAATGAAATCTTTGAGTTTTACGTCCCACGGTTATGCCGGTTAGGCTAAAGGAGACTGTAATGATGAGTAATGAATGAAAATGGTGGAATGAAAGTGGGAGGAAACGGGAGAACCCCGAGGAAACCCACGCACACGGTGTTTGTCCACCACAAAGTTCACTTGGCTTGGGCTGGGATCGAACCCGGGACCCTGAGCACCAGGGGTGAACGCTCTACCACTGAGCCCCCGCAATGTTTTGAGCCAACAATCATGGCGGAAACGAAAGTAGCCAATCAGACGATGGCAAAAACGAGAATAGCCAATCAGACGTGCCGATGCTCGGTTGTTTTTTGGCTTCATCGATTTAATAGGATGAAGATACATATGGACAGATCCTCTACTTATAACATCCTTGAAAATCTCAATATAATACAAAATATTTATATCATTTCTTTATATAATTTTTTCATCATCATCTTCTTGATAGCTTGTGCCTTTTTAAATAGGGTCTAGTTCATTTTTCCTGTAAATATGAATAATACTTAAAAGTACATAAGAATTAAACATTATCGTTGTAAAATGGCTTTTGCACTCTCACTGAATTGTAGTCCCAGTTCCTCACATATCTGGCCACTGTTCACCTCAATTGCTGCCTGAAGATCTTCATTTTGTACATATGTTGGCCTTCCGGCACGTGGTGCGTCTTCGAGTGTTTCATCACTATCTTTAAAGTTGTAAAACCAGCGCTGCACTGTCCGCATGGAAGGCCTGTCAAATACCGCCTCGCTGTATTTGACCCCAGTTTGAACTCGTACAGCATACACGCCCTTATGACGTTCTGTGGAGGTTCCATGTTCACTCTGTTCTTACGCAAGTCCACGGTGTAACAGAACTGCCATAACCACGTAGTAGTATGTTGAATATACCCAGTGTTCGAAGTAAAAAAAAAAAAAAAAGGCAGAGGCGGTATGTTTTATTACCATTTTGACAACATACCGTCTATCTAAACGTTGAAAGATAATGAGGGTATGCTGCCCAAAAGATTGCATTTCTATTTAGACAATTACTCAAAACCATGAAATGTTTCTCGGTAGTTATGGGAGGGGACATGGAGAGGTTTTGCCCCCGTCCCCACTTTCTTAGAAAATTAAAAAAAAAATCTGTATGTTGTATTATAGAGAATTACACATGAAAATGATCAAAAATCGAGTTTTTATATTAATAATTTTTAAACATTTCCCGCGGGAGAACTCACAGACCTCATACTCAACTGAGTAATATTCCAGACCCCTGGAAGGTCCACCCTCACAGTAGAGAACCCTAAATCCACCTATGCTCAAAATACGGCAATTACATGCATTAAGACAAGAAGATATACACATGCATAAGAAAGAAACAATTGAATATGTCACTACAAAAAACACTTAATATAAAACAATAAGCAAAATAACAGATTTAACATACAACACTTAATTAAAGCAAAATATTTTTTATTGCATAACTATATTTTTTTCTCGTAAATGCCGAACTCAGCTATGTATTTCTTTATCATTGTAGGCAAAAAAGGAATCCAGGCGATCTCATAACACTAATTTCCGATTTCAGTTTAATCGAGTCGCATCTTCAATACACTGCCTTTCGTTTAGATTGGCCCCACGACTCATTCCTTTGTGATATGTGGCCTTTTCTACAACAAGCACAACCAACACGAGTTCTTGTATAGGAGCAAGGAGTGTATTTTTTTTGTAGACGACTCATTTTAAAAGCAAGAGATAGAAAAGACAAGAATTTTAGAATGATAAAAAAAACGGATCAAAAGATTGCGATTTTGGGAGGCCCGTATCCACAAGGGACAAGAGGGGGGCCGCCCCCCTAAAATTTTCATGGAAGGTTTGCAAAAAATCTCGATTAATTCTATGTGTAAACACTAAGAATAAAATGCAATATAAAAGAGATTATTCCAAGAATTTTTCCATTTTAACTATTTGATGAACACTTCTAAACATATTTTAAAGGAGTTAAAGTAAAGTTTATCAGTCTTCTCGAATCTTGATATGAAATGACACAATACATATTGAAGCAAGTTTTTCCGAAAAGAATGAATATGTTCATAATACTTCATGCCACAGTTGTAATAGAGATCTAGGAGGTAGGAGACGAGTGTGAAGTGCTTACTGCAAGCCAAATCATAAAAAACAGGAGCAGGAACAAAGCGTTTATCTTTTGTCGATTGCAGTAACGGCGGTAGGTTATTGTTATTCTATTGTGTAGTTGTAAGATATACATACATTGCAAAATCCTCGTCAACAGCAAACCTTAGATTAACTGAGGTACAATTAGTTGTGAAGTGAATTAAGAGCTCCGAGTTCCGTTAAATCCGATTAATTTTAGTACATTACTGTGATGTGATATGTAAAACAAGAACTGTGGTAGAACGTTCACCGAAAAAGTAATGGTTGCAAAGACTTTCATACGTTTGTTCTCGTAGAAGAATAAAGTTAAGCTAAATTGCCTTAATTAGATGAGTAACTGAGCAAGTGAACATATTTAACGTTTAAGTTTAAGGATTAAATTCCGGGTTGTGGAGCCAGGACTAGTAAAAATTTGCAAGATTTAGAGGAGAAATTAAGTAGCAAAATGTTTTGTATTGTACTTGGGAGTGGAGGATTCCGTGGAAGTAGCTAGTTTTAATATAAAATCGTTGTAAATTGGAACTATTTCTTAGTCGCGTACGCGTAATAATGTTGTAATTCAACATGAAGCAGTGATGCTTGTACTGGATACTAGATGGGTGGAGCGTTTTACTTACACTGAGAAAAATCCGTTCTCCGGACAGTGGTATATTGTACAAATATACGGAATCCTCTTGCTTACTACAAAATCAGAACGAAGCATACATTATCCGTATGCTACATAGGCACTGCCCTTAGGTGTTACATCATGCCGTTGCAGGATGTCTGATGTCTAACAGTCTTCCTTATATTACATACATATATGTATGTTACCTTCGTCAGTTATATGTTATATACGTCCATTTGTATGTGAGATCCTGACAGCCTATATTGTTTCATACGGAAAGAATGTATAGATGGAACACTTATACAGAAAGTATTATAAAACATGCGTTTTCATTTATACTCTTGCTGTACGTTAAGTCCAAAAACTACAGGATTTACAAATGTAACCTATGATATTACGTATGCTGCATACGTTTTTTCTCAGTGTAACTTTGAATAACTTTATAGTATTTTTAAAGCTGTTTTGGTATGTGTCTTCTTGGTATAGTGTGCAGGTGGTTCATTTATATAAAACGAGTTTAATTTAAGATTTTAAACAAGAACTTAGTGTACATATTAAATAAAAATACAACTGTAATTGTAAAGAAGGGAATAACTTCAAATTTACCCGCCTACCTAATTTTCAACAAAAACCATAGTAAAATGTACAATCATCAATTTGTACTTAAACTTTACTCATTTTATGTTCTGTTACGTTACCTCGAAGGTGTAAGTACGGGCGAGGAACCGCAATTACATATAGAAATCCATTATTAACTGGCGAGCCACGCGGAGCACGGTTGTGGGTAGTTAATGGGAAGTGCGGAGTTGAGATGGAAGAACGAGCGAAGCGAGAAGCCGAAGTAAGGTGGGATAACGCACTACTAGGTTACTTAGGTTAGGTTATGTCTACTTTGCACTTACCTTAGTACGTACTTAGGTTTGTAGAGCTCTCCTATCTCAAGCAGAAACTCGTGAACGATTGTTGGTGGTCTTTGTTCTTTCACTAATTAAGCCATCAATGTTCTAAAATATTTACCTCATTATCAACATCATGTTTTACAAATGTTAGTACTGTCGATTCACATCCAGCGCAAAGACCCTGTACACTTGCAGGCATGTTTACTCGAAAATTATCCACAATCCAACCGTCCTGAACCTAGAGACATGTAGTTCCCTCTACTTGCGAATTAGTCCCGTCTTTATAACCGCTTATCAAAAGGTATTACACAAATTACGCTTCGCTTACATGCTATCAAGCACACAAGCAATCAAATTATCAATTTCTTCTAGGTAAATTTTCAAAATTTTGATAAAAATGGAAGGGCAACTTCCCAAGTTAACCCTAAACAAGAGCCTAAGTAAAGTTGAATTTCCTTATTTCACAGTAAATCATCTCTCGTTCTTGATCTTAATGTTAGTATTACACGTGGGACTATTAAAACATTTATATTTTAATTCTACTTCGTATAGCTAGTAATACCCATTTAATAAAATTCAAGTTTTTTTATGTAGATTACAGAATGTTAACTTAATGTGTGTGTGTGTGTGTAAGGGGGGGATAATAGAATTACGTAGAAGCAAAATACTTAAACATTCAAGAGCAGATATGATGAATTGCTGATGTTACTATTTGATGAAATATAATATGGTTGGTTCGGGCCCCCTCAACATTTTTGGGCTGGCTACGGGCCTGGATCTTGGCCAAGCATTTTAGAAATGATCCATAAAATGCATCAAAAGATTGCGATCTTGACCAATGATTACCGGTAGTTTTTGGATTAGGGGACACAAAATTTTTGAACAACCCCTAAATCGAGTTTTCGAATTTTCTATGGAAAAGAACATCATACTGAATCAAGTGGTACTTTGGGTTTGCCTGCACTATATGTAGTTCTCCAGATATAAGGCCTACAATAATTTTTTTGACTGAAATGCATTGCATCTTTTGATCCAATAACAAAATGTCTGTGTTGCTAACTTAAAATCTTTGACGTGCAAAGCTATTCGTTAATTACTGTGTATAAAAATGGATTTCTTAAAGGTATGTTAGCACCCACTTTCCAGTGACGGTATGTCCTTATCACTGAAAAAACAAAAGACGGTATGGCATACCACCGCATACTGTCTCACTTCGACCACTGTGTACGATTCTCAGATTTAAATTAGTTGAGATAGAGATTGATTTTAATTGTTTTGGTAGTATAGTGGTTTTACATTTTGAGTATAAATTAAGGTTTCAAATGTCTATAAATAAAATTCAAATTGATGTACATTTATTAGATCACAAATTGACTTATTAACAAGACGTATCATTACAAATGTTGCAGACATATTCAAAAGATAAACAAGTAAATTAGTAATGCAGATAATTAGTTATTTTGATTATTTAGTGCACTAAAAGAATGTCTGCTGTCTTAAAGACAATTGAAGATTTACTTTTATAGAATTACCAAGATCTGAAGAATCTGGTACTTAGTAGGCCTATCAGGAGACCTCCATGAGAACACTTTTAAATACATTCTCATACAAAACAAAATTCAACTAAAAAGAGGTTAACTTACATATAAGTCTTCGTCCTAAGTGAATTCTCATTTCTCGGTGGTAACGACTTAAGCGAGTCGTCCTTCCGTCTTCTTTCGAATACCCACCACAAAATTTTGGGAAGTATTTACATGTATCAGAGAATTACTTTCTCTGTCTTCAAATACATAAACAACAAGGATGTCACACATCCTTGAAGACTATTTTGAAGTTGTTTATGCATTTGAAAGTGTCTATATTTCAACAATAAACTATGTTTATAGGTCTTCCAGTTCCTGTACATACTCATACGAAAGTTTGTGGTACTTTAATTTATACAATAAAAATTTTAAGATTTCACAGATATAAACGTTAGACAATACAACTGGGTATACCCACACCAACAACTGACTTTCGCCTTATCTCCATTTGCATTCAACTCTCTGCGTGAGAGCCAACTTAACACAGACCTACACAAAAAGCGACAGAACCTTCTTGGTTACCTACACATAAAATTCGCGCTACTAATGGCCACCTAGCACAGGATAGTTGCTGTTTCTGCACTCGTCCTTAGAGCATTCTCCTGCAGCTGTTTTTATACCCATAACGGAGAATAATTTAGTTTCCGGGGGTGGGTATAATCAGCAACGAAACATATACAATCTATATATCCATGGGCGGCGATTAGGGGGGCAAGAGGGGGCAGTTGCCCCTCACTTTTTGAAGTGACCCCTTAGAGTATATAGTTTCATTTTGAGATGTGAAGTTTTTGAACGTATTACTGGTTCATAATAGAAAATAATGGTGCCATATAATATTTGCCGTTGCTGAGTACGTATTGGTTATTTATCTTCCTGTAGAGTTAAGAAAGCTATAGGAATTGCGTTTTAATTGCAATTCAAAGCAATTAATAAGCAATTACGTATTTCTTGAAAGGTCGTAGCACATACAGTAGTTGTAGTATTTGCTGTATTTCATTTTCTAACAGTAATAACATACATTTAATGACATATGTGCAATTCAAAATATAAGTTGTTCATTAATACCCAGTTTCAATATAACTTCTATAAAACAATCTTCATTATCCATTACTATGATCGATATTATCCTTTCTATTTATTTGTTTTGTAAATTTGATATTAAATAATCTGATCACACAATTTTTCAGACAGGACTTTAACATTTTCATGAACAAGGAATCAAATCTCTTCTTATCTTTCGTTGTTTAAGAGTACAAAGAGCTAGTACTTACTTGACTTGCTCTTGTCAATTTACTTAATAAAATATGAAAAACGATATACGCCATTTTAACTGAAAAAGATAGTATCCTATTAGTTATATAACCTTTAGTCAAACAAAGTGCTACAAGCAACCAGGAAAACTAACATTGATATACAAATATTCAGATCATGTCTTGCCCCACCACTTTTAACATCCAATCGCCGCCAGTATATATCAATCGATTCAGCTTGACAAAACAAATCGATAAATACCAAATTTAAGTACTTCCGGTTTACTGAGCCTAATTTAGTTTCTGGGGGTGGGGTATAATCAGCAACGAAACATAGGATACAATCTATATATCAATCGATTCACCTTGACAAAACAAATCGATCGATACCAATTGTAACTATTTCCGGTTAACCAGTTCCCGTTTACTAAGCCTAATTTAGTTTCTGGGGTCGGGTTATGGGAATGTCAAAGTTCAAAGAGTTCTTTCAATAAAGTGGATACTTTCAAATATCTACCATAACAGCACAAGATGTGCTAGGCATGTGCCATTTAGGTGTCTTAACTACTCTTTAGCTACCCGACACTTGGTACTTATGGTTTTCATGTGTTAAGTATGTATTTCAGCTAGCTAAAGTTTTAGGTGCTTGTTACACCTAATTGATATTTGCGACTATGTACCACAAATGTAGCATTTATATACCTGGCTCAGTTTAGCACTGTGATAATCATTTGTTTTATATCATCACTTGGGACATATATCTTTCATGTTCGAGGTACTTACTTTAGGTGCACACTTTTTCATATACTTCCCACCCAACACAAGTACATACTGATCATGTGTAAAGAATGTTCCTCGAGGTACATTGGAATGTACATGATAGGTACGTGAATAGAGCAATCATGTGAAATACACATGTAAGGAATAAGGTTACTTCCGCCCAAAAGTACGTGCATGACACATACCGAGGAATGTATCTATTATGTGTATATCACGTACCGTGTATGTACTTGACACATTTACTTGGCATTGGCATGTGCCAGGAATGTACTAGGCATGTCAGTAATGTTCCTTAGGGCAGTGCTATGCAACTGGGGGTGCGAGTACTTAAATACTAAAACCTTAACGCTTCATTTTTACGTTCGAATTTAGAAGCTTGTACTTTTAAAAAAAAGCCAAGCAACTAACTCTGAAAATATATGCCCTCCTCCGGCATCTGTGTGGCAATTTAACTATCTAGTAAAATACTACAGTAACATTTACGAGCGATTTTTTTTTGTCGTCTACCCGGTTAAAGGGTTGCGCCCTTTCTTCGGGGAAGTGTTGTATTAGGAATGTTGAGACTACAGAAATTGTGGTTGGTCTAAGGGGTTTTCCTTTATTCATTCATTTTTTTAAGTAATTAACATATATACATATATACACAATAGAGATAAGTTGAAACAGGTGACACAAATACGTAATAATAATAATAACATAAAGGTAATATGTGCATGGAGGCTATTAGAAATATGAAACAAGAAAATAACAAACTGTCAGTGCATGAAGGCTAAGTGCGTGAATATAATAACAAATAAGAGAAACAGTAACAGAAATTATAACTTAACGAAATAATATTTAGAAATGATGATGAAAATGAGGATGAATTGTACTGGACGCCACAACACTAGGTTCTGTTAGTGAACGGATGCTGTTATCTTCTGTTCCTGGGGCTATTCAGGAACTGATGTAGACAGAGGAGGCCCATGTTAGTTGGTTATTACTGTGCATATGATGGATAGATGGAAGATGACAAATGGCGTGGATGATATATAGCAAACACTTCTGGGTCTCGATCGGCAGGATCCATTTGCAAGTGATACAGTGTAAGATAGTGTTGGAGCGGAGTGTCGACGTATCGTGGCGGTGCATCATTGTCTCGGTCATATCGTAGTATATCCTGAAGCATGGGGTGTCGTAAATCAAAGCGTTTCGTGATGTAACGAATGCGAAGTTGTTCTAGATGGGTGAGCAGTGGTGGAAAGTCTATGAGATCGTAGAGAAGTCTGGTTGGGCTTGGTAAGTGAATTCTATAGGCCAATCTAAAAGCATGCCGTTCCATTATAGACAATTGTTTATAAAATTTGTCGGGAGCTGCGGCCCAAGCTGTATGGCCATAGGTTAAAGTAGTCCTCATAAAAGCTTTGTAAGTGTGGAGGACAGTAGATGGTCGTAAACCCCAGCTGGTTCCAACTAAACGTTTAAGTAGATTTAGTCTGTTCTTAGCTTGAGTAACAATTTTCTTAAGATGCGGAGTCCACGTAAGCTTTGAGTCAAATATCACCAGATGGTGTGAAAGGAACTGGCGTGTCGTCCACGTGAATATTTAATAAATTCGGATTGCGAAACACTCTGGATCGTCTACGTGGTGGTAGAAAAACTATAGATTGTGTTTTCGCTGAGTTAATACTGAGTCTCCAGACCTGACACCAATGGACAAATGTGTCGATAGCTGGCTGCATGAGTCTATTAATACGCTGGATAGTGCGAGCTGTTGTGAGAAATGCTGTGTCATCGGCGAATTGGTAGACTTGGACGTGAGGAGTCAGTCTGAGATCAGCAACGTACAGTAGATATAACAAAGGAGACAGAGAAGAACCTTGAGGTACGCCAGAATGTAAGAATATGGGGTGTGATAAAGCGTTGTTAATAGAAATATATGCAAGACGTCCTGTTAAGAAAGTATTGATTAATCGTATGTAAGATATGGGTAGCATATAGTTATGTAATTTGTATATCAAGCCAGGATGCCAGACCTTATCAAATGCCTTTTCCAAATCAAACGTAACTAAACAAGAAGGAAATCCCTTGTTGTATTGGTTATAAATAGCAGTGGCGAGTCTTAAGAGCTGATCGAGTGTACTGAAGCGCGGTCGGAACCCGGCTTGATGGATCGGCAGAAGATTGTGCATGAGGAGGTGGTCGTGGAGCCGACGAACGAGTATACGTTCTAATAATTTGCAGAGACAACTTGTTAAATGGATTGGGCGATAAGACTGTACGTCGGATGGTGGTTTCTTAGGCTTAGGAAATAAAAGAACTTTAGAATACTTCCAATCGAGCGGAAAGAAACCAGTGCGCAGGATAAAAGTATAAATATGGCTTAGAATCAGAATGAAAGAAGGAGGTGTTTGTTTGATGAGAGCATATGTGATGGAGTCGAATCCAGGTGCCGTACTGCGTTTGGTTGCTAAAATAGCCCTGATGTCATCTGGGTCTATAGCCTGAGTAAGTGGATTATTAGGTTCCAGAGTATGGTGGTCAGAAGGCTGTAGATGAGGAGCGGTCGGATCGGCGTGACGATTGATAGAGGTTTGAAGGCGGTGCGGTGTGTTTTACGAGTGACCGAGCTCTAACCTATAATCTTAGCATTCAAACCTTTGATTTACGGTTATTTGTGATTTCACGTTTATAACAAAGACAAATATTTTTAAAAGAGTGTAGTTTAAATAAATTACTGAAATAAAATATTTGTCACAAAGTTTATCCTTTTAAATTATTGTTCAAAGGCCTTTGCCTTTAGTAAGCCTTCTCCGAAATACATGCAAATGAATTGTGCTGCCATCTTTGGAGCTCTTTTAAAATACACATGTATGTTATGAGATCTCAGAAACTACAGGCTCTAGAAAGATGACGTTTTCACTGATCGATTGCAAATTTCATGTAGATTGTCCAGTTCTAATTGAATATTTAAAAAACATGGGCACTATTTCTTTAGTACATTTTTACGGGTACATTGGAAGTGTTGAACTTTCAAAAAAAAAATATAAAATAAAACATCACATCCTAATCATTACACATTCCAACACCACACTGTTGTATATAGCGGTTGTATATGTCTCCGGCATTCGTTTCATAGCCAAATAATAATGGAAAAGGAAGGATAACAATTTCCTGAAGGATGTCTATATTATCAGGCTGAATTTCTTTAAGGAGTTAGTTTATACTTACACTTACGTCTTCCCGAAAATTTTATTTAACGTCTAGTTTTAACGTACAGGTTTTGAACTAATTCTCTGCTGTGTAACGTCACAATATAACCATCAATGCTAATTTTATGAGGACAATTCTGCCAGTGGGGTTTAGAATGTTACAACCTAGAGAACGCATCAAACGTCAGAAAATTGCAAAATGACACACACAATATATTACAATGTGGCTAAACTCAGAAAGTGGCTATAGAAGTGAAAAGCATATGGCTAAAAAGCCACTATTGGCTCTTTGGAAATTATGTGACTAACGACGTTCTCAAAATGGCCAGATCTCGTCACAAAGTGGCTAAATTGGCAACCCTAGTCGCAATACGAAACTTACGCACAACCATGCCATGGTACATGGGGTATGTGCCATTCACATTCCTCACATTCCAGTGAAGCATGTAAAAGTACCTTTCAAGTGTCAGAAATTCCTCGAAAGGCACGTACCTAGCGACACGTGCTATGCATATGAAATGTACATTTTTCAAGTACCAGGTACGTAAACGGTACATATGGAACTTAAATGGCACGTTCCTAGAATGTACCTGGTTGGGTGGGTTAGGACATAATTGATATCTGCAGCGACACACGAATGACAGTCAGTCTTTGCATTTGCTCATGCGCAGTAACATGCAATGGTTTCTCGCACTTTTTGCTCCACTTTCTGTCTAGTACACAATCGCTTAGAAAAAAGTAGCGACAAATGCATGAAATTTGGGAGATAAATGTAGAAGAAAGAAATGACATAACTGATGAATAAAAATTAATATGAATCTTTCATACATATGTGAACAGTTAATTATTTACGTAGTTAGGGATAAAGAATTGTATTTCTTAGATGCCAACTGTCGCCGATCATTTGAAAGTGAAAATGGAAGAACCATGAAATAAAGTAATCAGAAGCGCGTCATTTTGTTATAAAATTACATGGCGAGTGGATTTTGTCTGATCCCAAATGGTTATCGTCGAATATACAGGGTTACAACAGCACTCTGATTAGCCAAATTAAAAAGACCTCAAGAATTTATCCCTCTACAAACAACATTTTCCCCATCGACTTCGTGGCCATGTCGGAAGAGAACACGCCTAGTAATCAAATGGTTGGTGGTTCACGCTCACCCTGAGGCACATGTTTTTACTTGGTTAAAGTGTTTTTTGGACCCACCTTAATGTAAACATATTACGCATATAGTCGATTTAACATATTTTGGGTGAATAATTATGTGGTTCATTGATGCTTGCGGCATGGGGAACCTACTTGGAACATACTAGGTAACTTTCCCAGGTACATCTGAGGCATGTGCTTAGGGGTGAACATAGACTGTGACTATCACTTGCCATCCATGTGGTTTTTCTTTCGCAGGTACATAAGGCACATATTGGGCACATTTCCATGTACCTGAGGGAACATGATAGGCATATGCCTGCTATATAATTGTGCTGTTAGGGTAGGATCAATATTAACAGACCAAAGCGATATCTACGAAGAAATAAGATCTCGACTGAAAGCAGAGAATTTGTGTTATTATTCAGATCAGAATCTTTTATCTTCAAGAATTCTGTCGTAGATTTTGAACCTTAACATCTACAAAACGATAATCATCCCTGTTCTACTGTATGGTTTTGAAACTGTCGCTTACTCTGAGAGAACACAGACTGAGAGTATTGGAGAATAAAATCCCTAGGTGAATATTCGGTCCCAAGAACGACAGGAATGGGAAATGGCGGAAATTTCATAACGAGGAACTGCATAACTTATATTGTTTACCAAACATTGTTAAGATTATGAAATCTAGGTAGCTCAAGTGAGCAGGTCATGTAGCCAGAATGGAAGAAAGTAGGAGTGGTTTGAAAGTTTTAACTGGAATTACAACTGGAGAAAGACCAATAGGAAGATCCTAGGTGAACATAGGAGGACAATATTAAGACGGATCTCGCAAAATTGGAGTATAAAGTAGAAACTGGATCCTGTTGCCTAAAGAGAGAAGTGAATGGAGAGTTTTTGTGAATGCAGCATTCAACCTTCAGCCTCTATAGTCCATAGAGTTAGTTAGTTAGCAAGCTTTTCTGCTTAAGAACAAAACAGAAACATGAAAAAGAATTACATGAACAGACATTAAGAATTTCGATGTTCTTATTTCGGTTACCGGTATATAGTTACATCTACGTGAAGTTAGCCCTTGCTTTCAAATTTCGATTCGATAACAAAATCTTTTGTTATTGATAGTTTTAAAGAAAAACTCGTTTGTTTCGAAAAAAATAAAGATATATTTACAAAATAAAGTTGAAGGGGAAGGATAACTTTACACTGGCCTGTACTTTCAAATATCGATTCGAAATTGAAGCCAATCATTTGTATTTCGTTTGATATTAATTGTTTTGAAGAAAAAATGTTTCAAAAAAAAAAAAAACGTAAAGTTACAAAATACAGTTTGGGGAGAAACTTTACACTGGCCCCTCTTACTTTCAAATTTTGATTCGAAAACGAAGTCAAAAGTTTGTTTTTCGTTTGTTATTGATTGTTTTGAATTAAAAATCGCTTGTTTCGAAAAACGTTATGAGATATTTATCCAATAATCGAGGGAGTTCCGAGGCAACTTCACACTGGCCTCTCCAATACTTTCAAATTTTGCTTTAAAAGTAAAGCCAATTATTTGTTTTCTGTTTCGTATTAATTGATTTGAAGAAAAAAATAGCTTGTTTCGAAAAGAGTAAGAAAATATTTACAAAATAAAGTTGACATGTGGCCAAATTTAGCCAGGTCCCTATACTTACAAATTTCGATTGAAAATCAAAATCAATTGTTTCATGTTCGATTGTTGATTATTTTGAAGAAAAAACAGTTTTCGAAAAATATAAAAAATGTTTACAAAAGAAATGGGTGATGAAACTTCACACTGTTAAAAAATCGTTATGTTATTTCAACGACATGCCTATGTGTTAACACGATTGTGTTAAAATATAACACAAACAAGTGGTTAGAACAACTCACTCTCCATTTGGAGTTGTGTGTCAAATGCCGGTAGCTGAAATGACACACAGCCTGTGTGTTAAATTAACACAACTGTAGAATCTTCGGTGTTGTTTTCTGCGTGATTGCCAAATATGTTGGACATGTAATTATAAAGGCTTATGAATTGAAGCTACAGACATAGTAGAAAGAAATACTTAAACAAATCAAGAATACGCAGAATTTCAAAATGCAAACCGCGCGATGTGTTTTCAATTGTTTTACGTAATGTTTCTAAAAAACATCCTAACAGCACAAGATGTGCTAGACATGTGTCATTTAGGTGTTCTAAATTCATCTCCCACATTTGATACATTTATTGTTTCTTTTTCTAAGCGATTGTGTACTAGAAGCAACAAACGCATCAACTTTATTAGATGGCAACTGGCGCCAATCATTTGAAAGTGAATATGAAAGAACTATAAAATAAAGTAAATAGACAGTCATCATTTTGTTATAGAATTAGGTCTACAAGGCGAGCAGATTTTGTCTTATCCCGAACGGTTATCCTCAAATATACGCGGCTTAATGGGGCGTTTACACTTGGTCGATTTAGTCGCACGACTAAATCGATTTAGTAGCACGACTAAATCGACTCGCTGCATTTGCCACTAAAACGAAGCAACTAGGCCGAATCAGATCGATGGATGTGTTCAATTATTTCAACCACAGAAAATAGAACGTCTTTCAATTCAGTTGCCAGTCGATTAGTCGCCTTCGATCAACAAGCGATTAAGTTGAAGTCCCGTTTACACGGTCGATTAAGTTGAAAGTGACGTCAATTCAACTGAATCGAACGCAAATCGACTAAGTGTAAACGCCCCATAAGGAAGCAATCTGATTATCCAAATTCAAAAGACTTCAAGAATTTATCACTTACAAGCGACGTTTTCTTCATCGCTTTCGTGGCCAAGTCGGAAGAGCACGCGGCTAGTAATTGAAAGGTAGATGGTTGTGTCCCCCCTCCGCCACTGGAGTTCATTTTTTTTACTTGTTTGAAGTGTTTGTTAGACTCAGCATAATGTAAACACATTACGAATATAGGCAATTTAACATTTTTTTTGGGGCGGGTAATTTTGTTGTTCATTAACGCTTACGGGACGGCTAAACACCGGTTGTGTGTTAAAGACGTAACGCACCCCCTGTGTTAAACGCCAACACTGCGGCGTATGTGTTGAACTAACACCGTATAGTGGTAGTCACGCTGGAACCAGTGCCCTGTGTTAAAATTGAGTTGAATTAACACAATCATTTTTTACTGTGCACACTGGTAACACCGTCTTATTTCGAATCAAAGCAAAAGCTAATTATTTGTTATTGGTTATTTTGAAGAGAATTTTTTTTGTTTGTTTGGAAAAAATAGAAAGAGAGATGTATCTGTTGTTGATTGTTTTTAAGATAAAAATCCCTCTTTCAAAACACAAACAAATACATTTGAAGATATATTTGGTGGTCAACTTTACACTAGTCATCACACTACTTTTTCTGCTTTTAGATTTCGATTCAAAACTCAACTAAATTGTTTATCTTTCCTTTCTTATTGAGTGGCTTCAAGAGAAAATATTTTATTTCGAAAAAATCTTAAAGGTTATATAAAAATAAAAGTTGGGTGAGCCAATTCACACCGATCTTTCATTTCTTTTTTTTAAATTTCAATAAAAGAATAGATAAAATAATTCTTAAATGTTGACGTTGCCAAGAACGTGCTCATATTATTGTTTAACAGTTGTCTCCCAAACATTTGTTTCTTTGAAGGCACACGACTTTCTTAGTTAAGTTTACGAGATTTATGTTTATTTAGAAGCATTTCTGACAAAAAGCAAAAATGAGATAAAACACAAAAAGAAAAGGACGAAAGAAATAAAGCTAACCGGAAGAAGTTAAAATCTGTATCGATCGATTTGCTTGGTCAAGCTCAGTCAATTGATATACAGATTGTTCGTTGCTGATTATGGAAACTAGACTCAGTAAACCGGAGGTGGTTGGCCGGAAGTAGTTAAAATTGGTATCGATCGATTTGCTTTGTGAAGCTGAATCGATTGATACATAGATTGTATAGTTGATGATTATACCCTACCCCCGGAAACTAAATTAGGCTCAGTAAACCAGAAGTGGTTAACCGGAAGTAGTTAAAATTGGTATCGATCGATTTGTTTTGACAAGCTGAATCGATTGACATATAGATTGTATATGTTTCGTTGCTGATTATACCCCATCCCCGGAAACTAAATTAAGCTTAGTAAAACCGGAAGTGGTTAACCGGAAGTAGCTAAATTTGGTATCGATCGATTTTTTTTTTCAAACTGAATCGATTGATATATAGATTGTATGTGCTTCGTTGCTGATTATACCCCACTCCCGGAAACTAAATTATTTCCCCATAACAGTTAAGCTGTGTTAAAGTGTCTGTGCTCTCAGGATTGCAAGCCCTCTCTCAAAAAGTAATTCATAAGGTACTAGAAGTACATTACGTAATGAAAGAACTGCATAAATTATGAATTCATGTCTTGCCTAAACTACAATAATATTTTATTTTATACTCTAGTTAATAATATTTTTTTAATTGTAAATTGCACCACTGTATTGAATGTATACGTAATGATTTGCCAACACTGTTTCAGTTTACTTGAAACTATTTGATTGGTTAGTTTTCAAGTCTGTGCATATGCGACTTGTTTTCATAAGAAAGTTTGTACTTAGACCAGTGTGTATTACAGGTAACTGTTTTTGTATTTTCTCTTACACATTTTTTTTTTTTAAATGACGTTTCCAATTTGACTTTTAAACTTGGAGTGGACTGTTAACGATGAAGTTTCTATTATTGAATGGCAAAGTAGACTTGCACTTTGCTTTCGCTTTGTTTAGACATGTTCTAACAAGAATAATGTGTATGGGGTATATGCGTTCATTTCATAATTTTATTTACCACCTTTATTCGTTTAAAATTGCTGTATCGCATTTTATGGGGGCATATTTATATTCATGAAATGTGAACTTCTCTTAAGTGTAGGGAGAAGTTGCATTAATAAGCGCAGATTCATTTTAGAAAGCTCTGAGGGATTGAGTATAGCCCGCTCCCCCAGTGATTTTGAGCGAATCATAGTGATTCTAACGATTCATATTAGTTCATAATGAATCGGAATCGCATGTTATAAAGATTTAAGATGAAAAATCTTGTGGTAAGGAGGTTTTACTATAAGTAGTAGTAGTAGGAGGAGGAGGAACGAGTTGGAAACCTCGCAGGGGTTGGTTGGGTTCTGTTCTCGATATAAGTAGTAGTAGTAGGAGAAGGAGTAGGAGTAGTAATAGTAGTAGTATTAGTAGTAGTAGTAGTGACTTCCAGTTCCGGTGACAAAGAACTGGGGAGAGCGGGCTATATACAAGCTTGCCAGATGCGTCCGTAGGAACAGGCCCGTCAGCAATGGTGCGTATGCAAGTGAACTACAAATGACAACCAACTAACTTCCGTTCTACTGCAATTGTCACCAATCTTTTCTTCTTTCGTCGGCACTTTTTCTAGGTCAATTTCATTCTTTTATTTCACGTCTCGCTTTACTGCAGTACCATGCTAAGCCATCAATCGATTCATAATGTCATATGCCCCTGGCATTTCTAACATGCTACATCATACTTGAGTCCATACTCTTGCAAGAATTTAATTACGTTCTTTTTGCTACAACCTAGGATATGAGGAATTGAAAATTAGGAATTTCTGAAATCCTAATGTTTTACCGAGGGTTAACTAGTTTAAACCAAGGTAATGGGTTAAGTTTAGAGTTACCCCTCCGCTTTTTATAAAAATCAGGAAAATTTACAGGAGAAATGAGGTAAGAAATGATAATTTGAAGTTTTTTTTTTTATGTTTAGGAATGTAAGTTCGGCAGGAGAGTTATGTTTAATGCGAGAAAAGATATGTGAAAATTAGTACTGTTTGCCAGATGCGGAAGCATTCGCGGAAGGTTTTAGCAGCATGGTAGGTTGGTAATTGTAAAATATGGCGAACAGGTGTAACGGATGCGCAAAAATAATGAAGAAAACCTTTTAAATTTTTGTGAAGCACACGGAGTAGTGAAGTTAAGTGAAATGTAACAATTTTTAATACTTTAAGCACTGTTTTTTGTATGTTGCAAAGTCCAAGGGCACCTGCAGACTGGAGGGGCAACTCTAAACTTAAGCCAAGGTAATTTAAACCAGCTGATTAAAAAAAAGAAAAGGAAAATATTCGTAAAAGTGTAAGTGTTCAAGTGTTCGTAAACTCTTCATGAACCTACATTTATGGGTTATCACGTTTCACTCCCGTATATTATTCTCATTATATTCAGACCTGAATTCCCCATTCATTACTCAAAGATGAATCTTTCTTTTGTGATTTTTTAAAATAGTTTGTTGCTATGTAATTGCAATCGAAAAATATGTCTAAATATTGTTTCGTTGTAATAATGTTTACTATTGATAAAATACATCGAAATGCCATACTTTTTTGTTGAGTCATACTTCTGTAACGACAGCTTTATGTCTGTGAAAAATTTACCTTTCACTACTGACTTTTGTCAATGACATTTCATACCATCAACGCGATATCCACATTTGAATATGTGACTGTTTCTCCATTTCTGTATTTTCAGTGCCTTCCTATATTTGGCACACTTTCTCCTGAATTTCAATGATCCGTTCCGCTCCACAAAACGTAATAATTTCACTAGCGTACACTCTTATAAAAATCAAGATTGAAATGTCACATGGAACTGCCATCTTACAATACGGGGAATTAATTTCCTCCTTAGACCCTAATCTCATGCCTTATACTCAAAATAGAACCAACAACACACAGCTTTTCACATGTTCAAAATACCACATTAAACTTGTGGAGTTAGGGTGAATTTCACGAAAAGTGACCAATTCACCCTTTCTTTCTCGTATATTTTTCGTATTTCTGGACCTACTCTCCGACTCTTAACCCAAAAAATGATCCCTACGTGGGAACGGAATATGTAATTTTCATTTAGATAAGTTTCATGATGTAACTCGGCACTCCGTTTGGATCACCGTGTAGATAGTAGGGCAAATTTTTACTTTGACTCCAACTGTGACTTCGGGTTAAGTTTAGAGTTACCCCTCCGCTTTTTATAAAAATCAGGAAAATTTACAGGAGAAATGAGGTAAGAAATGATAATTTGAAGTTTTTATTTGATGTTTAGGAATGTAAGTTCGGCAGGAGAGTTATGTTTAATGCGAGAAAAGATATGTGAAAATTAGTACTATTTGCCGGATGCGGAAGCATTCGCGGAAGGTTTCAGCAGCATGATAGTTGTAAAATATGGTGAATATGGCGAACAGGTGTAACGGATGCGCAAAAATAATGAAGAAAAACTTCTAAATTTTTGTGAAGCCCACGGAGTACTGAAGTTACGTGAAATGTAACAATTTTTAATACTTTAAGCATTGTTTTTTGTATGTTGCAAAGTCCAAGGGCACCTTCAGACTGGAGGGGCAACTCTAAACTTAAGCCGTGACTTCAACCGATTCATCTGATCCGGTTCCCGGAGCAGTTTTGGAATCATTCCTAAACTGCTCCCGGAACCGGATCACATGAATCGATTACAATTACTAACACAGTGAAAGTAATGTACGATGTTAAGAATTATACTATAAGTACAAGGGCCACAATGTTACTAAACATCAATTCAGGTGAAGCGGTGACTATGAATTTTGAGATCTAAATGGGGGGCTACCGCCCCCCAAACCCCCCGCTCAAGTACCATAAAAACATCCAAAATAATAATAACTAATCACACCACTACTATAAAGCTAAGATAAGATGGGAAAAATTAAAAAAAAAAAACACTCGTCTCTAATCATAAATCAGTGCATGACAAAAAAAAAAAAAAAAAAAAAAAAAAAAAACATCTCAACAAGACAATAGGACAAGCAGCAGCAAACCAAATACTTTGCCTAATACTCAAATGCAAAACAAATCAAGAATAAAAATAATGTGAATTAAAAAAAGAAAACACTCACCATTTCGCCATAGGAGAACACTCATGAATAATGAACTCATAACTGCTGATTCCACACGAAAAAATAAGATACCAAGAACACATGCGCAATACTCAACATTACTGAAAAATGTTCCTTTCCGCACACACATCGTTTTATTAAACCGAGCACACTTGCTATTATTACAAACAAGAAACCAATAAACGTCCACTTTTACAATACGTCGAAAATAGCTTTAGACCGGTACGTGACGTTCGGGCGCTGACGTTTGGGCCCCGCCGTTTGGACACTGGACGTTTGGGCGCGAAGCCATTTGGGCGCCAGACGTTTGGGCGCGAGTTAAATTAAAAAGTCATTATGTTAGGCGCTGAGTACTAAGTTTGAATCAAGATATCACAAGGTGTCTACTGTAGTGGAAGTCCTTGAATTATACTGGATTTTGTTTTACATACTTGAAATACTGAAATTTGAAAACTCTAAAAACTGAATTAACAATTAAATTTTGTAAATTTAAATTTCAACCAAAGTTAAGTATGCTTTTTATTTGATAACTTTTCAAGCCAAAGGTTGTAGTCCAGACTAGATATGATTGACTGCATTACGTACATAGTGAGCCTATTCCATTAAAAAATTTAAAGCAGGACTTCTACTGTAGTTATGCAATAAGTGTGAATGTCAAACACATTTTTAGAGGCTAAATGACCAATATGTGTACCCTTAACTATTATTTTTCACTTTTAAATAATTCTTTTTTTCCTTTCGCCACTTTCTTTAGTGCAGATTAAATGCTTACAATGGGACGAAAAAAAAAGTGTGTTAAGTTTTGATTTTTATATTGGAATGTTAAAAAAAAGTGATACCAGAAATACAGCATATTACAGTTCCTAAACTCAATGTCTTAGACACCCTGTATTAACAGCTTTCCCTCAACTCGATTAGGATTTTTAGATTTCTGGGCTCTCGGCATGTAAGGCCATATAGCCCGTCACGTTTGAGGGTGCATACTATCCGGGAAAGGAAAGGAAGAAAGGATTGCGGAAGGAAGGAAGCGGCCTGAACCTATAAATTAGGTACCACCCCGGCATTTGCCTGGTGTGAATGAGGAAAACCTCATTCAGGGTGGCCGACCTGAAAGAGCGTGTTACACTTTTTCGACCGAGTGCCCCTACCGGGAATCGAACCCGGGACCGCTCGCACAGAAGGCGAGAGCGTTAGCGACTACGCTACGCGGAGCCACTTCTCTCAACTCGAGTGCGCGGAAATCTTTTATTGGTAGTTCTTTATTGGACTTAATGAAAAGAAGAGTTTGGCAAACGTAATACGAAAGAAAGCAAATTTTAATATTCATAAGTATGTAATTATTAACTTTTTAAAAAAATACAAAAATTAAATCAATATGTTTTAATTAACATTAAGAAAATTATTAACAGTTCGTCTGACTCCTTCATTTCCTAACTTTCTTATATAATACAAAAATTAGATCAACATTAGATCAGAAGTACAAGAATCGTGAACAAGCGAAAAATCAATCCATGACGAGGTTAGGCAACAAATGCCACAAACGCATTAAACAGTTTAATTTAGATGAATAAATAAGATAGAAAATAGATAGATAAATGAGGTGAGATAAAGATAGAAGTGTAGGAAATGTATATATCTTGATTCGCGCTTAGTTTTCAGTGCCTAGCTTACTTTATATTTCGTAAATTATGATTTTTACTATGCCTCGCGCCCAAATGTCTGGCGCCCAAACGGCAGCGCCGAAACGTCCGCGCCCAAATGGTGGCGCCCAAACGTCCTGTCCCGCTTTAGACCACAACCATGATAGGTTTTCTCTAACTCAATTCAACCAATTCAATTACGCGCTTCCCGCATGCCACAAACAGCAGCACACACATACATGCACACAGAACATGTGACATCACACTAACAAACTACCATATGACTACACAGACACCTAGTGGGAAAAATATGAACTAAGACGTCACACCAAAGGCACGAACAGTTCCAACAAGTGACTCACGCACAAACAGTTCGAGGAAGTGACTGAACCTATAAGGACCGATTAAAGTCACAGTTGGAGTCAAAGTAAAGACTTGCCGATAGTAGGGATGGCCGGAACCGGTTTCTCGCGGAACTGGAACTTTCTAGCCATCCCTACACTAAACTCGATCTGCTGGCAGGCTGTGAACAATGCTAGATGAAATGGTAGAAGCGACAGGCAGGCGACGGCCGCTTGTATCATTTGGCTAAACAAACTGTGTAACTAGCAAACTCATTGGCTAAACAGACAAACTGGCAAACATTTGGGTAAACACCCACTGGTGGACCAAAAATTTCTTCTGTGGGGAGGGGGGCAAGCGGGTCTGTGCGGGGAGGGCACAGGCGCGTGCTTCTCTTTGCAGTGTTTTGAAGGTGAACTTTGTGCCTCTTTTACGGGACTTTGGGGGCTTTCGGATCCAGGTCTGGAGCCGCGTTTTTGAATTCAGGTTCAGAACCAAGTTTTTCTTGTTCAGGTCTGTAACCGGTTCCGAAAACCAGATCTTCAAGAACCGGTTCCGCCGGAACCGGAACTTTGTGGCCATCCCTATTAGAAAGGGGGGAAAACAGAGGGAAAACCAGGAAGAGGAAGATCAAGGATAGAATATCTAGATGCAGTTACGAAGAAGAGACCTTATCAAAGTATAAAACAGCTCCTCCAAGGGAGAGGAAAGTTTTAAAATTTCCATGTTGCCCACCAACATATGGTTGAGGTGAATAAGAAGAAGACATAATACAACTATTTCTCAAACATTTTCTCAGTTTTTAACTTTCAAATATATTATATAGAGTAGATGTTTGTAAATTTGGATTTATTTCTTCTAGAACACGGGTTAGTTTCCGCAGGTGTGAACCAGAACACTAAAATAAATTGAATATTTACAGGAGAACTGAGTATTAAAATATTTTGGATATTAGATAGTTTTGTTGTTGTTCACCTTACAGCGTTTAAGGTCAAAATTACTCTTTTGCAACATACTGGTTTACATGCGTGCCCACCGCCACTGATGCGACTGCTTCATGCGGACGTACCCTCGCGCTTCCGCCCGTTTTTATCTGCTATTTCCCTGCGCTGAGTCGTTTACATGCAGGAGTGGAGCTCCTTCCACAAGTTTTGTCCGTATAGATTAGATATTTGTCTAACAGCGAAACGTTTCTGAGTGGAAAGGCGCCTTAGAATTTCACCGTGGCATTCGTTGACTTTTGCATAAAATTTGTTTTGAGACGAAGTAGAATAAGTTCTAATAGTTAGATTTTCGAGCTTTCACTTAAATATACTTAGTACTTAGGAATCTAAATTATGTATATGTATGCACTGTTGACGTCACAATGAAATATGTAACACTGTTTTAAGAACTGTTTGGAATGTTTGCGTCGGATTTTTCACTAAATCAACCAGTTTTATTTCCTTTTATAAACGAGGTAAAAAAAAAAAAAATCCCTTCTAACGTTTACGGCACCCCAGAACCCCAACCTGAACTTTTTTTTTATCATTTCATGAAATTCGTTTTGGGACACATAATGAGTTCCAATAGTAAGGATTTTCATCTTTTATCTTGTATGCAAGAGCCCGAACCCGACCCTAGATTTCCTTATTGTCTCGGCACCTATCTGTCTACTACGTAATATAATTAAAAAAAAAAAAAAAGACTAACATGTGCGAATATTCAAATGAACTTTGGTTAAGTAAATGGTTGTACGTAAGTGGAGTTGGGTCTCAACTTGCCATAGATGACAATGTTAATTTAATATTCGGATGGATTACAAAGTAATAGTCACATAAAGAAACTGACAGTAGTATAGTGTTCAATACATAAAGTTACAATAGTGATTATTAAAAATTATGACAGCATGCATTAAAACTGATTCCAGTATTGAGATTGAATTAGGGCAGTAGCAAAGCAAGACTGTAACTTGAAAATTATTTTACTCACTCCACTCGAAAGAAAACTCGACTCATTGAGGTGAATGATATATTACAAAAGAATACTGAAATAACTTTATAATAAAGAATAAGCCTGTACAACTATCGGAAGTTAAGCCATGATAGCTTGGATCACTCAGATACGCTAATATTTCTAATGCGTCATTAACTTTTTTTTTTTTTTTTTTTTTTTTCCAGCCAAATTGTTACTAAGGTGGTTAACCGTCTTCGAATTTTGAACTTCACATTTGGACAGTCCATTCTCAATTTTGTTTCCATTTTTGTGCTTTCGTTCTGCAAACTGAGGCTGGATCCAAATTCAAAAACAAATTGAGACTGTAATCTGAATACCTTTTCCGAATTTCTTAGAACTTAGTATTCAAGATCACGCGTAATCGCGGGAATACGTTTCTAGGGAGCAGGCATGAAGCAACAGTGGGTATACGTATAAAGGAGATAAGGCAGGTACAGAAAACATGCACCAATCTGTGTTAAGTGATGTGGCCCCGCGTAGCGTAATCATAAACACGGCTGCCAACTGTACGGGTTTCACCCGTATTGTACGTGTTGAATTACTCAGATACGAGTCGCTATTCAAAATGTACGAGTGAACTAATAATTTTGACACTGGTTTTCTTTTATTGGTTAAAAACAACAATTTGATCAGTATTGTTACCATTTAGCAGAATGAATTTGGAAAACCTCTCAGTTGGTTTGATGTTACTGAAATTTTGAATCATGCTACAGTTAACGTAAATATTGACAAGCTGTAGCGAGATTGATCAGTTTTCTTTTGTTAGTTGTAAATGGTTAAAAGTTTTTGAAGAGTTGTTTAATTTAGCTGCATTTGTATTATCAATACCTGCAAACAATGCATTTTGTGAAAGAGTGTTTAGTATGATATGAAATGCTTGGACTGGTTCAAGAAGCTTTGTCTGAAAATTTTCCTGACATCTGAACTAATGGTAAAAATTTACTTTCACATGACCTGCAAAGAATTTTACTCTTAGGGGAAAAAAAAAAAAAAACTGTTATATTGAAAAGTACTAAAAATGAAAACGAGTATAAGTTTGTCTATTCAGAAATAAATGTTAATTACAGTTTCAAATCAACCTTATTTTGTTTCTCTAACGGGATATTGCGAAACATAGGTTTAAAATATATATAGATGTGTTGAATTTAAATAAGGTTTTAATTTAACAAAATTGAATTTGGAGGACTCAAGCTGTAAATGTAGGGGTGAGCAGATTTGAAAAGTTGGCAGCCCAGTCATAACGCACTCGCCATTGGTTAGATTTTTGGTGGGGAAACTCGGCCGGAAAGGTGTAACAGCCTTTTCAGGATATCCATCCTGAGTGAGTTGATTTTTTTTCTGGGTTTTTCTAATTATCAGCAGGTAGTGCTTGGATGGTACTCAACACAAAGATCCCAGGCCGCTTCCTTCCCCACTTCCCCGGGTAGTGTGCTCACCGGGGTGCATGCTGTCTTTAATAACACCACAATTATCTAAATTAATTTGTAAAATTGAGTATACGACAGTGAAAGACATGTTTAAAGAAAAATTTTTCAAATGAGAAATAGGTTATACTTCCAAAACAATAGGTAGCATTCATACAGCGTATGTTCAAAAGCAGTTGGCATGAGGTTACACCCACTTCTTAAAGGTGAACATCAGGGGAGGAGCAAGAAACATGATTATAAATAAATTTGTATAGGAAGGGAGACAAAAGTCATCCTGTGATACATTACAAGTCATATTTTATAGCGCTTTCCATTGTGAAAGACATCGAGAAAGTTTGAGAGTGTAAATTAAATATCAAGTTTCAGTCAAGTAAATCTCACGTTAAGCGGAGTTTTTATATTCAGTCTCCTAACTATGAAAACATGTTTGGTCATTCCGACGTCAATTATTTCACGGGTTTAACCTATTTTACATAAGTTATTCGACGTAAATTAAGTGTAACTTGTGTGAAAAATACGTTTATACATTTCAAGAGCTCTAACTTCCTAATTATTCGCCGTAAACTCCTAATTATTTGTATGTGAGTGTAAGCAAGAGCTAGTTAGAATCAGAAAACTACTTTATACAAATGTTTAAAGCAGGTTTCAGATAGCGTAAGAAATAATCGTCCTGGTTGAATGAGTGCGATGCTTATTATGTTCAAACCCTGTACAAAATTATGTTCTTTTTTATTTATTTTTTCGCGTGCTTCCACCTCTAATTTTTGCGACTTCTTTCCATTCAAATTTTATTATTAGAGAATATTCTACGAATTGCAAATGTAAAAAGCCCTACCTGAAAATAAAATATTAAATATACTCTAATTTACTATCCTCTGGTTTGTAACATAAAGCCATTTTAGTAAATTTGTATAACAACTTACGATTTTGCTATTGGAAATTGCATAATAACAAATAGAATATTTATTTATTTATTTATTTATTTACTATACATTTTCCAGTGGCAAAATCGTAAGTTCTGTGTAAATAAATGTAAAAATATCATAACAGGTATAATGCAAATATTACTCTATATTATTGCTGGATGAGCTGAATTAGTGTAAAAGGTGTCAGTTTTAAGTGTTCGAGATAGAAATCGTATGGCCATTGATAGCGTTGCACAAGGAGGCAAATCACCAGGGAGATTTTCAAAACCCTCCAGAAGCTAAGCTCTGTCCAGCACTGCATCCCAACAATGCCCAGAAAAGATCCGTTTTTGAGTGTCGAAGTGATGAAGTAACCTGAGCAAAACTGACTCCCTAAATATTTGAGTTTGAAAAGAAAACAACCCAACGCCGTAAGTTCAAGGCATGGCAAGTCAAATAATCATGAAATAGCCTAGACGGCACGGTGAGAAGATGAGATAGGATAAACTTACGTCATCTTTCCTTCTGCAGCACCATATATCTACTTCATATTATACGACATATATAATTGAACTTACCAGCTGCAAAGCAAAAGTATTTTCGACCAGTTTATTAGTTAGTAGATGTTCTGGAACATACAAACTTTTTTGCAACATTTAAATCACAATTACACTTTTAATACGTTGCATTTGTAATAGCCCCATGAACCTGTATGAATATATTAACACAGTTGCGTACGCGTTTCAGTCCGAAATAAATGGAGTAAATTATTTAATTCATAAGTCACATAATATCTGACAGTATTATTTTGTTATTTTATAAGTTGTTGCAGGAGCTGAGTTTCATGGCATGTTTGTTCTTTTGATTGTATTCAGCGAGAGTGTAGTTTCTTATATCGTGTACAACACTACCTCTTTGTATTTTAAGGAACCTTTTAACGTTTAATTAATCTCGCCTTCTTTTAAACGAGAAAGGAACTCAGTATGTTATTATTATCACTTACCACCAATTGACAAAGTTTGGATTTGAAACACAGCTAGTTACGAGGGACGTCAGGTTATGACCGGAATTTTTTTCTGTTACATAAAGAAGAGAAAATGCAAATCAATTACTGTTCTTTTTTCAAGGTACTCCTTATATATGTGCACACACTTGTCCCATCGGTGTGGGAGTGCCCGTATCCCTGCGGCATAGAATTCTTTTGGACGATCATTCGGCCGTTTCAGCACACACGTTTTGACTTCATTGTCAATGTGGAATTTTTGACCTCTCAAGTGTTCCTTGAGGAGACCAAAAAGATGGAAGTTGCAAGGCGACAGATCGGGGCTATACGGGGATGGTCTAGGATCTCCCAAGCAAGTTTGGTGATAGCTGTGACCCTTGTCGTGGCTCTATGAGGATGATGCTATTCTTCACCGTCTGTGGCCGTTTCCTTCCCCTCCAAAGCCTCTTTGACTTTGGTCCGGAGTAGTTGCTGTAGGACGCCGCATTGATTTGTGGTCTCGCGTGCGAGGATTTTTTTTTTTTTTTAAATAAAGAATACCTTCAGCATCATTTTGCAGCGGACGTTTGTGCCTTGATATTTTTCGGCGGCGACGATCCTGGATGCCCCCACTCCATGCTGGAGCGCTTTGACTCCAGAGTGTAATGATGCACCCAGCTCTCATCGCAGGCGATTATCTATGCCCTCGCCTTCTTTCTGAAATTGCTGCAAATGCTGGGACGAGATGTTTTCCCTACGCTACTTCTGGTCGAACGTTAGCATTTTTGGGACCAATCTGCTGTAATTTTCCGAAAGTGCAGGTGTTCGTGGATGATTGTTTCCATACTTTCCACGCTGCTGTTTGTTTTCACACAGAGATCTCTCACGTCGATTACTCAGAATAAGCTGCTTCAGATAAATGTTGGTTTCGTTGACTGCAGTACCTCGGCGTGGAGTACAGATCACGTTGAAAACGGATTTCCTTCCTGGCTTGAATTTTGAACACAAATCATATACTTCTGGCTGAGAGAGTTTCTTTGCCATGTTGCTCACTTTATCATCTCAAGCTTTCAGCAGGTTTCACGCCTTCCTTCAGGAGGGACTTGATGATGCAGCGCTGCTCCACTGGGGCCCCAGCTCCAGACTGCCAGGCTTGCTGCTATCGTCCATCGCCACTCTCTGAGAAACTCTTTCTCCTCAGCTGCCCGTCCTGTCTCCAGTGTCAGAACCACCTTATCATAGGATGAAACACAGACGCCAAGCTGCGCACAGCAACACTGGAAACAAGGAAAAATAAATTGAATGCCCCTCGTATTTCTACTTCATCCCAATTTTTGTATTCTAGTCACTGCCACAATGAGAAAATTCTGGTTTCAAGATTAGTCCACATCCCATACAAGTTTAGGTGGAGCCATGACTTACAGGAGTCATGTTATTTTCTTTTCTTTCTTTCCTTGTATGTTTATCATACACACACTCACATTTACACTTACAAAACTTTTTCAGTACTTTCTCTCTCTCTCTCTCTTTTTTTTTTTAACAGCAGATGGCAGATGGATAAAAACAAGACACTATCGTCGGACGACTTGTTCAAAGATGTGTAAATAATACAACTATTTCATGTAACATAATTAGTTTTAACTGGAGAAATTTAAGTGAATACAGACCAGTTATAATAGATTTTAACTTAAGTATATGATCACAATGTAATTTAATATATTCTGGACGTTAAATGATTACTTACCTAGTTATTTATTTGCTGTTAAGTATAAGACTTTTTAATTTATATTTAGTTATGACTTACGTTGCTTTTACTTATTTTTGAAATAAACATATTCTGCTTATTGGTATGTTTTCTTTGTTTTAGACTCTTATGTCACGCTTGAAGAAAAGAAGGATAAGAGGGAATTTTCTTGAAACTGGATAAAACTTCCTTTTGTGACATCAGAAGAAATGTAAACAAAACTTGCGTGTGACGGACTAGTGAATATAGAAGTGAAGTTAAAGAAAATTATTTGGTGGTTTGGTAAAAGTGTTTGTAGTAAAATTTACTGGGAGAAACTGAATACATATCAACATGAAATATATGACGTTCTTTCTGCTTGCTTGTGAGTGATAATGATTGATCGATCGAATAATACTTCGTGATGAGTCGGGTGATGATTTCGTGAAGTGTTAAAAATTTGTGTGTCACTCGTCTGTTAGTAATGTTAATAATTCATTGTAGAAAAAGAATAAGTGGAATAACCTAGAATTTTCTAAATATTTACTTACATCTGTGGCAGAATGAAGAACAAAAGAGATAACATTTTCTTCGTAAGTCAAAATGTAGTTAGTGAAACGAATGATAATAATTGCAGTATCTTGTCACCGGCAGATTCAGAACGGAAGCACAGAAAAAAGAAGAAAAAGAAACTGGCACTCGACACATCTGGATGTTCAGGTAGCCCTGACAAATCGTGTACAAACGAAAACAAAAGTTGTGATTTATTTTCAGATTTAAATCCAGATAGCGTTGGAGGCCATAAGGAAAAAGTACGTAAAAAGAAACGAAATAAAAGCAGCTTCGTTAGTAATTCTGCTTCTTTAAAATCCGTTACTCCAGAGTCACAAGAATCTGAAAATATTGCTCAAGAGCAGCATTTAAATGATAGTTCATTTGAATATCATAGTAAGAAAAAGCGTAAAAAAAAGAAATCGCAATATGATGGAAGCATCACGATCAAATCAGGAGATTGTGATCACAATGAACAATTTGACACATATAATTCTCATAATAAAATAGATATTGGTCACGCCCAACGATTTGATACGTACAATTCGCATAATAAAGTGGACAATATGATAAATTTGGCTGATATCCCACAGCTAAATGAGGAAGATCATACGAGAGAGGAGCCTGTCAATATCACAAAAAAGAAGAAAAAGAAAAGAAAAGATGCGATAAGTTTAGATAGGAGTTCTTCTGTGTGTAGCGATGCTGATCGTCAGGTTGATGATGTGAATAATCCTAGTCAGAGTCAGGACGATATTATGAGTGAAAGTTTATTAACACCTCGTAGCAAAAAGAAGAAAAGGAAGCGGAAAGTAGGTGATGAGATGCATACTAATCATGGTGTTGAAGAAGAATTAAATTCAAATGAAAGAATGGTCGATGTCCTGGATAATTCTTTTCAGGCAAGACATTTATCGAGCGTGGAAAATGATATAACTGAGAATCAGAACAGCCATAGTATAAAGAAGAAGGAATTGAACAGAAGCATTCCGGAGACTCCTGTTAAGAAGAGAAAAGGAAAAGACAGTCTTTCTCCGAGCCTATCGAATCAACAAGGTGAAGAAGCGAACATGGAAGAGAAGCTAACTGAAGACAATACAGGAATTAGTGCTTCTTTGAAAAAGAAGAAAAAGTGCACTTTGGTGTCTTTAACTGATGAACAGAGTGATATCGATAGTACTAATGAAACTGTTGTTCAAGAGGATCAAATTAATGAAAGTAATGATACGAAGAAAAGGCATAAGAAAAGGAAATCTCAATACGATGGAAACGTAATAATCCAATCAGAAGACAGCGATCATAAACAAGTTGAGTCTCTCAGTTCTTCCTCAGATTCCACTAGGAAAAAGAAGAAACATTCTCGGCTTGTTGCTACGGAAGAATGTGCTGAAAACGAGAGTTGTGCTTCGACTGGGCACAGTACTGAAATATCTAATAACGCAAAAGTGGGGAAGTTCGCCCGCTTATCGCCTTCAATCAAAAGCGACAGTTGTACAGAGGCTAATAACACAAGTTGGGACGACGCTTTCGCAAGTTGTGAAGAGGAAGCGAAAGAACCTAGTTTTGTAGATTGCAGCCAGAGGAGTTTTTCTGATGTATTGGCCGAAACTTTTGATCATTCCAAGAGCAATCCATTATCCATTTCCCCGTCTCCTTCAAAAAAGAGACGTTCTAAAGAAAGCCCCAAAAGTGACGAAAATAAAGACAACTTGGAACGTATGCTTGATAAGTCATTACTAGGTCACAGTGCTAAGAAAAAAATGCTAAGTTTTTGTAGTAATTCCGGTTCAAATGGTTTGCTAACTTCAAACAATAAAACCATGAACGACGAAACTGTGGATGATGTTTTACAATCGGACAGTTTTTCAGGACGTAGTTCAGTTTCGAGAAAAAGAGAGTCTAGTAGTAGAGCACAGAGTGGTGAAAACGATAATGAATTAGTTGGTGACGATAGCGAAGACCACCCTGACTCATCTGTTAAAGTTCGCTCTTCATCAAAATCGCGCCACAGTAGAAAACTGAAAAAAGACCGCGAATCGCCAGACCTTACAGCTAATAAAAGATCCCTAAAAAGTAGCATGGTTTCTTCAACACCGAAGAGAAAAAAATCCGAAACCACTCCTAGTTCCAGTGCAGAGTCTCAGACGAATTTTCTCTCTAAAATAATGCAAGATAATTCGTCGGATATAGATGATGAACTTATTGCCGGAATGGAAGAAAATACTGCAGTACCTGAAGATGAAAAATACGTAAGTTTTTATCATCCGTAACTCTTTTTATCATTAACTCTGGTACATTTATTATTAATGTTTAAAATGAGATCCAGTCAATATCTTGTATAACGCGGTCTCACAAAGTTTCTGTTATTAAATATACAGGATTAGCGCAAATGATCTCCCTGATTTCGTTATCTCAGTTTCCTGATGGCATAGTGTGGTAAAAGTCTAAAGCGTACAGTATTGAAGAATACAACATGAAAAGAGAATGTCACCAAGTTTCATCTGCAAGTGCTTCATATACCTTCCTTTAATCCCACCCGCATGTCCATACGATAGTCCAATTGAGATATTCCATGTCAGATTGATAAATAAGTTTAAAGAAAAATGACCTTACTACTCATGATTTGCATGAAATGTAATATGAAGGACACATATGAGAAGGTAATTCTGCCAATTTTCCGAGTTTTATTGTGAAAATTGTTCCAAGATACATACGAAATTCAAAATTGTTGTTAAATAAAATTGCCATGCGCGCTTAATTACAAACGGTCGTAACTTTTTCTCTAATTGGAGTATAGCAAGCATTAAAACACCATTGAAAAGCTAATGAACATAACTTTTCAGCGTTACCCTACATGGTCTTCTCACGGTACATTACAGTTTTAGGGTCATTCACTGTAGCCTCTGACCTTTATCTCAAAACATACCATCGCAAAAACTTATAATAATAAAGTAAATAAAACCCCAACATATTTTTAACTGTAGAAGTAGGAGATTTACATAGTGATGTTTTTCAGATGTATATTTGGTAATTGCCCAATATCTGTTATTGGTAGCTTTTACGGCTATATATATATTGGTTGGAGTTGTAGTAACAGATGCATAATACGGCTCACATTTACAAGAAATGTAACTTTGTAAGTGCAAGTAAATAGCTTGCTTAATGATCTTATGAAAGATATACCGTCATGGTAGTTACTTTTTCCATTTCTCCTGGCTCAGAAAAAATTCTACATGTCGCTGTTCGTAGGTTAACCTTTGTAGTGACTGCTGCTTTGTTCACATCTAATATGTCGGACTTCTGTGGATATGTGAATGATAGTAATAGTCCATGTGGAAACAGAAAACTTACTTTAACTTGTCCTGTAAAATTATGAATATCCACAACATACCCAACCCACTACAGATTGTCATACGGAACAATGATATATCCACTAATATCCTCCAGATCCTGTCCTTAGTGGATTTAACGACACTGACTCAATTTTGTATTCAGCTGAGTTTAAATATTTTGGTTTCCACAGCTGTGTTTCACACTGATACGTGTCATCTGTGTGACTTACGTGTTAATCAGTGTCAATTACTTTTTTGTTATGGCGGATGGCAATTCATTTTTTTCCCTAGAATTTTTGTAATATCTTTTAAACTTGACATTTATTTAAATTATTTGAATGTTCCTTTAAATATAATTATAATATTTGTTTCCCTCCACTATCAATGATGTACTTTTTAAGTTACTATCATATCTGGTATATTGTCATAAATTAGTAATTGTAGATTAATAGTTATAAATTGTTTTAATTATAGTACTATTATAATTTGCAAACGTACTCTTATTTAGTACGTCTGATATATTCAATATACTATTAAGTGTACTGTTTCTATGATTCCTGACACCTTCCTCAGCAAATGTAGGTACTCATTTAAACAAATGTTCCAAGCTCACTTCTGTATCTCCTGCAATCTTCTCTGTCAGTATATAATGTCGGCCATCGTTTTAGTTTTCATCAGCACGTATTCCTACTTTAAAGGTTGAAAGATTCGGCACATTCCACATTCAAAACGAATATTTTGAAAAATGTCTCCCTAAGAGCTTTCTGCATACCTACAGGCGAGGCAGATTTCTGTATTTATTTAAACCTCATATTCCTGGCAAGCTATTTGAACTAGGGAAGAAAAATGGCTTTGATTCGTACACTCTGAAAAATGGAAGAAGCCCGTATGGGAATTTTCTTAAAAACGAAATTGGCAACAGTGCTGATGACAGTTGAGTAGGGAGATCTATGGAATTCGTGGACAGCCCTGCTGTCAGTTGCTGGTTCGAATCTCGCTTGAAACATAGATGTTATGTATTGTCTGTTCATGATTCATTTCATTACCACAATTCGATTCTTATTCTTTCCTTCAGTCTAAAAGACCCAGCCATGGAATGTAGAACTTAAAATAAACATAAATTTGCCTGATAGAGCTAGGCAGGGCCAGTGGGGTAGTTAGTGGAGTAAGAGTAGTATGACAGTAAAAAGATGGATATTTCAAGTGTGCAAGCCTACCGTTAAGTGAAAGAAATGGCAGTAGAAGATTGATAATGTCTTTCCATTTTTTTATGTAGCTTGTAATGTATGTCTTTGCCTTTATTTCTTCAGATCTTGAAAAATCTTTGTATAGCGATTACCTGGGACATTCCCAGACTTCATGAAATAGCTGTTCAATTGACTCGACCTTTAACTGAAGATCAAAAAGAAATACTTGAGGAAGAAGGAATCGAAATAAAACGAAATAAGTTCACCAAAGAAGAAGACAAGATCTTACTAGCTAATTGGGAGGAATTTCGTGAGGTAAATATTGTCGATCACTATATATCGTTAAGTTAAGAGAATCAACAAGTATATGTGTGATGAGTTACTGCATTTATTTTGTAGTCCCATAAAATTTATGAACGGCTCTGCTGTCAGTTGCTGGTTCGAATCTCACTTGAGACGTACAGTAGGTATTATGTGTTGACTTTTCACAATTCATTTCATTATCGCAGCTCAATTCTTATTTGGTCTTTTAGCCTCAAGTTCAAGCATGAGACGTAAAACTTACCCCCAAAAAAGTTTACGTTGTTCTATTGGATGAAGGGGTCTTGGGAGGGAAAACGTAGTAGTTTTCATCATTACTTTACAGGATGCCAAAATATGTAAGAGCAGTAGAAGATAGTAAGTATACAGAGCAGGCTTCCCAATGCTCCTATATTTCCTGTATATTTGCGTCTCCTATATTTCCCACTTTTTAACGAAACCTCCTATATTTTTGTGGCATTGCTACTTCCACTTGTGAAAATAACTTAAGGAAATAAGATGTGGATGGTTGAAGGGCCTTTTGTCTCCACAGTATGGTGGTTGAATGGAGACTCTTCTGTGTTTCGTCCTTTCCTGCTTATTGTCTAAAGATAATTACACCAAACAGTATACAGTTAGCGCAAAAAGTATTTATACATCTACAAAATGGAACAAACAATAAACTGATTTCGTCATATTCATTAAAAAGTTGTATGAAGTATTAATTTTAAAGATTTATAAATAATTTATTTAGGTGTATCAATACTGTTTGCACTAACTGTAGCAAATAATTATAGAATAAGTTTAGAGTAGAATGTATGTTCATATAACAGTTGGTGTAATTTCCATTGATTTTTTTTTATTTATACCGATTGGATAATTGAAATGTTTCTTTTTCACAGCTTCACGAAACTTCTTTTATTTTTTCGTCGTGATTTCCTATATATATATATATTTCATTAGCATTGGAAAGTCTGACATAGTCCATTTCCTATTTTGTTTTGATATTGTATACAATTGTTAAAGTGATTGTTGTGATTTAAAGAAGAAATTGGAAATCCCAGAGAAATTGCCAGCAAACTAATTCGATCTGACATTTGAAAAACTATATATAAAATATTGAAATCCTGTAGAGTAGAAAATGCCCACTGTAGATATACTAATGCTTTTTTTTTTTTTTTAAATCGCCTTTAATGATTAAAGCTCTTCTTTAATAATAATAATAATAATAATAATAATAATAATAATAATAATAATAATAAAAGTGTCATCAACTCTTTGCATAAAAAAGGGATAATCTAGAGCCACCAAATTTTGTTCACTGATAGACTTTCAGTAGATCTAATCACGTACGAAACCTTTTTTCTAGATTTTCTGCTTTGGGGGAATTACGAAAGTCAAAAAGTATAGGACGTTTTTAAGTCTCAAAAACTCCGTACTTCTATGCAGCCATCATTACATACTGGTTGTACATGGTTACATAACCGCTGGGCAGTCTTCTTTCTCTTTTTATCCAGGTTGTGAATTAAAACTTGTCAATGACAGGAGCGTGCAATTAGTTTCTCATACAGAGCAGTTTAGTTAGCAGCTATCCGTGGTTTTATGTTTAACCCTATGTTAAATAGTTTCACGTATTCAACTCAGAGCTAGTTAAGGTGTATGCAACGGGTCTCACACAAATTTTATTTGGTTCAGCGTAATTTTTTTTCTTTGAAGACCTACATACATGCAAGAAATTTTCACATAAAATCAGTTCCTCTGACAACACTGCATGTATCTGACGTCAGTTGAAATTTGTTCACAATTTTGCAATCTACACAAATATATCAAATGCGTAATATATTGGAGACTCCAAAGAACAGGGATCAGCAGCGTAGGGATTACCAAAGCATTTATTTAAGCATATTCTACCTCAATTACTCTCTCACACAGAAAGTAATATATCTGAATCGTATTTTGTGCGCACGAGAAATTCGGCTTCTCTTATATTGGTGCGAATGAAGTGCGTCATTTTCAAGGACTGAAAAATGAAAACGAAAATTCTTGATTAAACAAAATAGTCGTCACCTGTAGCCAAATACTTTGGCCAATGATTCGGTTTGGTATTAGAAGAAGTACAGATTCTGCGATGCTAAGAAGTACTCAACTGCACATTGCACCGCCCGATCGATCATCAGCGAAGATCTTTGCTCCCAGGAAGCGATAGAGATGCCGGAAGAGGTAGCAGTAGGCAGTAGGAGAGATAATTGGAGGAATAGGGGTAATGAGGGTTTCATACTGTAATTCATGGGGAGCTTGGGACTGTCCTTTGCGCGATATGTTTTTTGACTGTTGCTGACAAGTTTGAGGTGCAGTTTGAGGAGTACAGCATTGTAACAATTCGCAGCAGTGAATGTTTTGTGTTGACATGATGCCCCCCTCCTTCATAGTATTATGGATTCTGTTTTACTTAATTATTAAACTTTTGTCCGTGATTGTATTTTTAGTTGATTACTCTTCAAATGACCCACAAAGAACAGTGAAAAATATTTTGGATATTTCAAAACTAAATTGTAATTAATTTATGAATTCTTTATCTTTAATAATAATAATAATAATAATAATAATAATAATAATAATAATAATAATAATAATAATAATAATAATAATAATAACCTATGTAATTCTGTCTTTGAATTTGTTTGCAATCACTTACGTTACACAAGTGATCTGTAAGTTCATACATTGACAAATATGATGAGAAAAATATATTCGTAGGTACACATATTTACTATTTTACCACGAGTACTGTAAATGCATAACCTCTGCACGAGTCACAGATCAAAACTACTTCGCTTTCCTATGTCGGGAGTAGTTGCGACGCTAAACTAACAAAAAGAGGACTCCGAATCAAACTGTGGAGCGGATCTCAACATTTAAAAAAACACAGAAATGTGTCATTCTACTGGACTTGTATTCTCCATATATCTATGTATATTTTACATTAGAAGTCTAAAGTATGTACTTGTTTCATATTTGTCAATACCTAGTCATGGTTCGATACTTGGGAAGTTCCAACACATACCAATTAACATTAAATTACACGCATTAAAATCATTCCACCAAAGCTTTGTTTTTCCATTTCACCATGAACAAAATATGGATATTGGTGTAAAAATTATGAATGTCTTGATTTCTTAAATAAATAAAGTTGTTTGTTGCTATGACTACAATACCTCTCGCGTATGTCCCGTTCTATGTTAATCTTAGATAACACATAGTACAACCGCAATTAGTATCTTCAATAACATATGAGGTGAAATGATGGTTTCGGAAACCGTCCTGGACGTTGATTACGATCCAGTCCTTGTTCTGACTGTTTAGGATTGTCATCACAGATCCATTTTTAATCTGAAATGATAATCCGATACAGCAAACTTTCCCAGTTATTCCGTATATTCACAGAAATTCACTCCTCCAGACGGCAATTCTTGTTGGCTGGTGTTAATACATGTGACACCCATGAGTCCAACTTTTTCACCTCTAGACAATGCTTTTGTTGGCCGATGTCAACTCGTGTGTCATCCATGAGTACAACGTTTTCACTTCCAGACAACGCTGTTGTTGGCCGGTATCAATTCATGGGACATCAACGAGTCCAACTTTCTCACCTCTAGACGGCGATTCTTGTTGGCTGGAGTTAACTCATGTGACACACCTCCAGACAATGCTTTTATTGGTCGGTGTCAACTTATGTGGCGTCCATGAGACCAACTTTTTCACCTCCAGACGGCGATGCTTATTGGCTGGTGTTAACTCATGTGACACCCATGAGTGCATTTTTTTTTTCCATCATATCGACTGCACGGAGCCGCCAAAAGACAGTAATGTGGTAGATGTCTAACCCGTCTGCAGCAGTATGATCACTTTTTCGAGGATCTGCTCCCACGGTGTTCCAGAGACTGTGATGTTTACTCCATAGGCTATAAATCCAAATAGAGTAAGCATTACTTCATGTAGTCGTTGATCGAATATTTTGCCCGAGCATTAACGAAGAAACAAGTTATCAGTAGAGTAATAACTTCTTTCACCGCTAACCACACATAGGCATATTTGAATTCGTAAATAAAGTAAATCTTCAGCATAATTTGAACTGAAAAAAAACACAAGAATAATAAAATATTTATCAGTGTATTCTACCATGCATGACACAACGAAGCTGCACGAGCCAACGATACCTGATCAAAATAACGCGCATCCGATATTCATGAAAAGAATATTATATTTTCCAAGCTTCCATATGCTTACATTCCTTTACTACAGAAGAACAAATTTACGGCAATACCATGTATGGATGGCTAACTCGAGTAATATTAACAGATACATATGATGATGAAATTAACTTGGCATTGTTACTAGAACGTAACTACGTAGCTTCTTTTAATTACATGTCCAAAGCCCAAGTGACTGTTGCATCATGCATGCATCCTTTGTCTCTGCTGCTCATGTGAGTCCCACCTACCAGGTTGACGTTACTACAGGCAGGACTGTGATTAGCTGCTGGCGGCGGCCAAGGACGTCGACTGCTGATATACATGTTACGAGAACATACAATGAATAGTTAACGCTATGGACAAAGAAATAGCAGCCTTTAAAATAAAATGATTAAATTGTCTGAGATTGGACACACAAAGATAATGCACAAATAAGTTTATCAGAAGACATGATGTTGGACGGTGTCCACATTGCTGATTTTGCAGTGCTGTGTCACTGGAACAAAGCAAGAACGCTAACCACTAGCGTACTCCTACTCGATAATATTCGGCATGTGTGCTACGTCAGGGTAAAGGGTAAATTGTTCGTATGATTGTGTACAACCAAAGTAAATTTGATATTTATTATCTTACAAAGTGCCATGATGTTGACATCCTAATCTATTGTTAATCTTCTCATTACAGGAATATGATATATCAAGTCCTGCACCATTTTTAAAGTTTGACCATAAGCTTCTACCGTATTCAGAAAGGAAGAACTTCTTGATATATATGGGAAAAGGATTACCTGATCGTACTCTTCGGCAGATTTATCACAGGTTTAAGTTAATAGTCCCAGAAATTGCAAAAGGACAGTAAGTGTAACAGGAATTCTTAGGTTTTTCTTCCATACTTGCTAAGATCGAAATAGTGGTAGGATATGCTCGAAATAATAAGACTTATATTTACGCTGCAGGATACCTATGTCATAAATGAATAAAAAGTATTCTTAACTTCTGTTGAAAATTTGAATTCAGATTATTCTGATCCTCACTGGAATTTTTGTTTGTTTGTTAGCGTAACACACAATTACTTCATTCATTTATGTTGTGGAAGTAGGTAAACGGCAACGTTTCATTTTCATTTAACATTGGGCGCATACAGAGTGTACAGCCCAAACGGCGCATCCGATTTAAAAAATTTCCTTCACTTTATATTGAAAACGTCATATTTGGAAACGGTTTTACATTTCTCCTCTTAGTTTGTTGTAGCTCTGATAATAACAGAGTTACCCTGTCAGAGGACTTCTGAGATAGTCTTATATTTCGCGTCTAATGCAGTTGGTGTTAGATAATGATCATGAAATTGCTAATGAATTCGTAGAAAGAAAAAAAAAATGAAATGAAATATGTATGTTTTACGTCCCACGGTTATGCCGGTTAGGCTAAAGGAGACAGTGATGATGAGAGATGAATGAAATGGTGGAATGAAGGAAGTGGGATGAAACGGGAGAACTCCGAGAAAACCCACGAGCACGGTGTTTGTCCACCACAAAGTCCACACGGCACGAGCTGGAATCGAACCAGGGACCCCAAGCACCGGAGGTGAACACTCTACCACTGAGCTACCCAGGGTTTTACGGTCATTCATGCACAACATAGGTGTTGAATATCATAGTAACTATTCGGATGTCCACTTCAGGAATCGAAAAATGGGTTACCACATTAAAGATAAAAACATTTAAAAAAAATACCATCTCAGTGCATTAGCTATGCAAGCACTAAACTTTAAAAACAGTGATAAAGAAACTTTGCTTATTAGAAAAATGGATCTCGTATACAAATAAAATGAAGTATTTATTATGAATGACTACTCTTTATTATGCTTACGTACATATGTTTACTTCCATTGATTTTATCGTTTTACTTATTTAGAATATTGAAAATACTAACCAGGCATAAAAATTATATTTTCTATTGGTTGTGTTCTTCCGGAAAGCTACGTCACTAGACGCCACTGAAATGCTCCATACATTATTAACCAATTTACTGAATGTTTTTTGTTCTTATTTCTAGATTCACAGAGGGAGAAGATCAGTTTATACGAAAATTCGTTGCAAAGTACGGAAGAGATTTTGCTACTCTTGGGAAATTGCTTAATCGAGATAGGCAGTGTGTTAGAATGCGTTATGAGACTATACAACAGGAAAACGGTATGTTGGTATTATTACGAATATGCTATTCATAATTATATTATGATTCCAAATTATATCCATAACAATGAAAAATCTTAATAGAAAGGTTTTGCCCATTCGGCTGTTAACAGGTTCAGAGCAAAAACTATAAGACAGAGGAAGATTTTTTTTTTCTTATAATTCGGTATCCACCCAGCGTCGTGAAGCAAACTGGAGAGCCACGTAAATAAAGATGTGATTGTCACTAGGAAAAAAAAAAAACTGATACTCCTATACAGGTAGGCTCGCAATGTGTGTTTTGACCATGTTCGTCGCGAGACTGGATGTAGTGTTGTTTCGTCGGTCGCTCACAGATGCAGGCTTAGGCCCGCAAAGGCTTTCACATCATTCCCTTGTAGTACAGGTACAAAAGCATTGTTTTTATTATACATATTCTTTTTTTTACGATTATTATTTCTGTCCATTTTCTCTGTACTCGTTTTGAGCACTTTGTTTCTACTGCCTTTTCATAGTGTTCATATTTCTATTCTTACAGCGAATTACTCTACACAAAAAACTTACATGTTTCATAATTTTAATTTTTCTAAAATATTAGTTGAATACAAATATAGACACAAACTACAGCATTTAAGATTATGTGGGTGAAGATTTTGCTGATTATAGGAAAAAGAATTTATTGACTTTAATTAATTGTATTGAAAGTGTGAACTGATTATGAGCAGTGCCGCAGTGTTTCACAACACATTTGACACAAATATTGTAAAAGGGAGGGAAACCTATCTCTCCCTTTCATAATATATATATATATATATATATTTTTTCCTGTTTCAATGATGCACTTCCACATGTTTGTAACAGCAATCTTGAAACAAAGAAGTGAAAATTAACATGTATCAATGTTACCAATATAAATTTAGAAACATCCATACTAACAAGAATAATGACCTGTATTGAGTACTGTTCGGAAACGTAATACCTATCTAAATATCTCGAAAGGTGGATAGTTGTGTAAATTCAAATGAATACATTAAGAAACAGATGAAGTTGAATATAAATTCCTTCGATGCTGCAGGTAAATAGCTACAGGCAAATGGTTATCGATCTGAACCCAGATATTCACACGGTCAATTCTTGTAATGATTGGTTTATGTTGAATTTTGAATCGGATCCCATTGAGTGCTCAAAATGCAATGTGGTGTTTTAGTACACATATGAGACTACAATCTGGACAGTTTTGAACACATTTACAAAAGACATTTCTGTGCAAAATTCAAATTTTATTTTGAATTTTTGAAGTATTATTTTTATTGTACGGATTTTTTCAATATAGTAGAACTTGTAGAACAATCTTTAAGCTTTTCAATGGTGTTTGTTCCATGTCTCTAGTGCACATATTAACCATTTTATGACAATTTTTGATAATCACTGTAACGGAAGTAATACCCTTTTTTAAAACTTTTGAACACCCTGTATGGGGAGATTTTCAGGAGGAGAGAGGTAATATTTGGGATTTTTTCATCTCCCACTGTACCAATTTTACGAAAATCCGAGATGGTCAAGGGTGATGACTTGTTGATTTGTCATGGAATGTCCCAAACCCATTATAATGTGTAATGTTAAATTTTAGTACAGTAATTGTTTAAATGACCGGAAGTGTAATTTTATTCAGCTCTGTCGATTGTTGTATATCTTTGTTTAATATTATAGCTAAGAAAACTTAACGTTTAAGGGTTAATCATAATTTTTCGCCTATAGCTAGAAGCACGAGTTTTTCGCAATGCGCGATAAAACTAAATGCTTCAGAATTAAGTAGTTTTCAGTTTCTTGAAGTTTTATGATATTCTGTGTATTTTCATTGGTTTCCATTGTGCGATAAAACGCGAAATTTGCAATTTTGCGTGAAATTTCTAACAATACGTGAAATAACGCGAAATTTAAAAATAAAAGTACGTTTTCATTATTGTAAAAACGTCATTTTTCCGCTGACGGAAGGGTATAACGTGGCAGAAACGGTGTATTTTGGGTGATTCGGACACGGCTGTAGAGAACATGTTGCGCATTAGCTATCACCATCGCAGCTAGATGGGGAGGATTTTCCTTCGGTTTGATGTAATATATATATAGGGTAACTGTCCCAATAATTGACAGTATAAGAACAGTGTTTGACAAATTGCAAGTTTCTTCACCCTTTAAATGAGCCTGGCTTACTGATCTCTCGTAGAGGTACGAAGGCATCCTTCCTTCATCTATATAGACCATCATAAAAATAATAGACTAATAATAATTATTTTTTACAATATGTATACGAAAAGTTGATCATTGTACCAGTAATTGACACCAAGATTTGTGAGATTCACCAGTAATTGACACCTTGTGAGCCAGTAATTGACATCTCCTAATATCTTTTTCTAATGAACCATATAATTTTCTACCAACTTATCAAGCTGATTTATAAGTTTCCACCTGGATAAACATGTTTATTTCTTTCGCTAATATAGCTATTATAGTACTATTTTGCACTGTCCATCGATTTTCTGTTTTCTTTGGAGAACTACTACTTAGAGGCAAATATTAACAGTGGTGTGGGATTAACAACACTGCAAAGGAAAAAAAAGGTGGCAGTATTTGCTTGTACCTAGTCCCGCAGTCTTGTTGCGTCGGAAAAAAGACGACAGTGTCAATTCTGGTACACTGTCAATTATTGGGACAGTTACCCTATATATATATAAAATTGAAGTGAAATTTACAATGTCAAGTGAAATATTAGTGTATTTTGTTTTTAGGTAATTAATGGTTTATTTCTGTAATGATCTATGAATAAAAGGAACAATTGTAAAAATGTCAGGGAGTATTTTTTTCCACAAGAGCTACAAAATGGGAAACTATTTGGAAAATGTGAGAAAACGCGAAATATGAAAAACGGAACGCGACATTTTTAAATTCTTCGTGCGAAAAACTCGTGCCCTACCTATAGCTCATTATCCATACTTTGTACTGTCGTCTTGTTAGAGTCATAATAGGAAGCTTAATCAGATTATTCTTCAGTATCAGTTTCACATTAATAGATGATGAAGTCATTAGGTTCATTTTTTTTTCCTTATCATTCTTCAAACAGTAATATTGTGAAAGTGTTCTAACGAAATTTTCTAATTAATATTTTATAAAATTTATATGATTTTTATTTCAGATAATCGTCTGAAATGGACGTTAGATATGAGAAGTGAACTGGTAGCTACCGTGTTGTCAGTTATGGACCTCTCTGACGTGTCAAAATTAAGAAATTGCCAGATACCTTGGACTCAGGTGGCGAAGAAGACTGGCAGTAGTTTATACAAACTGATTAAGCAGTGGGAAGTCAACATCTATAGCGGATTGTTCGCTGAGCGTGCCTATACTCATTACGAAATTATCGACAAAGTAGTAAAAAGGTGAGTTTTAATTGTTCGGGAATTCAATGGTTTTATCAAAATGAACTCGAAAAGACTCTCGATCGATAATGACTACGATAATTTTGGTAGTGTTTGTTTGGGCGTTCAATTTTAAGGAGTTTGGTGTACCAAAAGCTCTTATTTTATATACATGTATTTACTCTATCTGTACAGGTATGTCCGTCTCAAGAACGGACCACCACCAAATTTGGTCAAGATGTGGAGGGTCACAGCGAAAGTGGTAGAAACCACTATTGCCGTCTTTCACATTGATCACTGCAGAGCCAAAACAGTAATGGATAGCGATAAGCTGTTTTCTATAATCGATTAATCATTCCAAGAATACATTTAATCTCTATGCTTCCCTCTCTTCGAAGTTATAACACCTCCTGTTTTTTCTCGTTAGCTAATCACATGAAAATTATGAAACTTTTGTCACTTCCGGACGTAATCTCCCTGCAGCCGTACGCATTTTTCCCAACGTCGACGCCTGATTCCATGGCCCCAGCGAACGCTTCTTTAGGAGTCTGTTTTGACCACTGAGAAATTGCTGATGCAATAGTGGCATGGCTAGTGAATGTGCTACCACGGAGTATGTCTTTCATTGTTGGAAACAGCCAAAAGTTGCTAGGAGCCAGGTTAGGTGAGTAGGTAGCATGAGAAAATATTTCGAAATTGTCACGAAGAAACTCTTCCGTTACGTTCGCCCGATGCGCTTGTGTCTCTTCTTCCCCGATTTTTTTTTTTTTTTTTTTGTGTGTGTGTATGTGGGGGAGAGGATAAATTGTGTGCTTCCATTGAGCAGACATTGTCACAATCGATGAAAAAAAGTCCCGTTTATGCCGTCATCATGCATCAACATTGCCTGACAACATGCTACGCGCACAGCCTTGGGGTCCGTCAGCATTCGTGACACCCACCGGGAGGACACTTTTCGCATTTTCAGGTCTTTATGTAGGATTGTGTGCACAGATCCCATGTAAATGCCAACTTTGGAGGTGTTGTGTTCCACACACATTCGGCGATTCCCCAAAACAACTTTTTCCACTCGTTCGATCGTGTCAGACCGGCTTCTGGAAGGCCGAGATTGTCGTGATTGTTACAAGACGTTCTGCTTTCTTTGGACAGTCGCACCCAGAAACGCACAATAGACACATCCATGACATTATCTTTATATGTCTCACTTAACTGGCGATGAATTTCAAGCGGTGTCCACTTCTATAATTGTAGTAGCTACGTAGGCATAATTTATACCGTTCATCAAACGTTGTTAGAGTCATCAAGTCTAGGGGACTCAGGTGAGCAAGTCATGTGACCAGAATGGAAGAAAGTATGTACGCTTTCAAAGTTTTAATTGAAAGTTCAATCGAAAATGACCAATAGGAAGACCTAAGTGTAGATGGGTGACAATATTAAGATGGATCTCACAGACTCACAGAAGTAGGAACAGAAAGTAGAAACTAGATTCAGCTAGCTAAGGACAGAAGTCAATGGAGAACTTTTGTGAACGCGGCATTGAACCTCCGGAGTTACTTAGTTTTAGCTGCGTAGTAATAGTAGTTGAGAGGCAATATTAACAATTAAATTATAAATCTTTATTTCTGTTATAAGCATGCAACATACAGTACATACATGCAAGGGACCCATGGCATTGTTTATAATTTATGAAATGTAAATAATGCCACAGGCCCCTTAGTTTTGTTCCGCGGACCACCAATTGGGGATTATTATTCTATAGATAGGCGATCGAGAAGCGGGAGAGGGGAGGAAAGTTCATAGCAACAACTTTCTGCTGGTCTAGTGTGGTTGTTCAAGTTGCAGAGGCAGGATCGGAAGTGAAGAGGTGTTGTACTTGTGATGTTTGGTGTTCGTTGTATGAAGTATGCCTGTGTGCAGATAATAAGCATATCAGTTTCCAGTTACTCCACGTTCAGTTCTTCCTGGTTGTTCAGGTATTTATTATCGTGAATTCGGGAAGTGCTAGGTGACAAATTTTCTGCTCGTTGCAGCATTTGCCGGAGCGTCTTTCCTCTCAGTAACAACGGAAGACAAGCTGTAACAGGTCACATGAAAGATAGCCGTGTTCATATGCAGATGGCCGTGTTCATCTTAATATTAGGAACAGCTAGTGTCTTTCTGAATTTAAAATTAAAAAAAAAAAAAGTATCTTCTGAGTTGAGAGTATCATCCTATTTGTGTCGGATGTTACAGAACTTAAGGGTTTCTAATGCCTGCTGAAATGTGAATTCTATGATGCAAATAGATATGAGTTTATGGACGAAACAAAATAGTTTACAAGGATTTTTAGTTAAAAAGAAATTTATCATACCTATTGGCATTACCATGGCAAAACGAGACGGTTCCAAGTAGATCAAAATTGTTATGTTGGCCTGCATATAGCTAAGTATGTTGCTAAGTCCCCTGGTCGTGGTGCGTTGCAATGTGGACGTGAATGGTAACATCCAGATGGCTTGCATGGAATACTGATGAGTAGTGAGTTTGACTGGGATGGCAGTTAACAGATGTTCAACGTATCATCGAAGAAAAACATCAGGATGATGGACAGGAACGAATTACAATTCTACTCTAACGCCGCTTTTGCAACATGTATCAATCAGGTTTTGCATTTATTTATATGCCACAGACGTGAAGTCCACAAAGAAAGCAGTACGCTACAACGCAACATGATTTCGGAACGCCATGGAGAAGGCTTCAGGGAAGATCGCTGAAGGTAGGATGAAGCGGTGCATGATAAGATTATAGGACCATTGTACAGAGGTTGATTCATTTATATTGAGCGAAGACAATGTGCAACTGTACCGTGCATGCGTAACCCATCACCGTGAGATTCTCACGAGGCAAGCAGTAGTATCTCATTAGTCACGCAGTAGAGCAGTGCGATCGAGTGTAGTCTAATGTCGCCGAAACTGAATCGATTCTGGGAGGGGTTCATTGTTGCCCTTTCCGACGCAAAGTTCACGGTATCGCGCATCTTAAAGATGTGTAAAGTGTATAATTTTCGTGTAGGTCGTGCCACTGTGAATCATATATGGAAATCTGTAAATCGCTGAGCAAAGCAACGTTTATGTAAAAATAATAAATGTGTAACAGTTTCGCCAACTAACTGAACATATTGGCTTCATCAGACACTCACTGAACAAAGCAACCTTTATTTATAAAATAATAAATGTGTAACAGTTTCGCCAACCAACTGAACATATTGGCGTCATCATGCTACAGTGTCGTCTGATGAAGCCAATATGTTCAGTTGGTTGGCGAAACTGTTACACATTTATTATTTTATAAATAAACGTTGCTTTGTTCAGTGAGTGTCTGATGAAGCCAATATGTTCAGTTAGTTGGCGAAACTGTTACACATTTATTATTTTATAAATAAACGTTGCTTTGTTCAGTGAGTGTCTGATGAAGCCAATATGTTCAGTTATTTGGCGAAACTGTTACACATTTATTATTTTATAAATAAACGTTGCTTTGTTCAGTGAGTATCTGATGAAGCCAATATGTTCAGTTGGTTGGCGAAACTGTTACACATTTATTATTTTTACATAAACGTTGCTTTGCTCAGCGATTTGTATTTCTAGTTTAAGATATTTACGAATGCAAAACTAGTAGGAACCAGTTGGAAGTATGTGACACAGAATCCTGGGCCTACAACACCTACGCGAGCAACTAGAAACCTACCTCCCGTGAAGAGGATCTTGCCGCTATTGTGTGTAGTTCGACATATAGCGACCACCGAAAAATCCCGTCAAATAGCGTGCGATGGTCAGTAAATGCCGTACATGCAGGCGACAATCAATAGCGTCATTCACAGGAATTTACTCCTCACGGTCGTTCGCAAGTGCAATATGCACGCCCTGAAACCGTGTCATGTGTCTAAGCGAGAAATGCACTGCAGGAGGCTGTATGAACATCATCTCACGGGTGATCAGTAGAAGCTCGTTGTTATCCTTAATGAGGCGTGAATTGACCTCACAGAATGTGTTAAAGTTCGAGCCATTGCATACAGACCTATTGACGCCAAGGGGGAAGCATGTTCTTCCGCCAGTGCGCAAAGAATTTCCCAAAAGGATTCATGGTTATGGCCAGTTTCTCGTACAGGGGTAAACTTCTTCGAAATGTGGAGCGAAACGTCAAAATTAATGTTGTTTACTACCAGACTCATATCTTGGTCTTGACTGAAATGTACCAGCATGAAATCCCAGCATTGTGTGGACAAGACGTGAACTAGGTAGAACTTCACCAAGACAGGGCATCCAGAAAACAATGCTGGAATTCTATCGCCGTATGGAACAGGAAGCTGGAATTTCGATAGTTCGCTTCTCTGACATCTCTTTCAAGAATCCACCAGTGAACTGTTGTGCTTTTGGACTTCTCAACGGCGCTTGTCCTATTGTCCGCATCGTCTCCGGCCTCTGGAAAGCCCGTAAAGAGGAGTGGGATGCAATATCCATGCTCCAGCTACAACGTAGTCTCCTACAATGCAAATTCCGATTCCGAGCAATAGTCAGTAGATGTGGCCTGCAGATCGAACACAACCGGTGATGGAAACACAGCATTTCCTAGTACACATCGTGGCACATTCAAATTCTGCTCAATATAAATGAATCAACCTCTATACTCTCTTCCAATCATCGACAATCCATATTCAGTCGGAAAGCCTCCATGCTTCGGAAATAGTGAAAAATGTATTGTCTAGCAAAATCAAATAAATGAAACTAGAATGTTCGAAAAATTGTTTAGTTAATGTGTTATGCCTTGGTTATGTTTATTAAGTATTGAGTTTTATTGGTGGTCTAATTACTGTGTTCCGTATCATCACGTACGACATTATAATAGATACATATATTGTAAACCTTTTTGGGGGGAAAGGGTATCTTTTGTATGGTAGCTTTATCAGGCATATAATAAAAGGAAAAGCTTATTTTAAACAATATAAATCGTTCCGTACCAATCCTTTTCACCATATAAGTACACCACGTCATCCTGTCTTTACTTATTTTCATTGATAAGGAAAACACGGCCGTGAGTATTTGAAATACAGGGTGGTATTTCTCCATGACATGATCTACCAATGCACCATCCAAATCGATACATGCCTGGAGAGTTGTCACAAGCATTTTGACAGACCCGTACTGGTATCCTGTGGAACTTTTCTGTGGTAGCTTCCCGTAGTTCGACCAAATTGTATACGTGATGTTGATACACTTTACCTTTTTAAAACACCTCATAAGAAAAAGTCATGTGTGTCAAATCGGGAGATCGAGCTGGCGCGTAATTGTTTGTTGCAGAATACAAATGCAACGCCCACACTGTTTCGCCATCCTGTCTGGCACACACTAACGGTTCTAAGTCCAGTGACAGTTATCCCCACTCTCAGACTACACAATGTTGCGATATCAAAAATGTATGTCCAGAATTACAAATACTTCAGTAAGTCAAACATAGTTATGGACCACCCTGTAGATATCAGATTCCAACTGAGATTGTTAAAACTGGAAGGTTAGTGAAACAAACTGAGTTTTGCACTGTGTGTAATTTCTATGTATTACGGAGCGATCTTTTAACTTTGCTTTTCTCCTTGAGTGTAAAAAGCTTTTCATTTTTTCACTTCTTTATTTATTTTTCAGCATTTATGAGTCTGATGTGGCCAATTCCGTGGAATTTCCATGGCACGATGTGGTTCGTGATTTCCCCGGAGTTCATCCGGCACTTGCTGCAGTAATAGTGCGAGGGTTTTGTAAAAGCTGCTTTAAGGGTGATGTTGGTCGTACGTGGCGAGGTATGTAAACTTTATAACATTAGATTTCGTAAATAGTAATCAAAATGTGCTAAAAGATTGCATTATATATCATTTTTATAATAATAATAATTTTACTTGTAATGTAAAAATGTAAGTTTGTAACGCCAATATGCAAACTTCAAAACATTTAAGAGTTATGGGTTGCATAAACACCTAGGCGAAAACATTTATTCTTCATTCTTATAAACACAAGATGCCTCATGGGGCTGCGGTGGCTCAGTAGTAGAGCGTTCGCCTCTGATGCAGGGGGTCCTTGGTTCGATCCCTGCTCGCGCCAAGTGAGCTTTGTGATGGGCAAACACCGTGTGTGGGGTTTTTTTCGAGGTTCTTCCGTTTTCTCCCACTTCCTTCATGTCCTTCATTCTCATCATTACCGTATCCTTCAGCATAGCTGGTGTAATTGTGGGACGTTAGACTTTTTAATTTCATTTCCAGACGCCACAGTCTGTCAGTCACACAAAGCTCCAGTGGTTCACACTCAAGACAAGAGTTGTCAATAGCTACGTTGCCTCATACCTGACGCCAAGGTATGTCGCTAGTGTAAAGGCAGTTTGGAAACTAGCTAAGGGCTTGGGGGGAAAAACTAGTAATAATAAATAGAGTAATAAAATAAATTATCTTTTGATGCGTTGTATTAAATTGCAATCCACTGAAATATATTTCGTTTCCTTTCTCAATTACTGGAATTATCTTCTGGCAGACATATTCAGAATAACGACTGCTGCTTCGATTTTGCATCCTGCTGGTGGTTTGTTAATGTGCAGAAAACAAAACTTAAAAATGTCCACCTTAATTAACAGTTAATAATTGAAAGAAATGTAAAATATCGGAGAACTAGATAGAACAGGACGATTAAAGTCAACCACAGTAGGCTGCCTATAAATATTGAGTGTCACCATACGTAAAACTGTTATTGGAACTTGGGTCAATCCAAATGAAATCGACTAATGATGGTTGCTGACGAAATTTAGTTTTTGATTAATTTTTTACCTAAGTTTGTACAGTCCGCAGAAAAAAAACTGTAACATGAGCATGTAAGTTTATTGTGAAACAACGTCTAACAGCGCAGGGAATCAACATAACGTCTAAGTGGCACGAATCATGTTAGGAGAAACCTCGGCGTATTCTCCTGCACACTTATCTTGGAGCAAAAGACTTCGTCATTTCACAATAAACTTAAATGCTCATGTTGCAGGTTTTCTGCTGCAGACTGTACCATATTTTGAGAGTTGAAAACGGGTATTCATTTATTTTTTAGCCGCGCAGGTTTTGTCGTAGCGGCCATTTTGTATAGGTGCCTGAGCGTATTTTGAACTTTTCAGAGGATTCCGTTAAACGCTGTAACTTTTTAGGTTTTAAAGATAATGAGTTCAAACAAAAACCATATGAAAGATAATGGAATGGACAACATTCTGTGTTCTGTGCACATTGAGACGTACTTTAGAACGTCGAGGAAAGAAGCTCTGAACATTGATGTTGGAAACCTAAAAATGTCCATTTTAGAATGTACATTTTGAAACGAAATAAATGAGACTCACCTTCAATTTTTTGTCTACATAGAGACTAGATAATAGAAAACGTTCCAAACAAGTTTCAGATCTGAGAACCATATACTTGATTTTTTGAAAATTTTTAAACATTGTGAATTTTCGAAAATCGTGTATTTTCACCATCAAATATCTCAGGAAGGACGCAAGTGAAAAATCTGAAATTTGCACAAAATAGACGACAGTTGTTTAGTAACAAGTGAGTGAAATTGCATCACTGAGACTTGAGTGGTTTCTGAGTTACAAGGGTTTTCTTCACTGGGACTTAATATCGTGAAGCGCCATTGGAGTGAATATAAACTTTGTAGCAAAAGTCAAAATAACACGAAAGTAATGTTAAATTTGTAAAGTATGCATAATTTATGAATCATATCTTGTACAAAAAACGGAAGTCGTCTGTTATTTCTTTTCTGTCTATAGCGCTGCTGTTAAGACTTAGTGAGGTAAATAGTTGACTAATTTGGGTACATGGTTTGGCACTGATATTGAAAGTACGACCGGTAGAGTTGTGAACTCTGTGGGTGTGAGTTTCCGGAGAACCTTAGTGATTGGCACCCACACTTTGTCATTCGTACATAGTTTAAAAGAGGTTCTTGGGCCATCGGGATGGAAAAAGTGATCAAAAACATCGTTATTTTCCTGACTGATGTCTTCAATTCCCCCAATCCACCATTTCTGCCATAAATACAGGCTACGGTATCATTAGGTGCAAATGACACCATGCTATATTCTGGAAGTACTGAAGTACTGCAATCAGTAATTTCATCTGATTGTGAGTATTCATAACATCTGATTTGTGTTTCCGACAGAGGTACAAATCTATGATATGATCTTGTATTAACAATTCTTTTACAAGTAGCAAATCTCGAATTTCCTGCTGTTTGACTGCACTTCTTCTGATGAAACATGCATAAATTGTATGCTTGAGGTACTATATCAACCCAAAACCTGTACATCTGTTCAGCTGTTAAAGTCGTGAATTTCACATCACTGCAACAATTTATAACTCAGAAACGACTCAAGTTTCAGTGATGCAATTTTGCCCAATTGTTACTGCACAACTATTGTCTATTTTGTGCAAATTTCAGATTTTTCACTTGCGTCCTTCCTGAGATATTTGATGGTGAAAATACACGATTTTCGAAAGTTAGCAAAGTTTAAAAATTTCCAATAAATGAAGTATAAAGTTCTCAGATCTGAAACTTGTTTGAGACGTTGTTTACTATCTAGTCTCTATGTAGACAAAGAATTGAAGGTGAGTCTTATATATTTCGTTTCAAAATGTACCTTCCAAATGGCCATTTCTAGATTTCCAACGTCAGTGTTCAGAGTTTCCTTTTTCGACGTTCTAAAGTACTTGTCAGTGTGAACAGACAACAGAATATTGTCCATTCCATTATCTTTCATATGTTTTTTGTTCGAACTCATTATCTTTACAACCTAAAAAGTTACAGCGTTTAACGGAATGCAGTAAAAAGTTCAAAATGTGCTCAGGCGCCTATACAAAATGGCCGCCTCAAACAAACCTGTGCGGCTGAAAAAATAAATGATTACCCGTTTTCAACTCCCTGAATGTGGTACCATCTTAGGTTAAAAAAAAAATAAAAATAAAAAAATAAAAAAATTTTGTCAGCAGCCTTTGACCTGGAAATTGGTCGATTTCATTTGGATTGACCCACTTGTAGAATAGTATAGCGGTTCCTGTCACCACGGCATGGTGCGCCTTCAAGTTGTGGATCGAGGAGCAGCCTCTAGATGTAGAGGTTAGATGCAAAAATACTGAATAAGCAGTCGCGGACAGACGGCAAGGAGTGGTCCTCCAGCTTGGGGGGTTAGGGTAATGCCAACAACCTCATACTTTAAAAAAAGGCACTTGTTCAAAAACAGTCACAGAAGCCTTGGGCCAGACTGATAACTTGGCACGATCTCAGCAAAAGAAAATGGACATGAGATTTGGAACATGGAATATCAGAAGTCTTTATAGGGCAGGCGCGTTAAAATTAGTAACGAACGAGTTAGGGAAATACAGGATGGACCTAGTAGGAGTTCAAGAAGTTAAGTGGGAAGGAAATGGAACGGTGAATTCCGGAAATTTTACGTTCTTTTACGGGGAAGGAAATCAAAATCACCAATTAGGAACAGTTTTTGGTTCACAAACGAATAATACCAACAATTAAACGGGTTGAATTTGTTAATGATAGACTTTCTTTGATCACTCTTAAGGGTCGGTGGTGTGATATTATTGTTTTAAATGTACATGCCCCAACAGAAGATAAGGATGACGATATAAAAGACAGTTTTTACGAAGAAGTGGAACGGATATTTGATCAATTCCCGCGATATCATATGAAAATTATATTAGGGGATTTCAATGCGAAGGTAGTACGAGAGGATATTTCCAGACCGATTATAGGGAACGAAAGTCTACATAAGGAAAATAATGACAACGGTGTTAGACTCGTGAACTTCGCAACATCCAAAAACCTTATCGTGAAGAGTACAAAATTTCCACATCGCGACGTTCATAAATATACTTGGACCTCACCAGACGGAAAAATACATAATCAAATTGATCACGTTTTAGCAGATAGAAGAAGACAATCTAGCATAATTGATGTTCGGTCGTTTAGAGGAGCTGGTTGTGACACTGATGACTACCTGGTAGCAGCGATAATAAGAGAGAGATTATCGTTGAATAAAGGAAATATTCAATGTCTGAAAACGGAGAGACTTAATTTAAAGAAATTAGAAGAGAGCCAGGTAAGAGAGGAATACCAAATTGAAGTTTCGAATAGATTCTCGGTTTTAGAAGATTCGGAGTGCACTAGTGTTGAGGATACTTGGATTGAAATTAGAGATAGCATTAAAATTTCAGCAAAAGAAAAATTAGGACACGCTGAAATACGGGGGAACAAACCATGGTTCGACCAGGAATTAAATAAATTAGAAAAGAGAAAACAGGCAAAATTACGTTAGCTACAAAATCCGAATGAAGTAACTACACAAAGTTTCGTATACATCAGGCCGGAAACTTTAAAAACTTTTAGAACAAAGAAACGCGATTTTTTGAAAGCTAAAAAAGAAACTTTAAGATAATAGAAAAAAAATTCGGGACATGTATAAGGGGATCAGCGAATTTAAGAAAGGCTATCAACCTCGTGCCTATATATTAAAGAAAGCTGACGGAACAGTTATCACTGACACAAATAGCATCTTAAATAGATGGAAAGATTTCTTTGACGAATTGCTTAACACGCAGCCAAAAACTAATGTGCATGGAGAAAGGGAAACATACACCGCAGAACCATATATCCCAGAACCTAACCGAATAGAAGTAGAAATCGCTATAAAGAAATTAAAGAAACACAAATCTCCGGGTGTAGACAAAATTCCAGCTGAGTTAATTTTAGCTGGAAGCGATAAATTGTGGAACAATGTACACAAACTCCTTACCTGAAACAAGGAAGAATTGCCAGAAGAGTGAAAAGAGTCAATCATTTTTCCAATTCACAAGAAAGGCGACAAAACTGACTGTAATAATTATTGAGGCATTTCCCTTCTGTCAACGTCGTATAAAATCCTTTCAAACATTCTATTATCAAGATTGACCCCATACGCAGATGAAATTATTGGAGATTATCAATGCGGATTTAGACGAAATCGATGAACTATCGACCAAGTATTTACCATTCGCCAAATTCTCGAAAAGAAGTGGGAATACAATACCCCGGTACATCAACTATTTATTGATTTTAGAAAGGCTTACGACTCGGTTAGGAGAGAAGCATTGTACAACATTCTTAACAGAATTTGGAATACCGAATAAGCTTATTAGATTAGTTCAGATATGTTTAAATGAATCCCAAAGTAAAGTCCGGGTAGGAAAATTTTTGTCGAGTTTTCACGTCGAGAATGGCCTGAAACAGAGAGATGCGTTGTCGCCATTATTATTCAACTTTGTTCTGAAATACACTATAAAGAAAATCAGAGATAGCAACCAGGGCCTAGAGTTGAACGGTATTCACCAGGTTATGGCATGTGCTGATGATGTAAATTTAATAGGGGATGATAGGAGAACAATAGAAAGAAATTCAGAGGTCTTATTAAACGCTTGCAAGGACATGGGTTTAGAAGTAAATGCAGAGAAAACTAAATACATGGAATTTCGTCGGGATCGTAATACGGGAAATTATGGATGCGTTAAAATATCGAATAATACTTTTGATAAAGTGGATACTTTGAAATATCTGGGATCAGTATTAACAGACGAAAATCATATTCACGAAGAAATTAAATGTCGACTAAAAGCAGGGAATTCGTCTTATTCAGTTAAAAATATCTTGTTGCGAATTCTGTCGAGGAATTTGAAGCTTAACCCTAGGAACACTAAGGTATTTTTGGGTTACATGGAACATCTCTTAGGCCCACCGCTTAAAGATCATTATTTCTCACGGAAAATAATTTATCTTGTCTGATATGATCTTGGGATGTCTAGATATCATATATTTTTATTCTCTGTTATTACTAGATTTCTAAGTACAGTGTTACCAACTATATGTTTGTAATTGTTTAAATTACCATTTTTTAAATTTATATCAGTAACTATGAGCTATTTATTTGATTTGTTTTGTAGAAAAACTATCAAACAGGTCATTAGCAACTTAGTACAGTGTAGTATGAGCACAAAGGCGGCTTCTAAAAGCATTTTGGTGGTGGTACAGTAAAATGGGATAGAATGGGAACGAGTGACTTATACTTCAGTATTCCAATGAATTCACGATTAATCTTGTGTAATTCCATCTCGGTTATCCTTGGAATGGCGAAATTCTTTCAGATTTAGTTTCTACGAAAAGATAGACAGTGTGAGGGACGTTCATTAGACACTATAGGGGATGTCACCAGAGAAGCAGTGTAGCCAACCCAACAAAAAGTTCACCCGGTCGGAAAAGTGTAATACGCTTTTCTAGGCCAGCCACCCTGAATGAGGTTTTCCTCATTCACACCAGGCAAATACCGGAGTGGTTCCTGACCTATAGGTCCCAGGCCACTTCCTTCCCTTTCCCCGATAGTGTGCTCGCCGAGGGACGTCATCCCTCAAAACGTGACGGGCTAAATGGCCATAGATGCCGAAAGCCCAGAAATCTAAATCCCAACAAAAAGTTACGATTTTTCTAGTAGTACAGCGTCAGGTTTTTGCACCTATGGAATGAACATGTAAAACGTAAGCAAACAAGCTACGCCTTGTCTGTCAGTTTTGTAAACTAACACCGCTCCAGTATCATGAATATTGCAAGGAATTCACTGGAAAAAAAACGTACCACTGCTTCCATTTGTTCCATTTTCATCTATATATATAAAAGAGAACGTACAAATCCTTTGTGAACTCATCACGCTAATACGGCTGAACCGATTTCTTTCATTTTTGGGGGGTTGTTAGGATTTGGACCCTAGATGGTTTTTATCATATCACTTTAATTTTTAATTACCAGTGTCTTGAGATAATGGACCATTCAAGTCTCCATAGTTCATCATAGGTAAAAATAAACGTATGTATATGCAACCCGCATGACCACGTGACTCGGCGGGTTAACATAAATGACAGGCGCTTGCAATTTGAAAGCGAAAAAGTAAAAATTATCTAAGTAACAAAGTTTATTGCGTTCCGGGGTGACCGCAGCGAAGCGGGGTGAACGCTGCTAGTTATTAAATAAAATGTTGAAATCACTGTCTTTTGCATCAAAATCTGACAGTTATTTCCACCTTGCTATTTTCGAGCTTACTAACTTCTAGGTCAGATTCATTTAAAAGTTCTTTAAGTTGTTTCTCAATTGAACTTTGGCGAAGAGCACGATTTGCCATTGTTCCAATGCTGCTGCAGATTGTCACATACAGTCACACTCATACTGATAATCTCCTATGAAATATGCATCTTCAGTCAGTGTTACAGGCTGCTGCTTGTAGATTCTAATTAAAAATACTTGATAACACCAGAGGTGCAACGGTACACTTCCTTTCCGTCACTATTGAAACTATATACATATATATATACACTATGTAATCAGAAGTATCGGGACACCCCCAAAAGCATACGTTTTTCATATCAGATGAATTTTGCTGACACCTACTGCCAGGTACTCATTATCAGCGACCTCAGTAGTCATAAGACATCGTGAGAAAGCAGAATGGGGCGCTCCGCGGAACTCACGGACTTCGAACGTGGTCAGATGATTGGGTGTCACTTGTGTCAGAAGTTTGTACGCGAGATTTCCATACTCCTAAACATCCCTAGGTCCACTGTGTGTGATGTGATAGTGAAGTGGAAACGCGAAGGGACACGTACAGCACAAAAGCGTACAGGCCGACCTCGTCTGTTCACTGACAGAGACCGCCGACAATTGAAGAGGGTCGTAAAGTGTAATAGGCAGACATCTACCCAGACCATCACACAGGAATTCCAAACTGCATCAGGATCCACTCCAAGTACTATGACAGTTAGGCGTGAGGTGAGAAAACTTGGATTCCATGGTCGAGCGGCTGCTCATAAACCACACATCATGCAGGTAAATGCCAAACGATGCTTCGCTTGGTGTAAGAAGCGTAAACATTGGACGATTGAACAGTGGAAAACCGTTGTCTGAGTGAAGAATCACGGTACACAATGTGGCGATCCGATGGCAGAGTGTGGGTATGGCGAATGCCCGGTGAACGTCATGTGTCAGCGTGTGTAGTGCCAACAGTAAAATTCGGAAGTGATGGTGTAATGGTATAGTCGTGTTTTTCTTGCAGGAGGCTTGCACCCCTGTTGTTTTGCATGGCACTCTCACAGCGCAGGCCTACATTGATGTTTTAAGCACCTTCTTCCTTTCCACTATTGAAGAGCAATTCGGGGATGGCGATTGCATCTTTCAACTCGATCGAGCACCTGTTCATACTGTACGGCCTGTGGTGGAGTGGTTACACGACCATAACATCCCTGTAATGGACTGGCCTGCATAGAGTCCTGACTTGAATCCTATAGAACACCTTTGGGAAGTTTTGGAACGCCGACTTCGTGCCAGGCCTCACCGACATACATGGATACCTCTCCTCAGTTCAGCATTCCATGAAGAATGGTCTGCCATTCCCCAAGAAACCTTCCAGCACCTGATTGAAAGTATGCCTGCGAGAGTGGAAGCAGTCATGAAGGCTAAGGGTGGGCCAACACCATATTGAACTCCAGCAGTACCGATGGAGGGCGCCATGAGCTTGTAAGTCATTTTCAGCCAGGTGTCCGGATACTTTTGATCACATAGTGTATATACGTACGTGTATATATATACAGGGTGGGCCATTTTAATTAATCCACGGAAATATCTGAAAAATGATAAAACATAGAAGAAATTTTTGAAGTACACGTTATATATTGCTAAGGGGGAAAACCAATTCCGCCCCCCCCTAAATGGGGGTAACGGGGGGTAACTTTGAAATGTCAAATGGGAACATGGGTCGAGTAATACCTCGTTCGAAAGGTCTTGGAAAACTAAGTAACGCTGTACCAAAAGATGTTCCATATTGTGCACCAGTTTCAAAATGGCCGCCATAATATGGTTCGGAAACTCCAGTACCCGTAGTATGAAAACCATGGAAGGTAAATGAATGGAACAAAATTGAAATACGTAAATATCATAGGGCATATCGAATGATGTAATCCCTGTGATCCCAGTGGCCTCCCTGAAGGGGTCTTGTGGGCTAACTTCAAAATTTCAATGTCCCACCGGACAACGGTTCGGGCGTACGCTTGACCTACCCAATGCTGTTTGGAAGGCAGACTTCATGCATAGAGAATTGGTGCACTAAGTTAACGCGGATGGCCACAGTTACATTTTGATTAACTATTAGCATTCATGTCATATTGTGAGCTTGAGGGACGAAACGGTGTGTACGTATATCCCCGAAATGCTTTCTGAATAACCAGCACGCATTGCATAAAAGTTTCTCTTTTTTTAGTCACTACAGCGTCATCCTTACAAACAAATGTTTCAACCACACCATACCTATTTGTAAGGTTAGCCTTAATTTACGAATTAAAGTAGAGTTCTCGTTTGAACTTTCACCTTACTTTCCACCCCACTCACATACAGAGCGCAGGGAAAGATTATTTTGCAGGACTTGGATCTCTCTCTATACATTATGGCAATTTTACTCTAATATTTTTATCTCTGTTGTATTATTCTCGAGCCTTGGAATGCCTCCGTGGTTTTCCTATTTAATTTTCGTTATTTTCATTTATGTCTAACCGTATTTATACTATGGGCACTAGACGTTTTCTTAGACACAGTCACCATGTCTTTGCGATCATTTTGAAAACGGTGTCTCATGTCGAAAATTTTCTTACAGAAGCTGTTTGATATTAATTTGTCTATGTAACGTGATGTTACTCGCTTCAAATTGCTATTTGAAATTTTCAAGTTGGCCCCGGATACCTTTCAGTTGGCCCTTGGAGTCACCCCGACAACACCTCTCGATGTGCCTTACGTCAGTTAGCTACTCCAGTTTTTCTTTTGTTGATTTATCTCCAATCGCTTTCATACTACGGGTACTAAACCTTTTCTCTGACACGGATACTATGTTTCGGCGGCCTTTTGAGAACACTGCCATTTCACATCAATCGTTTTCTCCTGCAATATGTTAGATTTTGCAAGATTTATCGAACGAGGTACCAGTCGACTCATGTTACTATTTGAAATTTTGAAGTTAGTCCCCAAGACCCCTTTAGGGAGGCCACTGGGATCACAGGGACCACACCGTTCGATATGCCCTATGATATTTACGTATTTCAATTTTGTTCCATTCATTTACCTTCCATGGTTTTCACACTACGGGTACTGGAGTTTCCGAACCATATTATGGTGGCCATTTTGAAACCGGTGCACAATATGGAACATCTTTTGGTACAGCGTTATTTAGTTTTCCAAGACCTTTCGAACGAGGTATTACTCGACCCATGTTCCCATTTGACATTTCAAAGTTACCCCCCGTTACCCTCATTTAGGGGGTGGCGGGGAGGGGTACTTTTGGCGGAATTGGGTTTCCCCCTTAGCAATATATAACGTGTACTTGAAACATTTCTTCTATGTTTTATCATTTTTCAGATATTTCCGTGGATTAATTAAAATGGCCCACCCTGTATATATATATATATATATATATATATATATATATATATATATATATATATATATATATATATATATATATATATATATATATATATATATATATATATATATATATATATTGAACGAAAGTCACGGACGGAATAACAAGAAAGCTTGACTTCTCTTGTCAGATGGGCGATCTACCAGTGGCGCGACCAGTTTTCTGTTATTCCATTATTTATTTCATACGCCAGTGTACTACATGTAATAAGGTTGTTTTATTGCTTTGCCTTTTAATCTTCAACTAACCATCTATTTGCTATCGAGGTAATTTATTGCAGTGAATATATTGGTTTAAAATACTTTAACGTGCAGAAGATACAATCAAGTTTCGAGTTTTCACAAGTTCAACCATGAGATTTCTGTATTATTATTATTATTATTATTATTATTATTATTATTATTATTATTATTATTATTATTATTATTATTGAAGACCGCCGTAGCTCAGTGCTAGAGCGTACATCTCTGATGCGTGGGGTCTCTGGTTCGATCCCAGCTTGCGCCAAGTGGATTTTGTGGTGGACAGACATGTGCTCAGGTTTTCCCGATGGTCTCTCGTTTCCTCACACTTTGTTCATTCAACCTTTCATCGTACTATGTTCATCACCATCGTCTCCTTTACCTACACGACATAACAGTGGGTCGTAAAACTGAAAGATTTCATGTCATTTCTCTTCTTTTATTATTATTATTATTATTATTATTATTATTATTATTATTATTATTATTATTATTATTTTCATTATTCTGTATCTGCTGTTTCCAAAGTGGATATACACTTGTAATGATGTATTTTCATCTCGCTGAAATATTCTGTAGAAGGATTGCTAGGGCCACTGGAATACTTAACAGGTTATTCTGTATCGATAAGACCTCAACTGACAAAGAGAATCCGGACATCGGAAACCTCGATCATAAGCCGAAATCCGCATGCAAAACCGTTTCAGTCGATTATTTAGAACGAATTACTAATCAGAGGCGATTAAAATTCCTCAAGATTATCAATGAATTTATGTATTGAGAAAAAAAAAAAAAAAGCGTGTTACTCCTACTTTTTCCCAAATTGAGCAGATTCGTGATTTGTAACGTATAACTTTCTTAAAATATTGTATTTGCTCAGGATACTAGTCTTCCTTGATGGAATTATCAGCTAAGTAGTTTATACTTCTCAGCTTTTACTATTTGAAACTGTAGACAGTACGAGTATTACGTAGAAAACTTTGAAAAATTTGCTGAGAAACTTATTTTAAGAAATTGAGACATGTTTGTAACATAGTGACGCTAAGAAAACATTAGCTTACTTTCATACACCTTATGCATTCAGGTATAATATATTAAAATATCGCAAATAGTTTGAAGACAATGTGAGCAAAGTGTGTGTGTGTGTGTGTGGAAGAAAGAGAGATTGAAAAAATGGGAAAAGTTTAATTTTTGGAAAAATATATACAAATTGTCCACGATTGTCTTGTAAAATTTTCAGCTTTTTTTGCTGCCTAAAGAAACATAGTCAGAAACTCTTGATTGACACCCAGTATTCCAGTTCACAAGAACAAAGTGATCTATTGAAGTCTGACAACAGTGTATCCTTTCTTCTCTCTAGCCAATCTCACGTCTTTGCTCAGTTGTTTGCAGAATTGAGCGTGTCGCACCGCGTAATATCTTTGTGTAGTCACAGTAACAATGCAGGTGCCTTGAGATTGTGTTAACCACCCAGATAATTTTTGTTACGTCTGCATTGAATACACAGTGAAGACTAAGAGGGAAAAATTAACACGTCTGGTAAAGGATGCTCACGAACTATACTTCGACAGTAAGTTTGTTGAAGATTGGCAGTGGTCACTTACTACAATATGTATTCTGTGCTTTCTCGTCTCCGGTCACGGTTGAAAAACAAATGTCCAACTAACATCCGATTTAGTTTTCCGATGATATGGCGCCAGCCAGCTGACCACGTAAGTGACTACTAATTCTGTGCTGTAAACATTCAAGGTATGAAAGGGAAAGATAGGCAAAAAATTAAATATCGTGACAATATTTTGTCTGAAACAAGATCTATGAAACAGTGATAACTTTCTGGTTCCCTTATCTCTAGCAACATGGTTTCTGGGAAAGGGCAATACAAACATAACTTCTTCGTAATTTGAGGGTACAACATCAGATTTTGAATTTATGGAGGGAATACTCCATATTTTGTAACCAAAATGATTTAAATGACCTTATGTGAGACATGCGTCTAAGTCACAGGCCGAGATTCTTTAATCCAAACTTAAAGAATGGAATTTGCTTGATAGATGTATCATTGTCTATTCATACAGGAAGCAACAACATACGCCATTCATTCAACAGCAGGATACATTGAAATGAAAATGAAATTTTTGAGTTTCACGTCCCACGGTTATGCCGGTTAGGCTAAAGGAGACGGTTGTGATATGCTGTTAATGATCTGTTTGCAGCTCTTGGTATGACACATTCTTGGCACAGAAGTGGGACCTTCTTATCGACTCCTCAATGAGTAATTTTAAGGCTATTTTAATACACTTAGAAAAGGTTCAGTACAACATTCATAAATGACACATTGTTGCAGATTTCGAAGTTATAGGCATACTTGTAGGACTACAAAGTGGATACACGAAACATTGCTGCTTTGTATGCGAATGGGACTTCCTGAGGCAGTCATTATCAAAGGAAAGAATGGACACGACGCAGTACAATGGGAATGGGAGGCTCCCCCGGGGCTATTCCGAAGATACAGATCTGCCCCCACTCCATAAAAGCGTGGCCTTATGAAATCTTTTGTAGCTGTGATGGACAAGAGTGAATCTGATTCTCAGTATTTAACACGTAAATTTCGTTATCTCAGTACCAACAAAGCGAAGGCTGGTGTGTTCGTTGGTCCCCAAATAAGAGATCTTATGCGGGATCAGGACTTTGATGCGTCTCTTAGTCCTCTGGAATTGCAATGTTGACTATCATTCAAGAGCTTGTGCTCCAGTTTCTTAGACAACACGAAGACTGCGAAATACAGAACAGTCATTGACAACTTGATGAATAGTTAAGAAAAGCATGGATGCAATATGTCGCTGAAAATTCATTTCTTATACAGTCATCTTGATTTCTTTCCACCAAATATCAGCGATGCAAGTGATGAGCATAGTGAGCAATTTCACCAAACAATAGCAGCTGTGGAGAGACGTTACCAAAGAGTATGGGAATCAAACATGTTTGTGGACTGTTGCTGGGGGATTGCTTGGGGACATTAAGAACACCGACAAGAGGAAGATTTAACGTGAAACAGGGAACTAGGTATGCACATTGTTTCGTATGCAGTGTTTTTCCTCACTGTACAATGCTATATCACAATGTGTATAATCGTAGTTTACCTATGTTCTTTTATTACCATTCATTCTACAACTTTAGTTAGTCAACTTTTTTCACCTTGTTTTCCAGCAATCTATGTAATTTTTTTTATATATATATTACTAGCTGAACTTGAGTTCTCTACACAGCGAATCATTCACACATGAACATGAATCTCCTTATCATTCCTCACAACATCTGTACATGTCCCTTTACAAACACAAGTGAAGGACGTCTTGATAAAAATCGGCAAGGGGTAGTATAAAAGGGATATTTTTTTAATTTTTTTTTTCAATATATCGCACCATTTGAAAGATTCGAGCCTACTTCCGTTGGAGGTTCTAATTAATGTATGATCAGTGTTTTCTTTCTTGCATCATGCAGTGTGTAGTAAGCAAATACATTATATACACAATTAATTATTATGTCAGTGATATGTGGTGTTCATCGGGCAAACCACTCTAAAGAATAAAGATTCATCTTAGACTGGAATAGTGGTTATCCTTCGTTTTGCATTCTAATCTGGCCGTGAAACAAACGCCTGATAGATATACAACCCCCGTGTGCAAATAGGTGGTGTTGGGATGTATAACTCATAGGATACGATGCTATTTTTTAAAAAAATTAAATGCTTCCAGTGTACCCCTAAAAAATGTAATAAAGAAATAACGGCCACGTTTTTTAAATATTCAATTAGAACTGGACAATCTACACAAAATTTGGAATCGACCAGCGAAAACGACACGTTTGTAGCACTTGTGGTTTTCGAGATCTCATTGTCGAAAGGATTGGACACAAACATATAAACTTTTCTTTGGAAACAAACATATAAACCCAGCATTTTAATATATAGATAGCTGAGTGAATTGGGGAAGGGGAGTAGTACTGCACTTACGTTTGCGTAGCGCAACTGTAAGTTTAGTAAACTTGTCTCAATTTCTCCAAAAAGTAAATGTTTAACATTTTAATATTTTCTTCTTCCACACACACGTTCCCACCTTGTATTTGAGCTATTTCAGTGATACTTTAATATATTATACCTGAATGCAAAAGATGTATGTTCCTGAGCTAGTTTGTACAGCATCATTCTAAGTGCTGCAAACTTTTCTCAATATCTCTATGAAATCAGTTTGTCACCATTTCTTTTCAATGTTTCCTTCGTCTACAAATTGAACGTAATGGAACCCAAATATTTCTCGCTCGAATGTGTGTTCCATAAGCTTTCGAGAGTATAATTTGTTATAGTGGGATAATTTGGGAGAGGTCCACAAAGGCTTCCAACGTGAAGTTCTGCGATTTCTGTGAAATTTTGGCAAGGGTCTATTATAACTGGCATATTTCTAAATCTGAAGATGCAAGACATAAACTAAGGTCAGATTCGTTTTCAGCAGCTCAAAAACACCTTCTTTCATGGATTTTTTTAAAAGTTTAATTTTGTTGAGCAGTGTTATTCGTTGTTGCAACAATAAATTATTCGAATTTTAACAATACTAGGTAAGAACTTTATAAACTTTAATATCCAGTTCCAGTTACCTCCTTATGGGAGATTTTTAAAGAAAGTTCCGGCTTTAGAGCCCTGTAGATTGCTTCACTAAATATGTTTTAAATGTTTGCTGAAAAGTAGATTTGTATAAAATGGCGCGTTCCATCATGGACGAATTTGCCTGGTCTAACATAAATAGATTTGTTTTAACACTATCTGAAAAAATACTTGGGAGTTAAAGGCACAGGACATATAAGAAAAGATGTAATAAAGTGTAAAGATTGTAAAAAAGTATAGTATGTCAAAAAGTAAAATAATGTTCTAAATCACAATTGCAAAACTGAAAGAGTATATTACTCCAGATGTGAAGAAGCCCGGCGCCATCTTGAAACCCCTCAAACGTTAATATCGGATAAGAATTTATATTTGTTGAGCAACAATGAAAGTAATCAACAATTATTACCTTAGTTACAGTGAAATTCGTTTGTGTAAGTATTTTAGAATTATATTATGGAGGGAAACGAGAAATCCAAAGTATGCGGAATATGTAGAGAAGTAGTGCTGAGGAAGCCAACCAAGCTAGAACGTCGATTCGGTATTCTCACGGAATGCAACCATTGTTTTTGCATTACATGCATTAGGCGATGGCGGAAAGACCCTCCACGAAGAACAGGGAAATATTGCCCACACTGCCATGTAAAATCAACATTAATCATTCCGAGCAGACATTGGGTTGAAACACCTGAAGATAAAGTACAGCTACTGGAAGCATACAAAGCAGGAATGAAGAAAAAGCCATGTAAACATTTCAGAATTAAGAAAACATGCCCATTCAAAAATACATGCTTTTATCGCCATGCGCTTCGAGATGGAACTGAAGTTGACTTGGGTCCACCACACTGGATATTCCTAATGCAGATGTGGGAAAATGAAGCCGCACAAATGGCTGACATGGGTCCGTTCCAGCCACCAATAGGACTAGGTTTTAATCCAGTTGTTCCACCAATGGGGATGGTGCCACTAGTAGGAATGGGTGGTATACCATTTGGTGCCCCACAGCCGTAACTAAGTTTGTCAGTGGCATCGTGTCTGTTTATACAAGACTGATTACTACTCTCGTAACATTTGCCGAGGATTCTGTACCTTCTGTGCTACAAATTTGTCAGACTTTTCTCTCTAATTTTGTTGAAGTGAATTATTCCATAGAGTAATTCCAAATTTTCGACTTGTGTGAAAATGTAATTTTACAGTTTAAAATAATTATGCTTGAAACTATTTTTGATATAATTAGAAAATGTGATTTTTCCATTAAACAATGTGTGGTTTTAATTTTTTAATATTTTTTACTTTTATTATTATTACGGAGATGTTTCAACTTAATTTGAAATTGTTCTTAATTTGTGAAATGCATGAAATTTTTGAAATTATTACGAGGCTTGTTAGGAAAGTAAAGATACAAACGAAAAAGAGATACACAAGAAATGTATTGAAAAAAAAAAAAAGTTACATTGGATACACTTGTACAGGGGCTATTTCTCCACATACGTGCCACCATTGTCCAAACATTTGTTCGAACGTGGAACAAATTTTTGTATTTCAAAATAGTAAAAAATTCGGCACCTGCAGCTGGCACTACGTTGTGACTTCTTACCTTACCTCATCATCTTTGTCATCAAAGTGTTTTCCATCAAGATGTTTCTTTAAGTACAGTTATAGATGGTAGTCGCTGAGTGCGAGGTCGGGGCTGTATGGCTGATGATCATCTGCATTCCTTGTTCGTGCAAAACCCTGATTACAGTGCACACTTCACGCCCGGTGGGATTCGATATTGTCGCTGCCATTTCTAATGCGTGCTTCTCGCACAAGACTCAGCGCACCACTGACAAATCATCCCTAATCATCCTCGTGTGCATTGTTAGTGCCAATGTTGCCAACTTAGGTACACATTTTGCCACTAACGTACAAAGTGTTTGTATCTTCGCTTTCCAGACAAGCATCATAGTAATAGTGTGTTTAATGTAGAAATGGTAAATGTTTCGGCAGTTGGTAGCGTCGATCAGTCGGAGATAAAAAATAAATAAATAATATAATTTTTTTTTAAAAAAATGAAGTTTCCGTAGATGTACATAGAAGATTGGTTTCGCATCAAAGTTAACAGAGTTGTTTGGAAAGTGCACATATAAACATGAAATAGAGAAGTACTTTCCTACGCCAACGAAAGAGATAAAACTAAAACAGTGTATCAACTGGAATAATACTGAAATAAAATATTACCAAAATAAATTACATTCGTTTGTTTTAAATGAACGACAGCAATACAGTAATTTGCTGTTCTAGATGTTATTTCTGGCTTGCATTGGCGAGTGGTCTGAGACGTTACACTACTTTTAGCAATATCTATCAATCATGGGTTCGAATCCCACGTAGGTAGCATTGATGTTCTGTATTGTTCCTTCACCATGCATTTCTTATAGCTTCATTTTACCTAAAGGGAAGATCTTAAACTCAATAAATAAATAAATAAATAAATAAATAAAGTAAATATTGTCTGAAAATCCTTTTTGTCAGCTTTACCCATTTTTCATGGCCTCATTGCTTTAAATGAGCTTACTCCAGGTCAGTCGGGCCGTTTTTCTTTTATTTTAGATCCAGATTACTCACTCACACTATCACTTTTCTAGATTTCCGTCGAGACTACTTATCCTTCTCACGTAATCAGGGTGGCGACGAACTAGGAAATATCAGGAATTTCTCGAGCTTCAGGGAGTTTCGATTTGTCAAAAATGAAATTTCAGACACATTTAAAACTGAAAATTTTAAGACAATTTCAGATGTGGTTGAGTGCTTGTTTTGTATTTGGCAACTTCAAACATAAGAATTTATTTATTTATTTATTTATTTTTTCAATCAACACTGTGCAACAAACTTATGTTCTGTGACTGTGCGTATTATCTTCAGATTTTCGCTTGTGCAGCTTGTGCAGCTGAATATAACGTGGGTGAATCATCCACAAAAAGCGCGTGAATTATCGATACAATAATAAATTCATTTTTGTCGCACTTATAATTCCAATCTTTTTCTCTTTTATGTTCCCATTTGCAACTCCACCTTGTTTTTACGGTGTCTGATGAACGCAATATATTGTTAGTAGGTGAAACTGATAACACAATTATTATTTTAAAAATAATCGTTGCTTTTTTTCAGTGATTTGTATTTCTAGTTTAAGTTATTTAAAATTGCAAAGCTAATATGAACCAGTTGGTAGAGACCTGCACGGGCCGACACTGATTTCTCTTCGCCGATTAATTGCAGTAATTATTGACTTTCGTTAAACGATAATTAGAATAAAGGCAAACGTTGCAGAAGTGTGCCCGTACAAAATGTTACAAAATGAAACTTTTCAAATGTATCGGGTCCGGGCCGGGCTTGGGTCAAGAATTTTAAACTTATCGGGCCGGCCGGGCTCGGGCCGAAAATCTCCCAAACTTCGGGCTGGGTCGGGCCTAGGCTCATTCGGGCTGGATTGGGCTCGGGCCGAAACATTCGGCCCCTGCAGGTCTCTACCAGTTGGTCACACATATATCAGTCGATAGATCTCGCGTAGTTTTTGAGAAGAAAAAAACATCTTTTGTGGAACTAGCAAGTGTCATTGCTTTCAATAATAATTCATCATCATCAGATTTTCTGCCATTATTGACAGGTCACTTGCTGCAGCTGAGAAGCTCCCATGCTCCACGGTTTTCCGCTAACCTCTTCGTCTTCACGTATGATTTTTCTCTTTGATATCGTCCATTAATTGTTGTCTCCTTCGCCCCCTCCCTCTCTTTCCTGCCACCATACCGTCTAGCACGTCCCTTATGATACAATGTCATAGCCTTGTCCCTTAGCCAATGTCCCAACCAGTTTCTCTTCTTCTTCTCAATAATATCGAAAAGTGTTCTCTCCCCAACCATTTCTAACACCCTCTTATTCATTTTCCACGCAACCCCGCAAATTCTTCTCCACACTCTCGTTTCGAAAGCTTCCAGTCGTTTTTCATCATTTTTTGCGTAATGCCCATGTTTCTGCCCCATACAGTACAATACTCCACACGGAGCATTTTTTTGAGTCTTTTTCTCAACTTCTTCCTCCTAAAGGCTTCTTTTGCCATTTCTATCCATGCTTTTTTATTTTATTTTGTTGGAAGAACTTATTTATTTATTTATATACTGTATATGTAGAAAAATACATTATTAGCTACCAGATTACTGTTTTTTTTTTTTCTAACGGTGTTACCATACTATTTGAAAAGAAATACAAATTAATTTAAACATGCTGAAACTTTGAATTTCAAAACCAATGGTTGTATTCTCTTTACTTAAATGTCAATAAATTTAGGAGCAAAAGTTAGACTTCGTATCTGATTACCGTTCATTCAATTTAAAAAATGAACTCAGTTTGTGTCCCGGTGGAAGTTTATGTAGATTGGGTTCTGCGCTCTAGATTCGCGTCTCACATAGCCTGGGGGACGGTGGCTCAGTGGTAGAGCACTTACCTCTGGTGTTTGGGGTCCCTGGTTCGATCCCCGACCAAGTAAGCTTGTGGTGGATAATATCGTGTCCGTGGGGTTTACCTCAGACTTACTCTCGTTTTCTCCCACATTCTCATCCCATCAGTTCTTCGTCTCCCTTAGCGTAAAGGGCGTAATCGTGGGACGTTAAACTGAAAGATTTCTTTTCATTTTACAACTTACAACCTAACAACCACTCTACGTGTAAGAAGAATACTTAGTTTTCACGAGATCATACCTGTGCAAAACATCTGGGGAAATGGTATATTGACCGTCTGTAGAATCGCTTCACCTGAAAGAGAATAGACAAACAATAATAAAAATAAACTTGTAAATGTTTTATTACATCCATATTTATTGATCCTTACCTGTCGTTTCATAATAAATGTTACTTTTAACTCTTCTCTTTAATACGTTGATCATACAGCTGTCTAATCAATTTTTTTTCCAGATCATTTTATAGAATATAAATTGCTAAATTAATTATTGTATAAATTTTACCTGTTTATCTGAACCATACATAGTGGTCTTGAGAGACCCCATTACTTTTCTATCACATACCTGTTCTCCTCTACTGTTTTCTATATCCTTTGGATTTTGATGGCGACTCGAGAGTATTTTATATTATTTGCTTCTGTTTTATTGTTTGGGATAAATATTAGTTTATTCGTTGCGCAAATACAGAGAATGACTTCAAAATAAAACACGCCTTCCATGGTAAAACGAGTTGGAGCAGCACAAATGTTTCAAAGTTGCGTGTGTTTTAATGTTGAATATTCATACACTGTAAACTACGCACGCATCACACACACTTTGACTTTCAGTTGGCACCATTGACAACCAAGGGGGGAGGGCAAACGGAGCTTGTGCCCCGGGGGCCGGATTGGGAAGGGGGAACGCAAAACTGGGCAAATATTTATTTTCACTATAAGGAAAGGAAAGGAGTTTTAGCAAATTAAAGATCATAAAAAAATACATCAGAAACTTAACAGGACAACAACGACTCACCAACCTTAGGATCATATCCGTAGAGCATAAGTTAGCTTCAAAGCTATCTGTTGAGGACATTATAAAAACCTTTCAAGCCAAGAGAGCCCGCAAAGTTAAATTTTAGTTCCAGCTTTTTGTGTTTTCATTTAACTTACATCCATTTAAGAGATTTGCAAAATGTACAAGTATAATCTTCGAGACAAGAGTTTGACTGTCATAATTAAATTTTCTATTCTAAAGCAACAGACTGTTGATTCATTCTACGCATATGCACATCCCGATATAATTCCAAAAACATTGTGATTTGTGCAGTTATTATGGTAAGACTATAAGAATATGTTAAGCAAGCTACTCTCAGATTATTTGGCAGTCGAATACTAATTAGTTTGGTGTTTTATCTTGTACTAAAAATTAGATTATGTACTGCAATTTTGAAATCGCAAGCTTTACCATTTGAAGAAAAAACGGAATAGGAGAGTTACTGTGTGATGCCTATGTCAGGTGTAATCTTAAAGCATTTTGGTTTGCTTAGTCAGAGGGGAGGCGCTAAGGCAGGTTTTTGCCCCGAGTGACAACTAGCCTAGTTGCGTCTCTTGTCGGCCCCCATTCTACCAAATTTTCTAAGTATATGTTGCAGAGATGTAAAACATAAAGTACTCTCTACAGTAAGTGAAACAATGAAAAATGCACGGTTATCATCTGATTGCTGATTCAATTTGTGTTTCACCAGAGTTTATAGTGAAATTTAAGAAACGAGTGTTTATAAAAATTAGTTCTAATGATAGGGATGATGAAATACAGGCTTCAATCTATTCGTAATTATAAATTCTTTACACTCACGTTAATTTGTTATCTCTGCAGTATTTTGTGTTAATTGTCTTTTTCTTTATTGTTTTCAGAGAGGATAGAACATTTGTATGAGTATTGGGAAAACAATAGCGTGGCACAAGAAAAGGCTCGCAGGAAACGAATCAAGAGAATGATGTGGGATGAAAAAGAAATGAAGTTGATTCCACTTAAAAATTAATGGACTCTTGCGTGAGAATTAAATTCTTATCTTCACAAATTATTGTGAAAAGTTTTGGAACAGTATTGTGCTACTGTTGTAAAATATTTATTTTAAAGAGAAAGAAGTCATGAAGTGTTGTTGTTATTTTTTTTAATGAAAGAAGAAAAATAAAAACGAAGAAAAGCTACTGAAATTTTGGAAGAAAAGCAGAAATCTGTGTTCCAATATTTAAGTATTAGCTAACAAACTCTTTCCTAGATGCTGCCATAGTTACATGGGAACAAGTAAAAAATTTCAGACGTACGAAAAGACGCGAGACAATGTATGATGTCAGTGGTCGCCAAACTTATGAAGTTTCTGAACTACCAACCAAAAGAAGTACCAACTTTTTTATTTAAAAAAAAAAATCTTACATTTGTTTATTTCCTATAAACTTAAATTATGCGGGGACCGAAAATGCCCCTGGGAACGTAGTAGATCGCGATCGACTGTTTGGAGATCACTGTATTATTGTAACAGTTCTAGTAGATCGCGATTGACTGTTTGGAGATCACTGTATTATTGTAACAGTTCTTCATAAGATGAAAGTATTGCGAGGACATTGGATCAGCTCTGTCCTGGATAGTAATAAAAATGTTTGGAAGATTGATATTGGTAACTATTTCCCTTTGTTACGTCACAACAGTCGTGCAGATTGATGCGATGTTTTTATAGTCCTACGTTTCAATTTATATATATATAAACTAAAATACTGTATAAAACAGTAGGGTGTGATGTATGTATTTTCGCGCTAAGCTGATTTCTTTAACGTTTAAAGATATTCATTAATGTCATGTAGACGCTATTAGTACGCTAATGTAATCAGTTATTAAGTAAAGTTAAAGAATTGAATTATAAATTGGAATAAAGTAATATACTAAATTTCCCTATACGCTTGTCAAATTGTAATGTAAGTTACTGACTTTACCATGATGGGAATAAAAAGTAATACAGAGTATCGGTAATGATCCGCTTGAAAAGTGGAAGAGGGATGGAAACCAATTTAAGCTTGAGTAATTAAGTTGCGTTTATTCAGTCAATTGCTAAATGGAGAGCAATGTCTGAGGACTTAAAATTACAGTCAAGGAAAATTCTTGTTGAAGTTGTTGCTGTTTGCCGTTGCTGCTGAAACGGCAATGCTGCTTATCATTGAGAGTCGCAAAATGCCAAGTCATAATACCCTTAAGGTAGTGTCACTTAGTAGCCAAAACCAAACAGAATGTTGTGACATTAATGTCACAGACCTGTAGTGCTATTAGAAAGGTTTTCTCGGCATTTCTGTATACGAAGCAGATCTCTTTTGTGTTCATTTTTGTTCTCTTGACTCAGAGAGAGAATTTTCTTGGAAAAAACTACTTAGAACTTCCTGTCCTGTTTATCATGGGTCATATATATACCACGTAGCGCCGAGCCGACTGACACATTTCAATGTTGAATATTGCGCAGGCGTGATATCTTGAAGTTAGTTATGGGTGGAAGAATGGAAGAGAATAGGATGCCATTTTCTAGGAATATAACAGTTATCATGGACATCGTTGAAGCGTTGAACAATGTATTTTCTGTGTTCGTACTTAATTACGAAACAAAGTCAGTCATTAAAGTGCGGCGATTGTTCAGACATTCCATTGTTACTTGATATTACGCTGAAGGTTCATTGTAACTGTTGCAGTGTCCTTATGAAATTGCATACTATCTACTCTCCATCCCTCAGCCGTAACCCATTCCAAGCCTATCGCGGTTGCGCAATATTCATCTTTGAATGTATCAGTCGGCTCCATGACACTCTGTTATCTTGTAGTTTCTCATCTGATGTCTGCCTCAAGCGTAGACAATGTATATTTTTTTCTGGTAAGTTTCTACCATTTTGTTCTCCAAACAATAATACTTTAACTTTTTTTTTTATAATTGAAAAGCTATTGAAACGTGCGCCAATTTCTTCATTTGAATGTTCGGATAGTTAGTAGACTACTTGCTGGGCTTAAACTCTATTCAACTGACAAATAGAGCGAAAGAAGAGAAAGGGATTGAAAAATAGAATAACAACTAATTTCTTTTAACTTTGATTCTTCCAGTTTCCCTTGAAATAGGGTAAATCTACCGTTATCACTTAGTGAAATAATAGGATGCATATCAAATATTAATAAGTAAAGTTCATCTCTGAAACGATTGTATGTGTTTTAGAGATTTTATATTATTCTTTTCTTGTGCTGGACGAAGAGGGGACTTCAGTTAGTGAGAAATTAAGTTCTTAAAAGTTGTAGTGTGGCGTTTGAAAAATTAATGGACCTTCGGTTTTGTTCGTTAATACGGTTTTGCACGACTGTTATGATATCAGTGACAGATGGAGAAATTACTGTCATTTTTGAAACTTTTGACTACTATCTTTTATGAATAGGGAAAACATCCATAATTGTATAATTTCCTAATTACAGTTCTTTTTATCTTAAAAATATTTTTAAAATGCATTTTTTAAAAAGCATCTTTCATATCTGAAATTTTTTACTCTACCCTCCCCTTAAACCTATTACCTCTGGCAGTGTGGTAAATAAAATTGTGTTAGTTGAAAGTGCTGGATTTTTAAAAGTAATAAAAAGTAAGAATATAGAATTTTAAAAATATTTTCAAATTTATGAAATGAGATGGCTGAAAATATCAGCTTGTTTTCCCTTATGTGCACGGCGTACTTCTTCTTTTTTTTTTTTTTTTTTTATTAAAAGATCAATCAGAAGTGATTTTTTTTTTTTTTTTTTAACATTTCTTTAAAGTTTATGTTGTAGATATAATGAACATAATGTACGTGATCACTTTACTCATGAAACTCAATGTTATCGAATCGAAACCATTCACTAGGTGGGATAGATTCTTTTTTTTTTTTTTTTTTTTTTCAGCTCCAGAGGTAGCAGAGAAAGAACAATGTTCTGAGGCTTATATTCCAAATATATTAGGACACCATTCTTGTGTCTTAAAAACTTGTACAAAGATCCCAGGTATAATAGCAGTTTTTGAACTTTGACATAAAGGAACCAATAATTACAGGAATGCTATTTCGTTTCATGTGAAATTTCAGGTTTTGGTTTCATGTTTCTGTAATTTTATTGTTTCTTTCTTCCCCACCCCCCACCCATATAGTTAACCATGCACATTGTATATAAGCAGACGCTATCCCCGTTGACTTTATTTCTATTTGCTGTTTCATTAATGTATGAACGTACTATATATTTTGATATAAAAGTTTCCGATTGGTTGGGCCAAGAATCGCATATTGTTAACATTTTTTAAACAGAAACCGCATAATAGAACGCTTTCCAACAGGTTCGTTGTATTAGTGAAAGATTTTGCAGTTCCTTGTAAGTAGTAATGCCGGGATGCTACTTAATAATATGGCCATGGCTGCATCCTTCTCCTATTCCTGCTGTTTCCTATATGTATGCTACAAATGCAAATTGACGAACACAAAATAAATAAATATGTAGGCGGGAGGATGACAGATTCCTTCAGTTTCCTCTATTTCCTAATCGATTAGATGCTCGTCACTACTTTTTGACGTGTATTTTCGGAATCTATGCCATATTGTGAGTAGTTCGGCTGTGACATTGAGTTTCATGAGTGAGCGTTCATGAAAATTATTTGTGAAAGTCACTTCGCCACATGGAGTGTTCTCACTCAGTGACAATGTAAATAGTGTTTGGGACTATTAACTTTTGATTTCTATTGACTTTATTGTTTTGTAAGTCATGTACATTTTGAATAAAAGCTATATAAAAATATTTGATTCTATTTTTTATTCTCTTTATCCTATCAACCATTATTTTGGCTTCATATAGTCATACCAAAAAATTACATCAATGAATATAGGGTGGAAAAGTCACAGAATTGTTAATATGCTATATTTGAAAGTCTTTTAAGCTAGCAGGTTCCGGACGGACATCTAATTAGGTTCACAATTTACAATACATTTCTCTTTGTATAAGTTTCATTGAATTTATTGGTGTTTCAGCTATGGTTCTATTCAAAATGAATCAGTTATCAAGATTGGAGCGAAGTGACGGGAGAAAGTCAAGTATACATATATTATAATGTTTTGTTCGGTAGAGTCTAAATAAAACCAGTCCAAGATTTAAACCCTTCACCTTTTATTACAAAAATAATGTCTTATAAAAATCTTTACAATTTTGTTTGTTTGTAAACCTCTAAATCATTTTTCGATGTTCAATAAAGTCCTCAGCACACAAAAGTGGCCTCGGAAAAGGTTCAAATTGTTAGATAATGAAGATAACTCCTTCGCTCAGTGCAGCCTTAGAAGTGTGGGTTTAAAGGATGTCTCCTTTGCTCATAGCAGCCTCAGCAGATGGTTTTAAAGGATTTCTCCATAGCCCATGGTGGCCCTAGGAGAAAGATGATAGGTGAATACAGCTGTCAACTGATAGATTGCTCCTTTGAGGTCATCTTTTATGGGCCTCTTCCTGTAGGGGAATCCATGAGGAGAGAGTCAGTATATTTCGTAAATCTTCCGATTCTTCGTGTCGTCCTGGTAATCTCCAACTGTCGTCCGCTGTTTGTTTTCAACGTACTAACATATGTTCGTAGTAAAACCATGTGGTTATAGTGTGCGGGAATGGAACCTTACACCCCCTCCCCATTGGGAAAAATAATCCCATGATTTTTTTTTTTTTTTTAATCTACATGTAAGCATTATTGTGTTGGAGCACAATAAGTGCGTTCATCCTAAACACTATGTATACTATATAAGCATTGTATGAACACTATAAGTACTAAAAATAACCCTGAAAACATTTGTTGTGAAGCACTGAGTAAATTGACAATCATCGTGCTCGTGGGTTTTCTCGGGGTTGTCCCGTTTCCTCCCACTTTCTTCATTCCACTATTTCATTCATTTCTCATCTTTACCGTCTCCTTTAGCCTAACCGGCATAACCGTGGGACGTAAAACAAAGATTTCATTTCATTTCATTAAGTTGTAATTACAATTTGCATTTATATACATATGACAACTGTAGAACTTATAAGAGATACTCTCCATATTGTAAGTCAAAACAGGCAAAATAAAATAAAATAAACAATAATAACATTGTGAGTCCATCTCAACTGAGCAGCATCAATCGACAGATATCACTTCCCTCAAAGTGGGCAGGTATGTTATCACTGTAGAGTATGGGTATGTCCTTTCAAGGGCGCCGATTTGTCTGTGAATATGGGGGAGGGGTCATTCAGATATAGAAGGCATATATGAGGATTTTAAGACAAAATTATGCATTCAAATTATATCAAATATTGTATATTCATAAAATACAATGTGGGGGCCCACATGAGCTTTGGGGGGCCGGGCCCCCTGGAATCGCTGCCTTTGTGTCTATATTGGGAACATTCTGTATCGTAGAAATATCTATCTTAGTGCCAGGCGCCGGCGAAGCTATTCTTAGTAGAGGAAATGATATATCTGTCGTAATTGGTGGATCCTCTCTGTTAGAACTGGGCATAGGAGAATGAGGCACACGTACTTAGTATTAGAATTTTTAAAAGATAAAGTCGGAATCAGGATCGGGAGCATCTTCCTGAAAAAGAGAAATTGTTTTTTAAGTTCGGGATTTTAAACGTCTATAAAGAAAATGTAAAGATATGCCAGTAACAACAAGATGATAATGACTTGATTTTCTGGACATCCTGTATATAGTAATGAGAAATAATTTTATGAACATCCAAGAAAATTGTGATGTCAGAGTAACTTAAATTGCTTTAAAGAAGCAATGTAGGAAGCACAGAATTGTTGGTTTTTGCCCTTTTATAGATTATTGAGTTTGACTTTTTGAAACGGAAGGAAAAAAAAAACAAGGTTTGTAATTTTATGCAGTAAAGAATTATAGTGATCAGCCAATTTGAATAACAGACAGTAAGAGGAAGTTTGTGAGTTGATGACGATTTTCTGCTGGGGAGTACGGTTTTTTTTTTTTTTTTTTTTTTTTTTTTTTTTTTTTAAGCTTTTGTTTATTCCGCGTAAGATTGTTTGATTCTGTCCACTGAAATGTCCTGGATTCGTTTTTAAATGTCGGTAGTAATTCCTCGTGATATAGATTAGGATTTAATTTTTCGAGAATTTTTGCAGGATCTTGATATGAGGAAGTAAGAGCTTCTGGTTGTCCCTGTCTCCTTGATCAAAATAGAATCATTTGGTGGCTCAAAAATGGTTTGTTTATGTCGTTAATCATAGAATTTATTCTGTTGTAGGTGAGCTTTTTCTAAATGACTTTTCACCTTCTCCCGTATTGCTAGTAACTTCCGTCTGTCCACGTGGATGGTCTCCTTAATTCCCAAAGTACATTCAGTCAAAATACGCGATTCATAGCCGAAAGAAACTTGAAAAATTTTTCGTCCCAGACTGTTTGTGTTAATTGCGAATGTAACATATGGAAGCGAGTTTCGCCAATCTGCTTGATTTTCTTGGACGAAGAATTTTGTCTTGTGTATATTTTTACTAGATTGTTCAACCAGGTCCAACGACAAATGGTTATATGTAGGTAAAAATTCATAGGTGAAGTCATATTTTGTGTGTCAATTTTTGTAATCTCGCAGCCCTATGTACTGGATGCTGGTCGAGATAGAAAGTTAAATGCACCAAATCATAAAATAATTTCTTGCTCTGGGAGTTTTAAAATATTTTCTGCACTAATGGTTATTTTTGTGACGATATAGCGAGTAGCCATCCCAGTAGCAACAAAAGTATATTTAATTTACCCATTTTCTACTGGAAAAGAACCCAGAGCATTGGACATCCATGCAGAGCATGAACGTCCAATGGAGTGCAGCAATTCAGCCTGCGTCGTCTTCTCTAGTACTTTTAAAGTTAATATACTATACAAGTCTTTATCTTGTGTGCTAGATGATTTTTAAGATGAGGCACTAAAATGTCCGTAAAGCGGTTTTATATTATTTGGCCTAGGTATACAAATGCTACCTTTCGGCGCTATAACCACCCCCAAAATTGTCGAAAAACTCGAGAACAAAATGTCGGATACATTATTTTTAGTCGTAGATTATATTAGTGCCCAATTGGGTATGGTGCAGGGATGGAGCAAGGCTAAATCCTCAAACAGGAGAATTTCTGGCCTATTTTATCAAAAGTTGAATGAGGAAAATAAACAACAAACAAGAACGATATTCCAACTAATGAAAATTATAATACGTCGTTCAAGTTAGAAGAGCATTTAAAATTAAAAGGAGAAATACATATGTTTGATTTATTTTGTCTCAGTACAGAATAAACTATTAGAGGGAGGACTGAAATAAAACGAAGTATTTAATAACGTCTCATGGTTTTGCTGTTTAAGCTATCGGAGATGGATGATAAATGAAAGCTAATTATTGTGAAGAATGAGACTGTAGGAGCAAACGAGAAACCACGAACATAATACGAGTATTCTCTACCACAAACTTTCATTATCTGATATCGTCTAAGGAACTCCTTGCTTCAGAAGTGAGCGCACCGTGGTTTCACTATGGAAGATGATCTATGATTCCTATAAATGCATCGGTCTGGTAAATACTGTGCGTGATACGCCAATGTACTAAAAGTACTAACGCTCAAAATGTGGAATTCGTAACTTTCTTCGTCCGGAACGGTAAGTACTACCATGAGCAAAATAAATGACGCGTCTCTTTATTTTGAAGTTTTTTTGAAAATATCTCCGTTTTCTTTATATGTTCGAAATATCGGAAGGTTTCCCCAGCAGGACAGGTTAATAACAAACCCGTTTTTAATATTTGTGTTAGATATTAGCTTAAAATAAAGAAATTAGAAGCAAAAAACATTAAATCGACAGAAATTTCGAGAATTACCAACTCTGCTAAAGTGGGAAATTTTCAAGAACGCGAGGGAATTCTGCAGTTCAACACGAAGCAGCGACATCTATGTCAGTGAGAGAAGCGTGGATTAGATCTACAAACGAAAATTTTAACGAAATATTTCTAGTATGTCTTATTATATGCATTATCAGCGAACTCCAAATATATGAATCTATGCTAAGTATTAACGTATAGATAGTGCAAATAGTGGAAACTACCTATGGAAAAAGACGAATTGTTAGCCCAATCGTAATGAAAAATCGTCTTTACTGTAGAACAGGTTCAGCTTACGTAAGAAAGCAAATAGCTCAGTTAGATAAAGCAACGAATTTGTATACCGAAGGTAGACGGTTCGAATCCCGTGAAGGACTGTTGTCATTTTTATCACTAAGGTTATTTTATTTATTTTTTATTTGGGAAAGAATCAAATTGTAACATACGTGTAAAACTCATGACGATACAAAAAAAAAAAAAAAAAAAAAAAGAGAGAGAGAAAATATCGTCGCATTTGCATTAGTGTCTCTAATTTTTGTTTGCAAACAGATTCGTAATTATTTCCCCTGTGCTCACTGATGCATAACGAATGTTTTCCAGTAAATGTTAATTCTAATTTGGAGAATTTTATAGTTTCACAATTTCTCACTACATAGTCTTCTATCTACGTGTTTGGATATTTTGATAACAGATTTCCCTATTAAATGTGTAATTTTCTCGATAAATATTTGTCTTAAATTGAAATTGTTTTGAATTTACTACATAAGCAAAGTTGCCCGAAAGAGGAGAGCTCAAGTAATAGATATTCTACGTAAAAGCAACCTATTGTAGAATGATGATGCTTCTTACCTTCAGCACATAATCTTAACGTTAGAGAGTCAGACAGAGAAAAATCCTGTTTTTACTCCCCTATGACCACTCATCTTAAAGCTCTACCTATAATGATTCGTGTCACATAATTTCGGCTCTCCAAAGACATTCATATTTATTATTATTATTATTATTATTATTATTATTATTATTATTATTATTATTATTATTATTATTATTATTATTATTATTATTATTATTATTATTCCTGAATATGCCACCATTACATAATGTAACTTAGTTTAAAGTGCTTTCTTTAGTAATAATTTGAGCAACCACGTCACAAAATTTAAAATGTATGAGGGGGCACGACGTTTTATTTCCCCTCCTCTCTTTTCAGCACCCTCCAACACAAGGTATATAATTTCTGAGAAGCAGGGCAGACAAAATGAATAAGAAATATATTTAGAGCATCCTTTCCTCCTTCGTGAATGTAATATCACGTAGCATTTTTTATTCTACTGAAGACGACCCTAGGCCGTTATGGTTAGGTAACAAAAGAAATTCCTAATATATTTATAGCGCCCCTTAACTGTAATATTACCTCCTCTTTATTTGTTCGAGGCTTCCCTACACAACCAAGGGTGACAAAAAGAATAGGAAAAGTGTCTAAAGATTACAAAAGACTTTATATTTTGTCAGAAACAAGGCAGTATATACACAACATTGCTTTCGTTAACAAGTGTTTCACCCTTGAGTCGCTTATAAAATTAGGCAGAATAACTTTTGCCGATCATTGTTCTAGAGGGATTTGTCCAGGATGGTTTGGTGTCGAGCTAATAACGATGAGTATGTTTATTTACATCACTGTTAAAGAAATAGCAAACTTTCTGAAAGGAACTTACTTAGGAAACCGATCTTCCTTCTACTTAGCCAGAGCCCACTCTGAAAAATTGCATCTGGCGTTCTGAGTGAAAGTTCTATGGGACTATTAGAAAAATATATTCCCGTTTTCACGCTGATGGTAGAATTTCTTAAACCGTTATTGAATTACGTTCGAAGGGTAGGCGTAAATAGCGCCCCCGCAACAATGTGGCGTGGGGACCGCACAAGCTGCAAGGCCAAAAAGTATACAGAAAGTACGCAGGGGCGGAGCAGGCCAAATTTTCACACGGGCAAAGTGACTTTTTGGCGCCCTTCCCCTAGTAGTAGCCTATATTTTACATTTTATCATAGTGTTTTTAATAGTTTAAACCAGGAGCGTCATTTCAGATTTTGCTTTGGGGGGGGGGGGGACAAGACCTCTTGATATAAGTAAAATTTCGCGTTTTTCACTGATTTACTACTATTCTAATGATAAAATCTATATACATCTCAAACTCAGAGGGGCAAATGCCCCTCCCTGCCCTCCCTAAATGACGCCCCTGTTTTAAACCCATTTTCAAAAAGAATTCCTTACCTAGGAAAACTTCACAAAGAATATGGCCCGCTATAAACAATACCAACTCCACCCCCCTGGTTTAGTGGCTAGCACGCCTGCCTTCTGTGGTACCGGGTCCAATTCCCGGTGGATTACTGTTGAACGATAAAAGTGGTTAGGATTCCACTATAATTAGTATCCACATCTCCCTTGCCCATTAAGGCATAACCGTGGAACGCTAAACTCAAGCAAACAAACAAACAATACTTAATTCCCGGCACTCTTTATTCTACATGCCATCTCTCAATTTTTCGATACAGCCCCCTTAGTACTATGAAACTCTCTTCTTCCATAGTGAAATGGAAAAAGATAATATAATTGCCACTACTTTACAAGAATATAAACCAAAAACGTCAGTAGAAACCACATTATAAAATTTACTTTTTGAGGCTCGTTTTGGTGCCCCTCTTTCTCTGGCGCCCCGGGCAGTCGCCCGGCCCTTAGTCCGCCCTTGAAAGTACGGACGCATAACTAAGGACTGCGGAGGAAAGGTTAACCTTCATGTTATGCCACTGGTTTGACGTGTTTGAAATGTTCAGTAAGTGATCGGTTAGTGAAATAATTTCGACAGTTACTGATGTTTAAAGTTTAGCTAAGACAAAGCTACCTAATCAAATACATTTGATATCGGGATGTCACAATTTGATTTTTCCTCACATAAAAAAAGATAAAAACAATAGTAATAAAAACCCTTACTCGTACTGGGCTCCTAACTAACTAACAACCTAATTCTTACAGACTAGTTGCTCTGACCAACTGAGTTTCGATTTCTTACGCGAAAGAAGTCTGTTATATTAAGAGGCATGCTTTTCATTATCAAAACTGTTCGAAGTAATACGAACATGGCTTAAGAACAGAGACGGAACTGAATTACCACTCGATTGACCTTGAGGGCAAATCACCAAAGCGTAGCTATGAACGTAAGTTCAGCATGCATTTCTCTGGAGTTGTGTTCAGTATTCCTATCTGCTAGTCATGCTTGTTCGTAGGAGTAATATGTTACAAACCTGACCTTTCGATACAGCACAATAGCAAAAGAATAAAAGGGAAGGAATTCTTGTCCTTGTGAACGTTGGATACCACCATGTGCAATAAAACTGTCGCGTCTCCTTGAAGTGATATTTTATCGAAAATAACTCGTTTTCCTTTATATAGTCTATCCGAAGTTTTTGAGGGTTTCAAAATGAGGAAATGTTACTGACAAACAAGGACGCATTTAGGGGTGGGTCCAAGGGGTCCGGACTCCCTCTGAAACCCCAACTTTTCTGTAAATTTAGCCTAATTTTGGGGATTATCTTTTAAAATTTTATTATAATTTATCCTAATATTGAAGTCGGACCCCTCCCGAAATAAATTACTGCATACGTGTCTCTGACAATTTTCAATATATTCGTTAAATAATAAAGTAAAATAACTAAATTAGGAGCAAAAAGCTTTAATAATAATAATAATAATAATAATAATAATAATAATAATAATAATAATAATAATAATAATAATAATAATAATTGAAGCGAGCTTAACGAGTTTCAACCGTACGACTCAACCAACGTTTGGGTGCCTGTTCGTTCGTCTGCTCCTCTCATAAAAGACATTTCATTTTAATGAAACTAGTAAGTGCCTTCTTTTAGCTCTGCGGAGTAACTATTGCTTGGAATATGAATCTGCAAAACATAAGAGGTAAAATTAACCAAATGGTGCAAGTTTCCACTTATATATATAAAACAATTTTGCAATATCAACTACGTGAATCTTGTCCCATAAAGAAGCCGAAACCCCTACACCAAAGAGCCCTCCGAGATTTGATCATTGTCCACACGGACTGAAATTGTCATTTGAAGCCAAGACTTTAATATGAAGTCAATAATTTCTTTAAAATAGACGGAAAATTCGGAAGTTATAAGCATTTTCATATTTTTGCCTTTTCCCATAAGGGAGCCGTAGCCCCCTATACTGAAGAGCCCCCCCCCCGGAGATTTGATCATTGTCCACTCGGACTGAATTTGTCATTTGGAACCAACACTTTAATACGAAGCAAAATATTTCTTTAAAATAGACGAAAAATTCGAAAGTTATAAACATGTTAATAATTTTGCCTTTTCTCATAAGGGGGCCGTATTAGCCTACACTGAAGAGCCCCACGAGATTTGATCATTGACCACTTGGACTGAAATTCTCATTTGAAACCAAAACTTTAATATGAAGCCAAAAATTAAACTTTTACATCAATTTAAACTGACTGGGTTCCGGTTCCCCCCACTATTGTTTAGTTTAGTTAAGTGGTAATTTGTGACAGCTTCACATCATCAAAAGGATGTTTCACTTCCCCTCCCCTCCCTCAGGAGTTCGTGCTGGATCCACCACTGGAATCAATAGACACTCTTCCTATTCTTTTTGTCACCCTTGATTGTGTAGGGGCTCCCTCGTACAAATAAAGAAGCGGTAATATTACAATCAAGGGGCGCTATATATTAGGTATTTTTTTAGTTACCTACCCCTAACCGCACGGGGCCATCTTTCGTAGAATAAAAAATATTACGTGATATTCCAATCATGAAAGGGGAGAGGATGCTGTAAATATATTTCTTATTCATTTTGTCTGTCCTGCTTATCAAAAATTACTTTCTGTTGGAAGGGTACTGAAATGAGAGGGGCAAAATAAAAAGTCGTACCCCCTCCTACATGGTTGCTCAAATAAGTACTAAAGAAAGCATTTTAAACTAAGATATTTAAGATTTAAACTAGGAAACTAAGATATCCTTACATTATGTAAGGATGGCATATTCAGGATTATTATTATTATTATTATTATTATTATTATTATTATTATTATTATTATTATTATTATTATTATTATTATTATTTGAATGTTTTTGGAGCACCGAAATTTTGTGAGACGAACAATGATATGTAGAGGTTTAAGATGGGTGGTCATAGAGGAGGAAAAACAGGATTTTTCTCTGTCTGACTCTCTAACGTAAAGATTATGTGCTGAAGGTAAGAAGCATCATCATTCTACAATAGGTTGCTTTTACGTAGAATATCAATTACTTGAGTTCTCCTCCTTGGGTCTACTTACCTTATGTAGTAAATTCAAAACAATTTCAATTCAATACAAATACATTGTAAAACTTTTCCGTAATTAAACATCTAGGGAAAATTAAACATTTAATTTTCCAAACACGTAGATAGAAGACTATCTAGTGAGAAATATTGTGAAACTTTATAAAATTCTCCAAATTAGAATTAACATTTACTGGGAAACATTCGTTATGCGCCAGCGAGGATATGGTGAGCAGTGAGCACAGGGGAAATAATTACGAAACTGTTTGCAAACAAAATTAGAGACGCTAATGCAAGTGCGACAACGGCATTTTTTCTTTTTTTGGTATCGTCATGAGTTTTACACATACGTTACAATTTGATTCTTTCCCACATAAAAAAATAAATAAAATAACCGTAGTGTAGTGATAAAAATGACAACGGCATTTCAATGGGATCGAACCCGCTACCTTCAGCATACAGACTCGTTGCTTTAACTAACTGAGCTATTTGCTTTTTACGTGAACTGAGCCTGTTCCGGTAAAGACGATATTTCATTACGATCGTCCTACCAATTCGTCTTTTTCCATAGATAATTTCCACTATCTGCTCTATCTTTGCGTTAATACTTAGCATATATTCATATATTTGGAGTTTGCAGATAATGCATATAATAAGACATACTAGAAATATTCGTTAAAAGTTTAGTTTGTAGATTTAATCCACATTTCTCTCAATGACATAGATGTCGCTGCTTCGTGTTGAAATGCAGAATTCCCTCGTGTTCTTGAAAATTTCCCACTTTAGCAGAGTTGGTAATTCTCGAAATTTCTGTCGATTTAATGTTTTTTGCTTCTAATTTCTTTATTTTAAGCTAATATCTAACACAAATATTAAAAACGGGTTTGTTATTAACCTGTCCTGCTGGGGAAACCTTCCGAAATTTCGAACATATAAAGAAAACGGAGATATTTTCAAAAAACTTCAAAATAAAGAGACGCGTCATTTATTTTGCTCATGGTAGTACATTTTCCTAGATCATTTATGATCAATTGATGGGCCACGTCCACGTCCAGGGACAACGGACAGTTTGTTGGTGGGTCGCACCTAAGATGGGTTTTTAATACATTTTATTATTGTTGTTATTGTTTGTAAGGAATAAGGAGTAATATGGAGGAGTAGTGTTCAAAAGACTGACAACCATTGTGATAGATTAATTGTAACAAAACAGAAACTCTATGATTAGCGTATAAAGACCACAAGTACATTCGATTTGTGAGTCTTAAGCAGGGATAAAAGTTAAATTTTAAGGTAGGGGGATGCATGACGTCACGCCGTCTCCCATACCTATCTTTGCTCATTGTATTTTTTAGGAAGTGAAGAGACACAATAGATATTTTTTGGAAGTGTGGATGACGTCTCCCCGCGTTTCCCTTAGGACGTCTCCCCGCGTGAGGTACTGTTATCACAAGTCACCTAGTGGCTTTCCGTTTTCAGCTGTTTAGAAACGCGAAAATAAATGCCGATTTTCAAAATGGCTGGAAATCGAAAGCAGATAAGTGAGTCGTGATAACGGTATCTCATGTAAAATAATATTGTCTAGGGCGCTCTTGTTCCACATTTCGATTATCTTTTATATATTTGAAGATATCACATAATTACTGTAAAATTAGCGGTATTTTAATTTCGCCGGGATGAAGACTCTTAAATTTGCTATAGTCGGCATAACAGTTATAACGACTCTTTGCATTACATTACTATGCGAAGCTTTTTTTCAAAATCATGTACAGAATGGGGCCCCTGGTGTTATTTTCAAATTTTCGTACGTCGAATTCTGGCGGGTTTGTTCACGTATCTGGTGAAATGTTAAGCAATCTCATTGATAACAACATACTGCATTTGTTTCTCTTCCAATCTTTCATTATGGTTACTGATTAGCTAGTAAAAATGTAGTTTAGCTATTGGCCATAACTTTGACAAATTCTAGTTCATAATTACCACTTTTTATCCTTTTAGCAGAGTTGAATATTATTTTCCAATGAAAATTTCCCTAGAGAATTATGGATTGAAACAAACAGTAGCTTGCTATTGTCTATTTCTTCTGAATGCAAGAGTACTTATATTGACACATCATAACAGGTATCTTATTTGTATCCTCTCATTTATGAGTCACGACCTCTTCGCAAATCGGGGCTTCTTAAACGCCCACTTCCTATAGAGGAGCCAGCAACAGGTCTCTAACAGTTCGTAGTGACTTTGCCTCTACTCAAATGTCAAGGGTTTTATCGGCGCATCTATAATGGCAATTTAATTAATGGTGTCAGACAGAATGTCCGTGGTTGGTAACACTAGTACCAAAGTCGGGGCTCCATTTTCCCTGCGCATGTGATAAGAAACTTTAAAGACCATCTCTTGTTGGCCCTATTATAGTTCAGTTCAAAGCGCAGTTAATTTGTGTACCGGTATGGTTTGTTTCGTGTGTATTTTCGGCTTGGTCTCTCATAGTTGTAGTGACTCTCTTGCTCAATTATATCAAAATATATCCAGAATAACAGCAAAAATTGGAAACTAAGGTTAGTTTTACACGGAAGCATTTATCGTGGCATTTCTCATAGCAGATAGGCTGCCAAAAATCTCGTATAATATTTTCTGGCATCAAAAGTATATGGTGCTTTTACACCATAGATGTTCATTTTACTTCGACCTCACTCACCCTCGCCCTCACAGTAGCAGTTGGCCCTCGTCCTCGTTCACCCTCGCCCTTGCGAATGGAATTGTCCATCGCCCTCGCGCGCCCTCACCCTCGCTGTCGAAACTTGTCCTCGCCCTCGCGCACCCTCGCCCTCGCCGTCGAAGCTTGTCCTCGCCCTCGCGGTCAAAACTTGTCCTCGCCCTCGCGCACCCTCACCCTTGCCATCGAAGCTTGTCCTCGCCCTCGCGCACCCTCACCCTCGCCATCGAAGCTTGTCCTTGCCCTCGCGATAGGAGTTATCCATTATCCTCGCTCGCCTTCGCCTTCGTGCTCAAAACTTTTCCTCGCCCTCGCGCACCCTCGCCCTCATATCATTGAGGGCGAGGGTAATTGAGGGTGAGGAGGCCTCGAGAGGGCCTCCTTCGTAAGGATCAGAGCATCAATTATTCAACCTATTTGTTGAATTATTTCCTCATCGTCAGTGGCGGATCCAGGGGGGTGATCGGGGCGATCGCTCCCCCCAGAAGAGGAAACTTCTTTATTTTATATATACAAATAAAACGCATCCCAGAGTTTGGAGCTCTTAAAAGTAGCTCTAAGTAGCAGTATTACAACCCACCACCCCCACCAGAAGTCCGTCCTGGATCCGCCCTTGCTTAACATACATCCTAAAGAAAGGAAACTAAACATATCATCGTATAACTTACTGTGGAACACCTAAAATGAAACAACTGTTACAATGGAGATCACGGTCGATAGTGACGTTTACATCATTTATCAACAGTATCCAATGCCTTTACTTCAAAATGTTCCTTGAACTACGATGCAAGCATAAGTATTCAGCCACACAAGGGCGGCTCTCATGAGGGTGAGGGTGAAATCAAGGTTTGATGAGTGGCGGTAGAGTGACTGCCGCGGACTGTCAGAATTTGACAGTCAACGCGTTGGCCATCCCTGATGTATGTAGCGTAACTGAGGAATTTGAACAAATTCAAAGGGAAAGATCTAAAGAGCTTAATTTTGAAACTCCGTCAGCAAACAAATAAAATACTTCAGAACACTATTGTTGAATTATCACTCGGAAATATATACCCACTCTAACCTATAACATGAATGACTTCATTGATTTGAATGTGAATCTAAGTTAATTGGTATTTTAAAATATAAACTGAAATGTGTCAATGTGCTTGTAAGGTTAATTTCGATGCTCAAATATTGTTAATATTCACCACTAATAGAGATACATTTGTCCTACCTTAACAATGTTAAAATTTGTAATTTTTTTCAAAAATTGCCATAAATATGAAACTTTGCCTTAAGAAACTATCCTAGGGGCCAATTTGTGCACTTTATCACTTTGGTCTTGGTTCATTTTTGGCAGCTATCATTGTTGGAAAGTTTATTTTCAGTAATTCCCACAATTATGAAATGATATCTTTCAAACGTTGTCTCAAGGATTCCTTACACTACAAATACGTAAAGGCAAATGAAAAATGAAATCTTTAGTTTAAGATCCCACGATTATGCAAGCTAAATGCTAAAGGAGACAGAAGTGAATGATGAAAGAAATAGTTGAATGAGAATGTGGTAGGAAACTGGAGAATCCCCAGAAAACCCACGAACACGATGTCCTCCACCACGAACTTACTTGGACAAGAATCGAACATGCGACCCTTCGAACAAAGGTAATTTCTCTATCGCTGAGCCACCGTTCCTCCCTAAATGGCACGCTCAGAGCTTAGCGCCTCCAGGGGCCTTGGAAAGATTATCGAGCCTAAAATGATTTAGCACTGACTTTTATAAATCCACCAATTCAACAATTAATAATGTCGTGCAAACTTTAATAGTGCAAACTTTAAGATTGTAGTAATGAAAGAAAAGATGAAATCTTTAGTTTAGCGCCCCAGAGTTATGTAACTGCTAAAGGAGATGGATGAAATTGCAAGTGAATGATGATGAAAGAAATGGTGGAACGGGAAAGTAAGAGAACAAACCTTTATTTTCTTTAGCACAAATAATTAAATGTGTAGATTAATTGATTTCCAGAAATTTTATTATAATTAGCAATTAAAAACTGAAAGGGTGATCACAAACTTTTCTTGCTCAGGACCTCGCAACAATTTGTTACACGCTGCCATACATCATTAAAACAGGAGTAGAGTGACTGAATTATTTTGCTCTGTGGTTGAAAAGTAATAATGCAAAACAGACAATTATTGACTTGAAGAGATAGGATAGTTTAAAAATTCTGACTGGGGAATAAAATCTTCATTTTTACGTCCTACGATTATCGCAGTCTTGTAGCCAACCTGGAACGAAAGAGATTCAGCCCACTGAAGATTCTTCGCGAATATCATTTCAATGTGAATTTCGAACAAAGATCTAAGCTTACCTTCATGCTTATGTTACGTCAAACAACTAACATATAAGGTGGAAATTATTCAACTTTTTTCATAAGATGTAATCCAGCTGATTAAAATTTTATAAGCTTTATATGTTATATGTTGATTGATTAAGTGTTGCACCTAATAATATGTAGTCGTTACTGCTTGTTACATAGTATTAGCGTGTGTAATGGTTGTATGGGGGAGAGGAGTATTTAAACGCTAATATTCTAAAGTGAAATATTTACATAAAAATTAGGATAATTAAACATTTTCAATAACTCCCTCTTAGACTTCGACTCTGGTTATAGGTCGATTACTGGTGATTACTGAAAGTTAATGATATTGAAATATACAAAGGAAGTTAGTATAGTATCTAGCAAGCATGTCTGCTTTGCAGCAAGTCTCAGGTTCGATTCCCTTGAGTGAAGTTTGAACGCATTATGGTGGTTCGAATCCTACCATAAACTATAGATTTACGTACCATTTAGCATCGGCATCGGTGATGAATTATAAAGGGACATTAACTCTAATACGTCAGAATACGACAGATCGACTGATTCCCAGATATTCATAAGTAAAACTTATATTTTCCAAAACAGCAAATTACGCTAGTAGAGTGCTATTTTTTTCTAAATATAGATCATGAACGGTTTGAAATTATGTTTATTCTGTTGTGTGAGAACGTTTCTCTATAGTTAGAATTGAGGACATCTTCGAAAGTTCCCCTTCGGGAGGATGAACACTAAGAATCATGATATATAGGTGTATACCTGAATGCAGTTTTACCCACTTATCTTAATAGTAATCTATGTAAATGTAAGGTCACTTGACAGGTCCAAATGTAAGGTCACTTGACCAAAGGCTTAGATAATGTCCCCACAACCTCCACGATGCGGGGCCACCAACTCCAGGGATGTAAAATATATAGAAAATGTTTAGAAAGTAGAGGCGAATAACTAGGGGCTGCAGCGGGCAGGGGCTGTGTTGCAATAATAGTCTATCAAAAACTTCCTGCTCAAGTTCGAAAATTTAACACGGCGTACACCATAGTCTTAAAATTTTCACAGAGTATACGCTAGTCTTAAAAATTTCACAGGTTATATATGCTAGTTTTGAATATAGTACTACACGCCTTGAAGCAGAAAGTATGCGCAAATGACTAAGATTGAGCAATACACCTTCGTATACTCTCGACTACACCCCTGAATATATGCTTTTATTTTCTTAGTTTGCTTACATACGTGTGACGAAAATCTGGGAGGAACGCGACCACCCAAGCCCCTCTTTCCGACGCCCATGATTAGATGAACCATAGCCGAATACTTTAGGTAGTTTTGCTTCTTTATTTCTAACTTTTCCTATGCTTTGCTGACTAAATATCAGTTGTCAGGGAGCTTTAAAACTTGCGATATAGAACCAAATCATTCTATTTTAATATCCTATTTAGCGAAAAAAAATAATAAAAACGTTGATAATGAAGGGTAACAGATCACAGAAAGAAGCCTACTGGACGCCCAGAATAGTCTCCCTTTTCAAGACTGTGCGCTGCATATTCTTACACTATATTAAAAACGCTTTCAAAGATACTAATCTTAAAAAATAAAAATAAATAAATAAAATAAAAAAATAAATCTTTAGTTTAACATCCAAGAGTTATGCCATCGATGGCTAAAGGAGACTGATGGAATTGCAAGTGAATGATGATGAAAGAATAGGTGGAATGAGAAAACGGGAGGAAACGGGAAAATCCCGAGTCCCTCGCTCCCGTAGTAACACTTGGTCCTCACCCTCGTTCACCCTCGCCCTCTTCGTCGAAGCTTTTCCTCGCCCTCGAGCACCCTCACCCTCGCTGCCGAAACTTGTCCTCGCCCTCGCGCACCCTCACCCTCGCTGCCGAAACTTGTCCTCGCCCTCGCGCACCCTCGCCCTCTTCGTCGAAGCTTTTCCTCGCCCTCGCGCACTCTCACCCTCGCCATCGAAGCTTGTCCTCGCCCTCGCGCACCATCGCCCTCGCTGCCGAAACTTGTCCTCGCCCTCGCGCACCCTCGCTCTCTTCGTCGAAGCTTTTCCTCGCCCTCGCGCACCCTCACCCTCGCTGCCGAAACTTGTCCTCGCCCTCGCGCACCCTCTTCGTCGAAGTTTTTCCTCGCCCTCGCGCACCCTCACCCTCGCCATCGAAGCTTGTCCTTGCCCTCGCGCACCCTCGCCCTCGCGGCCAAAACTTGTCCTCGTCCTCGCGCACCCTCACCCTCGCCATCGAAGCTTGTCCTCGCCCTCGCGCACCCTCGCCCTCGCGGCCAAAACTTGTCTTCGCCCTCGCGCTCCCTCGCCCTCGCGTCACTGTGGGCGAGGGAACTTGAGGGTGAGGATGCCCTCGAGAGGGTCACCCTCGCGAGGGTGAACATCTCTGTTTTACACAGTAGCATTTTGATAAGCATCTTGTCGTGACGTAGCAAATAAATCACTGGAGAAGAGCGCAATTATTGCTCCGAAAATAAAAACAGAGATTTCCATCACTATCTCTTCTAAAGCCCTTTGTCGCATATGCTCATTATGATACAAAGGACTCTTTACTTTGTATAAACAAGGATACTCCTCATATTTTTCAATCAGCATAATAATAGCATCCCAACTCAGCTCATTTTTCTTTACTACAATTCAATTTCCCACACAAAACAAAGAGCATGGATATTTGGCACAAAATCTTTTGCTTCCTTTTAACACACCACGGCACTGCAATCGGACCATAGATGTTGCGAAAAATGCTACGAAATAGAGTAGGTTCTATCGACAAGAAATGCAATGGGATATGCCATGGCATGGGAAATGCTATAATATTTGCTATTTTACACGGTAGGATATCGATGATACGATTTTTGATACGATAAATGCTTCCCTCTAAAATTAGCCTAAAGTAGCAAATGTTATAGCATTTCCCATGTCATGGCATTTCTTGTCGATAGAATTAGAACCTACTCTATTTCGTAGCATTTTCCCCAGCATTTCTGGTCCGATTGCAGCGCCGTGGTGCGTTAGAAGGAAGCGAAAGATTTTGTGCCAAATATCCATGCTCTTTGTTTTGTGTGGGATATTGAATTGCAGTAAAGAAAAATGAGTTGGAGTATGGATGCTATTATTATGCTGATTGAAAAATATGAAGAGTTTCCTTGTTTGTACAAAGTTAAAAGTCCTTTGTATGATAATAAGCATATGCAGCAAAGGGCTTTAGAAGAAATACCGACTGTTTTTAGTTTCGGAGCCATAATTGCGCTCTTCTTCAATGATTTGTTTGTTACGTGACGATAACATGTTTATCAAAATACTACAATGTAAAGACACCCTATACTTTTGATGCCATAGAATATTATATGAGATTTTTGGCAGCACATCTGCTACGATAAATGCTTCCTTCTAAAACTAGCCTAAGAAAAGAGTTCAAAGGATTTTAATACTCTTGGTCAATGAAGAAACAAATATCTTCATAAAGTAAGCATGGCAAACGAGGAGCAACATGCATCAGCCTGTCAGTCATGTACCTTATAGGTCAGTCAGGCTAGCTATTTTACCTCCTACCTAATACTTCGACCACTGTCTGTGAACCAAAGGATTTGGGTGAGCCAACTACTCTATGAACCCAGTGGGTGAGCAACTAGTATTTTAAAAGTAAATAACGAAAGTGTTTTGTTGGAGGGCGTAGTTTTACTATACGGATCCACAGATTGAAAAATGTACGAACAAATTTGGAAAAAGTCTTTAATTAGCGTATTTTATGGGGAGAAAAACCCAGTGAACACCTGCGGGACTTCTAACCCGTTCCTTTCCCTACTCCTACTCCTATTTAGGGCTGTGCGATATCGAAATTTCGATATCGACATTCGATATTTTTCTGATATCGATATCGAATAGATATATCGATATCGACAATATCGAATATGGATATCGATAATATCGAATAACGATATCGACAACATCCAATATGGATATTCAACATATTGATTGGTCTTGAATATTCATGTTGATGGGGGCCGCGGTGGCTCGGTCTAGACGGACTTTTATATACCGAGACGAGACCGAGACGTACTTTTAAATACCGAGACGAGACCGAGACAGACCTCTATAAATCGAGACGAGACCGAGACGAGACTTAGGTCAGTCTCGAAAGTCTCGGTCTCGTCTCGAATATTGATGTTGATAGATACTATAATTGCCTTCACTCAAAATTTGTTTCGTTGCTGTGTTAGACAATATGATAACAGTTGACTGATGGACATTGGCGTATTTAGGGGGTGGTTATCGGGCTTAAACCCCTACCGAAATAAATTTGTAATAACTTTTTGCATTGCACGTATAACGCAAATGTTTCTTACTCGTTCCTCAAGCCTCTCCGGAAACAAAATCCACTGCTGATGCAAATAGAATTTTCTCTCTCTCTCTCTCTGTATATATATATATATATATATATATATATATATATATATATATATATATATATATATATATATATATATGGTCGCGGTGCCACCCAGGTCCGCTCTGCATGAATTATGTAACCATCCCGGGGGCCCAACTTTAATTTTAAATGGAAGCAAGGGGTGAGTGGTACCTCGTTCGATAGACCTTGAAAAACTAAAAACCGTTGTGGCAAAAGATCTTTCATATGGGGCACTGTATTCAAAATGGCCGCCAAGACATGTTGTCTCTATCAGATACAGTAAAACGTGCAGTACCACTAATATGAAAACGGTTGAACATAAATGAACCGAACAAAAACTCAAACAGAAAATGTCATGTGGCACATCGTTTGATATTGTCGCGGAGGCTCCCAGGGCCACCCTTCATGGGGCCCCAGGGCGCAACCTCAAAATTGTAAATGGAAACATGGGGTGAGTGATACCTCGTTCAACATATCTTTAAAAACTAAATAGTCCTGTTGCAAAAGATCGTTCATATGGGTCACCGTTTTCAAAATGACCACCATGACATGTTTACCTGTATCAGGTAAAACGTCCAGTATCACTAATATGAAAACACCGAACAAATATTCGAATAGGAAATCACAGAGGGTATTTATCATTCTGTAGCTCGGGAATGTTGCAACAGTCGAAAAGATGATTAGAGTGAAAGTGCCATAACGGAAAGGAAAAAATCTAACTCCTAGAAATTTACCCTAACCTCACTCCGTAACTGAGTGAAGCGGGAAGGATCGGTGAAATTGCAAATGAGAGCCTTAGTTTTTGCAAATTGTATCTACGAAACAAAGTTATTTGAAATGTGTTTTTATAAGAGATAAATGTCTCTGTAATGGGATAAACTACGTAAAATTCTTGTTAAATGGTACCTTCCATTTTGATTGAGGGCAATGGTTTGATGCAAAAATGAATCAACTGAAATGCGAAACTAATTTGTCGAACAATGCAATTTTAGAACAATGTTTACAAACGTTGGTTTTGTTCAACAGTCGTCTGCATGATATTGGTTCTGCTCTTTTCCTTCTATGTCTTCTTGCATGTGATAGAATATGAGTTTCACTCAGATGTCCACAGTTACATTCCGAATAACTTTCAATAATAATTTCAGTTGTGATCCTTAGTAACGAAACGGTACATACTGATGCAGATATGTCCCAAAAATCTTTCACGCATTGCGTTAAATTATCAGGGGCGGGCAAAATTTTGTTAAATTTGAATTTCACCTTATTTCACTTTATTTTTATTCCTCATAGTACCAGTCATTTGTACACACAAGTGCTTCAGACAAACCATGTCTATTGCAAATACAACCAGGGCCTAAAATTGAGTGGAGTACTCCACACTTTGTGGAACTGTAGGAAAGGAGTGTGGAACTGTAATTTTTAAAGTGTGGAGTGGTATTAATGTGAGTGCCTTACTTTTCTCGGATTATACATTTCAAAGCGTTTAGTGTGTCAAACTAAGTCTTACTGATTCAATACATTCATTATGCAATGGGGGGTTACTCAATTCCATATAACTGCCAGTATAAGACATTAAGCCAGAGTTAATACGTATAGGTGTCTCCTAGATGGCAGGGAAAACCATTGCCAATTTTGAGGTGAAGGAACTTTTTAATTATATTAGTTTTCAAACGTTTTCGGTTGCATTCATATAGTTTTAAAATATGCAACTAACTGCACGTTTATCTGTTGTTTCAATAGGACATTACATTTTTCCGATATAATGAAATGTGTTGTTTTGTAGATAAAAATTACACGATCCTTTGAACCCGTTATAGAAATATGTACTACCAAAGATAACATACATCAATAACCGCCAAAAATTTAGCCGAAGCACAGCGTTACGAAAATCAGTAGAAAGAGTAATGTTTCCCAGAGTGACTTCGATAGTTACTGATAATGGAAACATGAATACAGGAGAACACAAAGGAATGTGGAAAGTGTTAACTGATGAAAGAGTTGCTTCAGGTGAAACGTTGCCTCTGTTGAAAATTTGGTATGCTGCCCATCGCATTAATTTAGCATGGAAAGATGTCACCAAGAATGTCCAAGAAGTTTCATCTCTCATATAAGCAGCATCTAGACTGTGTGTTTTCTATCACTCTTCAGGGCAGCGAACGAAAGGTTTAACGATGGTAGCTTCAGAAAATAACTTAGAAGTTTTGCACTACCCAGAATATTTTGACGTCAGGTGGACAAAATTTTCATTCAGTATGCTCAGTACTCTCCTAAAAAATTGCTATCCAAGCTGCCTTTACTTGTAAACGGAAAGCCATGTATGTAATGAAGCCAATGGTCATCTGCGTAAATGGATAGAAGTAGATCGCCTTCATCTTCTGTGTCTTGTGACAGACGCTCTATATGTTTTCAAGAACTGCCAGCAGAAGTTTGAGAGTGATGAAATGTTTCTTTTGGACATAATAACAAATAAAAATAGAACTATAGCACAATTGGAGAGTATGGAAGAGAAACCTCTGTTAGGCGGGTGGGAAAAAACGTTTTTAAACGAACGTGTGCAAGAGAACGTCAACGAAGAAATACAGTACTCATTACATGGTATTCAACTTCATCATAACACACGTCGCAATAAATCTCATAACAAATATGTCAGTGAGAAAAGAGATTTTACTGTAGTACGCTACGAAGTCCTGGATTCCATAATTAACTTTGTTAGTCAGCGTTTGCTGCATGAAGACAGTATTGTTGCTTTGGAACCTTTGCGTGTTTTGCACGAGGATGTAACTGATGATGCCCTAAGAGAATGCCACAAAGTTATTTGTCCTGATACAGATCTTTTGCAGTTCGCAATGCAATATAGAGAGGCATCATCGTGTAGTATGTTGAAAAGTCTGGACGCTAAAAGCCTTCTCATGAAAATCTGTGGAAATCAGACATTTCATGCTCTGTCAACAAGTCTAGCCCGAGTTGTTGCTTTAAAACCATCTTCTTCCGATGTTGAAAGACTTATAAGTGACTACAAGATATTGAAAACATATAACAGACTGTCTTTAGCTCCCACTACTGTGAAAAATTACCTTCACGTTAATATAAATATGGGTCCGTTGCAAGATTTTAGCCCAACCCCTGCTGGCCAGAAAGTAAAGGCGTTTTGAAGTTGGTAGGAAGTGAAAGGAACAACCCTGGTATAACGGTGTATTTGTCTCGGCAGTAAACAGACTGAGACAGCGTGATGATCACGGAAAAATGACAGTGAAATTCTTATGTAAGAAAGAGTGACTTTTTTCTTCCAATGTGACTATTTTTCTTACCGGTTTGTTTCCTGTATTTTATGGTTTAATACAATACAATTAAATATGTATCCTAATGTGCCTTTATTTTGTTTGCTCTGGATGCCAAAATTTTCCTAAATAATAATAATAATAATAATAATAATAATAATAATAATAATAATAATAATAATAATAATAATAATAATAATAATAATAATAATAATAATATTTTGGGGGTCGCAGGTAAACATGATGTACTGGACAGAACACTGATTATATGTCTAAACAAATGCTGACTAAACTAGTTTTTCTATACTATACAAAATTTTTACCAGTGTGGAGCTGTGATTTCGTTGAATTTTAGGCCCTGAATACAAGTGAGGTTCTCATTTGAGATTTTACCATTCATTCCCGCTTCACCCACTTACGGACAGAGATCGGAAAGATAATTTTCTATCATTTTCCCTTTTGCATCATGTTAATTATACTTAAATAATCTTTTTCTCCGTTGCATTATACTCGAGCCGTGGAATGATAAATACCCTCCTCTGTGCTTTCCTGTACGAGTTTTATTCTGTTCATTTATCTCCAACTATTTTCATGTAAGGGGTCTAGTAGTACTGGACGTCTTATCTGATATAGGCACCATGTCTTGGCGGCCATTTTGAAAACGGCGACCCATATGAAAAATCTTTTGATACAATACTGTTTAGTGTTTCAAAATTTATCCAACAACATATCAATTGACCCATATTTCGGTTCAAAATTTCTAAGTTTGGCCCCCTTGAAAGGCAGCCGTGGGAGTACTGCGAGAACATTACTCGACGCGCCCCATGCCTTTTCTGTTTCACTTTCTGACTGTTCGTTTATCTCCAACTGTTTTCATATTGGTGGTACTGGACGTTTATCAGATACAGGCACTATGTCTTGGCGGCCATCTTGAATACGGTGATCAATATGAAAAATCTTTTGCCACAACGCTTTTTACTTTTTAAAGATCTATGGAACGAGGTATTACTCGCCCCATGTTTCCATTTAAAATTTTAAAGTTTGGCCCTGGTAACCCATGAAGGGCGGCCCCGGGAAGCGCCGCGAAAACACCATTCGGTGTGCCCCATGGCATTTCCTATTTGAGTTTTTGTTCGGTTCATTTATGTTCAACCGTTTTCGAGATATCTCCGTGGAAAGATTAAAATCGGCCATCCTGTATATATATATATATATATATATATATATATATATATATATATATATATATATATATATATATATATAGCCGCGGACCCAGTATATGATCAAGGGAGGGTCTAAGCCATGGTTTGTTGCTTTATCCAGTGTAAAGAAAGTAGGATTGAAACCCATTTTATCCAGTGTATACCTGAGCGTTAAGGGGGGCTATAGTCCCTATAGCCCTCCTCTATGATCTGCGATATATATATATATATATATATATATATATATATATATATATATATATATATATATATATATATATATATATATATATATATATATATATTAAATATGCTGAAATTTTGTACCAAGTTGGGAAATTCTAGATACTCTGCAATATCACTAGATAAACAATGTTGCTAAAAGCAAAATAAAGTTGTATTTTCTCAAATTGCGCTACGTAAAGTATTACATATTTCTAATTTAGTTATTTAACAAAACCACAATAGCCCATATAGTGTTTGTTTTATGGTGCAAGAATGCTTTCAAGAGAAGATGTTTTTCATAGTCTTTGGGCTACTTGTAATGTTAATGTTTAAGTCTTTGTTCCAGCAATATATGTAAATGGAAATTGTAACTGAAATTAAATGTAACTGATACATTTTCAGTAACACTAGTTGTTCCCCCTAAGCCTTAGGCCTGGTGTACACTTTAGATTAAGACCGTGCTTAATTAAAAGTTTTAATTACACACTAATTACATTTCACTTGCTTTAGTTTGACCACCGATCACCTCAAACTCGATCCATACCAAATAGCTATATGCAATTATTCAAGGACTTACAGTTAGTAATTCACAGTGTTCACTTTTCTTTTGTTTTGTTTTAGTTTAATGTCCCACAGTTATGCTAGAGCGGCTAAAGGAGACGTGGAGCTAATGATTATAATGGAATCCGAACCACTTCGGTCTTTCAACTTTACCCCTACCGGAAATCGAACTCGAGACCACGCGAATCGAAATCAAGAGTGCTAGTCGCTAGACCAAATGGGGGTTCTCACATTATGTTGATTTAAATAATTCAGTCAGTGTTGTCAGATCCGAAGATTAAAAAGTAGCGTGTCTGTGCTCCAAAAGTAGCGAATTCGAACTATTTGTAGCCCAAATATATAGAAATGAATACTGATGATGCTAATGAAATAATTTAATATGAACTGGAAAATGTGCTGGACGTATTGCAAGAAGAAATTATGATCGACGGACGAAAACAATTCTAGACTGGACACCACAAGACAAAAACAGCCTAGGAAACCTCTGCATACAAGAAGGTGTGACGAAATCAAGAGCCACTGAGGAGTAACCTGGAAAAGAATTGCCCAAGTTAGATAGTTGTGAAGACTTGGAAAGACCTTCATCCAGCAATGGATTGATAATGGTTGATTATGATGATGGTGATGATTTTGTTATATCTCAACCTCGGAGGTAAACTAAACCAAGTCATAATTTTGTAATTTTACATAAGCGAAAAACTGGTTCCTCAACTAAGACTATATATATAACTTTTACTAGGTAAGGTAGGGTAAAAGTGGATCCAAAATTTAATGAGAGTCATAGAGCGAAAAAAAGTATTTTTGACTATTTAATCCATCATGTTGCAGCAAAACTACGAAAATTAATATAAAATAAAACTAGAAAGTTAAGAATCACTTCTTTTGGCGAGTGAGAAAAAATAGATACAGATAACTCGAATTACCTATATACTTATATAATATGTATGTCCATTTTTCGCAAGTAATTTTTAATCAATATAAAATTTCAACGTAATGAACGCAAGATTAGTTTTCTCGAATAAAGATTGCATGCACCGTTGAGAGCTCAGGAATAAGATTAATCTATGTTACGGCACTGAATATGTGCTTACGTATGTATTACGACCTTATGAACTTGTATAAGAAACAGAATGCACGTAATATGAGACGCGAATTATGCGAAACATCGGACTTTGAATCTAACTTGTTTTGTGATCCAACTCGAGACCTCACATAGCAAAGATGAGTGTAGTAGCTCCAACCACAAGGTTCAGAACGTTCGTGTTATAAAGAGTCAATTAAACACAGAGATGTGAAATGGTAATAAAGCATTTCATCAATTTCAAACAAAATACGTATATTGTAGTAATAATTTACCCTATTTGTTAAGATAATGAAAGTTATATTCTGTTTTTAAAATGACAGCCAATGCAGAATGTATTGAATAATAAATGAGATATGGTAAAGTTTCAATTTCGGTACGATTAAATGCATTCGTGCTGCTATGTGTTGCGTTATCCGTTAGGAGGTATTGAACAATTCTGATTCAAAGGAAGGAAATAAACTACTGTGTAGTACTGGAGTTAATTTAATAGAGTTTAATTGTATATGCAGTACTGAGGCTATATGAGACAAAGTCTATTGCTGAAAGTGAAATATGGGCTCTATTAGGGTTTTAGGGTGATATACCCACTGATCATTGAACCTGGAATACGCGCATGGAAAGCATTCACAAGCAAATTAGCTATGAAGAGGTACACCATACCATAATTTTAATTCAAAATGAAAGGAAAAAATAAGCAGAAACGACAGACTGTACGAGAATAATACTTTCACTATTTGAATTTCACACTATTTATTTCGAGACTTTCGAGACGAGACCGAGACTTGGTACTCGAGACCGAGACCGAGACAAGCATCTGTTGACCGAGACCGAGACGGTGATTTTTTTACTCAGACGAGACCGAGACCGTTATCTATCAACCGAGACGAGACCGAGACTGTACAAAGTCTCGTCTCGTCTCGTCTCGATACCATCCCTAGTTCCGGGTTCGATCCCAGCCCCCGCCAAGTGAACTTTGTGGTGGACAAACACCGTGTGCGTGGGTTTTCTCAGGGTTCTCCCGATTCCTCCCACTTTCTTCATTTCATTCATTTCTCATAATCACCGTCTCCTTTAGCCTAACCGGCATAAACGTGGGACGTAAAATTTAAAGATTTCATTTCATTTCATTCATGTTGATATAAACAATTTGGTCTCAAAACGTTTCAATGGGGGATATCTCAGAATACTTGTTAGTCACAGAAAACAGACTTGTGTTCCTTCTAATCCATCACTCTTTTCTCCGAAAAAGTTAATAAAAATATTTATTGAATTGTCTTTCTTAGTTATATTGGTCATCATTGCGGAAATAATGAGAGTGAAACACGGTGACATAGAATATGCGTGTTTTATTTGTGTGTAGGTGTTTATTTCATGTATATGCATTTGTGAATGTGCACGTGTGGCGGTATGCGTTTGAGAGAGAGAGAGTTCTTTCTATATCATAACACGTGCGTGTGTTGTATTTTAAGCTCACGCACAAACAATACTTGATCCAGATATGAACGATAGAGGCCGTGGTGGCTCAGTGGTAGAGCGTTCACCTCTGGTGCATCAGATCCCGGGTTCAAACCCTGCTCTTGCCAAGTGAACTTTGTGGTGGACAAACACTGTTGCGTGGGTTTTCTCGGGGTTCTCCCGTTTCCTCCCACTTTCTTCATTTCACCATTTTCATTCATTTCTCATTATCATTGTCTCCTTTAGCCCAACTGGCATAATCGTTGAACATAAAACTCAAAAATTTCATTTCATTTCAGTTATGAACGAATGAAGCACCCGATCAACAAAAGCAAAATCGGGGAATCCCCGATTCTCTTTTGTGCTAATCATTTGATGCCTCACTGAAACAGGAAATCGATGCATATCTTTCAGTGCCATCTATAAACAGTGGTGCTATTCAGCCGGTTCGCACCGGTTCGCTAGAACCGGTTGTTAATATATTTCAAGTTTGCTAAACCGTTTGTTATATCCAGGCATAACAGTAAATTTTATTCAGTTATACCGAAGAACGAGCAAGTTTCAGTTTGTTTAGCTTTGTTCTTAGAAATTCTTACAGCTACAGGGTTAGATATATGATCTCTCAGAATAAGGTATAAGCGATTTTTTCTTAATTTCAAATGGGCTGGTTAGATATCAAGAATGAAAACTGGGATCACATGAGTGCAGTGGTGAGGGTTATTTACATTTGAAACGCATACATACCATTATCAATAATTGTTGATCCATTGCTGGGTTAAGGTGTTTCCAATACTTTTTGACAAACATCTATTTTGGATAATTCGTTTCCAAGATATTCGCAGTGCTACCTAATTTTGTCATAACACCTTATATTGGGTTGCTGTGTAGGTCTCTACTTGTCACTTGTGGCATCCAGTGAAAAAATTGCCTTTGTCTATCTTGTATGATTTGCTTCCTAATGGGGCGTTTACACTTAGTCGATCTAGTCGCACGACTAAATCGACTCGCTGCATTTGCCACTAAATCGAAGCAACTAGGCCTAATCAGATTGATGGATGTGTTCAATTATTTCAACCACAGAAAATAGAACGTCTTTTAATTCAGTTGCCAGTCGATTAGTCGCCTTCGATCGACAAGCGATTAAGTTGAAGTCCCGTTTACACGGTCGATTAAGTTGAAAGTGACGTCAATTCAACCGAATCGAACGCAAATCGACTAAGTGTAAACGCCCCATAAGAGAGAGGGAGAGAGACAGGGGCGTAAATAAGGGCCCCGCAGACCCCGCATTGTGGGGTGCCCAGGCCATCACGGGGCCCCCAAATTGTGATGTAGGACGTAGAAAAGGGCCCCATTCCACGTTGTTTGCGGGGTGGCCCCCAAGCCCTTAGTTACGCCACTGGAGAGAGATATCTTTCTATGTATCCATCTACTATCTCTCTCTCTCATATATATATATATATATATATATATATATATATATATATATATATATACTGTATATAAAACCAGTCACCAAGAATTAGAATAGCACCACTGCCTACAGATATGGAAGAAAACCTCCTTCACTGGAGGAAATCTCATGACGGTGAATTTCCAAAATTAGCTCTTCTGGCTCGTAAGTATTTGTGTAGGTACCAGCGTTCTATCAGAAAGAGTATTTAGTTGTGGATGCAATATCATAACTGATGCTCATACTGCACTTACAGTTAGTGCAAAACATGCTAAACAACTGATTTTCTTTCCATGAACAAAAGAGCTCGTTCCTAAATAGCAGTGTCATGAACTTCAATGCATCATACATTTCTAGTTGAATACTCAGTGCTAATAGGCATATTTCTAAACAAGACAGTTATTGTTCATTTTTCTCTGTATGTGTGATGTATGTGTTTGTGTTCTTCTAAGTTAATTCGTTGGCTTTACAAATTTAACACTTGGACTCTATTTTAATATCCAATTAAAAAAAAAAAAAAAAAGCACGCGATCAATCGAGATCTCTTTCATGTTATTATTAAATTGATAATCTTTTTGTATTAAAGAGCTTTACGCAAAGACGTGACATCTCCCACACGAACTTAAGAGGTTTCTTGTTATTGGTTTTGTGCAAACTCATATCTGCTAAGCCTTACGTCTTATACAATCATTCAGTTCTGCTTATGAAATCAATTTAGAAAGGTTCTAAGTCATTCCTAATAACAGTGCACCTAACAATGCATATTCTAATATTTAAGCAAATCCAAAGAAATAGGGAAGTGTTAATACTACTAAACAGAATATGTAGGTCTGTGTAGTGAAATGACAGAGTGGAGGCTTTTGTTTGTTTTAGTGGGCTGAGTTATGTGGCTCAACTTACATCTAGTAACCACATACAAATAAACGGAAAATTACTACTTTGCACAAAAAACTAGTAAATTCTTGTTTCCCTGTCTGTTTAGATTTAAGCAAATTTTAGCACAGGCATTTGATTTTTCACTCGCAATGGCAATACAGCACAAACATTCATTGTAGTGAGGATATCAAGTTGACTCCGATAAGGAATGCAGCCATATTAAGGATGAGAAATATTTTGGAGTTCATAGCTCCCCGGCTCTGCACTGGTTTTGGATTTATCTTCGAAAGGAACATCATTTCTGCCCAATACAATTTTTGCACAAAATTTGGTTTGATTCGGTGAAGAAGTGTAGCCGATAATATAAGTTAAATATACAATATTTAGGTGGATTAAGTAGACGTAGAAACATCCCTACCCCACAGCCGCCGATTTGGACTATCTCCAAAAGGAACCAAATTTTTAACCCATACTAATCCTCTGCAAATTTGGCTTCATTTTGTTAAGAAATGAAGTCAAAAGAGAAAATTAAATATTAACATGGAATGTTGAGAAGCATAGTCCCCAAGCCCTACATTAATTTGACTCATGAAACGGGGCGTTTTTCTGCCTCATACGAGTATCGTGCAGTTTGGTTTCATTCGGTTAAGAAATGCAAATGCTGCTACTATCGCGAGCCAAAAAGCGTTACATATATATATATATATATATATATATATATATATGAAGCAAAACCCGCCGCAATTTTTTCGAGGAAGTGTGAAACACCAATATCGAATATCGATATTGACGATATCGGATATCCAATATCGACGATATCGGATATCGAATATCGACGATATTGATATATCAACATCGAATATCGACGATATCGATATATCGACATCGATATTTTTGCGATATCGATTATCGATTTAAGATGATATCGATATCGACGATATCGATATATCGACATATCGCACAGCCCTACTCCTATTACTACTTATAGTATGGATCCGTATAGTAAAACTGCACGCATTTGAGTTTATAAGAAGAGTAATACAGTAAAAGTATAGAAAAGTTTGGAAATGTTTGTTTCTTTTAATCTTAAATTCTGTTAGCTATAAATTTAGCAAGAATTTGAGCTAAGTTTTAGTAAATCTTTTTAGCTAGATTCTGTGCGTCATTTAGTTACTTTCTAAAGTCACCTGTCGGCAACAGTGTATTCTTCTCTTCAATTGTTTTCAATGTGGTTTGTTATTTACATTGTTAATTGTCTGGATGTAGATGGAATAGCATTTAATTTTTAAGATATAAACGTTAATAATGTTCCATGTGCTTAGTGTAATAATTGGTATTGTGTTCTTAAGCTAAAACACTGAAAGATACAAATGAATTAAAGGATTAAATAAAAATCCAGGTATGATAACGATGCAATACAAATAATACTACGTTAAACTTCAACTATTCAAAGAGTTTGACGGAAAAGCGGGAAGAGGATCAGTTCCAATTTAAACGAAATAACATTCCTGCAATTGTATCATTTCTGTAACAAGACGAGAACGTAGAAAATATAATTGTCATGTGCATTTGTTAACAGAACTGCATATCTCTGTTTTTGTTAGCTTGAGCAGTTTACGAATTCGTGTACCATTTCCTCTGGTGTATAGAGCACATAATTTGCTTTTAAGGGTTGATTTCTTGGTTATTAGTACAGCGATGTGGTGAATAATATCAGGACGTTATAGAACAAATGGATTTTAGTTTGTAGCGGCAAAGCAATTTGAAAGGCGGTCGAGATGTCAATTCGGTGATTATTAACACTTTTATCATTTCCAAAGAGGACAGTGTCAAGTTCGGAACGCAAAACCCAAATCAGTGCAGTTGAAATAATGAATTTCAGTCTCAAACAAGACGAAATATTAATAGAATTTGTGAAGAATCATGAGATATTGTATAATTCGAAGAACAAAGGTTTCAGAAATACCCAACTAAAACAAAATCTTTGGTGTGAAATCGGCAATATTCTAAATAAAACAGGTATATTTTTAAAGTTAATTTAGGATAATTCTCTACATATTTTTGACTTGAAATAACTATTGGTGCAGGTTCAGAATGTCCCAACTAATTGCTTTCCTTCTTTTCCCTTTGAAATCTGGGAACAGTGTTTCATGTCTCACGTGATTGTTGTTCTCATTCACTGCTTCAGTTACATGTGATTACGTAATGAATCAGGGGCAAGTCTTTACTTTGACTCCAACTGTGACTTTAATCGGTTCTTATAGGTTTAGTAACATTGTGGCCCTTGTACTTACAGTATAATTCTTAACTTCGTATAGTAACATTGTGGCCCTTGTACTTATAGTATAATTCTTAACATCGTATAGTAACATTGTGGCCCTTGTACTTATAGTATAATTCTTAACAGAAGTCACAGTTGGAGTCAAAGTAAAAATTTGCCGAATCAGGTAAACAGATCGCGGTGCTATTCTAGTTAAGGCAAGCATACATGAATTTATGATGTAGTCCTATATGTCATTCATCATGAAAATACACTCCTTCCTCTATTGTTTCTTTTAGGAATTCAATTACCGGACAAAAGATTCACGTTAGGAGAGCTTAATTGTTACGGGTATAAATACAGCACACGGACAACTGCCATAAAAGCTTCAATTGAGAAAAAAAAAAAAACCCTACAAGCTCTAATTGTGTCTAACATACCTACAGTTGGGAATGCGTCCGTAGGAAACATGCTCATCAGCTACGGCGGTTATACGCATGAAGTAAGATACTGAACAGAATACATACCGGTACACATAGGAATTCAGATGATCATGGTTCCTTTATGGATTATTACGTGGTTAGAAGCATATAGTCCAGGAAATCTAGAGCAATTTTACCGTCAACCTGGGCAAAATTGCAACACAAGCTTTTTAAACAGTTTTCGATTAGGAATTACTATTAAATAACATATTCAAAATCCGACAAAATCGGACCACGGGAACACCCCCAAAAACGGTTTCAAAATGGCCGACCATGTTTTTTTTTAATAAATCGTAGACCTTTACGTTGGCGGCTCTAGTAGCCCTCTTAATTGACACAGAGACATGAATGATACCTCGTTGGAACGCTCACAGACCACAAATTCGAACGAAGTGACTTTTGTACCCATCATGTCCAACTCGTAGAAGAAAAGAAGAAGAAAGTCGATTTTTTTGTTTTTAATTGATATTTCTTGGACCCTGGCAACACTGTACGTCCTCATACGCCGGCAGAAAAATTCCCACGCGTAGACCAGACATTGGTAACAATAATATAAAAAAATGAAGGACGTAGGTTCAACGGTAAGCAGGGTTGGCAAAAACCATGGTTTTTATTAAAAAAAACAAAAAAACCCGTTTTTTTGGTTTAAACCAGGTTTTTTTGGTTTAAACCAGGTTTTTATGGTTTAAATAATTTGCTCTATATATTCATATCATATATGGACAGAAATAAGTTTGTTTCGCCTTGATGTTATTATGTAACAACCGGGTTATGCTCGAAGGGGTCACATAAGCTTAAAGCGGAATAAAAACCGCTTCTCGAGTTACATCCGAGAGAAATTGTCCTCCACTTAAACTCGGAACTGGGACTAATTGGCCACAAATGCGATACGTCTGCCGACTTACTTACGAAGGAATCCTGATAAAAATACGTTGTACTGATCTTTACATGCTTCTTAATATAACTGTCAAGAGTCATTTCAGAAGGACAAAAAGATAAACAGTTGCACAAGTGAAACCACTATACAGAATTACATATGGACAACTTCAAAGTACTACGGAGTACAGAAGAACTAATTTAGTTCAAGTTAGTTAACAACGACTTTTATTGGTCCAAACTAAAGAAATACACCGACTTAATCAATAAGAAAAGTGAATAAAGATACGAATTATTTGAGTCCACTTTGGCTCAGACTCATTTATACATAAATAGATACCAACGATACTTATTTCACTAAATGCCTCTCTTGGGGTCTGTATGACCCCCCCTCACACACACACACACAAAGTACGGCATTTTCGATGTATTTTATCAATAGTAAACATTGAAACGAAACAATATTTAGAATTTTTCTTTGATTGCAATTACATAACAATAATGACAACTACAAAAAATCACAAAATAAACATTTATAAACTTATAAAAAAAAAAAGTTGCTTTTGTAGTATAATCTTTTTGAGTAATGAATGGGGAATTTAGGTCTGAATATAATACGAATAATATACGGGAGTGAAACGTGATAACCCACAAATGTGTGTTCATCATGATTTTACAAACACTTACACTTTTACGAACATTTTTTTTTGTTTGTTTTTTTGGTTTAAACCAGTTGGTTTTTATGAAAAAACCAGCTGGTTTAAACCTTGGTTAAAACCATGGTTTAAACCACCTTGGTTTAAACCAGCCAACCCTGACGGTAAGGGAGATAAAAATTCGGAACCGCGGACAAAGAAGGGTCACTCTGTATATTTTTTACTGTGGTCTAACTTCTGTTCCTTAGATCTAGATCGTCCCTAATTGTCACAGAGACATGAAGCATACCGCGTTGGAAAGCTTATGGAACCCCCTTGCCAGTAGCGTATCATTTGTGCCCCCTGTGCTGAACCTGTAGAAAAAGAAGAAGAAGAAACCTTGAAAAAATTGGGAAAATCTACACTTTTACCTTTCTTGGGCTCTGTCAACCCTGATAATCATTGGGTATAGGGGGCACAAACGATACATCGTTGGAAATGGGGTTCCATAAGCTTTTCTACATATCATAGTCTTGCATGAACCTAGGCACTGAAGAACCATGGCTGATTCCCTTACACGTTTGTGTATCATCTGCAGAAGCCTAGATTCTGACGATAACCTCATCACACTTCAAGAAAAGGGAGCTGAAGGAGTGAACAATGCCAGTAAGGCTCGCGGTACAACATCTCGCCGCTACAAGTATGGTGGTTCATGTCTCTTGTCGCAAACGTTACATTGATAAAAAAGATATTGCGATTGCCCTAAAAAGAAAAACGTCATCGCCGATTCAAAAACGAGTTACTCGCTCGTCGGATGGGTCCTTCAACAGTAACAGTGACTGCCTGTTTTGCGGAACGCCTGTCTTATTTGATGACCGTCACGTGTTGAAATCAGAAAATGTGCGAGTGAAAACACAAGCATTGCCACACAGCATTTTAAAGTGTTGCAATGAACGAAACGATACCGGGTCATAAACTGTCCGAGGTCGAATTGAGTCCTCATCTGATCTTCATGTAGTAGATTGTCTATCACAGATCATGTAGTATCAACTTTCGAACAGGTAAATCAATTCCTCAACAATACAGCACCGACAATCAGTCAGCGTGAAAAAAATTCCGGGCTGGCCGACCTACAAATGATGAGAGAATCCGAGCATTTCAGTGCATCTGTAGTTATTTGGAAGAGCACGATGATGAGCAACTAACTGTGGGAGAACTTGTTACAAAAATGGGCACATTTCTCGAAGGGACTGATCACATTGCATATGACAGACGGCACATGAAGCGTCAACTAATGGACTACTTCGGTGAAAAAATTATAATTTCTAGTGACAGTGGAGAAAACGACTTCATTACACTTCGAGAAACTGCCAATCACATTCTACGGGCATATCGTGATTTACCACGAGAGTATGATGAAGAAAAGGAAAAATTAAATAATAGAAACCGTAGCTCGACTGATCAAAAGCGACATAAAATCTAAACTACAAACTGGAAGTGATACATATTTTTCACCCAGCGACTTGAGCATTCAGGAATTTCTTCAGTACATTCCACCTAGCCTTAAACTATTCTATGCCATACTTTTTGCCGGAAAGGACAATGAAACCAAAATAGCATCGATTGGCCAGTGTTTGATGCAAGCAGCCATACCAAGATATATGTTAGCTCCTCTGCAGTTAGGTGTTGCTGTGCAGCTGAACCACCACTATCGATCGAAACACCTGATTGACACGCTGCATCACCTGGGATTTTGCTCTTCATATGCAGAAGTGCAGCGGTTTGAACGCTGTGTTGCAAGTACATTTGGTAATCGTGTGATCGAAATGCCAGCAGACCAGACTCTCCTCTTTGCAGCGGATAATGTGGATCATAATCTCCAAACGCTGAGTGGTTTAGGCACATTCCATGGCATGGAAATGTTAGCGACCATTACTCCATCCACTACTACCAGTCTAACCATTCTTCGGAAGCCCGTCTCTGATGCTGATGTGAAGTCCCTTGGCAGTGTTCCCATTCACGCATACACTGAAGCCAGGGCTATTCTTGAAAAGGTCAACTGTGAACTGGTAACAGCACTATCACCGAACGAAAGCTCCCTGGATATTTTGTGGAAACTTTCCTGGCACTTTCCGTCACGCACACCAAACTGGTCAGGAATGATGCAGGCCATTCACGCAGATCCATCTCTTCATCATTCAGGGAAATCCACTGTTCTCTGCTTACCGATTATTGACCTCCATCCATCTGATATGTCATGAATCTATTCCACTTCAGTGTACCTGAATAATCTTGCGAGAAAATATAAAGTCACACCAATCATCACCTTAGACCAACCACTGTTTTGGAAAGCTTCACGTATCCTGCATGACAGAGCACATAACACCAGTATTAAGGACACGGTTTTCGTGTTGGGCTCATTTCATACTCTGATGAACCTTCTAGGAGCAATTGGTTCCCTGATGGATGGTTCAGGCTTACGTGAAATCTTGCATGAGGTTTTATGGAGAAAATTCGGTTGTACATATGTTAAGTGGCAAGTCCGTAGCAAGAGTCTTCCGTGCGCACATGACCTAACATTAAGTGTATTGCTTGGGGAGAATGTTTTTCTGGAGACCGATAACGGAACACACAGAACTATCAACGATGCTTACTATCTCTACCAGAGTCTGATGTCGGGTGAGATTACTGTAACTGGAGCTATTTCTTCACCTCTTCTTCAAGAAGCCTGAGAAAAATAGAAGCACGAAAGTCAGAACTTATTAACACATCAAAAACAAGCATACCAGCATGTTGACTACAGCAAGGAAATTTGTGGCAGCAGACCGAACAGGAAGCTGGGAGGATCATCTTGATGCTATAGCAGAGTGCATTCCCATATTCACTGCAGCAGGACACTTCAATTATTTGAAGTCGACGTGCTTGTACGTGCAAACAATGTTAACGCTGCCATCGGTTAATCCAACGTTCACGAAAGCTTTCAAAATGGGTTCGGAGTTATTAGAAGAAGCAACCGTTATTGGGCTGGGTTGTCCTCTGATATAGTCATAGAGCAGGTTCTAATGAGATCGCTAAAATCCACTGGAGGTCTAACGCATGGGAGTGGAATGTCGGAGATGCAACGATCTTTGTGGGTGCTCTCAATGCCAGCATGCTCCGAGTACAATCTGGCGATGCAAACTCTTACTCACACAGCATATGTCACTAGCGAACAACATAAAAAAGCCGAAACGTCAAGAATGTCACGTGATATCAGTGACACACGTCGCATTCTTGCAGGACTACAGCCCATTTCACCATTTGACGGAGACAAATCGTTGAGAAACATTGCCACTGGCGTCAAAGCGGATTCCTCTATCAACGTCCATAATTTATTTTCAGTTGTAGAAGAGCTTGCGAAGAAACTATCTGGCAAAGACCTGTTCACTGTGAAGTGGAAACGTGCAGATAAAGTCAAAACTCTAGCATCCCCGAGTAGTGTTAAAATCAGCAGCGGTATCTCCGTCGATTCGAATCTTTTGTTTCAAAGACTGTTAGTTGTCGCTAATGCAGGCAGCACATCTTTAGAGGAGACGTTAGCGCATGAATTATGTGCCTACCCACCAGCTTTATTTGAGTCACCCAGCATGATGCGTAAGGCAGACAAAGCCCCACTGGCCCATGCGATACTAGAGTTCAGCAAGCAGCAGACTGCATAGTTTGAGGAAACGGAGCCAGACAATATTCTGTATGTCTTAGACGGAGGATCTCTGTTACATAGACTATCATGGTGTAAAGGCAGTTAGTACGACAATATCGCTGCATCATTTGCTGAGTATACGGTTCGTAAATATGGCACATCAACCATCGTGTTTGATGGGTATGGAATTTGCTCACCATTGTTCATTGCAACTGTGCTACCGGGTGTGTAAGAACGTATTGTACTTGCAGAAAGCATGCCCTTCCATGTATTATTGCTAGTGGTGTGTGCAAAGAAACTGAATGTTTTAACTGTTTAAATGAATATGGTGAGGACAGTGTTAGCGTAGGCGATGACGATGACGATGTAGATGTGTAATTTGCCTCCCAAAGTATTTCGTCTTCCCATTCTTTTGCCTTAGAATATTTTAGCTTTATACATAGGTGTTATGTTTCTATAAAACGAATTGACTTGTACACTGTATTATGGTATGATCTTCTATTTGCTATTGCTTGTGGCGTATGCCAAGAAACTGAATGTTTTAACTGTTTAAATGAATATGGTGAGGAGTGCTAGCGTAGGCAATGACATGTGTAATTTGCCTCCTAAAGTCTTTCCTTATTCTCATTCTTTTGCTTAAGAATAGTTTTGTTTTATGTATAGTACTTATATTAAAGCGACCTTTGATTTAAAGAAAGAAACAAGATTTTTTCGTGCGTAGAACGATTATCAGGGTTGCCAGAGCTCAAGAAAAGTAAAAGTGTAGATTTTCCCAATTTTTAAAGCTTTCTTCTTCTTTTTCTACAGGTTGGGCACAGGGGGCACAAACGATACGTCGCTGGCAAGGTGGTTCCATAAGCTTTCCAACGCGGTATGTTTCATGTCTCTGTGTCAATCAAAGAGGATGCTAGATCTAAGAAACAGAAGTTAGACCACAGTAAAAAATATATAGTGACCCTCCTTGGTCAGCGGTTCCGAATTATTATCTCCCTTACTGTTGAACCTACGTCCTTCAGTTTTTTATATTATTGTTACCAATGTCTGGTCTACGCGTAGGAATTTTTCTGCCGGCGTATGAGGACGTACAGTGTTGCCAGGGTTCAAGAAATATTATTAAAAAAACAAAAATCAACTTTCTTCTTCTACGGGTTGGACATGATGGGTACAAAAGTCATTTCGTTGGAATTTGTGGTCTGTGAGCGTTCCAGCGAGGTATCATTCATGTCTCTGTGTCAATTAAGAGGGCTACTAGAGCCGCCAACGTAAAGGTCTACGATTTTTCCCAAAACTATGGTCAGCCATTTTGAAAACCGTTTTTGGGGGTGTTTCCGTGGTCCGATTTTGTCGGATTTTGGATATTTTCATCAGGTGAGTTACCTAAACAAAATACAGGTGTAAAACTAAAGGTTGCAATTTTGCCCGGGTCAAACCGTATTTTGACTCGACTAATAGACTTCGTATTACATTTTGAGACACTACTACATAGTCCGAGGTAAAATTTCCACATATTTTGATTATTTGGACATTCCTCTTCTGAATATGACATTATATATTGCTTACGTGAATTTTACAAATCTCTGGTGGTCTGATTGTCTAAACTGGAATGGGCATCCAGATCACAGTGAATGAGAACATAATAAACCAATGAACAATTACCTACTAACCGATAATTTAATAAATAAAATTTTTGATATTTTATTTGACTGACACTTAAAACACACGGTCTGGCATTTATTTCCAGTTGTACTATTTCGGGTAATTATTCTTGCGTTGTTATAATGTTATATTTCAATATTTAACAATTAAATATTGTTACAAGTAACAGCTTGATTCAAATTCATATTGTTGCAGATTAACAATAGTCTGTCAAATTAAAGTAGCGTTTATATATTACTTTTCTTGCTTGAAATGATTTCTTAGGACGTTCTGGACAGTTCCTACCCTAGTCCAAATCATGACGTGTAAATTTGTAAAAGAGAGACGTGTAGATTTATAAAAGAGAACTGACATGCTCTGAAAATAATTACATGCTATCCTATTATATGCATTTATTTTATCAAGAAATTCATTCTTAGTGCCTTAGAAATTGTCCCTTAGGGTGAGAGTTGTATCCATTGGTGCAAATTCACTTTGCGAGGACTTCCAGTTGCGTGCGCTTCCAGACATAAGCCATAAAAACGACTATGCAAAGAATAAACACAAACCACCTTGTGGGAAGTAGCCAATAAAAGAAAATGTTATCTAACTGGGGCAGGAGCGCAGCAAGGATGCGTCCGTCACGGAGCGAATCCGTCAGCGACGGAGAGTGTGCGCATAGACGAGGATAAGTGAAAAACCGTAATATCACGTTAAATCACAAAGTCAGAGCGCTTGTAATGGTTTCTCACATGTAACTCTATACTTGTAAACATAAAGTACGATTTTCGTGCGTCATGCAGAAATACTCCGCTGGTGAAAATAAGTAAGTAGCTCCGTTGTCTTTCGTACATATCCATTAATTTTAACACTAGTATAGTCCTTGTAATCGTCTCACACTTGTAAACATGAAATTCTGGGCTCCTGCGTTGTGAAAAATTTCTCCAATAGTGAAATTTAATCTTACACGATTTTCTTTCATATGCATTCACTCATTTTAACCATTTTTATGACAGACTATTCTTAATTAGTAGCTTTATAGAGAAAGTTGTAAATTTACGAAATTATATTTTGCAGATGGTGAATGCATCAAGAGGTGGACCTACATAAGAGACTGTTACGTTAGACGAAGAGGAAAAGTTAACATTGGTACTCCAAGTGAAGCAACGTTGAAGAGATGCAGTCTTCTGACGTTTTTAGATGACTTTTTGTTAAGAAAAAGGTAATAAAAGGAACATACATGCGTAGACTGGTAAACCCATGTGTCATTTCGTGCCAAGTATCTAACTTGCATGTACACCTAGTCACAACTTCGACTCTCGGTGGAGGTACGAGGGCGTTTCTCTCTTAATCTCCGTTAAGTTACCGGAGGAGAATTATATGAGATGGCGAAACGTGGATTAGGCATATTTATTCATTGCAGATTGCACGTCCATCATATCAAAGGACAGATTCTGGTGTTCAATCACTGTGGAATAGCAAACGTGAAGTGTCGAATGCAATCGAAGCGCCCGCCAAGTGTGAACTGCATGATGTAATTCGATTTCTCGAGGCGGAAGGGCATAATGCAGCCGCGAGATATCGTTGATTGATTAAGGGTTATGACGGGAATTTCAATTGATTGTGTGCATAAGTACTACAGAGTGCTTAAAAAAAAAAAAAAAAAAAAAAAGTAGACAGGGCCGGATATATGTTGCGGAAGACGACCTTGATGAACGCGTGAATCATGTGGTTCGTAAAACGGATTGGAATATGGTTGCTGAACTGTCTGATCTTCGAATTACGGATCTCAGCAGCCGCCTGGAGAAATCGAATTACATTACGTAGTTCACACTTGGCAAGCACTTCGAGTACACACGATATGTTTGTATGCTTACTACTCTGCAATAATTGAACGGCAGAGTCTGTCTTTTGCTATAGGAGATGCACGACATCCAATGAAGAGATTTGGCTTTTCCGCGTTTCTCCATCTCACGTGCTTCTCCTCTGATGGCTTAATGGAAGTAGGAAAAAAAAAAAAAAAAGCCGCCCTCGCATTTGCCTCGTATAAATATCCAAGTAGTGTTTCGGGTCCGTCTTTAAGCAATAGACTTCGTCTCATGTAAAGAGACATTGACAATGAACGGTAAGCTTCATTCAGACATAATCTGTTTTCTTTCATTGGTCCGATGGAACAGTTATTTTTTTCCCTAGAACTTACTGAAAGTTGTTGCCCTTTTCGTTGAATAGTATTTCTGGGTTTTAGAGTATCTTCGTAATAGGATTTGATCCACATAGGAGGAGGCAAAAAGAGGAGATGATGATGATGGATTGATGATGATGATTGATTGATTTATTATTATTATTATTATTATTATTATTATTATTATTATTATTATTATTATTATTATTATTATTATTATTATTAATAATAATAATAATAATAAGAAGGAAAGTAAGAAGGTTTCTCAAACATGCTGTGAATTAGTACGAGTGAAGTCAGGTAGCTACAGAAATTAATTCTGGCTGTATCTTACTTGTATCAGTCTCTAGATTTAAAGTTTGGAAATGAGCGCTAATCTTTTAAGTTATAGTTCCAATTCGTTGAAAAATGAGAGATTATTCGATAGAGCAGAAATCAAATTTGAGATGTTCATTTTAAAAATAAGATCCCATAAAGGTGAACACAATTCTTGGGGGCATGTGGTCTGGAGATATTTTAGTAACTTTTGATATATGATTATTTCTTCCCAGAGTGCCGGCACAAGAGAACAAATCGTAGAAACTATAGTTCTTGTATGGTATAATCCTTGATCGAAACAAAATACTAATATGTCCGTTATTTTCTTTCTTTTATTATTATAATTGTATTATGTCTTAAGGATTGTATTTCACGTTTTTATATTTATGCAAAAAAATTAAATGCATGATGTCTTTGAATACATGGAAATTCGCCGTGACCATAGTACTGCAAATTATGAATATGATAAACTATCAAGTGATACTTTCGAGTAAGTGGATAATTACAGTCATCTAGGGTCAACAAACACGACAGACCCTTAGGACAGACAAAACCACTTAGAAATTAAATGTCAAGTGAAAGCAGGTTATTATTCAGTTCTCCTTTTTTCTTCGCAAATTCTGTCTAAGAATTTGAAGCTTAAAATATATAAAGATTATAATTATGCCTTTTGTACTGCATGGTTACGAAACACAGTCACTTACTTTGAAGGAAGAACGCAGCATGAAAGTATTTGAAAATAAAAGAGGAATATTCGCAACCAAGAGGGACGGGGTTGGGGAATGATGGAAACTTCGTAAGAGGAACAGCGTAATTTATACCGTTTACCTGTTGTTCTCACTCTTCTAGTGGCTAGCGCGTGTGTCTGGTGCACGTGGTCTTGGGTTTGATTCCCGGTGAGAGAGTAAAAAATTCTTTAGTCTAAAGAAATAATCGTTGTACGTTAAACAAAAAAAAAAAAAAAAAAAAAAAAACGTTTATCTAACATTGTTTGGGTTATTAAGTCTAGAAGGGTCAGATGGATAGGTCATGTAGGCAGATTGGAAAAAAGTAGGAACGCTTTCAAAACTTTAACTGGGTACCCAGTTGGAAAAAGACCCAGGTGCAGATGGGAGATAAGATGGATCTTGTAAAATTAGAAATACAAAGTAGAGACTGAATCCAATTGGCTAAGGACAGAAGTCAATAGGAAGCTTTTGTGAATGAGGCATTGAATGTTTAGGGTACATAGACCATTGAGTTAGTTATCTCTGTGATATATTAGTAAAATTAGCCACTCACTGCTGAAACCCAAATTCCGTTTCTGAATTCGAAATTTGATTGAAATAATTGCTTATTTATTTATCATACACATTTATTGTATATGTATACAAAAGCTAATGGGCTTCCATTAGATGAAATACAATGGATACAGTACGGCGCAAGCGCAGTGCATATTTATGAAAAGTACACCACTGAAGCAATTACTGTTTGCTCTGTCTGCTAGTAAAGTTGTCCTGTTGTAAGTCTAATGACAACGAAGATAAATTGATGCATAGTAGCCTATAGTGAAGCACTGTCTTGTGGAGACTTTTTTCTGTAGTGACCGCAGCTGCTCGTGAAGCCTTATCTCTGCATCAGTCATAGAACTGTTTTGCTTCATGTCTTGACACATCAGAAGATTTAAGAAGGCTTCGTGGAGCTGCCTTCCGAACGCACATTTAAGATAACATCGAACATCAGAAGTGTACCAACAATGCAGCCAAACTTTAAAGACATGATGGTAAACAAGCGACAAGAAAGCAGCATTTGAAGAACTACAACACGAACGGTAACAAATGTTCGAATTAAAGAATAACAATAATAACAGCGAAATTAAAAAAAAAAAAAAAAAAAAAAAAAAAAAAAAAAAAAAAAAAAAAAAACCGAAACTTTTCGACAATCCGAAATTGATTTTTAAACGTAGTTACCACCTGACCCGAACCGGGTTTTTGTTATGTCATTTTCATTAGAAAGGAATTAAACAGACCGAAAATTAAACATCTTATGATCTTCTCATGGTAGATGAAGCTCTGTATATTAAGGTCCTCACTGAAAATAAGTTGACACATACGACAGAAACGGTTTAAAATGAGTTTTTAAACATAGATCTGGGATCTCACTGTGTATTGCGAGTTGCGACTATGTTCAGGAAGATAAGTCAATAGAAAGCGAATACATACAGCAGACCAAAGTATTCCTTGTAAGTCCGCTTTCGGAAAATCCGGTTTCCATCTTCAGCTTAAAACAGTTTGAAGTGAATTGAAAACATTGGAAGAGAAATATGGATGGGTAAAGAAGCTAAAAAGGAATATACAAGATATGAAGCACGTGGACTCCTGTCAAACAAAAGCCACTGTGCACATATTACTAGCCACTTACTCATCACTGTTCACTGCTTTTATGTTTCCTTCCAATAGGAGAAAATACGTGATAAAAGGATCACCCCAAATCGCATTTACAGAGGTTGTTCAGCCTACGTTTTGCCGATTTCGATCCTTCCTCCTCCCGGGCAGAATGGACTCACCCGACCTGGCTCGTGGCGTCCTGCAGTGTTGTGCAGTGGCTTCCTGGGAACGGAGTTGTTTTTCCGGACGACAATAACGCACAAAAGAGGACCATTGTTGTGAGTGTTGTGTTAAATTTGTTTCCAAGTGTGTTGGGTCCGCGGTGGCTCAGTGGTAGAGCGTTCATCTCTGGTGCTTGAGGTCTCGGGTTCGATCCCAGCCCCCGCCAAGTGAACTTTGTGGTGGACAAACACCGTGTGCGAGGGTTTTCTTGGGGTTGTCCCGTTCCCTCCCACTTTCTTCATTCTACCATTTCATTCATCACTCATCATCACCGTCTCTTTTAGCCTGACCGGCATAACTGTGGGACGTAAAACCCAAATATTTCATTTCATTTCAAAGTGTGTGGGTTTCCGCTCTGTGACCAAAATGCCGCCCAAACTAAGTAGGTTTTTCGAAGGCTATGTTGCGGCTCTTTATGACGCCCACTTTAGTGTTTCTGTCATTAGAAAACAGTGCAAGAAGAATGGTTGCAACATCAGTTTAAGTGGAATAAAAAATGTTATTAAGAAGTACAAGGGCAACGAAGCTCCACCATTTGGATCACCAACGAAGTTGCCTAGGAAGCGGGAATGCACCAAGGCCACCTCCACCATGCAGAGGAAACTTCGGAAAATGTCAATGCAAGAAAATCCGCCAACACAAAGGTGTATGGCTAATCGTCTTGATGTGTCTTTGGGGACTCTGAGCCGGACGTTACACCATCAACTCAAGCTGGAAAAAGTCATGAAAGCTCGCAGCCATCTTCTCACGGATGCCCACCAAAAGAAACGAAAGTGTAACGCCCGGAAGCTGTACTAACGGCATCTGCCAAAACAAAGGTGGATGTACGTCGTAACGCTCGATGAAGCGTGGATTTACCTTTCCGACTGTGGCAAACCGAGAGCCATCATGTACCGAGGGAAAGGCGCCAAGAACTTCAGAAGATGGGTTCGTGTCTGTAAAGAATCCTTCCCAAAAGGGTTCATGGTCGTTAATGGCTACTGTTACCGAGGTAAACTGAAGATTTGTAGGGTGGCGAAAAACTGCAAAATAAATTCGCAGTATTTTCAGGAGCAGACCATGCGGCCGATTTACGAGCATGAGATTCCAACACTGTACGGAAATGAAGCCAATCTGGTGCGCATTCACATGGACAAGGCTTCATTACATACCTCACGATCGTCCCTCGCATTCTACAGGGAGATGGAGGAGGCAAGTGGTATACAGGCGATACCTTTCAATGAGGTACCTGTTAAATCCCCAGATGCAAGTCCTATGGACTATTGTGGATTTGGATTGCTGAAGCGGGCTTTGGGAAAACGGCGTGTGACAACTGTGGAAGGACTTTGGAAAGCTGTGCAAAGGGAATGGGACAAGATTCCCCTCCCAGTTGTTCAGAGGAGCCTATTACAGTGGAAATTACGCTGTCGGGCTATTGTTAGGAACCAAGGGAAACACATCGAGCACTTACGGACCTGGCGCCATGGATTCTTCTAAATTTTTAGATAAGTCGAAATTGGCCAAATGTAGACTGAACAACCTCTGTATGTCTACTCTGTCTAAAGAATGACAGAACGTAGAATTAAAGAAGTCTGCTATATTCATAAAGAGAGACCTGCACCTAATTTAGACAGCTGAGATATAAATGCAATTTGGAGTGATCTTTTTATCACGTATTTCCGCCTGTTGGGAGGAATCAAAACTCAGTGATCAGTGAGTGCTAGTAATGTCAACAGTGATCAATAAGTGAATCTTGTTTGACAAGAGGTCATGTGTTTTTTGTACCATCCATATTTTAAATTCACTTCGAACTGTTTTAAGCTGAAGATGGAAACCGGGATTTCCGAAAGCGCTACTTAAAGGAATACTTTGGTCTGCGGTAAGTAAGTACTAGCTTTCTACTTATTTTTCTTTCTATGGACCCCTCGCGCCAAGTGAGCTTTGTGGTAGACGAACACCATGTGCGTGGTTTTCTCGGGATTCTCCCGTTTCTTTACACTTTTTTCATTCCAACATTTAATTCATTTCTTATCATCACCGTCTCCTTTAACCTAGCCGGCATAATCGTAGACGTTAAAGATTTAATTTTCATTTTTTCTTTCTATAGACCTGAGAATTTAACATTAGTTCTACACTTTGAAATGCGTTTCCTAAGGGTAGAAGGAATGCAGTAAATTTTTCGCAAACAATAACGGCTGCACCATGTGAAATGAATTTTTCAAGATTTGGGTCGAGCTTTTTCATTATTTCATTTTGGTTGAAGTACGAATCTTAATGGGTTCAAATATACCTTTTGGTGTTTCCCATAAACCTATTCTTCGCGTTCTAAGAACGGTCATTTAAGCGTGTTGTTAATAAACGAAGAGAAAGTTAATTAAACAGAAATAAAAATGAGAAATATGAAAAGAAAAGTAATTCTGGATTAGAAATACCTTACTACTAATAATCTATTTATTTTCATTTCATGATATTCATTCTCATACTAGTACTAATATTCATGATGAGAAAGTTACGATAAAAGTAGTATGTAAAAAAAGTCTATATACTTGCTTTGTAACGCAATGGATTATTTTTTTCAGTTTGCAAAATGGTAACGTTCTACATTGCATATTTTACTTCGGTTGTTTACTGTTTTTGGCCGATCTCGCGTGACAAGTATTGCTATTTTTATTTCTTAGAGGATGAGCTACTTGCTCATCAAATTTGGTTCAAATCCGACTAGTAGTTAGGGCCGCGGCGGTTCAGTGCTGTAGCGTTCACCTCTGGTGCAGGGAGTCTTTGGTTCGATCGCAGCTCGCGCCAAGTGAGCTGTGTGATGGACAGACACTGTGTACGTGGGATTTTTCGGGTTTCTCCCGTTTCCTCCCACTTTCTTCATTCCACCATTTCCTTCATTTCTCATCATCACCGCCTACTTTAGCTGGCATAATTGTGAGACGTAAAACTTAAAGATTTCATTTCATTTTTATTCCCTACCAGCAGTTTCTGAGAAATAAAGTACCACATGCATCTGGAGTGAAACTTATAAGCTTCCATGTGCTTACACCGGGAGGTAAAAATGAAGATTACCATATCGTCCAGTCGTTGTCAATTGAATTCGCACAATTACGGCGACTGCTGCTCCCGCTCTTAGATTTTGTGTGAATAATACTGCACTACTACTGAGTAACTATCACGTCTGAGAAACGCCTTGGAGAAAACAGAACATAAATGACGGGAAATTCCTGATTTCCTCTTATTCTAACATCACTTAATAATAATAATAATAATAATAATAATAATAATAATAAACCGAAACCTTAACAATTAACAAAAGGAACATAATTTAAATTATTTCTTTATTATCTGGTAATAGGTAAATTATACATACAATACATAAGTTGCACATGCAGTCGAAAACAAAATGTTAACTTACAATATACTTTAAAAAAATTAACATACAAGAAACAGTAACGATATTTAAATAATTCTTCATACAGTTATATCAACAATTATCAATTAAAAATCTCAAATGGATAATTTAACAATTTTGACGTACGGTACAGCATTCATGCCGTAATTGTTCATATAAACTTATGGACTTTGAGCTGTCTCTCCATGCTCCTTGCTCGGTTGCTACATAAATTGATGCACCAATGATGTCTGTTTTTTACTCCTAACCTCCCTTCTCCATAATTACAGAAGAAAGACTTCTTCTAGTTCTTTACTAGTGGGTAACGTTCTCATTATAGCCGACACGTTTCCACGTTGAATGGCTATACTTATGCGTTGAATCAGGAAACTTTTTGCTCGATTATCTCCTGATTTAATTGATAGACGGTGGCCAATTAAATCCAAAAATCAAGATTTTTTTAATAGCATTTTTTTCAACCCTGTACTCTGTAAGAACATACTAAAGTGTTCTAGTGGTCATCGCGTACTTTACTATGTCGAATATTGATCTACATATATAAAGAATGTCTCAAAAAGACGAGAGATTTTGAACCATAACCTGGCAACAAGTTAAAGCAAGTGGCGCTGTGCAACATACCAAACTGTCCAAGATACATCTTATACATCTTGTCATTTGGTTATGGAGCAGAAGAGTAGTCTCAGTGCGGTTTTTTTTTTTTTTTTTTTTTTTTTTTTTTTTTTTTTTTTTTTTTTTTTTTAAAGCAGTGGGTTCACAATTGCCGTAATGGCTAATCGCTATGTTGCAATTCTGGACACATTTGTTTTCGTGGGAACTAAATTGCGTTTCCCAGATTCATCACTATATCTTTTTCAACAAGAGAGAACAGTGTGCCATACTGTGCGCAACTGTGTAACAGTTATTTGGCACCGAGTAATTTTCTCGATCCGGTCTCGATCTATAACCTCGTAGATAACACAACTTGACCATGTATGATTGTATGAGATTATCCTAAAACAAAGTGTATCATAGTCAGCCTTCTATAAGTGAAGCACTGAAGGAAAGAATCCCTGAAGAAATCGCAACATTCCTGCCGATATGTTACGTTGAGGTATGGAGGATGCCTTTAAATAACTAGAGAAATGTTTATGCATAGACAGTTGCCATTTACTGGAAGACAAACATACATATCATATAATACTAAATGTTTTCAGCTATTTAGTATATTCTCTGTGTATCCGCTTCAAAATTTCCCGTCTTTTTAAGAACCCATTTTTGTTAATATTGAATTTTAGTGTACACAATTTTAACAGTAGTATTTTAAATGTCTCTTGGCTATTATAGTATGTTATTTCACATTTCAGCACTGCTTCCAGTGTTGTGATAGATGAGAAATGTGAGGACAGCAACAGCATCGAATTTGCGGAATGTGATACACAGGTTGTTAACGAAGAAAGTAACTTCACCCAAAACGAGGAGCTCTTCGAAGAACATGAGAATAAAAATGAGAAGCTCTTTGAGAGACATAAGACTGAGAATGTTTTATTCGTGCAGGAACATGAGGATGAGAACGAATTGCACTCGGAGGAACGGGAAACTGAGAATAATGAGCTCTGGGAGAGATGTGAGACGGAGAATATCCGTATTGCAACGGAACAAAATTTGAATAACACTCAGCCACCAAGAAGGCGGCAAAGGTTGTCATACGCTAAAGATCAATTAAAGTTGCTTCAACAAATAGTTCAGCGCAATTTAATTTCAACTCAAGATCAGTTGGATGAAACCGATCATTTTTTCATGTCTATGGCAAAAATTGTGAAGAAACTTCCTCGATATGAGCAAGCAGAACTGAGGATGCAAATTGCAACGTTGGTTGGCAATGCTGAATTACGACATTGTTCAAGGGAATAAAGAGACTGAATATCACGGTGGACTTCCAGTCATAAACCTAAGTTTCCTCGAGTAGCTGCATTATAATCAAGTGGCCATAATATTACAAAATGTTATCATAGAAAGTAAGTTATAGTTTTCTAGAAAGAGTTACGTCATTGTAAAACAGCAGTGGGTGAGAAGATGAATATATCTTTTAGTTTTTTTTCTCTTTCTTTCTTTTTAGCTTAACGGCATTACAATTAAGCGATTGTAATATGACGATACCACTATAACTTCCCATAGAAAGAATCATGGTTTTCGAGAAAATGTTGATTACTATCGTCATGAAGTAGCACCAGTGCCATTTGGAGGGCAACAGTGTATGTGTCGAGAATTAGTGCTTTCGTCTTTATCTCCCCCTTTTCTCAAACAGAATTTGTCACGGGCATGAGTTTCAGTGGCAGACACGTTGTTCTAATACTCAGGATCTTGCCGCGTAATTGCAAAACAGGAAAGGCTAAGATTGGTAATTGTGTAGAAATCTATTGTGGGGAAAATGTTATGGTGCACACTTAACACTGTTTTCCATCTTGTTTGTTTGTTGATTGAAAATTTATTTTAAGCGCCTAGGCTATGAAATATGGATCTATAGTTTAAATTAGAATATGAACAACTGTAATGTGTTCAATATGCTCTCCCACAGAGAATCGAACCTGCTACCTAGTGCACCAAAAGAATGCATGCTAGCCACTGGACCATTGAGGGGGAGATGTTTTCCATCTTGAATACTTAGAAGTGTTCAGACGGAAATAATGCCTTAGGATACATGTTTATTGCTAGAGATAGGCGCGAGGGAATTGAATTCGTAGCAACTCAACCGGTGGTCAGTTTTCGACAGTTTTCTTTTGAAATTTGGGCCATAAAACTTAAAGCAAAGGTAAGCAAAGCTACTGTTCAACCGTCCATGCACAACGAGTGATGAGAGAGCCACTACAGCAGTGCCGCTAGTGTACTAAGGACGTTCTATTGGTCCCCAACCGGCTTCCTTTGTACTCAAGCAGAAAATTTGCCCTAATCACTTTCAAGTAGCTCGTGTGTGGTGTCGTGGTGATGCGTTGTTGTCATCGCTAAACTTATATTAACGATGGATACATCATGTAATAATAATAATAATAATAATAATAATAATAATAATAATAATAATATCACTAACATAACAATTATTAAAGGAATCCAATATAGTAGTATCGACAGGGACGATTCAAAGACGGACTTCTGGGGGTGGCAACGAAAAATTATATTTTTTTCTCATTGGGCTTTTGCAGCACTGGTGTCTATACGTTAGGGAGGAAGGGAAGGGGGGGGGGGCGAACAACTTAACATCTTAGTTCGTATAAATGTTATCGTTATGCAAGTTATACGATATTAACAATATGTTGTATTTAAGAGTAAAATAAAATAAAATGAAATGAAATGAAATCTTGAGTTTTACGTCCCACGGTTATGCCGGTTAGGCTAAAGGAGACGGTGATTATGAGAAATGAATGAAATGGTGGAATGAAGAAAGTGGGAGGAAACGAGAGAACCCCGAGAAAACCCACGAGCAGGGTGTTTGTCCACCACAAAGTCCACACGGCGCGAGCTGGGATCGAACCAGGGACCCCAAGCACCGGAGGTGAACGCTCTACCACTGAAGAGTAAAATAAGTACTCACCATGACACTAATGATTGATTTTTTTCTTCATGCAAATTAAATTGAAATGAAATAAAATATTTCAGTTTAACGTCCCACAATTATGCCCGTTTAGCTAAGGGATGCGGAATATTAAGGCAAGTGAAACATGATGGAAGACTTGGTGGAATGAGAATGTGGGAGAAAACGAGTACCTCGAAAAAATCCACGGCCGCAATATTGTTCACCACAAACTTGGCCACGGATCGAACCAAGGACCCCATGTCAAAGGCAAGCGCTCTACCACTGAGCTGCCGTGCTCCTTATATGCAAATTGAAACGAAGAAACAATATAGTAACTCAAGGATCATGCGCAGCAAAATTTGCGGGAGGGATTATTTCATTTGTATCCTAAGGTCTCCACATGTTTTCTAAAGTAGCAGCCAACTACCAACAAAATAACGAAAGAAAAAAAAAAGAGTGAAAAAAGTAACGAAAAAAACTAGTTATAATAGATCTTGAAAGTCAAAAAGCACACACGCACTGTCTTTCTGTCAAGATTATAGCGAAGAATCAGTAAGCAAGAGGGTGAAAATTGCAACTGCAGATCAACTGGAAGACTTGTTGAAATATCCTTCTCATATAACAAAAAACATTTGTTTTTCTTCAATGGTGTTCCGCTTTCTTTGAAGCCACCTGAGAACGGTTTAGACGATCTTGCTATAATGAAGTGTAGTCCGTTGGAAGGTACCAGCCAACTGTCCCAAATATATGACGTTAGTCGGATTAGTGTGCGTGGAATATGACAAAACAAATTGCACATGTAGCATATTGCAACTGCAACAATGCAATTGGAAGAGAATTCAGTTCTGTGAATGGTTGTTTGCATAACAGGACATTGATCTCCAAATTCCTCAATCATTTTTTTACCCATGGGTAGGTGAATAAATCAAAGCTTTGATACAGCATTGAAAATGTACTAGTTTCAAACTTGTAAATTATTAGCGTTTCGCAAATAGCTGTCTCCATCATAGGTTAATGAAATAAATGCAACAAAAAATTAAGACAACTATAATTCCAACTTAAGGATCCGTTATACTGTTGTACTGCTTTTATATCAATTATACAGGTATATATAGCTAACTGAGATGGACTAAAATTAAGCTGAATAGTGGTGCCACCTTTTCCAACCTTGATGTATTATTCTTAATTGTCAAAGTGCCTGTAAAATGAATTTGCCCTGTCTACGAAGGCACTAGAAAATAGAGGTTACGCGCAGGGTTGGCTGGTGTAAACCAAGATGGTTAAAACTAAAAAAACGAAAAATGTTCGTAAAAGTGTAAGTGTTCTTAAAGTCTTGATGAACACATATTTGTGAATTATCACGTTTCATTCCTGTATATTATTCGTATTATATTCAGATCTAAATTCCCCATTCATTACTCAAAGAGATTATACTACAAAAGCAACTTTTTTATATGTATATAAGTTTATGAATGTTTTTTGTGATTTTTTTATAGTTATTATTGTTATGCAATTGCAATCAAAGAAAAATGCTAAATATTGTTTCATTTTAATAATGTTTCATTTCACTATTAATAAAATACATCGAAATGCCGTAATTTTGGGGGGAAGGGGTCATACGAACTCCACGAGAGGCATTTATTGAAATCAGAAGTATCTTTGGTATCTATTTTTATATAAATGGGCCAGAGCCAAAGTTGACTCAAACTTTATTCACTTTTCTTACTGATATCCAAATTAAGTCGTTGTATTTCTTTAACTTGGACTAATAAAAGTCATAATAAAATAACTTGGACCAAATTAGTTCTTCCGTACTCTGTAGTATTTTGAAATTGTCCGTATGTAATTCTGTATAATGGTTTCACTTGTACAACTGTTTATATTTTAGTCCATCTGAAATGACTTTACAATTATATTAACACGCATGTAAAGATCAGTACAACGTATTTTTATCAGGCAGTGAGTGAATCGGCAGACGTATCGCATTTGTGGCCAATTATTCCTGGTTTCGAGTTCAAATAGAGGACAATTTCTGTCGGATGGAAGCCGAGAAGCGGTTTGGATTCCGCTTTAAGCTTACGTGACCCCTTCCAGCATAACTCGGTTGTTGCATAATAACACCAAGGCGAAACAAACTTACTTCTGATCATATGTGATACACATACATAGAGCAAATTATTAAAAAAAAAAAAAAAAAAAAAAAAAAAAAAAAAAAAAAAAAAAAAAAAAAAACCAAAGAAAATTTTTTTTCAATAAAAAACATGTTTCTTGCCAACTCTGGTTGCGCGCAAACCCGATGTGGAACTAAGAATACGTGACTACAACCTAATAATAGAAGAATACACATCATGAGTCATTGATCAAATCTTTATTCTACACATTTAGGATTCATACGTAATAATGGTGGTCTATTATAATAAACTACTAATTCGCACCGAATACGACCTTCATACAATTCACTAATTACTGTCAATGTAGATACATCTTTCCATAATCCTACATTGATTAACATATACTGTTAAATCCGTTCAGCATGTACCAGATTGTATGACGTTTCCTGCCGTACTACTCCAGATACTTCATATACCTATACCTTCACGTAAATCTATTTGGGATTTTCTGTTTGCGAAGTTCCATATACACAAAACCCACTGTATATGGAACTCACACTAGTCCACACTAGTCATTAGCTACATCTACTTTTGATCTACCGACGTAATGGTATATATATATATATATATATATATATAAAGATAAGCGACATTTTTAAATTTTTATATTGCGATTATCTTTTTATTTTACACAGCACACTTAATCCTGAACCATCATAACACTTCCTGTTTTCCAGTTAAGAGTTTCTGGGACACACTGTATTTGTTTTTCTTCATTACTGAAATTCTGTTTTGTTAGTCACCGCACAGAACTGAGTTTCTCTTTACATTCATGGACTCCTTTCAAAATACCGTTAACGCTTCTTCACATGGCTTGGTGATCAACGCTTTCTAGGAATCCCTGCTTTTTATGTTTGTAACATGTCATTGATGTTATTCAGTGACACTATACAAACACCATAGTCACACTGGAATATTACTACTTGTGAGATCAGCCAAGTCAGTCAGGAAAAAGATGGGTGACTATCGGTAGTCATCAGATGATGATGTCATAATGACGGTGAGGCCAATTGAGGAGACACCCGAAGAAAGAAAAAAAAAAAAAAGCTAACTACGGTCTAGAAAGCCAGCGTTAACGGCAAGGCGAGTCGATGTAGTAACCACATATCACCTCAAAGGAATGAGTGCCACAAATCTGCTGGTAGCTCCTAAGGGCTGTTGCGCTAAGAGTTTAGTTTTTATTCACTGTCATTTTACAGCTGCTTGATTAAGATGCTCCTTTAATAATAATAATAATAATAATAATAATAATAATAATAATGCAGTACACCCCACTTATAACAGACTCGGAAATAGCAAATCATTGGATATTTCGAACATAAATGAAATTCCCGTTACACCGCCTATTTAGAACTTGGAAGAATGACTGTATATTACGAACATTATTTTCCGTAAAGACCGCTTATAGGGAAGTTTTCAGAACGGGATCGTGGTTTCTTTTCTTCTGCTTGTGGATAACTCAGGTACCGCAAAACTGGTTTTCATAGCTGTTGTCGCTGTGCAAGCCAGGCATGACTTACTCCTTCCCCTCCCAAGGGTCCAGGGTTCAAACCCTGCTCCCGCCACGTGTACTTTGTGGTGGATAAACACCGTGTGCGTGGGTTTCCCTGGAGTTCTTCCGTTTCCATTCCAAAATTTCATTCATTACTCATCACCGTCTCTTTTAGCCTAGCCGGCATAACTGTGGGACGTAAAACTCAAAAATTTCATTTCATTTCCCTTCGCCCCCCACTCGGGTGACAGCTGAAATTGCCTCAGGTGCAGATATTTCCGGCAACGCGCGTCCACCACAGTTCAAGATCAAGGTTAAAAATAAATCAGTTTTCTCTGGAGCTCATTGTGTTAGACACGGAGAGAAAGTGAGGCGCGGTTTTCGGTAGCTGTAAGGTGCTGCAAGTTGATTTTTTTTTTTTAAACTAGTGTTTGTGCATCACTAAATTGAAGGATGGTAAACAAAAGGAAACAACCCGTGAGTTCCAAAGAAGCGATCCGAATTTTGGAAAACTTGCAACGCTAACTTTTCGAACAACACGGTGCCGGACAATGCATTTTGGACATTTGAGGAAGTGGAAGCGGCGGTGCTGCGAACAGCAGCAGCAGACACGGTTTAGAGGCAAATTATAAACTTCTTCAAGCGTGCTTGAACAGAAAGGGAGAACTGCAATATGTACGATAGGCTACATAGCAACCCAATTAATAAAATTATCTTCAGATGTAATGCTATACTGCTGTATATATACAGGGTGGTAGGAAACTCCACCGACACACTTTTGGAGGCGGTTCCTAATACGAAATGAAAGAAAATAGTTCTAATAAACATGGGTCGAAAAACGTCTCCTTTCAGAGTTATGAACTACCGAGAATTCGAAATATTACGTTTCAAAACATCCTGGCTTAGAAACTATAGAGCGTATCCCAAGCGGTTTAAGGAATTACACATGAACTGATATACGCTCTATCAAAATATTCATGTTTCAGAATTCACCGGTACCAGCGAAACGAACGCACCATTAAAGGAGTTCAACTTCCTTTTCACAGTTCCTTTCAACGATAACGGAAGATGGTAAAACGGATATTTAGATAGAGTACATACTAGTTCCTGTGTAATTCCTTAAACCGCTTGGGATAGGTCGTATGGTTTCTAAGTTAGGGAGTTTTGAAAAATGATTTTTCGAATTTTCAATGGATCATAACTCTGAAAGGAGGCATTTTTCGGCTCATGTTTATTAGAACTCTATTCTTTCATTTCGTATAAGGAATCACCTCCCAAAGTTTGTCGGTGGAGTTACCTACCACCATGTATATATATATTTTTAAACGTATCTGCTTGTTATCTAATCCTTTGCTTTTTCCATAATTCGAAAAAATACATGAGTTTGTTTATAATGAAGTTCAGATATAAAAAAAACTCATTGTGTTGGTCCCTTGAAATTCGTTATAAGTGGGCTGCACTGTAATAATAATAATAATAATAATATAAAGTTGCTAAGATTTCAAGAGCTGTTGATTACCCCATTCACCTTCGTCTTGCAAGAGAAGTCCCTGTTCCGTTATAGGGAACAATATTTTTGTCTTTTTAATGCCGAAGTAAAGCTTTATTTTACTGCTGTGTGACGTCATTCACCATCACATTGCGGTTACTAGAATACGGTAGTTCTATCCAGGAAACCAAAGCTTAACTTACCAAACAGTATACTTAAAATTGGTGAATTATTTCCAAACTTGTGGCAGAAGGTATGCACTCTTTTTGATAACTTTACAAATTATTTCTATATCCATTCGCAAATTTTCATTGACCAACATGTTAAATTCATTACGTTAAGGTAGGGATAGTCATCGTAAAGATGTACTTTCTTTTTCTTTTAACAAATCTGCTGGGCGACTAAAATCCATTGCACTATGTTTCTTTTCAGGTTAGGATAGATAAACTATATCTAGATAAAAGGTACACACATTCTCTCACCTTCTTGTATCCTTTAAATTTCTACTTAATTACTTATCTAAGAACGCCGTTTCTACATATTAATGTTTCATGCTCAACAAATGATAATATGATTGGTTATTTAGTGAGTACACAGAGGCAAATAGAACTCAAGAACACACTTTTGGCATACACCTCACATTAATGAGTTCTCTTCCAAGTCGATTTGAACGCACATCTCCCATCATTTCACACATCTCCCATTTAAACCCTATGTACCCAAGCGGTTACTTTTACTTTCAAATAACTTCTCGAAACCGGATTATAGTCCAATAACTTGTATATTTATAAGTAAGTTGTCAGGGAGTTCCAATATATGTTATATCACAGATTGTGTTTGCTGATAAGAGAAACAGTGTTTGGCAATGTAATGAGTGGTGAAGCAGTTACATTTTGTTAATTAATATCTTGTTTAATGGTTTCTAAATAGAAAATGTCTCAAGATTATTGAATGACAAAGTATTATAGAGACGTACTATTTCCACTATATCGTCATCAGTAATGAAGGTAAATTTTATTCGAGCCTATTAGTTGCCAGTTTGTCACAAAAATATCTATTATTTAAGATCACTACAGTACTATAATGTGTATAACGTGGTAAGAAACAACACTAAGATATTTGAATACTTCAATACATACTAAAAGGCCTGCAGCAGAATCACGTGATCGGATTCCTTCTAACAAACAAGTAAAATCTAGGTTAACCAGACGGCAGTTCGTAAAAACAAATTCATTATGACATCATACAAAAATTAAATTTAATGTATTAAAGATACAATTATATAATTATGTTAGGTAATTAAAGATACAATATTATAATTTTGCAAGTATTAACAGTATATTACTTGAATATTCGAATTTGATAAATATCACTTATAATAGGCACTTGAAACTTGTGTGAAGGTCACGTCAACAATGGAATTGGAAATATACTTACTCAGGTCTACAACTAACTTGCTTTGTAGCGTCGCGTTGCTTTATATGATATTCACACTCCACGCAACCGTAAACTAATGCAACGTAAATGTTATTTAGGATAGAAGAAAAATATAAGAATACTCTAAACTCCTCCTGCATTCTATTTACAGTACCGGGTTATTCAAAAGCCAGGAGCAGAGTTATAATATTTATTTCTAATGATCGACAATAGGCAGAGACACGTACAATAAATTACTGATTAGAGGAAAGTTTAAAGTTTCAAACCCCCACATTTTCCATTCAATTCCTACAGCAGCGCTGTTTATATATATATATATATATATAAACGACGCCTCAAGGAAGGTCGTTTTGTGTGCTGCAGTATACAAAGAGTAAAGCCATTTTTACAGTGCAGTATGCATTTCTTTGTAAGTTCAACATAGAGCCATCACGTTGTAAACAGATTTACAATTGGTACCAGAAATTCGTAGAAGATATTTGCATATCCAAAGAGCCAAAGAGAAAAGCACTAGTCGTCCTCGCACGTCAGATAAAAATGTTGAGCGTATAAGAACTGCCGTCGAATGTAGCCTAGGAAATGCACAAGCAAAGGAACAGAGAACTTGGAATTCTGCAACCAGCAGTATGACGCGTGCTTCAATCATGAATAAAGATTAGAAGTTTGCTCTGCAATTTTGTAAGATTTGGAAGATGACACTTTTCCTGAAAGGCTATTTTTTTCCGATGAATCATTTCATATATCTGGTAAAGCGAACGCCACAGTGTCAGAATTTGGGGGATTGAAAATTACAGCGAAGTTATCAAACATGAAAGAAGGAAACTGTGAGTGAATTTTTTTCCTTTTTACGGAGAAAACTGTGATTGGAATTACATATCTAGACATGCTCCAGAACTGACAGTTTCCAGAAATTCAACAGGATTAGGATGATTTTATCTTCATGCAAGACGATGCTCCACCTCACTTCCACGATTTTCGGACAAGGCGTGTGTCTTACACGCCGGGCAATACGGTAGTTTTATGCTAGTTTTTTTGTCTCATGCAAAAGCACGTGTTGCAGATACTGAGTGCCGGGTCTGATTAGGCCAGCAGAACGTGGAAGTACAAGCTTCGAATTGTAACAATCGAGATGGAAGCAGAAATTCCAGTCTCGTTAAAGAATACATGCCTTTTACTATCGTTGAACTAGGAGTTGTGTATGCGTATAGTCGGAACAGAGAAATCCCAGACTGAGAGTAGAAAATGAATTAGTTTCCATAAAATAGTGAAAACATGATCACATTCATTAGATATTATATTATGTACGCTTTTCGCTAAAACGCTTAATCAAATAGGGAGTGAAAGAAGTATAAAAAATATACACCATGTCTTATCATAAATACTGTTCCAATTTTTTGAGAATGGCTGTACTTGTGCCCGTACAAGCGAACGACGGCAAGAGCGGTGTCGTGAAGCGTGAGTCATTGCTGAATGAACTGAAGAAGTGTAAAGGTGTCCAGTTGCAAGTGTTCAAGATGGAATGGGGCGAGTATGAGAATCTTGTGGCCGTGATAGCGTTGCATAAGGTAGGAAGATCACCAGAGGAGATTTTCAAAAACCCTCCAGGAGCTGCAAATTAGTTAAATAAAAAAAAAAATCATTTACCAGGGCTCTCATGGCTAAGCGGTTAGAGTACGCGCCTTTGGGGTGGGAGACAATTTCGATTTCTGGCGGGAGCTCATGTTGTTCGGATTTGACGGTAATCAGTAGGTCCACGTCTCATATAGCCTTACTTCTGAAAGAGACGCTAAACTAAAAATCAAATCAAATTCGTTTACTACACTATCCAGCGCTTTGTTGAGACTGGAGCTGTGAAATATCGCTCATACACAGTACGAACATCAGAACTTGTGAAAGTAGTGCTGGCGCGTGTCCGACGAAATCGCGTTAAGAAAAAGTCAGTCATGGCTCGTGAGCTAAAGATGTCAAAAATGTGTATGTCTCACACGTTAATCAGTGACCTGTGACTCTATGCTTACAAGCAACGCAAAGGAATCTAACAAATGAACTGAAGTGCCAGAGGCTCTTAAAAGCAAAACGCATACTTAAGCGTTACGCAGCAAATGGGTACTGATGAAAAGATTTTCAGTGTTGATGAGACTTCCAATGTCCAAAATGACAGGATATATGCCACATCCTCTAGAGAAGCTGGTGAAAAGGCTCCAAGAATCCAGAGGGGTCAGAATCCTCCCTCAAGTCATGGTGTGGTGGCATGTGAACTACGAGGCCAAAATGAAGCTCCATTTCTGTAAAAAGAGGATCAAAATGTCAGCTGTCACTCACCAATACTCTCTTCCATGGACAGAACTGGAGTTTCCAGCACGACTCAGCCCCAAACACAAGGCACGGACAACTCAGTAGTGGCTGGAAGCAAATGTTCCATACTTCATTTCCACTTCAGATTGGCCTTCTGCAAGTCCAGACCTAAACTTTTAGGATTACATTAGGATTTTAGGATTAGGACATTAGGATTGTGGTCCAAGCTTCAGGGGATGGATTACAATTAGAGATATCCCAGTATTGCGTAATGCAATTGATAAGTGGCCACAAAGACTTAACGACTGTGTGCATGCTAATGGTGAGCATTTTGAATAATTATTTGTGATTTTTTTTCATAATGTATCCATATAACTCATGTTATTAGGATATTAAAATATCTGAAACCATTTTGTGTTAATCTACTTTGGGACAGTATTTATTTTAAGACTAGGTAAATGCTTTTTTTTTTTTTTTTTTCACGGGTTGATAGTGTTGTGGGAGGAAATCGATCATTGGTTTTCATATTGTAATACATTGAACATAAGTGAACTCTTATAGTTCAAAGTCCTGTCATCATGTCCTGTTTGCTAAAAGAGTCTGATGAAAAATGATAGAGAACTACCATGAAAAAATAAGACGAAGATAGTGAGAGGATATGTTAGAATTCTGAGAAAACCCTGGAATACTTTGGTATCCACGACAAACTTACAGCGTCTGGGATCGTGTCACACTTCTAGTGTAAAGTGTAGTAACGTTTATGTAGAATAGAATATCTGATACCTGGATTTCGTTAAAGAAAACAAGTTCGTTTTAGAACGCGAGTCATGCTTATTTCGGGATATACATCACATCATTAAGGTTGGTTTAAAGAGACAAGTTTTGCCGATAGATGACAGTACAGTCTTAGTATCTCTCCCATATATTTTTTACCTTTCACGATTTCTCTTACAAATTTCAACCTAGAGACTTCAAATTTTTAGGAAAGGAACTTCATAATCTATCAAAGGCAATAATCCGTGCCGATTTTTTATTTAGATTTTTGTTCATTGTTGAAATTGCTTGATTGTTGAAATGGTTATCTAAATCTTTAACAATGGAATTGTTTCAACAATAAAGAGAATTCTAAATAAAAAATCGACACGGATTATTCCCTTTGATAGGTTATGAAGTTCATTCTCTGAAAATTTGAACTCTCTAGGTTGAAATTCGTAAAAGAAATTGTAAATTTTCGTGAAAGGTAAAAAATACATGGGAGAGATACGAAGATTGTAGTGACATCTATCGGCAAAACTTGTCCCTTTACACTAACCTTAACGGACTTTCTCAATATTACCCATCTATTCTCTTACTTCTTATTTGCATTGTCAAATCCAGCAGCAAATGACTTTTTTTTCTTTCAACTTAAAAGGTAATCATAGAATTAATTACTGAGGTATTTGTATGTGTATCTTTTAAATAGAGGCAGACAGTTCATGAGTTGCGTAATAGCTAGAAATTTCCGACATAACTAAAATTTACGAACTGTACGTACATCTAATGTAAGAAGTAGTATAGAATTTCTAAATTCTATTTTGAGAGCCGTTTGGTGAGTAAGCATGCTTTAATTAGGTAATTAACTAGGTTTTAGTTTAACATCCCACGGTAATTAACTAGTGTTGATCTGTAATTAGTTACTTTATTACTATCAACGATTTATTCACGTAAGTCAAGAAATATCTGTGTTTGTGAAATTCTCTGAACAACAATTGTGATTGTTCTTTCAACGTTGTAGTGACTTTATTATGGTCACTAAATGACTAGAGAAAAAGAAAGAAAGAAAGAAAAAAACGTATAATCCATTCATCTGAAGTATTCAGTACAACATTTCGAATGTGAGTGTAACTCGTCGACACCGTTTAGAAACATACCTAGTCTTAAGAAGCTCAAAAAACTTTTAATGGAAATAAGACAGGAGGAAAGATACAAGAATGTGGTAGGAAGATGATAAGTACGAAGGCACTGGGCACACACTGTATGTAGTTATTGCACTACATTTGAATGAGTTTTTATACCACTTACGACTAGTGCTAAGTAATATACTACTTTTAACTATCCGGAACATTCGAAGTGTCCAGTAACGCTTAAAGTCAATACGTTGTATTGAATACTTCAAACGAACGGATAGCAAGTAGTTTTTTTCTTATTTAGTAAATTTAAACAGCCATCAATATCTTAACATGGATTTATTAATGTCATTTATTTTATTGTTATTGTATCATTACAAATCTAATCTACTATACAGGGCTAGCATAAATGATTTATTCATTTTGAAAAGGCTGTATTTTCAAAAATATTACACGTACCCACATGGATGATACATGAAAACCACAAACTCACCAAGTTTATACACCTTCTATAAGTGTTCAGTATATGCCTTTTTCGTGACACGACACGTCTAGACGATACTCGAGCTCATTCCATATATTTTGTAGCATACGAGTAGTCCTGTCAATTGTCTGCACTGCAGCACTGATGCGTTATTTGAGCTCGACTAAAGATTGCGGTTGTGGGGGTACCTAAACATGGTCATTAACGTACCCCCATAAAGAAGAAGTTGCAGGGCGTTAAATCAGGAGATCTAGAAGGCCAGGTGCTTTTCCCTTTCAAGATAATGGACTCGTATGCCACACAGTACAAACTTGGTCAATTTGTGGTTCTTTTCAGATATATCTTTCATGTGTGTACCTGTAATACTTTTGAAAATATAGCCTTTTCAAAATGAATAAATCATTTATGCTAGCCCTGTATTTAGGTAATACAGATTGACATTCAAAACTCCGACAATGTCCGAACTTAAGGAATACCGGATGTTGGATAGTTACATATGCTGTAAATATTTAACAGAAAATAACTACCTGTGCAGTTCTTTAAAGAAAGAAAATTAACCATTAAATGAAAACCAAATGAAATGTTAATGTTCGCGAACTAAATAAAACAGTTCTACAAAATTTTAGTTGAACTGAATAAAATAATTCTGTAGAATTTTAATACAACTAAATAAAATAGTTTTCAAGAAGTTAAAAATGAATTAATAAATAGATCCTCAGAATTTTAATTCAGTGTCACAAAACAGTGTTGCGCCAACGTGCTAAATTTGAAGATGCACTACAAAACCCATGGCGAAAATTAAAAAGAACAAGATAATCGATGATCGGATTTTTCCGTGTCAACCTGTACTGGTGAGTTATGTTGTATTTAGGTTATTTTGTTTAATAATGTGTAGTTAGGACCACTAGGCGATTCTATATTACTTGGAATATATATATTTTTTTATATTTCTTTTCAGCAGTCTATTTGAAACGACACAACCAGAAACAGCTAGAAAGACAATGTTACATTGTGCAGCACTTTGAAGAAATAAATAAATAATAATGAACTTAGTAGTGTGAATAAGAGATTTGTAAATTTACAAAGGAGATGCAAGAAGAGAAATTTTAAATGAAGACTTCCGTTGCATAAACAGTTTCGTATTATTATGAGTTGCAACAAGTACACACAGCGTAGTGAATTTGTGAATAGTTCTAATTAACGTAGTTCCAAAACAAGCATAATGAGTGCAGATATATCTTCTTCAGACTTTGAAAACCGTAGTGCTCGAAGAAATGTTTCAAAACCGTGTACCTGAAAACATTGGAATCACACCGAGAACAAGCAGTGGGGTATTTTGTGTGAAAATGGAGATCTAGTTGCGTTTAATGATAATGATAAATTTGTGATATTTATTTTTGGAAATTTAGACACTAAAGATGAAGGATCGCAATGACTAGAAATTAGAATAGATATAATGGTAATAAAGAAAGAAAGAAAGAAAGGGGAAAAAAGACGTATTGAGTATAATTCCGAGTGTATAGTATTGAAAGATGAGTGGTACTAGTGAACACAATAAGAAAAAACAACGAACCAGATTCTGTGATACATATAATAATGAAGAATTACTTGGAGAAAAGTGGAAGAAGAAAATTAAATGTAGAGATTTAAACAGAGATAGTTTTACCGAATTAAGTGAACTTGGTGATGAATCTAGAAAGGAAAAAAAGAAATGGAAGCAAAAGGAAAAACGTAAAAAGAAAAAACGGAAAACAAAGGAAAGAGACAGTGATGGTGAAGGTAATTTGTCAGTTATTACTGAACTGCAGGAATCGAATCCCTGCAGATCTGATGGGACCAAAAAACGCAAAAAGAAACGCACACATTTAGAATCTGTCGATCAGTTGTTAAATTTATTGATAGAGAAGAAGAAGAAAGAACTTGAAGAGCGTGAATCAAATGCAGCAGATGATATTTTGGCCTCAGGGAGTAATGTTCCTTCAGTTCGTACTATTGACAGTTCACTAATTGCTAATAATGAGGCGAATTCCAGTTCACAAAAAGGAATTAAGCGTGACGAATCAACTTCTAAAAAACGAAAAAAGAGGAAATTCCGATCTATTGATGATTTGGATGATCCTAGATGCGAGACATATCATTCAAATTGTTCCGAGGAACAGCAAGAGAATGAGGATTTGGAAAGTATGATAGATGGTAAACCTGCTATAGATGACGAATTCATTACTGGACATGAAGTAACTGATGACGAGAAAGAGGTACGCTATATTTTGTTAAAAGTTAGTTCGCTTTCTTTTTTTAGGTATAAGGAAATTACAGTTTTGTTCTGGAATCCCAACACTGCCTTTGAAATCCGAACTTCCAGTATGTTATTTGTATGTGTTGTGTGCGTACGTTTCCCAATCGCTCGGGCCACCCATACGCTTTCTCGTTTAGTTCGTTGTCGGAAGGTGAAGTTTAAAATTATCTCGTGCGATTTTCGCTGCTAAGTGTATGTGCCTGTTTTGTGTCTTATTTAAGCTCTGAAGTTCCTATATTTTTAGTTCCATTAGTTTACATTTTTATTGAAATACAATAGTAATATATTGTTATTAGTATTTGTTTACATTTTACTTTAAAATCCAATGTATTTACTGATAAAATCCTTTAAATAATAAAGTAAATAACTTCTTTTCATTGATATAATACTTTCATAGATACCATGTAACATTGTCATCAACAAAGCTTAATCGAACCTTCACTTCCTGCTTCCACTCTCTACTTACACAACACAGCTGACTTTCTTCTTTTTCCTTTAGCTCAGTTGCTGCAAAACTGTATTAGCCTCCTCAGCTTTTTCAATAACGTAGAAATGAACTTTCATCTACATGCTTCTTCAGGAGTTCTAACCATTTCTTACTTGTTGGTGCTGTTAGTTTCCACAGTTTCATTCTTGATAACATTTTGAAATTTTAAACACTTTCCATTCGACGAATATACTATTTCGAATGCATTGTAACTAATTCTTTGCCAATAAGTGTATGGAGTATGATATACTTCACACAATGCAGTTATTTGTTTATCCAACAAACTACTCAGTTTATATTGACAAAGGAATACTAAGTTACTTTCACACAGTACTCGCCTCGTACTATGAGATGTATTAAGCTTCTCATTTCTCAATAACCTCTTTTCTTCTCAAATCTGCCACGATTAATATACCATTCCAATCGATACCTTCAGTTTCTTCCTTTTCCGGCGCAATATCGAAATGAGCTAACAAATTCTTCTGGCTTTGTGTTTAGATGTAATTCTCTTGATGCAACTCCGAAACTAGCACTAATAGTATAATTCAGCAATAAACATACTTGCGCAACATCTTTTTTAGATTCCTGTGAAAACGTTCAGTAACATTACTCGAAACGTGATACGGCATTGTATAATGAATCTTAATGTTATAAACTTCCATAGCTTGCACAAACTGCCTTCCAATGAACTACAAAGCCATTATGTACTAAGTGTTCATAAAAATACTGGGATATACAGCTCAGTTAAGTATCGTGGAATTGTAGCATTTATTCCTTTTCGAAGAAGAGAATATGCCGCTAGGTATCGAGAATATATATCACACACAATATGTATGTTTCCCTTATGACAACAAACTTACAAAGTCAATTGACCCCAAATATCGTTTCTGTTTAGCTGAAATGCTGTGCATTAAGTACTGAACAAAAACTATGTGCTTTGGTTTTCATACACATTTCACAATCATTGATGTGAAACTTGATATACCTTCTCATAGTTTTTCAATAAAACATTAAGAAAATAATATTGAACACTTTTAGAAAACCATAGTGATTATGAAAATCAATTAAAATGTGATTCGCTAAACTCGGTGGTACACACACCTTGAGTCTGTCTGGGAAATGAAAAGTACGAACCATCAACATTTCATTTTCTTAGGTATAGTTTTGTTTCGGATTTTTAGAACTACTTTGAAAAGATGAAGTTTGCATGTCACTTTCACTAGATGCACCACGTAAATGCTTAACGATGGGATCAAGCACGTAGCCAGGATTTCGTAATAGGGGGGGGGGGGTGACGAAATACTGTGATTATCACACCAGAGACTCGATCATTATACCTAGGTAAACACTTTTACTTTCAATATATATATTGGTTTGTTTAGCCAGGATTTCGTAATAGCATCCTGGCGTGTGACATGGTTATACACACGGGATTTAATCAATCTAAACTATTTTACTGGCAACATATCCATATTGGTTTGATAAGACAATAAAATGAAGATATGTCAGTAAGTATTTTAACAAACTATGAAGAAATCTCGAGTAAAAGAATAAGAAAAAAATTAAAAAGATATAGTCTTCCGAGGTCATTCGAACTCGGTTCCAGTATTTCTTTCAGAAACAGTGTTCCGGGGGGAGGGGCACTGCTGATTATATTCTATTTATTATATTATAGACGTTTTATTTTGGTCTCGTCCGGGGGGAAGCAGTGTTCCCCCCAAAAACATGTCTGGAAGAAACACTTCTCGGTTCTCCTTTTCTTCTTTTTCTTATCTTCGTTTAATGCCGTTCAAAGATAGCAATGAGATCTCTTCCAGCAGTAAAGACATCCTATAAAATAGATTAGCGTTGCCGCGAAATCGAAAATTTCTTTTAACAAGTGTAACTGGAATCTATGTTGCCATGCTCATATTATTGGTGATTGGGGGCATTTCTTAAGTTCTACCTGAGAGCCTAGCTTTATATGTTTAACGGTGATTCTTCATTTTCTCGTTTCTTTTTGTTTCATTCTTTATTTTTTCCATTTCTGGTCTCGAAGGTGGGGGAGAGTTCCGGACCCTCCCCTTGACCACGTGCCTGGATGAGATGACACACAAGTTTTGCAAATATTTCAGGATTCTAATCGAAAACTTCAGATTAAGTAGCTTGTGTGAAAAAATACACGAATCGGCTTAAATAAACAATCAAGAATAACTTAAACATACAAAGGTCAGTTCTTCCGACTTTTATAATAGTAGATCACTAACGCCACTGTAAGTAGTAGTTCACAGCAGGGCCATACTGCAACCCAGAGGTCCACCGGGAAGTACTTTCTAGAGGGCCCATTTACATGTACGTACTGCCCCCTCCGTCGACAATAAAACGGAGTCCAGAAGTGTCACTTGGATCAAGTATGCTGAAAAGTCTTAAAATGCAGATTTAAAACTTCCCTTTTAAACACCCCTGACACTGAATGATCTGACATAATGTTTAATCCCTCATTCTTCTCTTGTAACTGTACCGTACAATCATCTGCATAACCTCCATTACTTCACATCTCCTCCTTAAAAATAAAAAAGCGAACCTGTGTCATGAAGCCCTCATAGGCGCCTCTGGTACATATAGAAACTTATATATGAAGCATCAGAAGTAGTTTATAATTTGTACAGAGGGTCATGATGGCTCAGTGGTAGAGCGTTCTCCTCTGGTGCATGGGGTCCCTGGTTCGATACAAACTCGCACGAAGAGAACTTTGTGGCGGACAAACACCGTGTGCATGGGTTTTCTCGGGGTTCTCCCACTTTATTCATTCATTTCTCATCATCATCGTCGTCTTTAGCCTAACAGGCATAATCGTGGGACGTAAAACTCAAAGATTTCATTTCATTTTCATAATTTATACAAATGCAACACTTCTCCATTGTCAGGTATTAATAGTAGATTCCTGACTTTCTAAAGATGATAGAACGAATGATATTCTGATGTTCTTCTATCATCCCCAGAAGCAACACAACCTGAAAGTGTGCACACAGTATGAACCCTTGCAGAAGATATCTCCCCCCCCCACACACACACTTTCACACAACTTTCACAAAAGCGAAGCTGATTGCAGTAATCACAAACCTTGCAAAAGATACCTCTATTAACCTGCTGTCTACAAAGTATCAAAATAACTCTTTACTGAAAAAAAAAATCTATATTATCAGTAACATCAAAATGTATATTTTTCAGTTTTTTTATACGCGCCTTTGGCGTGGGAGGTCCGGGTTCGATTCCCGGCGGGAGCTCATGTGGTTCGGATTCCACGTTAATCAGTAGGTCCAGTCTCTTATAGCCTCGCTGCTGAACGGGACGTTAAACTCAAAATCAAGTCAAGTCTTTTTTTTTTTTTTTTTAATATGTTCTGTGTAATTTACTTTACAGCAGCAGTTTGTACATATATATAATCTAACCCACTTTCTTTTCAATGTGCTATACTAATATTATACATTCACATAATAACGTTAATGAAATACACGTAGGAGTGGCCCATTTAATACAGGTATGATTAAAGGACCCACAAAATTCTGATACTGGCAGTATGCGCAATTCAAAGTAAATATATAGTATATTGTACTTATTTCGCACAAGCCAAGATCATGGACCCACAAAAGACTTATTTCACATTGAATCACAGTCCTTAGAAGAAAATCATACGTAGGTAAATCATTTTAAAGTAAGGTTTGAACGAATGAATTTAATTTATTTTCTGTATACATTTTTTTGAGGAACGGAAAGAAAGCCGACTTAAATTTGCATCTGCACAAGGCCCCTTACGATGCCCTAAACATGTTTTTTAAAATACAGTGTGTCCGTAAAGTCATGATGCATTTTTGACCGGTCACAGGAAATCAATTAAACAAGATGGAATGTGGAATTTTCATCAAATAAAAGGAAAACTCTCCAAGTTTCATACCTATCTAGTACAGTTTGATTTGGCTTCCATTTGTCCTTACACACATGTAAATGATATTCAAGTTCTTCCCACACATGGTTAAGGACATCTGGTGTGACAGAGTGAATAATGTCTGTGATTCTCTGTTTTAACTTAGTAATGTCGTTGATACTTTCACTGTACACATGTTGCTTCACATAACCCAAAATTTAAAAGTCTAAGGGTGTCAGATCCGGGTATCGTGTTGGCCATAGCTTGACAGAACCCCTGCCTATCCACCGCTGGGGGAATGTATCGAGAAACTCAGGAACGATGTTGATGCAGTGGAGGAGCGCCATCATGTTGAAAGATGACACCTTCTGGAAATTGTGCCACAGCATACAATTCCAACATTTCAAGGTAGTCTGCCGTCACAGTCTGTTCCGCAAAGAAAAATGGGCCTATCACTTTATCATGTATTAGTCCACACCACACGTTCACTTTAGAGGTGTTACATTCGTACTCAACGTCGGCACGAGGATTTTTAACAGTCTATATGCGGACGTTGTGGTGATGAGCATGTCCACAGATATGGAATATCGCTTCATCGCTAAACACAATTTCCTGCAGAAATCATTCATCATTGTCGATCTCAAGAATCACATCTGTAGCAAACCTGAATCGTTTGGATCTATCCACCGGTTTGATAGTGCAACAGCTGCACTTTGTAACCTGAAAAACGTAGGCGTTTCTTGAACACTTATTGAACTGTGGTCTTGCTTAGGTGTAATTATCGCGCACACGCACACACAGACTTTTTAGGGCTTTTTAGGTAGCTATCCCTTATAGACTCTACCGATGGCATACCAGAACAGTTTGTCCAACGAACTGATGGTATCCTTCAACTGCTTATCTCACCAAATAATGTTATTTCTATGTGGTGGTGCTTCGTTGTACACGCGACGATATTCAAGTTGCACTTTGGTCACTGATTCGAATTTAGAAACCCACAGAACACACTGAATTTTCCTCTGTACCGTCCACATCTCGACCAGTGGGCGTGGACTACTAAGGAGTTCGTGATGTTGCGTCATCACCTGTGTGTGAACACGCTAGCACACCATACTACGAACATCGAGAGAGTTTTCCTTTTATTTGATGAAGATTTCACATTTCTATCTACTTTTCTGCTTTGTTTTCTTGTTGCTTACCTGTGACCGGTCAAAAGTGCACCACGACTTTACGGACACACTGTACATCGTTTAAAAAGCTACTTACCTGCAACTGTGATTGATTCTAAGATTTTACTCTAAAGGTATAAATATATTTCTTTTAAAAAATCTAGTTGAGTTTTCATTTTTTGTTCAGGACTCCGTGACCAAGGATCCCCCCAAATTTTAAAAATTACTGAAAACATTTTCACCATATAAGTTCAAAAATATGACATGAGTCACTTCTATATAAGACATGGTCCCTTTTGAACATGTTGAGAGAGGGCCCATAGAAGATTTGATGGGGCCCCTTGTATTTCCCGCTGCAGGAGCCCCAATGGTCTTAATCCGGTCCTATATATTTTCCATGCGGAAAACAACGGTGCTATAAAGTGTAAATTATTATTTAGTTTCAAGTTATGGCATCATTTGAGATTTCAATTTAGCCGAATATTTCAATATTAGCAAAATTATAAAGTAGGGTGGGGAATCAGTAACCTTTCAAGGCTTGAATTACGAAAAAATGTGAAAAGATCATGGGGCAACACTATTGGTTTGAGATTAGCCGACTGTAATGCCGGTACTCGACGTGTAATCGTCCTTCGTTCCGTTACTCCCATATGCGAGAATTGCGTGACGTGTGCTTTTTTGTACATATACCGTACTTTTACAATACAGGGCGGAGAGCCCACTAAAAATTTCACCGTTCAGGGCCCATCGGGAAATTTCCCGGTTTCCCGCCTGGCCAGTACGGCCCTGGTTCACAGAAACGTTTCCAGCAGCATTCGTAAAACAAAGAAAGGTCGAATGTTATTTAACAATCTCGATGATAGCTACTTTCTTCCCATCCACCATCTGTATTGATACATATTGTATCGTGATGTGATTGTTTGTTGCAGAGAAACCGTAGAATGTTCTTGAAAAGTTCTGCGAAATAAAGATTAGCTGTTCTTACATACAAATTTTGGTCCAGTTACATTTGTAGATGAATAAACAGTCAGTCGAATGGTTTCAACTTGGTGTTACAGTAATTAATGTAAGAGATTTACTGGCAATGACTTAGAAATTATTATTATTTTCAAGATTCATTACTATATTTATTCTGTTGTTTTGCAGGCACTGAAACATCTTCGTATCAAAATCACGTGGAAAATTTCTCCTGTTCATAAAATAGCTACACGTCTCTCCGCTCCTTTGACCGAATCCCAACGAAAGATCCTCGACAGGAAAGGCGTTGAGATATTACAAACCAGATTTTCTGAGAAAGAAGATAAAATCATAATGAAAAATTGGTATCGTTTTTGTAAGGTAATTAATGAGATTTAATGAATAACTGTAGAAATTATTTCTCGCTGACAGAATAATGCAGTGATATACGTTCCTGACATTTTGGTGTAAAAAGCATTTCTCTTGCAGAAATAAAGTAATACAGAGATTAGCTTATTATCACTCTGAAAGATATGTAATACATTAGAACTAATCTGAGATGTCTTCTCATAGGTAAATACACTTTGCCGAGTTTTAGCCAATGATTAGCATTTGCTAGGCGAATTGGCAAAGAGTTAAATTTAGGCAGACAAAATGCGCATTGGGTTAGAGGAATCGTCTTTATATGTATCTATACCTACTTTGTATGTATATACTTTATGAAAATTAAGAGAATGAAAAAATATCGAAATATAGTAAAACCTGTCTTTAGCGGAATCGACCGGAGGGATTCGTGACGATTTCCGTTAAATATAGGTTTCCACTTAATGAAGGAAGACATAAAAAAGTGCATGCATATAATGGACGTACTGAGGTAAAATAAAGTGCTGTATGTACTTAGTCAATCTACAGTATTTATTTTTACTTCTAATTAATATACGCTAAGTTACAGTGAATAGAATACTGTACACTCGTTAACTTCCTTTTTTCTTAATACTCAGAGAGGGTTTTTCTGTACACAAACTACACAATACTGGTAGGTTTCTCGAATTTCCATAAATGCATTAGCCTCAGAAATCATATCAGTGTCATTTCAACGTAAATTATAGCAGTTCCTTTAGATATTCGACAGCATGTTGATAAGTCTCTAACACTCTTCTTCTTCCATCTCAATACCACACTCTTCTTATTCCTCCACCTCATTTCCTCAGACTTTTCATATAATTCTCAGTTGAGACATCTATACCCACTGTATTCCGGTTTGTATATCACTGTCTATTTCGTCGACAACGTAGCATATTCTATATATTTAACCTCTAATAGGATATCTAAACACTTTTTAAACGCTGCATTCCGGAACTTGACATTTTCCGTTAAAAGACTTTGAATTCTCATGGTCTGCGTAACACAGTTTTCGTTTAATGAAGGAAATTTAACACGTTTCCCATCCCTAAACTCATGCGACTATGAAATATTTCCGTTGTAGACAAATTTTCTTTTTAATAAAGGGTCCGTTAAAGGCAGATGTTACTGTATTAGTTAAATTAAAACGTCTCCCGTACTTTCTGTGATAAGCACATAGTCCAGTTTATTTTTATAATATTAAAGTATATATATATATATATATATATATATATATATATATATATATATATAAAATGCAGTGGATCCAGAATTAACCAGACTAATTGATACTGAATTTGATCATATTTTCATACATATATGCCTATTTTAATTGAAAATAAATTATTCAAATTGTTTCATATGCCTAAAATGCAAGTAGGCTCAAAACAACTATGAAATGTAACAGAAAAATCTGATTGGTGGTCTTAGAGATTCGAATCCCGATTTTTCCTTTTATCAAATAGTTACCAATTAAACTACCAATGACAATTATTTTTTGCGCTTTATTGTTCGACATTTAACAATCACACACAATTGGAGTCTTTGGTTCGATCCAAGCTCGCGCCAAATGAACTTTGTGGTGGACAAATACCGTTTGTTTGAGTTTTCTCGGGGTTCTCCTTTTCCTCCCAAGGGCCGCGGTGGCTCAGTGGTAGAGCGTTCACCTCTGGTGCTCGGGGTCTCAGGTTCGATCCCAGCCCCCGCCAAGTGAACTTTGTGGTGGACAACACCGTGTGCGTGGGTTTTCTCGGGGTTCTCCCGTTTCCTCCCACGTTCTTCATTCCACCATTTCATTCATTACTCATCATCACCGTCTCCTTTAGCCTAACCGGTATAATCGTGGGACGTAAAACTTAATGATTTAATTTTCATTTCATTTCAATCACGCACAAGAAGTATAGTTACTTATATTAATATATTTTTCAGTTTTACTTCAAATACCTGTATCCTTTATACACGGGACGATTTGAAGTGAATTATATATAAAAAGTGTATACTATAATTATCTATAGTAATGTATATTACTATATGCTACTATCACTATGTGCAGGGTGTCTACGAAAATTCAAAAATGAAATTTCGTGACTTTTCCGTGACCTTTTCTTTCCCAAACCATAAAATTTAGTAACATTCTCTAGAGCGAATTTGGGTACGAATTGGGCCGAATCTTCATGCATGCGATAGAAGCGTGCTTTGCTTGTGATTTATGGCGTGTAAAGCTAACCATAAACATTTTTGATTGTGAATTTTGACGTTTTATAGAACAAAATTTTCCAGTCTATACTTATATTTGTACAGATAAAAAAAATCGTGACCCAAAAGCTAAATTTTGTGACTTTTTCATGACTTTCGTGACCGATAGACACCCTGTATATGTTACTATATATATATATATCATTATATTTCCGAGTATTACCGGCATTTGTGTTCTTTTTAAAGCCTGTCAGGTGCGAGAGATAATGTTCCTCATGATCACACTACCCGCGGAAATAGGGATAAAGGCAGTGGAACGGGACCTTTGAGAGGAGTCAATGAGCCTCTCCGCCATAGATTTCTTCATATTGAAGCAAAAAATTAAAACCTCGTGCCAATGACGAGAATTTGGCTCGTAAACTGACATTTTCAATCGAGAATAACTTTACGATGAGGACACAAATCGACCAATGTTTTGGTAGGGTTATATTGACAAATGCCCAAGCTTCTTATATGACGTCTATGTATGTTTATTTCCACCACCACTTACCGCTAGAATCATCTATTGGTAAATGGTAGAAGCAAAGTTGTGCACCTAATATTATTTTGCCTTGTGATAATTTGAGCGGTTGGTGGGGTGGTCTCTAACGGACTATGTTATTCATAGATGGAATTACGTAAAAAAAGTGTGAAATTTCTTTAGCCAATTAAGGTTTTTTTTTTTTTTTTTTTTTTTTAAGTCCAAATTAAAATTTCTGCTTAAGATTGTAAGCATGTAGTTGTTAAAGAGAGAAAGTGAGGGAGAGGGATGGGGGGAAAGGGTATTTTTTAACCAAGTCTATACATAAATCTGACTGCTACTAGACACTCACATTGGCGCTGAATAGTTATTTATGCATGTATAAAATACTGATATACTATTTAAAGAAAAATTCTTATTGTTGCAGGAATACGAAATTACGGGAGTGAATGCATTTTCAAGATTAGACAAAAATATTTTACCTTATGAGCAAAGAAGAAACTTCTTATTGTATATTGGAAGAAAGTTGCCTAACCGTCCTTTGTCTTGCATTTATAAGAGATTTAAAAACCTTGTACTGAAATATAAAAGGGGACCGTAAGTACAACTTATCTATAATATTCGTTCTTTTATGTAATGATTTTATTTTAATTCAGTAAATATGATAACATTAATGCTAGTGGTGAAGGAAAATTAGGCTGGTTCTGAAAAATGAACTATTCCTTCCTGTTTCGAATTGTATAGTATCGCTACATACGAGGTGTGTTCAAAAAGTATTGAACCTTTTTTTCCCCTCATAAACCAATGAAGCGTGGGAAACTTTCTTCAGTGTAGATGTAGAAGGGACACTCATGCGCAGTCGTGAATTTTTTCCGCCCGTAGAAAGTGTCAGGCGGCCAACGAGTAAAGATGTGTAGTGAGCGGTCGTTGGATTTCAGTTTTCTTGTAAAATAATAGAAAAACTCAAGCAGCGATATTGCCGGATTGGTACATTTGATTTTGAACGAGAATTTGGACATGAGGAGAGTGTCTGCGAAATTTGATTCAGGTTTTCATCGCACAAGCACAACATTCCTGTGTGTCGTCAGGCTGCCTACTCACCCGACATAGCTCCGTGTGGCTTTTGGTTATTTTCCAAAGCTAAAAATGCACTAAAAGGGGGCCCGATTTAAACCAAGAGAAGACATCATGCGGAATAGGACGACATGGTTGCTCACCATTCCAGAAACTGCGTTCCAGAAACGTTCGTAACAATGGCAGGAACGTTGGGAGAAATGTGTGCATTACCAAGGAGACTAGTTTGAAGGAGATTTGTGTTTCGGATTTCCAAATCAATAAATGTATTTTTGCCACGTCTTATATATAAAAGAGAGAGTTCCACGTGACTGGCCAACGCCTAAGCTCAACTGCTCAAGCCAGAAATTTCAAATTTGGACAGTACATATTATTTGTGACGTAAGGTAAGGTACCAACCACTGAGGATTTTTGTAAATTCGATGTGGAAGGGGATTAAATGAAGGTTACAGTTGTTATAATATTTCCGTGTCTGGGAATCCCTTCAGGTGTGAGACTTGAAATTTGATTTATGGACTTTTCATTTAAAATAACTATAATCATATTTATGCGTTTCTTGATCATCGATATAGGAACAGAAAAAAAGGTGTGGAGGCGGTTGGTTCTTCGGCCCAGTAGAAGATTACGGATAATATACAACAAGCTGACAGGCAGACACGTGATGTAGTATTCATTAAAGCGTATCCTTTCTGTTCTTCGTACGGTGACTTCAGCTAGTAGAAGATAGCGTGTAGCGAAGTGGTTAGCGCATGTGTCTTTGGTTCACGTTATCCGGGTTCGATTTCTGGTAGAATGTCATTGTCAGTATTTACCTAATACCATATTGAGGAGCTAATTGTATTAAGAGATAGTGAAGTTCAATATAGAAAGCAGGAATAACATATTGCAGGGGGCCCCACATTAAAGTATCCCGGTCGGATAATACCAGATGAGTTAATAATGGTGCGTAATTCTCTGAATAAGTCTGGGTGACGCCAGTGTGCCGATCATTGTGCAGTTATTTAGCACCTTGCGAGGCCTATTTCTGCTTGCCGTAATGTGACGCCGGCGTGCAGCCCAATGTGCAGGTGTTTAGTTCTGGTAAATATGTCGTGTCGAGTCGTGTGTTTTCCGTGCAGTAACGAATTGTGATAGTGGAAGAATATTTATGGGCTGGGTCAATTAAGAGCACACAAGAGGTCTTTACTGCCAGGTATCCAGGAACAACCACCTACGAAATGCTGTGTTCAGGACGTGGTGCAAAAATGGCGCCAAGGTGGGTCTGCGGGGAACGTGAGTAGGCGGAAACTAACTGTTTCGTCCGTGATATTCAGCATCGAATAATTCGAAACCTGCAAAATTCTACCCAGAAACTATCCTAGCAGGTCTGTACGTTACGAGTGACGTATCAGCGTGTGCTAAAGTCTGAAACTAAGATCATACCGAGTAAATATGTGTCTAGTAAACTGAAGAAGCCGGACACGGGTAAATGGGTTGCGTACTATAATTGGTTACTGATAATGATCGCGGACGTACATTTGGACTCTCTACTGTACTTAATGTTCGACGAAGTGTGGTTTCATTTATCGGGTTGCGTGAACGCACAGAATATGCGTCACTAAGAATCCATATATTCTGTGCGAAACATCCCTCTGTTGGGTGCAAAGTGCTTTAATTGTGTATACGAGCTCGTACTTGTATTGATGTGGAGTGTCTAGAGTTTGTGGAAAATAAGAGAAGGCCGAGGCAATATGGTTCGATTAAATTACGATTAAGTTAAAATGGAATAATATTATTTAGCAGATATATGTAAATAAGGGTAATTGTAGAGCGGTAGGGGTTGCGAATGAACCCTGAATTTGAAAATAAAAAATTTGATCAGAAGACAAGTATATTTTCGGTACCATCCCTCTCCTATTCGGGGTGGTAATATTGTTAATTTTATACCTAATAGTAAGTATATACAGTGCGGATATATCAAAAGATACGTTTTGATATATATATATATATATAAAATACATTTAAAACTTGAGGTCACTCGAGGCGTCTTCTCTAATATGGAGTCATTTTTAGAGCTGATGAAAAACTCCCCAAGTCAGAAAAATAAAGACCACCCTAATATATATATTTTGAGAGAGCACAAATGTCGTATGTCAAGTTTTTAAAAATTTTTGAAGAGACTGTTTCGAAGTGATAAGTGTCCCCTAGCAAAGTAGAGAATTTGAGCTTAGCGACAGCTGTTCATTTTGTATTACCAAGGAGCTATTTACAGTGGACATATGATAGTTGTGCACCTGACATAGCAGGTATAGGATTTATTTCGGGTTGTATGGGTTGTGTAGCTATGTAATAATAATGCATTGAAAGTTAAAGAAGAAAAAGACTACAACGAAACTCTTTAATTACTCATAATTAACTTTTCACTCATAACTTTTCTTGCAGAATGTGGTAGGTTTGAAAATAAAGCGAATCCCTATCAAACTGTTAACATAGAAATAAAATTTAAGGTAAAGAGGAAAAGGAAGATTTATATTTATCTTATTTTCCTTTCTTTCTTAACTTCTTACGAACAGCTCAATAGTTAGCGTTCTTGTTATCTGCCTGATCCCCAGTAGAAGTATACCGGGTGTTACATAAATGTGTCACCATATTTTGGAAACAGATTGCTCACACCAAAATAAGAAACTAAGTTTATATGAACCTGTAGTCAGACGCGCATAGTCTCGTAGTTATAGGGTGCCGAAAACTTGAAATAAGTGAACTTCAAAAGTTCATAGTTATGGCTTTTATACTATGGAAGTTATTGCAGTCGGGTCGACACAACACAAGTGTGAACTATCCAAATATCAATTTTTCAGAACCTCCAGTACTTGCACAATCGTTTTTAGAAGGCTGTTTGGGAGTATACCAGGGTGTCTATCGGTCACGAAAGTCAAGAAAAAGTCACGAAATTTAGCTTTTGGGTCACGATTTTTTTTTTTTATCTGTACAAATTTAAGTACAGAGTAGAAAATTTTGTTCTATAAAACGTCAAAATTCACCACCAAAAATATATATGGTCGGTTTCAGACGCTTCCAAATCGCAAGCAAAGCATGCTTCTATCGCAAGTATGAAAATTCGGCCTAATTCACACCCAAATTTGCTCTTGAGAATCTTACGAAATTTTATGGTTTGGTAAAGAAAAGGTCACGAAAAAGTCAGGAAATTTCATTTTAGAATTTTAGTAGACACCCTGTATGCTTAATCACTCTCCACCTATCTATCTAAAAATTGGTGTACAAGTACTAGAACATTCTTAAACATTGATATTTGGATAGTTCACATATCAGTTCCTCAGTAAAACCTAATCCCCTACTACGATAGGTCCCATAGTAGTGGAACCATGAACTTTTAAAGTTATCTTTTTTTCACGTTTTCGGCACCCTAGAACTACGAAACTATGCACTTCCGACCGCAGGTCCATACGAACTTTTTTGTCATATTGATGTGAGGAATGTATTGTGACACATTTATTTAACACCCTGTATACAATCTTGATCATAAGTTAAATTGTGAGAATTCTAATCTTGATGCTGAGAAGGGCTTAAATTCTTAACACATATTTTTTTTTCCCTTACACAGTTTTATTATTATGATTTTCCTCTCTCAGATATAATAACGAGAATGAACTTTTTTTTTCTTTTTTTTTTTTTTTAAGATTTGTAGCAAACCTTTATTATTTAAAGATAGTTTTTTTTAAAAAATACATGTATATTTACAGGTTTACAGAAGAGGAAGATACAATGATTAAAAATTTCGTTTTTAAGCATGGGCACGATTTTGCCAAATTAGAAGAAATACTCGGACGACATAGATTTTCCATTTATATGCGCTATAAAATACTTTCAAGAAGAGGTAGGTAAATCGTGTTTATCATTTTCCTTTTATTTCTATTTGCTTTTCCACTTCAAGAAGCTGTTCTGTTTTTGGAGAAATTGATATTGCACACTGTCTAAGGAAAGCTATCGTATTTGGCTAATTTGTAGATATAAAAATAACATTTTCATTGAAATTACGTTTTTGATTTTCGTATTTCCAAGTATATTCCTGGTCTTTGTGATGTAAATATCTTTTTGTCTCGTGCCAAAATTTCATTGCCTGCTTTGTCTTAGGAAACTACGATGCGACTTCTTAGTAAAGAAAACTCGTTTTTGCCATAATAGCGGACAACATCGTATTTACTTGTTTTCTCGGGGGTCTTCCGTTTCTTTCGACATTCATATTCCACTAATTCTTTCCTAATTATTTATTTTTCATTAATGACCCGTCTCCTTTTACCTATAGGGCATTAACTTGGATCTAAAACTGAAAGATCTCTTTTCATTTCGGTTCTGCGAAAATAAGTGAACTCTTGTCTTATAGTAGAAAACGTTATTGTGTTCTGTGTCGCTGGTTTGCACGTGTTAGCATCAAAACGAAACGATTGTACTATTTTGGATACGCTATTTATTAAAAGTGAATATTATATATTACGAAGTTGTAGATTTTAATGTGATTTGTAATATCTGTCCTAATCTGAATTATTTCTGTAGCTTAAGCTTATCAACTATTGTTGTATACAACATATATTTTGATCAAATAAATAAAGTTGTAGCAGTCTTGCACGAAATTTGTTTCGTATTTTTAAGTATTATATTTTATTTACTTCAAAAATGCAGCACTATATTTTAAACCTGTAATTATTTTATGTTACGAGGTTTTTGAACATAACATTAACCTGTTACTCTGAAACATACATATCCAATTGTATTATAAGTTTAACATTTTCCAAAAAAACTTCCAAGTCATCATATTTTATAGAATATGAATTTTTCGTAGTTTCTATGTGAACTTTCCTAACATCTTTTCGTTAAGGTGTTAATTCGATAATCCGTTACAGAATCACAAACTATACGGAGTTTGCAGAGCAAAAGTGAGTTAGTACGGGCAGTGCTAAAAGCAACAGAATGTTCGGAAATATCTGACCTTAAAAGTCAATACATTCCATGGGATGAAGTGGAAAGAATATCTGGTATACCTAGCCTTCAGGCACGAGTTAATTGGGGACAATGTGTCTATACTGAATTGTTTGCTGAGAAGCCGTACTCCACTACGGAAATTCTTATCAGGATTGTAAAAACGTAAGTAAAATGTGCTTTTATTTATGTGATGTGTTATTAGTGGTACCATTCTTAAACTGTTGTTTGAATTGATTTTATGATCTAGAGAGATGATAAAAAGTTTTAAACCTTGATCTGGGCAAGATACAACCATTACTTTTAGACATACTGGTTTCGATATAAAAGTTTTATGTACTGCAGAAATACAGTAAAAGGACGCTTTTATATGTTATGCTCTCTCATATACAGTATGTTTAGAAATTCGGCAACCAAACTCTGGGAGGCGATTTCTATCTTCATGTCCTTTATACCAATGGTTCTCAAACTTTGCGATAACGCGGACCCCCTGTGCATTCGGAAAGTGATTTGCGGACCCTCTGTTCATTCGGAAAGTGATCCGCGGACTACCCTTGCAATGCTATCTGAAATTTCACATGGTATTAAAAACTAAACTGATTAGAATTACCACTGACAAGAAAAAGGTCAAGAAAAATATTGCAATAAGTAATTTAATCTAAAGAAACGTGACTGTTTCCTAGTGAACGAAATTTCAATTGAAAATACAGTAACTTTCAAGACTGGAAATCAATGCACTTTTTTTTTTTTTTTTTAAGGAATTCACTTGATAAACAATGTTCTTAAATGTGAAGTAACTAATATGAGGGTTTTTTTTTTTTTTTTTTTTTTTTTTTTTGTATAATTGCACTGAAATCCGGAATAAGTTTTGTCACCATTAATCTTAGGTCCAATTCCACATTAACACGTTCGCTGCTGAGGACGCCCATCGGCGTCCAGTACTGAATTTGGCATATGCGCCGGACGCCTCTCGACGCTTGTCCCTGCAGCTGATTCACTTTCCCGCTAGCGCTAGTGCAGGTATTGGCGGAAAAGTGAATCATCTGCAGGGACAAGCGCCGAGAGGCGTCCGGCGCATATGCCAAATTCAGTACTGGACGCCGATGGGCGTTCTCAACAGCGAACGTGTTAAAACGATTTCGCTTTCAGGCTTTAATACTGCAAAGAGCAGAAAAGATCTGTTCACATAAGTAAGTGGTAGGAAAAGGCATCAAATGTTGCAATGCTTTTTTTAGACAACTCTTCATACTCTCAGGTCAGAAGTTTAGTAAAGTAAGAAAACATTTAAATTTACAAACGTAAGTATAATTTCTAATTGTTTCCTTTTTAGTAACTTAAAAAAAGTACTTCTTGCATAACAGCTGTGAGATCCATTTTATTATAACACATTTCAATTTTTAGGCGTCGCGGACCCCCTGGCTACGTCCCACGGACCCCACGGACCCCCAGGGGTCCGCGTACCCCACTTTGAGAACCACTGCTTTATACAATTCGTTTCTACGTTGCCGGAGGATTGTAAAACAAGCATATTTAGGTAAAGAGCTTACTAGTTTTACGATTGTTGTTATTGACAATAAGTTTGAATAAAGCTGCGCCGCCAAGAAAGAGACTTGGGATGTTACTCAGATTGGAAGTAGGTACTTGGGTTCGAGCGGCGCTTGTCTGAGGTCATTCAGACAAAATAAAAATAAAAGTTAGAATTCTAGAAACTACAGAAAGAGAAAAATTGGAGGGAAGAATGGGATTGGAAAGAAACAAACACAAAGGATCAAGGTACCTCATGACATTCCATGGCTCTGCTGGGCTCCTCGTCGACTTCCTTCGGGCTAGTCCGGGCTGTCTTCTCATTTTACGTCTTACGTGTAGAACTCCAAATGTCTGAACTATTTAGCTTAGAGGTGGCTTTGTCTCAGACTCGTGTGTCAGAGGCTACTTTTGACAGACTAAAAGTAAGGTCGTTTGACTGACCAACTAACTCTCTACCTACTGAAGTGAATCTACTGGTTAACTAACAAACAGTGCAGCTGTTAATCTTCTCCTGGCTGATTCTCGGACTGTATAACTCCCCCCGATAAACTCACTTCCGGCTTTCCCTGGGTTTATAAAGCTCAAATCTTTCTCGACGTAGTGATGATGTAGACAGAAGATCTCGTTTCAACAGGCCCTTAACGTCACAGAGATTAGAACATCAGCAATGCGGTCTCAGCTTTATTATATATATTGAAAAAAAAAAAGAAAATAAAAAACACTGACATAACGATTGCATAACAACAACAAATATTAGATAATACTGTAGAAAAACACAGAAATCCGCGGAAAGAAAACTGCATGAAATCCCAGACTACAATGAATTCTTTACTAAGATTCTGTCCTGTGATTTCTTTTTCTCGTGTCTGCTAATCCTTACACTGAGAAAAGTTTCACGTTTACCAGTAAATCAATAGGTTGGGAGTTCAGTACTGATCAATAAATGCTAATTTTTGGTATCTCTACACTAGTTATACCCTGTATGTAATTCCTGAACTACGTGCGATAGATCCCATTCTTTTAAAGCCTGTGCGTACAATGTTTCACATTTTCTGCGGTTTGTATATCTCTTTAAGAAGGCGTTTTCTGATCCATATTAATTTTTTTGTTTTCCTTAATTTGATATAAGGCATCACTTCCAGGAATTTGGTCATCGAATTCCTAAACATACTGTAAATTTAAATTAACTTTGGTTTAACAGTCGCTAGCAAAGGTAAAGACCATCCTGTACAGTTTTTAATCAATAACTTCTATAAGAAATGCACTTTTGTGGCCAAACGGCTAACAAACGTGCTTTCTGATCGCTTGATCTGTAGTTGGTCCTCAGTTGAGGTGCTAGACTCAGATGAAAACCTGAGTAGTGGTTGGGTTCCAACTTTGAACAGCGGGTTTCGTCATAGCCTCGGAGTTGAAAAGTTGTTAAATTCAAAATTTCGAAATGGAAACTATAAATTTTGAGTATATTTGTAACCTTTAAAAGGCTTGGTTTTCTTTTTAAGTTTAGCTAACTGGACTCAATCAGGCTGCCTTACTGCAAATTTTTTGTCAGAAGATACATTTTAGTTTACCTTATAGAATTTAATCTTATAATTATATTAATCAGTGCGACTCCAGATTTCTATAAGAGCGGTAAGTCGTATCAACAATGACAGCGAAATGAGCTTTCCCTCTCTTCCTGCAACCCTTTCCTCTCCCTTGCTGACTTTAAAACCTCTAGTGCGAGTTTTTTTTTTTTTTTTTTTTTTTTTTTTCATTATGTGTTACATACAGAATTATTGGGCTTAATTTTAAATACTTTACTATTCAAAAAGTAGAAAACAATTGATCTTCCCAACACTGCTCAACCTGTCTTTACTTTGAATTTCTTAATAGATCGTGAAAGGGGGGAAAAAAAGAAAAAGAAAGGAAAAAGATTCGGTTAGCACACATACTTACTAATAGCATGGGAGTCTACTTAAGATGCAGGATGAGGTTTAAGTATCTCTTCTTTACCCTAGCTTCTGCTTATTACACAATGTCTTACACAGAAACGGCTTTATACAAGATTGTTTATGACAGCAGAGTTTTACTACGTCGCAACTAGCTTCCAACTGTCGCTCTGCGTGTCAGGTCACACTGTACGATATTTTATTGGAGAACAGTTTGACCAAATCTATTCTATTTTTCGTGTTATATTTCCTGCAGAATATCGAATATGCGAGATTGTTACTACTTAAGTTCGTTTTAACAAAGAAAATCCAGTATGTCACCATTAACTGGACTGAATGACTGGACACGTTGCATCACATGAGAACAGTGGTAAATCGTTACCATACAGGGATAGAATGTCAAGCGGTAAAGGGACTCGCGATTGTTCTCCTACTAATTGATTATTGATTTTCGCCTTTTTGTTCACTCTGGGTAGGAAAGTGTTACAGTAACCTATAACAATCATGAAGCCATATGTAAACATTCGTGTACGCAGTCAGAATGAAATCTGGAACTATATGGATGAAAGTAGATTGTCTTAATCGACAAATAAATCCACGCTTTATACAGAGTACATACAAACTTACAGTATTCCTCTGCAGCAAGTTTCTTGTATTCTTCATATTATGTGAAGAACATAACACATGAATTCGGTCGTTTTGTTTCTACATCAGTTGCAAATGTAGTTAATTATGCAATTTATGATCGCTGGTTAACGTTTCAGTGATTTTGCTACTTCTCTCTGAATGGACGACCTTTCTCACGGCACCAGAAACTTGACTTTTCGCACCATGATAGGGAAGAATACGGTCTTCGATGTTTACTCTGTCTAACGTTTGTGGTACCAGCAGCAACAGAGTTACCCATTTTGTTGTATTTAACACGCCGTTGAATTCTTATCAGTCAGTAAAATCTTAAATTGCTTGTTTGGCTATAACTGTAATCAATGCCAGGAACAACAAATGCGATCCTCCTCACAGCTTTCGGAGCAATTTGACCACTTATAAATCTCACTTACCTGCAAACAAACGCTCAGCTGCTGTATATTTCCTGCAATGAGGTCTTTGCTGCATGCAAATGTATTACGTATTTCCCTATGATCGAACTCGACACCATAAATATGGAAGAGTTTTCTGTACACTGGTGTTTGCATTGTTCCTAATACCGGAATTAAGGACTTACATTAGCCAAGATCAGCGTAAAGAAAAACTATTTGTGTGTTAAAAATTTTGTGCAGGTATCGCTTGGAAATCCAATTCAAGTCTTCATAGTTAGCCAAACATGAATTATGAAAAAAAAAAAAACTTGCAAAACCACCATTCCTCAAATATGTCAACCATTATTTGCTGTTTACCAACTATGGGTGCTATATGGATTCCCATAGTTAAATCCTGCTAAACATTAAATGATGATGAATGCTCTTGTATCTTGGAGAGAAAGTAAAATGTTTCCTTTGCTTATTTTGCAGTATCTTCAAGTCAGAAGTGCGGTATCCTCAGGAAGTGAGATGGACAGACATTGCGATGGATTTCCCGGGAGTGACGTCAGTCTATTTATCTAAATTGTTCGGAAATTTGTTAGCAAAATATTTCAAGAATAATACTCACTTCAGAACATGGCGAGGTATGTGGATTACCCTCAATTGGGCGGTGTTATGCAACAATTAGTCAACACACAAAATTTTAAAAAATTAGTTAACCCTACTGGAGAGATCGAACATATGTAAGGAACATACTAAAAAATCCTGGTAACGAATTTGCAATCAGTCTGCCATCTATGAAGAGAAAAAGTCAACCCACATACCGTAATATCTTATGGGGTCGAGAAACCTATAACTACGAATTCCGCAAAACTGACCCGTTGTGGGTTGAATGGTTGTTGCATAACACCGCTCAATTTATATCTTAATACTAGCTGAGTCAAAAAGTTAATTAGTTGCAGGAGTTTATTTTGGTAAAAATTCGTGTCTGATATCCATCGAACACATACTTTGCAAAAGTCCAGATATTTAATGATTATGTAATGCACACTACCATGCAAAATATCCATGTCTTGTTTGTACGAATCAGAATGTGAACGCTCCCGCCAAGTGAACTTTGTGGTGGACAAACACCGCGTGCGTGGGTTTTCTCGGGGTTCTCCCGTTTCCTCCCACTTTCTTCATTCCATCATTTCATTCATCTCTCACCATCACCGTCTCCTTTAGCCTAACCGGCATAACCGTGGGACGTAAAACTCAAAAATTTCATTTCATTTCATTTCAGAATGTGGACGCATTTGGTGTTGCCATTCCTCGCCGAACAGCAATCATCCTCGGTATTCGTGTGTCTGCTCTCAAACACCATTCACCATTTCGTATTACCTATTGGGAAATTGCGTTTCCTTTATGTACTTCACGCAATTGGCAGTGAATTTCAGTGGGTTATATTCTTAACCACAGAAAATGAGACACTTCGTGGACTTCCAAATTTGACGCTACTAGAATGGACATTATTAGCCTAGGCAAATTAGTTTTATCAGTGGCACAAATTCGGAACAAGCTGATTTTTGGTACACATATTAAAAAACAGTATTAGAAACAATACTGGAGAGTTCAATTGATGTCAATGAAAATCTCCGCCATCTTGAAAAGAGCTGTTTTCGGCCATTTTTTCTTCACAATTTTGTTTTTTGTGCTAAAACTATGCAAGATACACAAAAATGTTATTGAACCTTTCTTGTAGAGCATTAAATTTCCAATAAATTGAAGGAAATTGCAATTCTCTAAAGCAGTGGCTTTTAACAGATGGTCCGCGGCCCCGTAGAGGTCAGGGGATATTTAGTACAGGACACGCAATTTAAAGTTGGGAACATAGTTTTATCTTAAACTAGCCTTCAGCAAACATTATAATATCATTCTTAAAATTTCTAACTGCACTTCGTCTTAACATATTTAGATAATTGGTGACAGGACACACACAATCTGTGCTTTTTTAAAATTTGAATTTCAATTACGATTTTTAATATTTAGGTTTTTTGGGGGGTATCATTCACGGTGGCGATAAACGAAGTCCTCCAAAAGTTGTGAGAACCATTGCTCTAAAACAACCCGATATATATATATATATAAATCAGCGAGTGTTTCTGCCACGTTGAAAACTTTTTCAACTGTAAACCATTCTTGCCGAGAACACTTACCGAAATGTTATTTTCAGATAAACTTGAACTTTTCCTCTTATTATAATGTAAAGTGTTTGGTATTTTAAATTGTATTTATAATACAAATACATCTCAGTCTGTGAGTATTACAATATCTAGAATATTAGACAACTTTGCTTATAATAATAATAATTATTATTATTATTGTTAAGTATTCTACTTGTTGGCAAGTCGTGGGACTAACGAGATTTTGTTTTTCTTAGGTTCGGACGTGGAAATATTCAGTTTCTTTATCTTCAGTTTCCAATATTTTCTTGTTTTTCAAATAATGGATCAGTTGTGTTCTTCTTCCTACTTCTCACTTTGCTTTCATCTTTCCCTCTGCGATCCAGTTTAAAAACTATGGGATGTGGACAAACGGATTCCAACATTTTTTTTTTTTTTTTTTTTTTTTTACACTTATTATAAAAAATCACTTCTTGAAGCCTGATGGTGATGTGTTTTTCTCTGTACAGATGTTAAATATTATTTCTGTTTTCTAAACATTTACCTAAACTATTTTAATGTATTGTCCTACAGGCTTGGGTTATTATCGCCATTAAAATTAAAAAGAATGTTTTTCCAAGTACACTAGATTTATTCTAGCAAAAGTATTTTTATTATAGAAATCTCGTTTAAAAAATCTTTAAAGAAGAAAAAGAAAGAAAAAAGATCTCCGTAAAGATGTAAATAGAATATATAAGGTCACTTATGTATAATCCTAATCTAATTCACTTATGTATAATCTAATTTCTAATCCTAATCCTTTAAGAAGTAAAGGATTTCTGTTGAAGGAACATCGACGTGAAGTTAATATGGTGCCTTCCATTTCAATTCAAACAGAGCATGTACCATCACCATCTCAGATATTGTTGAAACTTTTTTTATAGCAACTAGACATATTTTTAAGAGACCCATATTTTTTTGTTTTGTCGAAAAAAATTTTCCCGCCAAGTAATGGTCCATCAAAGACGGGGAGTACAATTTATGAATTGTAGAAGACATGGAAAATGGTCAACTTCGGAGCCTACCATTCGGCTATGGAGACAGGTAGAGTTATAATTCTTGTTGTGGTATGTACATAGGGATATAAATAAACTATATTTTATTATAGTTTGGTTTGCGTATGCGTATGTTTTTGTACATAAATTAACAAATGAACGTCAATTTATCTGAAAAGTCGAAGTTTGCGAATTTTTTTCGAGCACTTCCAGTTCGAATTTTAAAATTTTGTTTTCACGGTTGGTAAGACCTAGCTACCCGCTTTCAAAAAAAAAAAAAAAAAAAAAAAAAAAAAAGTATCGCTTCTGAGTGCAACCGTTTTGTCGCAAAAAAAAAAAAAATTTTCGAGAAATTGTAAAATTTTCAAAAATCGCAATTTTTGGGTGCCATTTTCTCGAAAACACCATCTTTTAAAATTCTGAAATTTTGTCAGATGGTTCAACTTTACATGAATAATAAACACACCACATACCATTCTCGACCAATGCTTTATGAATTAACTGCAGCCTTTTAGAGTTAGCGAAGTTTCTTTAACTTTGATGTCACAGTTAGCAACACTGTGAACAATTAAAGTGCAATGATTTGATGATGTTTGTGGTTCACATTCATTAAATGTAGAATAAAAGGTTTTCTTTACTTTTTTTTATTATTATTTTGTTCAAAAAGGCTCTCTGAAATAGTAAAATGAGCCTCCCCCTTCTTCTCCGTTTTCTTAAACCTAAATAATCTGAGGTGGAAATTACGATTACGATACACACAAATTTTAAGTTTACTTGAAATGGCCATCCAATAAATCCTGATGATCTACAAAAAGCCTGAACTATTACCTTAGTGATGATTTGGAATGCTCCAGACAAAGTCTCAATTAAGTGCGATGTCATTACAGTGATCGAAAAAGGACAAAAAGTTAAAAAATTCGAAACGTTTTCTTACGCGTTCCAAAGAAATTTACTGACTTTTTAAACAGAACAATCCCAACATAAGAATGGGTCACCCGGAATTTTACAGTATTCGACTAAAGTGGATCAGTCCGCAACCTGTGAGGGAAGTGTGTATATGTGTGTGTGTGTGTATTGTGCAAATTTTAAGTTAGCTGCTACTGCGTTGCTACAAATCAAAGGTGCAGCCTGTATTGAAGCTGTCATGAGTGACCTATTTCCTTTAGTAGTATGATCCATAGAAAATGACAACTGTCTTCAAGAATGTGGTGAATGTCCTGGAGTTGAAGGAATAAGTGTGGAGTCTTTAATTACTGATCCTGTTGAAAATGAAAGTGTACGTATGCCATATGGGAAAACAATAATCTCGTTATGAAACTGTGCCACTTTCTGTTTTCGTATCGTACATTGCTGGTTTAACTGTAAGAATTGTAATTCATGACTACATCAAGAAAATCCAAAGAGAATTAATTGCTACCGAAAAGCACCGTATAAAATTTCAAGATACAAATTCTATTTTACTTCATGTGGACTTCGCTGAAAACTGGACTGTTATTCTGCAAAATGAAATTGAGAGTTATCACCGGAATATGAAACAACTGACAGTTTTGTTGTAATAAACGACGATAAAACTCACAATTTGGCTCATGTACTCATAGCCATAGACAAAATTCTAAAAATACTCGAAGAAAAGCGAAAATATATTTAATAGAAAAAGGTTTGAATACGAGAAAATAAGTGTCTACAATTTCCCAAACCGTGTCAGTGATTTCTGATGGTACTGCATCCCACTTTAAAAATCGCTTTCAGATGTTCGAGATGCAGGCAGGTCCGATAATGCAGTGGTTTTGCAGTGAAACCGGCCATGCAAGGGTCTCTGCGACGGTATTGAGAGGGGGGATAAAGAATGTGGCAACCTTAGGCGAAAACAGATACACAGTATTAACCGCAGGAAGAAAAAAAATGAAATGAAATCTTTAAGTTTTACGTCCCATGTTTATGCCGGTTAGGCTAAAGGAGACGGTGATTATGAGAAATGAATGAAATGGTGGAATGCAGAAAATGGGAGGAAACGGGATAACCCCGAGAAAACCCACGAGCACGGTGTTTGTCCACCACAAAGCCCACATGGCGCGAGCTGGGATCGAACCACGGACCCCAAGCACCGGAGGTGAACGCTCTACCACTGAGCCACCGCGCCCCCACTAAAACCGCATAAAAATTCGTGAGTATTGTAATGACTTTGGTAGAGTCAATAATGGACCGAGATTTGTATCCCTTCATTAATTTTATTATAAAGATAAATACAAAACGTCTTTGATTGCAAAGATAATGCTGTTTCCTCGTTAATGTCCAAGTAGATGAGTATAGGTGTTTTGCACGGTGCCCCTTCTCTTAAGGCAGTCTCCAAGGCACCTGCCGGTTCGGTGAGTTTGAAAGGATAGCCCTCTCAACTCAAGGCAGCTTCGCAAGGCTTTGTTGTTGAGAGGATCCCTAGTCCAATGCGACCTCGGGAAGGATGGGTGTACCCCTAGTCCAGTACGACCTCAGGGCGGTGTAGGTGATATGATCAGTAGGACGACTCATGCTGGGTCTCTCGGTGTTCCTCCTTTTATTTGTCCTCCTCGGGTCCTTCCGTGAGGTCCGTCTGCTTTCGGTGTTCCGCGTTGGCTTGCTGTCTGCTATGTTGTTTGTAAATAATAGCACGTGTTGAGTTGATAACGTGCGTCTGTTGTGATGTGGGGATCCTTGCAGTATAGTGCAAGTACAAACTCCGGGTATTACTCTTGTTTTGTTGCCTGGAACTGAATTCGACGACTTCCAAAAGAAAAAAAGGGAAAGTATGCGACCGGTAACTGATATTCAACGAAGTCATCTTTGGCTTTCGGAAAATGGCGAAGATTTTATGGCAGTAACGGGTCACCGGTCCATGTCTTCATGCTTCCCCCAAAATCGAACTTCTGCAATTCAAAGTTTAGATTTAAGAAATCTGCAAAAAGGAACTTTTGTTACATACATATATGTATGATAACCAGTGGTGCGCAGCAGAAATATTATGAATAAATCATGAATTACGTGAAGTTGAAGTGCTGTTTATGCTTCCACATGGACCTTCAGCATTTGTGACTATCGACAATGTGCTACGCAGGGGCGGATCCAGGACGGACTTCTGGAAAGGGGAGGGGTAATACTCCTACTTAGAGCTACCTTTAAGAGCTCCGAACTCTGAGATCGGTTTTATTTATATATAAAATAAAAAAGCTTCTTCCCCCTAGATCCACTCCTGGACGAGTTGTGAGTGAGTCAACACCTATTGGAGCACCTGCACGGTTACATGCTATTAGCGAAGACGACACCAACTAAGCAAATGATTGGTCCATGTAAAAAAAAATAAGTAAATAAATAAATAAAATAAAAAAATAAAAAAAAGAAAACGGAGGAGTCGGGGGAGGCTCATTTTACTATTTCAGAGAGCCTTCTTGATCAAAATAATAAAAAAACAGTCAAGAAAACCTTTTATTCTTCATTTAATGAATGTGAACCACAAACATCATCAAATCATTGCACTTTAATTGTTCACAGTGTTGCTAACTGTGACATCAAAGTTAACGAAACTTCGCTAACTTTAAAAGGCTGCAGTTAATTCATAAAGCATTGGTCGAGAATGGTATGTGGTTGTTTATTATTCATGTAAAGTTGAACCATCTGACAAAATTTCAGAATTTTAAAAGATGGTGTTTTCGAGAAAATGGCGATTTTTGAAAACTTTACAATTTCGAATTTTTTGCGACAAAACGGTTGCACTCAGAAGCGATACAAAAATTTTTTCGGAAAGGGTAGCTAGGTCTTACCAACCGTGAAAATAGAATTTTAAAATTCGAACCGGAAGTGCTCGAAAAAATTCGCAAACTTCGACTTTCAGATAAATTGACGTTCATTTGTTAATTTATGTACAAAAACATAGGCATACGCAAACCAAACTATAATAAAATATAGTTTATTTATATCCCTATGTACATACCACAACAAGAATTATAACTCTACCTGTCTCCATAGCCGAATGGTGAGGCTCCTAAGTTGACTATTTTCCATGTCTTCTACAATTCATAAATTGTACTCCCCGTCTTTGATGGACCATTACTTGGCGGGAAAATTTTTTTCGACAAAACAAAAAAATATGGGTCTCTTAAAAATATGTCTAGTTGCTATAAAAAAAAGTTTCAACAATATCTGAGATGGTGATGGTACAATTTTTTTTGCTTGAGTTGAAATGGAAGGCACCATATCTGTGTAATGAAGCCGTAAATAACATGGGGAAGTCGTACTTCTAATTCCCTACTGTATTCTTTCAGGTCATTACCTTAATTTCTAGTTTTTGGTGTAACCTTTGAACTACAGAGTTTAAGGAATTGGCCTTCTCACCCTTATTATACTCGCTTTGTGAGTCCCAATGCATGCTTTTTTGTTCCGTATATCATATAATTGATGAAAGCTTTCAGTTATCTTCGAAGTGAAATGCATCTCTAGCCTTTTTCCTTCCCGTGAGTTTTCTGGTTTTTTACACTTCGTGGTTTCAAAATAATATATATGTATTTTTGCATGGTTAATTTAATACTGTTATTTCTTATTTTACAGAAAAAGTAATTTACTTATATCACAATTGGATTGAAGAGGCAGAGGAGACGATGAAAGAACGTCCTCGAACTATTAAACGATTGAAATGGGACCCCGTGGAAGAGCAACTTGTACCATTAGATGCTGCTGAGAGTAACGAAGATAACCGTGAGGATTAAAGATAACCAGTGTGGAAGCGTATAAGGACTCTTTATTCCTTTCTTGGAGGGGATGACATAGTAATTGTATTTCGAAAACTAAGATACTCGTTACATTCCATGCTAGTGCTGTGAAAACTATTTAAATATTTCCTGTATATAATTATTAATTAATTATTATTTAATTTTCAAGACGATGTGCAAACATTGGACTTGTTCATACTCATTTGTCTAATTCTCTTAGTTCATTAAAGATGTCGCATGCATCGTTTGGTTTGAATGCATAATACAGGTTGATTAACGGTTATGAACGGTTACATACGCCATCTTTTTTTATCGTCCATATATACGAGGATGATCGGAAAGTACGTTACAAAAGCCTACAGTGAAACGTGTATATAGGATTTCATACTGCCAATAGATAGTACATACATTAGGTTATTTTTCAACATACTTTCCATATCGGTTGAGGCATTTGTCACATCGTGAGTTTGAAGATTTCCTTGTGGTAAAAATCCTGTCCTGGCGTGTTCAACCACGCTGTTAGAAGTTTTCCACCTACTCGTGTGAAGCGAAGCGACAGCCTCCTAGGTGCTCCTTCCGAATGACATTCCCAATTTCTGCCATCAGATGCCGTAACGTGATCCTCCTGTTGTCCTGAATTAGCTCCTTCACGCAAGTTGTGTTCAAATCTGTTGATGACGTGCTGGGTGGGCCAGTGTACTCCCTCGTCAGTGGCGTTTTCTCTACCAGCCGCAAAAATTTCGACACCATTCTGCGACACGCTGACGAGACATTATAGTCTCTTCGTAAACCTCTACCAGCTGCCGGTGAATTTCAGCCGCGGTTACCTGTTTTGCCCACAGAAATCGAATAACTGAGCGGATTTTTTCGCGAGACCAGTTTTCCAAACGAGTTGCCATTTGTATTTACATACAGCCAGCGCCATCGGTGGCGGGTGGTTGAAGGTCTGTACGGTTGCCAGTTCCTTGTATTTAAAATTACCGCACACTCCTTATTTATCTATAACAGACGAAACTAAAAATATCACCCTTGTAACTTTAGTTTCTGATCATTCCTCGTATATTCGTTGAAATAAACTAGAATTTAAATGTTTATCTAAAGATCATACAGGATTCATATTGAAAAAGAAAGGGACCTTTTACTTTTGTATCCAGTTAATTTCTTATATATATATTTCAACACATTCTCATATATTACCTCGTTACGTAGCGGACTGTTGCAATATTTATCTATCTCCGGAAGGAGTTGACGCGTAAATAATCGGAAAAACACATGTATAAAGTAAACAGAAAAACTGTGATTAATGCACTTAGCCACTCAGTTCTTCAAATTGTTTAAATGCCCTTACTTTGTGAAAATTAAAGTTTTATATATAATCGTAATATTTAATAATCAACTTTAAGTAACAAAAAATGTAAAATTAATGTTCATTTCAAAGAAGTAAACAGAAAAACAATGCTCCATATATCGGGTGTTCAGAAAGTAACTATGCAGTGCATAAATTGCCGTATTTTATTTTCCATAAACCACTTGAAACAACGAAATTAACTCGAAGCTAAACTTTAATGTCATGGAAGTTGTAAGAGATGCTGGGACTGATCTTGCACTTGAAGACACAGTTGCACACGTTTCTGCATGTTCTTCAAGACGTTGTGCAGAACATAGGGAGTGATGTTCCGGATGTGGCACTGCATAGTTACTTTCTGAACACCCGGTATATATTAGTGAGCTAGGTGCTTAACACTGGTAAGGTTTAAACTTGATATTTTCATATAATCAACTTTTATAGACATCCTGCTGCATACAGAATTGTCTGTTGCAGACTGTTCTGCAATAGTTTGCGAGTTGTGCCATATAACTCTGTTTTAGTTTACAGTGCATCTGGATATGGAAGCTCCATATAAAGTGTACTAGAATTCTGTATACATGATTGTAATACAGTAAATTAACTGCCTTTATCTTCACGTCACAGTCTTCGTGATGCGACATTACTGTAAATGCAGTTGTTAGTTAATTCAAAGTTTTCTTAAATCTGTCATGTCATTCATAAATCTGAGCGGTTTCTTTTAACTTCTTAATAATGTGCCTTAACTCGACAAGGTCAAACTGTTACCGAAAATGAACCTAGCATTGAAAAAACAAAGTTACTATTTTTATCATTATTTAAGATTCAAACCGGTCTCAATATTAGAAGGTGTCGCATGCTCTGTGTCATAGAAATGAGTTAAAATCCTGAAACTTTTTTTTTTTTTTTCAACGGAGTTATATTTAAGTTGAAAATTTTAAACGACAAGGGATCTAGTAATGTATTATTCAAGGAACAGTTATGAAGGAAGAAAAAAATCAAAGCCCTGATGTACTTGGTAATCGCATCCTAAATTGCTAAAATCGATACGTATATAAAAAACATGGATTTCATAGAACATGTAAGTCAACATTTATAAATGTTCGTTTAACAAACACTAAATTTTCGAAATACAATAAAAGTTGTAAGATTCTGACCATTTATCTTACGAGTGGAAATGTGTGATAAATCCGCAAGGGTACACACTAGTACAAAAAACAGGGTTTGGTTTCCTGTCTAGTTGTTAAATTTTCATTGAAGTATTGTTTATACAAAACCTTCCATATTTGTCTCAGAGTAATTGTAATACAAGTTGGTGCATAACTTGTGAAGATCCATTACAGATTATTGTTAAAATGTTTCTTATAATTTTCAGTTTATACTCAATCGCCCTAATAATTAATATTAAATTGCTTATTGTTGTAAATTTAACTTATTTTGTTGTTTCATATTGCCTGCGTGTCTTAGCGTAACTTAAATTACTTTTGCAAATATTTTGTGATCTTTCATTATTTGATATCATTTGTCGTTGTTAAAATACCAAACTTGCTGTTAATAATGCTATTCCTGTGTATAATCAAAAGGTCAAATTATCTATGGTTTATATTTTGTAAAAAGAAAAGAAAGAAACAGTATATGTACATACTTCTATAAAGATTATTTTTTTTTTTTAGTTCAGAGAACTATTTTGTAATTAAATCAGGGGAAAATGATAAAATTATAATTTAAAGGTGCATATTAAGAATACATTATTATTTTCATTTAAATTTACAAATAAAATTGGTAAATTCAGAAAGGAAGAATGTTTTTTTTCTTTTAACATGTATTGAGTTCGATTTTGGGGTAGGGTGTTGTTTTGCATTGTAACCCACGATACCCAGAAGTCATACTTAAATGTATGGTCTCTGATTCGATTCTCCGAGAACTTAAATTACTATATAACGAGTACAAGCCCAACGACAGCTTAGTGCCTGATTGTGGTATTAAAGCTCGAGAAAATAGTCAACACAATACAGGGATCTTACCTAAGTAAAGATCACGCGTGGTTACGATCATGCATTGCTCTGCACACACAGGTCTGCAATAAAATTTTACCTGGTTGCGGTATCCCACTGACATTTATTATAAAACATAGAAAGAAGATTAGTTTATTTTGCATTTTTCTAAAAAGTGCCTAGTTTCAGAGATACAGGCAATTTAGTGATAATGACGCCAGGTTTGCTACACTGTGACTGACCATCAGCATACAAACTCTGTCAAGATGCCCTTACATCGAAAGAAGAGAAATGTTATTTTGCACTTTGCTGAGAAAATTCTCATATTTTTCTTGTTTCGGTGTAAGAAACAAGACTGAGTTTATTTATCGATGATCGCAGTGTAGCCAACCTGGCGTCATTATCACGAAATTGCCTAATAGTGCCAGTATCTCGAAACTAAGCATTTATCAGCAAACTAAAAAGTAAACTTTTGTCTTGTTTTAATGTTTGAAACGTGAGTGGGAAGTTTATCGGAATACCCTGTTTATACACACACGGTTGTCAAAAGAAACATCTGAAAGAAGTGCAACTTACTGGATTATTATGACGTTGGACCACTTCTCGCCTTCAAAGTAGCTCTGATGCGACGTGGAATATTGTCATAGAGATCGTGAATGGTAGCAAGCAGAATATTTACACTATTCTGCATGCAGTGCGTTATTCAGTTCCGTGAGAGAGGATGGAGCTGGAAATTGCGGAGGATTCATACCACCAAAACGTACCAGAGATATAATTATGTTCAGATCCGAGGATGGACAGGACGGGGGGGGGGTTATACTTCACCCGGATATTCCTCAAACCCCGCCGCAACAGCTTCTGCGGTCAGAATGGACGAATTATCATCCTTGGATGTGACGTCATTATCACGAATCATCATTTGGACCAATGCATTTGATTCCTTAAAATGATGACACACCGGCAAGCGTCACCACAGGACTCGCTGAAAACCAAGACATAACATAGCATACAGAGCCGCTGCATTGTTTCACGGTTGGGTTAATACACTGCGGATCAGACTTTGGGTGTCTGCCACACACAGACGACCTATAGTTTGAAATAAGATTAACGATTATGAATCTGACTATATCTCATGTTTTCAGTCGTCGGCAGTCTATTGTTGCATGTTCGTACCACTATTGGTATCGCGCTAAAGGGTAATGGTCCCTTATCAATGGTCTCGCTCGTGCAGATTGTCCTCGTATATCCATGTCCTGAGAGTGTCGACAGAGGTGATGCATGAGTTCCGTAATCCCATGAAGATTCTATGAGATCTGTTTCTGAAGATTTTCTTGCGACCACTCTTTCTTTTCACCCGTATGATATGACCGTCAGGTCTGCTATAACAACTCACTTTTTGGACAAACTGTGTATTTTCGCCGATTTTTAATCATCATGCAAAATTAATATTTTATTCTAGTGAAAGAAAATGTTATATTTTTGCTTTGCTCTGAACGCTTTAGAGCCGGTGAGAAACTACTACTTTTCTCTGCACACAGTTGTTCTCTAGACAGACTGGCGCCGTCAATAATACAAAGAAACCATTCTTTATTGATGCCATTCTCAGTGTTTTCATATGCACCTATTCAATAAATAGGAATTCGTCCAAGGTATAATATTCTCTTTTTTATTTGTGTGTGTGCGGATGCTTCTGGAGTTTCCAGCTTGCAAGTCGTATATACGCAAGTATGTGTATGAAAATAACATACGATTAAGCTGAGGTTCCGAACCACTGAGGCTACTGATGTCATATTACTTATTTTGTTTCATCGTTGCTAATTTGCGCTTGAACAGGACACGAGCTCTGAACCAGGTTGTTATCAACTGTTTCTTTAGGGTCTATTCTGGAAGCGAGTACCCAAGGGAGACGGTAGGTAACAAGTCCCATTTTCTTGTACTTTACAATAATTAATGTAAAATATGTTGAAAGTGTGAAATAATGAGGGTTGGAATAATTGGTAATAATAATAATAATAATAATAATAATACAGCAACAATAGAATTGCAATAAAAATTACATAAACAGTAAAATGTGACGAAAAAAAATTAACTCAACTAATGATCGACTCTTCATAAGATCTTAGTGGCTGGACTAGACTAATGTGAATGGTTTTTAACCCTTTATTTGGCATTCTATTGCGTTATCCGCACGAATTATAACTTCAGTGATCATTTAATTGGCATTACTGCTTTCATATAATATTCATATACATGATTTGCGGGTCGCTGTTTAGATACTTCTAATCTTCGTCAACAGAGGATAGACAAACTTAGTATTGTAGAAGCTTTCTCTTCTGCGTTCCGCGAAAGTTTTTTTTTTTTTTTTTTTAATTTTATTTGTGGTTTCTTGCTCTGTAGGAAGATATTTCAACGAAACTGTAGCTAATTACTGTAAGTATTCTTAAGAAATTTGACCATATTAGGGCAATGCTGGTCAGTAGCAACACATAAGACCTATTTTATGGTAATGTTGCTTTGAAATTAACATCCTGTATTTTGTAACCAAAATTCAAAAACACTTTAAAAATTAAGAAATTATGATTAGGAAGACATAGTTCAACCATAAAAGCAAACTAAATATTTTAATGGTAATGCTATCAATGCTTGCCAATTAAAGGGTTAAGTAGCTAACAGTTTTTGTACCAAGTCAAGGATACTATTAGGGTAGGTAAGTGCTTAGTGCATGTGATTTAGACTGGGTTTGAATCCCGCCAGATCTAAACCTTTAACATGTTTGAGTTTCAGTCCATACTAAATGTGATAAGCAAGATCTTCACCTGTGGAGAAGGAAATAGATGTTAGAATGACAGGGAATTGAAGAAGAACCATAAATGAAGACAAAAATTTACAAATATATTTCCTTCAATTATTCCACATTTGATATTTTCAGTTTATTTCAACCTTTTCTAACTCTTGTATGATCATGTCTTTTTCTCATATCCAATCTACAGTAAAATAATACATTATACACACATCGGGTTACAAAGTGTGATAGATTGCACTCATTGGATTACACGCTCGAAACATTAAAGTCGAGATTTTTTTTCGTGCATCAAGTGCAGAGCAAAAACCTAATTCAGTACTCTATAAGCTTACCAACTGTCGCTGCCAGCTTGAAATCTTAATGGTAAGCTGGGTTGTATTTGTCCAGGTGTTTGTGATACCAACAAAAGTACTGGACCCGATCTCATGGAGTTGTAGCAGTAACGAGTGCAATTACTTATATAGCTGACTGTACTTCACATCAGAATTTAAAGAATGCCTTCAAGGGAGAAGTTATTAGGTTCCCTGAAGTAGGAATTTATTTTGCAGGTGGGGGTACAAAGCCAGTTTCGCTGTCTGCCGATATGATTTTCCTTAAATGTAAGAACTCTGGAGCCACCACTAGTTATAGTTCTTCGTTGACCACTCCTACGTTTCCTAGAGGTTTGAATCGCCCTTTCTGTGTTGCAGTTCTTCATCAAGTTCAAAATTATCGGTGCATCTCTGCAGTTACAGTGTTATCTGAACTCTTCTCTGTACAGTTCGTATAGATACTCGTTCACAATGAAAGCACGCTAATACTCTGGGCTTTTTTGCACTATGTGAGGTTGCCATTTTGTTGTCATTTGTGTGACATCACATATGTGTTGCCAGATAAGCAAAACAAAGATGGTTGAATTGTTAGATTCAATGAGTCATTTATCTTTATTGTATGTGTTTCCTGTATATATAAAATTATGATAGGTACTGTTGAACAAATAACTTTATTGCTTTAATATACAAGTGTCTTTTTCTTAATTGCTTATTATACTGCTTAGTGATATTAGTACTGTTCGGTGATTACAAATGTAATACTTTTTTGAGCACAATGCATTTTCTTAATGGGAAAATAGTTCATGTGTGTTTGCACTTAATGTTCCATCAAAATCTTGTTGGTAATCAACAATATGGGTATCAATAGATATGTCCTAGATATAAATAATTTGATCACATATTCTCAATTTTTTTAACGCACACATTAGCTATCACAACTCTCATTGATATGACTAGAACCATTAAAAAGGCCGTGAATGTGACTTTTAACAGTTGAAATAGTCACACGGTGGGATAAAAAATTAGGTACAACAGTTACAGAATGAGCTACTGAAAGAATCCCGATTTTGTAATGTCTGCACAAAAATTTTCTTTTGTGTAAGCATGTACTATGATTTTGTGATTATGGTAATTGCACTTTCAACAAAAGACTTCCTTCTTAATGAAAAGTAAGTAACTTGGTAATTTGAGCGAATCTGCTGCTGATCCCCAAACCTGAAACGAAATAAACATATTTTATTAAACAGGGTGTCTACTATTTCAGACAAATAAAATTCCCTGACTTCAGGTTTTCCAGACCAAAACAGAAAATTTTCCAGACTATATTTTAGTGAAGTTAAGTAACCTCAATTCTCTAAACACTTGTAGTTTTATAATATCTATTCTCTTAACTGCGACAGCTGTTATAAAAATACGAACAACGCTAAAATAAGTACCAATTTATTCCTGGCAAGAACAATATTGTTAAATATAATGTATTTTTTGATGGTCTTCCATCTTCTCTTATAGCCATCCCTCTCCGCTTCTTGTTTTAATACAACTAATATATATTTATTTCAAATACAAAATGTGTAAATGACAAAACATACATAATAATACACAAAAATGCGTATAAAGATTTTACAGTTCATATCATGTACTTGCGAGGTACACCCAGTTACATAAACTGGACTATACAAGTGATTTACTTCTATTAGATTTTCATTATTCCAGAACATGAAGTAGGGCTAATACATACACGACAATACACACAAATGTATGGATTTACACAGAATCTTCTTACAAATATGCAATCTCTCCGAAAACGAAGGATATCCAGTTCAGATAACTTCTCTGATTTTAATGCTGTACGTGTTGCAAATCCGACATCAAGCTGCTTAGCCGAACACAGATCCTTACTACCATCTTTTAGGCAATCTTGTCATGTGCCAATCTATCATTAAACGGGTACGTTGTCACTATTCGTTCCTCGAGATCCTGTCACACTGCTACGCATCTGCAGCTACGTTCCAGTAGGGCAAGGCATCGGATCGAAGACACAGATAAGGAGATGTTAAAGAAGTGATAGACTTTATGTACAAGAAGAGAGATGTTGAAACAGCTGACAGTAGTCGATATCATTCTTTTGCATTTGAATACTTAAATAAAACCCAGATTTCAAAATCTTTAGTTCATTTATTATGCTACGCATGCCCATTACATAAACTTTCCCGTGTACTGTTGCACACAATTTATCAGTTTGAATATCCATAACTGTAATCTAGTATTCGAACGGTCAGTTGAACATGATTTGCTTAAGGAATTTACAATTTCTAGCTCATCAAAGAGAATGAGCCCAAGGAACTTAGCTGAAGCTGATCATTTCACTAGATATGTCAACTAATGATACGAAATAAATTTAGTTCCAAGATATTTTAAAGAAATAATGATCTAAGCACAATTAATTATTATTTTCCAATATTATGTGCACTAAATAATCTAAATAGACAACGATAATTATACCGAAACAAAATATTTTAGGAAATCTTATTATTTGATGATAATTGAGTACATTTTTTATACAAATCATAGTTAAAAAGAACAAAATTGGCATTACATTCATAGTCTATAGAGTCCAATCCTTATTATGTGGTGCAGATAGAGAAAATAACAGCACACTAGAAATATTATGAAAATTAATTATTTAACGTTGGAAAATTATAACGCCATTTGACTGATCAGGAAATAATCAAATAAAATATAATAAACGAAAAGAAACTGTAACGAAATCAGGTCGTTACAACCTTTCATCAGGTCTTCAGAACTTGCTGCTTCAATCGCAATGGATTTTTTTTTTTTTTTTTTAATTTAACAAATCTAATCATAAGGGATTTCCGAAGTTTAAGTATTTTATCATAAAGGAAAGCAAGCATTGGTGAGTCTGAAGTAACAGTTTGGAAGAAAGCTTATTTAGCTTCAAGCAAAAATATTTGTGAGACATGATTTAACAATTTTCAAGCTGTCACAAGGTGGTTCTCGATTACTACCTGAAATTGAATCGACATACTTCTTCAAGTGTGGTAATAATTGCTTAGCTTTGTCTACTATATTCACGTTTTGTATTCATTGAATCGGGCAGAACTTTTTAGAAAATACAAATGATCCAGTAAATGCCACAAAATATATCCTTCGCGCTGGAATATTTTTGAACAAGTTGTAGGTAGCCTTAGAAACACAGCTAAATTACAATCACAACTTTGGAAGGATGTTTTGAACGCACTATCAATAACATGAAGATCGCTGCTACCAATTTCAAGTAATCTTTTACTTTCAGGGCGATTACTTGCCAAAGTTTCCTTTATCGTATTGAAGAACAGGGTGTCTGCTGATACTGGAAATACTTGAATTATACTGGAATTTAATTTGGTATTGGAAATGTACTGGAATTTTGACCCACATACTGGAAAAATCATGAAACTGGTAATTTGTCAACAATACTTTTTTGTAATTGTTTTAATAATCTTAGAAACAGTTTTGTATCCATTGAGATTGTAAATTTTTCCAAGGGTTGGTAAGATGGCGTAGAATGTTTTACACAGTAGAGCGTCATGCTCTTTAATTATTTCAATTTAAATTTAAAAAACAATTTCAATCTTAGACACAATTTAGGGCATTGCAATTTTTATAGTATTATATTTGGTCTAGGAATTAATTCGTGCGGTTGGTACGCACACATTGAAGCTGTAGTACAAACACAAAATACATAAATACCTTAAGAAAAATATTGTCCATCGCTAGCCACCACTTTCGCCCATCTGTCAGGCAATGTACGGATTCCGTGGCGAAAGAAGTCCTCATCCTTGGAAGCGATCCAGTCAGAGACCCATGTTTCGATATCTTCTGAAGAAGTAAACCGCTGTCCAATCAAATCGTTGTTCATGCAATCGAACAAGTAGTAGTCCGAAGGAGCAACGTCTGGTGAATACGGCGGGTGGGGTATAACTTCCCATCCGACATTTTCTAAATAGGTTTTGACCGGTTTTGCGACATGTGGGCGAGCGTTATCATGTTGAACAATAAGTTTATCATGTCTGTTCTCCCATTCTGGTCGTGTTCTGGCCAGAGCTTGCTTCAAACGCATTAACTGTCGTCGATAACGTTCTCCATTCATAGTTTCACCCGATTGCAGCAGCTCATAGTACACCACACCTTTCATATCCCACCATATGCACAGCATAACCTTTGCACAGTGAATATCTCGTTTTGGTTGTGATGGACCTGGTTCACCTGGTTTCACTCAGGCCTTTTTTCGTTTAGGGTTCTCGTAATGGATCCACTTCTCATCACCCGTAATAATTCGATGCAGAAACAACTTTCTGCGCTGTCGTTGAAGCAGCAATTCGCAAATGGTTTTTCGTCTTTCAACGTCTCTGTCTTTCAATTCATGTGGAACCCAATGTGACATCTTTTGAATCATTCCCATGGCTTTCAAGCGTTTGGAGACCGTTGTTTGATCAACGCCTAATGCTGCTGCCAGTTGTTCCTGCGTTTGACACGAATCCTGCTCGAGCAATGCTGTCAATTCTTCGTCTTGAAATTTTTTTGGCTGTCCAGCTCGCTCTTAATCTGCCAAGCCGAAATCACCACTTCTAAACCGTGCAAACCACTTCTGACACGTTCGCTCAGCTAGAGCATGGTCACCATACACTTCCACCAAAATACGATGACTTTCAGTCGCACTTTTCTGCATGTTAAAGTAATGCAGCAGGACACCCCGCAAAAACACTTTATCAGGCACAAATTGCGCCATGTTCACTTAACTACAAACTGGTGTTGTTGACGCTTTAATCCACTGCCCTATACTACGAACGACACGCGATGACAGGAGTTTGCAACACACGTGTGGATACACGGAACTGTGGGACGCTCCGTTCGTTGTGCCATCTCTTGTCCACCCGCACGAATTAATTCCTAGACCAAATACATTATTTATTTATTTATTTATTTTTGTGTGTTCTACGTTTCTGCCTTCCTTTTTAATTAACAAAATAGTGTGGAAACAGAATTACTTGAAACAGGCCAATTCGTTCAGTTTAGAACGAGCCATCTTCTACAGTTACAATATCAACAAAAAGATTTAAAACAATTATAGTGAAGCAGTCAACTGGGCCATAGTGCTGTGACTTTTTTATAAAATCTCCCGCGAGGGAGATGAATAGAATAGAATAGAAATTTTTCCAAAGCAAGATTTGTATACATTTTGTAATTAGACATTTAAAGCAATAGGTGGAGTGGAGGGCTGTGAGGGGAGTTAGGAGGCCATTTAAAAATGTTAAAAAGTCATTGTATTTTTAAAAAATCACGGCTAACTAAATTTATTAAAAATATTCTTTTGATGGTAAAACGATTACAAACCTAAAAATCATCAAGAGTGTGATTATTCCTAAAGTATTTTTAAAAATAACTGTATTAGGTACTATAATTTTGCTGATAGTTGTACTGATTATACTGGAAATATACTGGAATTTTGAAAATGAAACTCAGTAGACACCCTGAAGAATTTCCCATTAACTGCTGGTCCGTTTACAGATATCTGAATGATATTTTCGAGATTGGATGTTTTTTAATACCTTCTGCAAATGCACAACGCAAATCTTCAGCTGTCGTATGTCCTAGGAAAGGAATACTGAATTTAAGTATCTAGTAACCACGTTATTTTGGTTCATATCCCAAAACGAACTAGTATGTCCATCTGTTCCTTTTCTGAGACTGTTTAAGCGTTCATCAAAACATATATACATTGGGACAGAAAGAGAGGGCTCTTTTTCCAGGAATTCTGAAAACCCTGTCCACCCCTCTAAACCTTCCGCTAACAAGTCTCCGCGACACGTGGTAGAGATTTATGATCCCTTCTGGCTAAAAACCAATGTTGCCTCAATTCCTTTTTCCTAGTTGATTTCTTTTTTAAATTTCTGTTGTTAACTGAGAATAGGAAGGAAAGCTTTCTCCTTATTTTGCCGGACTTTAACTACACAAGTGGATCGCAGGTACGGCAACACTGAGAGCAGTGACAGCTTAAACATTCGCGAGGACTAACCGAGGGTTGTGGGGGTGAAAAGAAGCAGTGGTTGGGGAAAGAGCCCTTTAAAGCTGTCCCGATGTATAACCAGTTCTTTGTTCTCTAAGACTTTTAGGAGTTCGATCTGGAAGAAAGGACCTAATCCAAAAGCAATAGTATACGCTATTTTGTCTTTCTGGAGTTTCATAATATTAGCGATTTCATTACTTGGAAACGTATGTGCGAATAAAATAACTGCACTATCTCCTTCTCCTAGATTGATGTGTTATAACTGAATTAAACACGACAAAATTTCAGTGCGAGTAACTTCGTCTTTACAAAGAAATGTGCGCATACTTCAGTCTTTAACATCACTCTGAGAACACATACTTCGGTCTTTCATATCATTTGAAGGTCACATACTTAAGAACACTGCGGGACAAGATTTTTTTAGAAACAGTATCTGTATGTAAAGTGCCCGCAATATAACTTTCGGAGTTCATTTTGATTCCTGAATTTGGTTAACCACATGTTAAGACTGCTACACCTCTCTCGTGAGTCTGCTAACGAACGATGCCTTTTGCCACTTTCGTGAGAAACAATATTACTCATATTACATAAAGCAAACTTTTGTTTACACAAAATACAGTAAGCCGAAAATTTGTCATCTGGTACTTCTCGGAGCCACTTCAACTATCATCGGTGAATTTCTTTTTCCAACCAAAACTTGTTAAACACAGATTTCTTCACCATAGTTACTGCTCAAAAGATTATATATATATATATATATATATATATATATCAGTACTTACTACAAGAAGTGATCTTGTTAAAAAGTTACAAGCATACCAAAAATATTCACAGAAATTACTTGCAAAATAATAATCAATATCACAAAAAACACGCTGAATGCCAAATTGCACTGAAAATGGAATATGGAGGAAATGGAATAGGAGTTTTAAACCTAACTAATGTAGATACGCATTATATTACAAATTACCATACATAGTTAGGCTCTAACTTATCGCTACATTAAAATGAACAAGATCAGAACAAATATTATTTAGGACTTTATTGAGGGTCACCGCTTGCAATAGTCTAGCTACACCCCTAGACATGAAGATTATTTTCTAACATGGAGATCAGAAACCACGAGCTCCAGACGCAAACTTCTTTTTAGAAGTCCTTTCTTGTATGATTTCTGGTGTAGCGAAAAATTGCTTTTCATACATTATACAGATAAAATGTAAAAGCAATGAAATAAACCTAACTTTGCCAAAAATTTCCAGAATATACAGAAAATTCCATGACTTTTCTCTGACTCTTCCAGAAATTATAAAATTTCCTGATTTCCCAGGTTTTCCAGACTAATAGACACCAAAGCTATCATAATTAAAATCTGGTTAATCATACTACTATCAACACACTTTGTTTTCCTCAGCGAACAGTCTTTCCAAGTATTGGTAAGGTGATCTCATAGAAATAGCATAATTATGCCTCGGCATATATACAAGATGGTTTAAAAGTTACTTTCCCCTGTGATAAGACAAAATTACAATACTTGTATTTATTGCTGAAGAAAGCAAATTCGTGATACATTGGTAAGTAGCAAATCGGTGATACATTAAATAGTAAAGGGTCGCGGTAGCTCAGTGGTAGAGCGTTCACCTCTGGTGCATGGGGTTCCTGGTTCGATCCCAGCTCGCGCCAAGTGAACTTTGTGGTAGAGAAACACCGTGTGCGTAGGTTTTCTCGGAGTCTCCCGTTTCCTCCTACTTTCTTCATTCCACCATTTCATTCATTTCTCATCGTCACCGTCTATTTTAGCATAGCCGGCATATCTGTGGGATGTAAAACTGAAAGATTTCATTTAAATAGTAAGTACCGGTACTGTATTACTTACTATTTAATTGTGCCACCTACAGAAATTTCTTCCTTACAAATTTGTGTTTCCATGTAGAGTATTGAATTTTATTTGTAAATTTTGCAAAATGTGGAGTGCCTAAACTTGACCAGAACTCTTTTGAGTAAGTAATATATATTTTGTAGGTACCAGTGAGGATTTAAATATCACTCATGAAGACCCCTTCGAAGTTAATAATATTGTCTTCGAAGAGAAAGTATTAGTTTCGATTTCCGTAGGAAATTCCCACGCGTTCCAGAACGCATATTAACCGTAAAACCACATCTTATTTTAGCTGGAAACATTTTAAATTTCATATAAACTTCTTACTCACCTCTAAAGCAGCTTACATCTCTTGCACCTCTATTCAGTTCAGATTATATTCCTTGGATTGCGGAAGTGCACAGCAGCTAGAAAAACAGATGAACTAAGTATTGTGCCAACTATAAAATTTGCCAGCAAGTAGACGTCCGCCGAATCCATGTAGATGGTGAAGATTCGAGTAAAATTCGAATACACAGATAGTCCCCACGTAATGAGACTAACAGCTGACGAATCCCTAGTGTTCAAAATTTCCTTCAGGTGCATTATTTTACTTGAAGCACCCACTGGTGTGGTAAACGGTATTAGCAGAGTCAAAATATTGGCTGGTATTATACCAAAAGCGAACCCTGCCATAACAGCTAGATACAATCCAAATGCACCGATGATATGAATATTTAACATACCGTTGTACTTCAGTACCAGAAAAATAGTTGCTATCTCTTGAATTGCTAATATTGGGTATTCCATATACACCATTATTGAATACCGGTTTACGTAGTTATAACACATAGTAATGGAATAACTCAGTAAACTCAATAATAGGCCACTGAGGCTAACACCCGTTGCACTTCTTTGTTCTTGAATGTTTAAAATCTGCGGAATCTTTTGAAACAAACATAGTAATATAGTGGATACATTTAAAAAATCGAATAAAAGAGCCATAGGTAGGCTTATACTGGTTTGAGAATTAACACTTCTTTGATTTTTCTTTCTTTGTTAACTAAAGGTGAGGTTTTATATCTTTAGGTGGAGATTTTGGTCCCGTTCACCTATATCATTGAGCGTCGTTATAAATACTTGTTTTGTCATATAGCAGTTCGGCAATATATATATATCAGTATCGGTTCGTGGACCACAGAAGTAGCGGTTGCAATATCAAAAGTATGTGTGTACGCACGAGTGTTCCCTATCCCGACGTTCTTGAGTTTTATCTAAATAATATTCAGAAAATATGAAGATAAAAGTCTCTTCAAGCTCTACTTGTATATTTATTGATTTAAGTACATCCTTTCTTTCAGTTTAACGTCCCATGTTATACCCTTTAGGCTACGAAAGACGATTATTTAAGCAAGCAAATGATGATGGAAGAATTGGTGGAATGAGAAAGTGGGAGTACCTCGAGAAAAACTACAAATACGTTGTTCTCCAGGGTAACTTTTTACTTTGAGCAAGGCGGTGATATCCTGTCACTATGAGTATTATTCACAGGCTAGCACTGATTCCTTGCTGTTCCTAATTCACATAGATGTAATTTTTATATTTTTTCATCAGATGTCGTTGCTGTTCCTGACTCAGATAGTATTGCCAAGCGACCGTTAGTGAGTGAAGGCGGGTTAGAGCCCCGCAGGGCATTTTGTTTTCTGTCTTTCGTTCTTGGGAAGTGGAACTGGAACTGCGGAAACCAGTTAAGATGAATCGGTACCTCTCACTGCCTTAAAACTAACTAACTCTATGGCCTATGGAACCCGGAGGTTCAGTGCCGCGTTCACAAAAGCTCTCCACTGACTTCTATCCTTAGCTAATTGGATCCAGTTTCTACTTTGTATTCCTATCTCTGCGAGATCCATCTTAATATTATCCTCCCATCTGCGCCTAGGTCTTCCTAATGGTCGTTTTCCGATTGGTCTACCAGTCAAGACTTTGAAAGCGTTTCTACTTTCTTCCATTCTAGCTACATGACCTGCCCACCTAAGCCTCCTAGACTTGACGACCCTAACAATGTTGGGTAAACCGTATAAACTATGTAGTTCCTCGTTATGGAGCTTCCGCCATTCCCCATTCTCGTTCCTCTTGGGTCCGAATATTCTTCTCAGGATCCTGTTCTCAAATACTTTCAGTCTATGTTCTTCCCTCAGAGTAAGCGACCATGTTTCGCAACCATACAGAACAACAGGCATGATTATCGTTTTATATATTTTAAGCTTCAAATTCCTCGACAGAATTCGCGACGACAAGAGATTTTGAACCGAATAGTAACATTCGGCTTCAGAAAGTAAAGAAGTATCGGTTCATGGATAACGTGTCAGCTGCACAAGCCCTGATTGAGGCTGGAAACAGAAGACTTAAAAATGCCATGAAGAAGGTGTCGCAAAATTAACACGTGTACTAGTGTTTTAGAGTTCATTATTGCACCTTTAAAATGTAACAGTAAAAAAGTGTAAGTATAATAAAGGTGGATCGAGAGAAAGGCATGGGCAACTCGGACCTCAAGAATTTTTCTTTTAATCAGTAAATCAAGTCATTTATTTCAATCATTTTTTTTTTTTCAAACTAAGTTTAAAACGTAAAAGGTTATATATACTCTCATTCTGTATTAATCTAAATCTTGTTACCAGTTGCCCATTGGGGTGAAAGGTGGCCTTTTCTTATAATTCATATTATATTTATATATATATATATATATATATATATATATATATATATTGTTGTATAAACCAAACTGTCCTATATTTTTCCATGTCCTGCTGGGAGGCCTGGATCATGTATTTTTGTTTTGCTGCTCTACTGGAAAGAAGCATTAAAGTAATATTATTTTTTTTTACTTTGAAAATGAAAAAAACAATAAATAAATGGAAGTTTTAGTTTAACGTCGCACATTGTGCTCTTTAGTCTAAAGGAGACAGATGATTATCCAGCATACAAACCAGGAAACTTGAACAAAGTGATGTGTTGAAAAAATGTAGGAGTATGTTTAGTACAAGGGGTCCAGAAGCTCGTAGAAAACACAAAATTTACAGGAGAAATGAATGATGCAAGTACTTAGACGTAACATAACGTAACCAAATCTAACCTAACCTAACATAAACTAACGTAAGCTAACCTGAACTAACCTAAACTATCCTAAACTAACGTAATATTAGTAGAAATAAGCGAAATTCTATCATTTTTTGGAAAATTATTTGGGATCCCTACACTAATATAACATAACCTAAAGTAACCTAACGTAAGCTAAACTAGCCTAACCTAACTTAAACTAACCAACCCTACCCTAAACAAACCGAATGTGAACAGAAACTACCAAAATTGTATCATTTTTTAGAGAAAAATGCTGGACCCCTTCTGCTAAACATAGGCCAAAATGTAAACTGCAACTTAAAAAAAAAAAAGTAATGAATTAAAATGTATTATAGTTCTAATAATAATAAAAATAGAAGTATTTCAAGGATTTTTGTACTATTAGTTCATAATTGTAAATGGTCCCATTCCTGGATATACACTTGTGCTGTTGTTCTTGAACAAAGTGAAGTGTTGGTATGTGAACTGTACATTTTAAAAGAACTGAAGAAACGATGTAAGTAGTAGCAATATTTCAAGGAGTTTTGTAGTATTATTGTCGGGATGTATAGAAAATAATGACATAACACATTCTACACGTGCACATTCAGTTTAGAGTAAACTGAATGTTTGCGTGTAAAATGCACTAACGAGGGAACCTATTCAAGTGCAACTCTGACTTCGAGTCGAGACTATGGTTGTTGGATACCTTGTCCCAAAAGAACATAACACGAAAAGTGATACATCCTCGATCGCAACCGTTGCAGAGATATAAGCGTGAAAAGTTCTAAATTGAGCGATATCCATGACTATACATTACAAAGTCAGCTTCCGGGTCAGATTTTTCGGAAACGGTCAGGTAACGAAACTCAGCGAATACATATCAAAGTAGTGTTGGGAGCCCACCACCTTTTGAATGAAAAAAATGTTGGCCCCGGGGCACTCGCAGGGTCCCAGGCGGGGTCCAACTCAAAATTGGCAAATGGAACCGGGGGTCAAGTAGCATATTGTATGAAAGCTATTGTTAAATAAAAGAAGATAGAACAAATCTCAACTCTCTATGATGACCCTGTGCAAACGGGCAACTGGTCAAAATGTCAATACAACCTACATCAGAAAATATATGGCCACTGTGAGAGACTCTGCAACAATTTGTTTAACTTCAATACCTTGCACTTTTAAACGTGTTTTTCTGTTTTGTTATTGTCACAACTTAACAGATTTAGAAGAGTGGCCATATATTTTCTGATGTAGGTTGTATTGGCATTTTGACCAGTTGCCCGTTTGCACAGGGTCATCATAGAGAGTTGAGATTTGTTCTATCTTCTTTTATTTAACAATAGCTTTCATACAATATGCTACTTGACCCCCGGTTCCAGGGTGCGAATTACCGGGGGGATTTTCCCCCTCAATCACATTTTGTTCCCCCCCCAAAGAAATCAACTGAAGTATCCCTACCGGGGATGCTCGCTTTCCCCCCCCAAACCATGCTTAGTATAATACCAAATTTCACTGATTTTTGACATTTCTTGTAAGTTTAATCTTCTAGCTGTATTTCGAAATGAGCGATGTAAACTATTCAGTTTTGGTCATTTCTAATTTCTCCACTATTTTCACCAGTGGCGGCCTCTGAGGCAGTGACGCCTCGAGAGGTAGAAGATTCAGAATATTAAAAGAAAGCGAGTTAAATATCATAACTGCTTCTGAATTTCTTCCTTTTTTCTGCCCGCTGCCGTATCTATTTAGTCGCAAGACCTAGCGCGAAAGACCTGGCGGTGGCAACTCTGCTTCGGTGACTGTCACCAGGCCCTTGCTTCTGAATGCTGCTTGGCATAGTGGTATCACCATATACGCGTCCTATCAGCTGTGTACGGGAAAGGCTTTCCATTGCTTCTAGCTCGTGACAACGAAAGCTTGTCACGCAGAGTCCGAAAGCAGCCGATATTTCACGATCTCATATATACTGCTTGGGGGTTGCCGCGGGTTTCTCACACCAGGTGAAATTTTCAGTCTCGTGGAGTAAATACAGTTTACGAGTATCGGAAAGATCTAATTGATGTTATGTTAGCAATAGAAAATTGTGAAGATATAACATTACAAACCACCTTAACTCAATCTTCCGCGTACAAGCTATTATTGAGTGAAGAAAATTTCGTATTTTGGTTGACTTTTTTTTCCACAAGATTATGCCACACGTATAAACTATTTTCAGCCAACTACAGAAGAAATGTACTGATCCTGTCAAGATCCGAGAACATCTGCATAATTTTGAACTTGGTATGCAGTCAGTCAGAGCACAAATTGACAACATTATTCAGGAAGTAGAAACCGAATTAGAAACTGCAAGAGACGGACCATGTGCAAAGATATGGCGAAGTGAGGCGTTCTATAACGACAAAAAAAGAAGCATTAGAAGTTTGTGATGCAATCCTAGTGGAGATCAAATCTAGATTTCACTTCACTGAGCACCTTGTAACTACGAGATTATTTGCTGTAGAAGAATTTGACAATTACAAAAAGGAGTTCCCCGATAATTATCTTAGTGAGATGGTTAAAAAATATCCCTTCTTGGAGGAAAAGAAATTAAAAAGCGAACTGAGAACGGTGTCATTCTTAATGTTCATTATAGACGACGAATTGTGCGACATGTTTCAAGAAACAGTTAAACTCTTAAAGTTATTGATAACTATGCCAATGTCAACAGCAGAAGCAGAGAGATGTTTCTCGATGTTGAACAGAATAAAAACTTTCCTAAGAAATACCATGAAAGAGGAAAGATTAACTGCGTTAGGCATGTTGTTATGTGAAAAGACATTCGTTAATGAGATAGATAATTTTAAATATATATATATATATATATATATATATATATATATATATATATATATATATATATATATATATATATATATATATATATATATATATATATATATATATATCGATGTCTTTTCCAGCAAGAAAAATCGTCGCATGGAGTTTCAGTATCGTGCATCTTAACTAGTCAACCAAACGTGTTCAGTTGAAAGTTCGAAGAGAATAAACAGTGCAAGTGAAGTGTTTCTTTATAAACAGTGTACTCGTGTTTTATTCAATATCAGTGTGTATGTGTCTTTTTTATCAATAAGATAAATAACAAGCTTAGTTAAATAAGAACATCTCAAGATTTATTCCCCAAATTTGATTTCTGAATTCACTTCAATATATAACTGACTGACATGAAGAAGAATAGAACTTCAGTGAAAGGAGCAAGAGAACCAGTACCTACCTGATTACTGATAATGTAAGCATAATCGATCATAATTAAATTGAAATTCTATATATGTTATAATAATAATAATAATAATAATAATAATAATAATAATAATAATAATAATAAAGTTCTGTCACTACCTAATAAATTGTCACCAGCCGCCACTGATTTTCACCGTTGTTTAGTTGAACTATATTATTATGACTACAGTTGTTACTTGCAACGGTATCCTCATACCCTTTAGCTCGTTGTCGTTCGTGAATTTCAATGTACTAATTGCGCATAACAAAGTAGCATACGGATTTATAAATGCTCTTAGCAGTTGGCCAAGAAGTAAACAAATAGTTCTTCCATCATACTTGGGCATGTCATATTCATCCTTTACATTTGTGTTGATCATCATCTTGTTTTAATGTTTGTTATATTTCATTTTAGTTTGCAAGGTTGCATAATATTTGTAATATCCAATAAATAGAACTTGCCTGAACATCACTGCCTTTTACAATTTACGGAAATGAAATGAACTTTTGAAACTACTCAAAATCTCAGTTATATATTCTCTCGTGGCTATATGTTAACGTACATGCTGACAATGCGTCCGTAGTGAGCAGACACGTTAGTGAAGGTGAATAAGCGCATAAGATTTGTTTTAGCATTTGCTAGTACAATTGATTGTCCGTGTTTGTATAAGCACTTCAACTGGAGCGGGCTTTTTAAAGTTAGCCCTTCACTTTCTATCTTTCTTTTGGCTGTACAGTTTACTGTCCACGCCAATAATGCCGTCTGGAAAACTTCAATGTAATGTATATACATCATTTGATAACGTAGCACAGAGTGAATCAACTCAACTGTAACCTAACAGTAAAGTAATCATTAAAAAAAAAAAAAAATGTTGATTTCCTGAACTCCATCATAGAATCGTTATTTGAAAAAAACATGGAGAGCGCAGCATTAGCGAGAAGTAGAAGCACAAACTCGGACTTTGAATTGAGAGCTTTTACGTATTTGGCTTTCGATTTGACCTTGATGCCAGAAATCGGGCCTAGCAACAATCCATTTCTCGTATGATAGGCTAAACGTAGATATATATATATATTTTCTTAAGTAAGTCTGGTTTAACTGATAATTTTAGTGGTTTTCGTAACACTGAAGTAGGTTTTCTTTCGCAAGGCTGTGTGTAAAAATGTAAAGTGGAAGATTTCAATATGAGCGAAAAAATTAGCTTATGCTTGTGATCATGGATATCGCTCGAGCCGCATTATTAAGTAAATAAACCCTAGAGAGGTACGGGGCAACAGTGAGTACAACATTAAACACATTCAGAAAGGTTAGATGTGGTATGTGCATGTCAAACAATATATACATAGTTATTGTCGGTATATTTATTGAATTAATAAATCCTTTGTCTATTACAAATGTCATATATTTATCTGTGTGGGGGGAAGGGGTAGGCATTATAGTATCAATTTGATTTATTGCACCTTCAGACTCTTAGGTCAGGTTGGAATAATTTTATCCCCCCCAATATAAATTGTCTAATTCGCACACTGCCCGGTTCCATTTGCCAATTTTGAGTTGGACCCCGCCTGGGATCCTGCGAGTGCCCCGGGGGCAACATTTTTTTCATTCGAAAGATGGTGGGCTCCCAACACTACTTTGATATGTATTCGCTGAGTTTCCTTACCTGACCGTTTCCGAAAAATCTGACCCGGAAGCTGACTTTGTAATGTATAGTCATGGATATCGCTCAATTTCGAACTTTTCACGCTTATATCTCTGCAACGGTTGCGATCGAGGATGTATCACTTTTCGTGTTATGTTCTTTTGGGACAATGTATCCAACGACCATAGTCTCGACTCGAAGTCAGAGTTGCACTTGGATAGGTTCCCTCGTAAGTCGTTATTTTCTATGTATCCTGACAATAATTCTATAAAAATCCTTGAAATACTGCTTTGTTCCGAATGACGTGTTTTCAAGTTATTAAAAACAGTCTTATTAACTTGAAGAGTTACAACAGTTAATCATTCTTCCAAAACCGAATTTTGGATTTATATCTGAACTTTCAAATGCGATTTCTCCAAAACGCTAAATTTTGACTTAATGAGCTTTACCCACCCACCCGCCAACTATTTCGTGCATAGTTGACTTCATTTATACTTCAGTTTTTCGTTAGACATACCTCCTGGTATTCCATGTTGGCATCTCCTGACTTCACGGCTTGTAGTATGACAATATCAAAAGAAAGGAAAACATTTTGCTTGAGAGAGAGCCGAAACTGGATAGTTTTTGAGGCAGTGAGCATTCTTAAAAACTGTTAGGTATAACTTCAGTTGACGTGAACACAAAATTAAAATACGAAATTGCTTTATGTTTGATAATTTTAGTTATTAGTATGTTTCAGTTCCTCAGTATACATATGCAACACTAGATGAAAAGGCTGCATGTACTGAAATATTCCTTAGATCTAGCAAAGGCTTTTGATTTAATTCCACACGAAGCGACTACTAGGTATTATTAAAATATTCTTTTAACTCAACACAGGATAATATTCCTGAAATTCTAAACATCCATTTGTGTAATCATATCGTTATGTTATGACTTTTTTAAAACTAAAAAGTTGTATTTTCGTAGGTTTTAAGGTCAATATGAGTAACAATTTATTCTTGTAGGACAAGAAAATAGATAATACATTTAAAGTTTTATTTGCAGAAATCGAACATTTTCTCTACACCGAGGATTTGATATGTTGTTCTTTGCAAGCTCGCTTTACTTCACGATTTGTTGTGCTTCTTATTTTAACAGCGTGAGAGCACTGAGCACCGTTGAATAGGTGATATAAGATAGTTTTTACTTCTCGTAAAATTTCATTGGTCGTGATGTCAGTCTATGCCTTTTACTACACCGGTGGTGCTAATTGCATGATTTGGTTTATATGCTGCAGAATTTTCCAGTTTTTCCTCCTTATAAGATGCTTTCATATAGGTGCGAAACACTATTCAATCTCTTGATTGCCTTTTTTTTTCTTCTTTATTTTCTTCTAGTCATTCTTTGTATTGTTACATTATTTTCTTGCAAATACAATAAAATTTTCACATTAATTTTGTCACTTTTCAACGCTACTAGTGTTTTCAATGAACAAGGACCCTGTTCCAGCTTTCTGCACAGGATTGTTAACGATTTTTCTCTGGATTTAAGTAAATTTGGATTGAAATATCATGTGATTAATTGATCCCTCTGCCTCCCCACAGCTGCATATCAGGAAGTCTCGATGTTGTATTTTCTTTCACATAATTGGAGTTATTTCTGTATGTAATGCTAATCTTATTAATTGAATTATGTAACGGCTTTTTGCTTTTTTTTTTTTTACTTTACAAAGCTTATCCCAAGTTATTATTATTATTGGTAATATGTCCCAGTAAAATCTCCCTGGTCGTCTTCTGTTTTCCTTCTATTTTCATTAATTTTGCTATACCTGAGTTAATGACTTAAATGACTTAAAGATATTTTCTATGGTTTAGATGGATATCTTCAATGTGAACTTTCTTTGTAATGTAAATATTAAGATTTATTTAAATTTTGAAATATATAAAACAAGGTACAATTTATATTTTCTCTAAAAATACACTAAGTTTTATTGTTACGTACATATTTTGTATTATTATATATAGTGTATTATTATATATTATTTTTCTAATAATTGTATTATTAACTGTAGCGTATCTCTTGTAATTATTATTATTACTAATTGTAATTGTAACTGTATCTCTTGACGAAGCCATGAATGCTAAGTTCTTACGGCGGAAAATGAAATAAATAAAGTACGGATTTTTGAAGTTGGAAGGTATGGCTTCAGTTGCCGCCTGTCGAGATGTCAACTAACTCATTAAAATATATGTTGCTATGGGCTTGTAAGTAAATACACTTTTACGGCTTTTTTCTAATTAAAAGATTCTAGTTTTAATGTTTAATGTACACTCATGTCCAAAATTATTGTAGGAATATAATTTGATAACGAATTCGCCCGGTACTTCTTATAATGTTAGTATGTGTATAATCGGCAAAGACATGTTTGTGGCAAATTTCGCATCAAAATAGCAGTAAATAAGAATAAAACGAAAATAAAACTTTCTTGTCCATTTAACAACATTGTTTTACTCATTCTAATTTTCGTATTTATAATTCTTTCGCTATGAAATTTACCACAAATATATTTTTCCCGATTATACACACAGTATCAGTATTAAAAGTACCCTGCAAAATCATTCATCAAATTATATTCTTACAAGATATGCGACAACCATGCAGTTATAGATATGCGACAATCATTTTGGACATGAGTGTAAATCCCAGGTTATCTTTTTACTCCAGTTTCGATTAATAAACTTAGTGCGTCAGTGCATATGGATGCCTACTTCACTTAATCTTTTATATATTGTCGGATTGTAAATGCTTCTGTTTTAAATATAGTTTTACTGTTATATGTATGGCTGCTTCTACTGATCTATTATTTTCCGACCATCTGAAGACGTACTTCCAAATTCTATTGATAACTTTTCTGGCAAAAATTTGTATTATTGATGTGTTTGTTTCATCTCTGTTGAAGTGTATTCTGGAATGAGATTGTTAGGAGTATATAATATGAAATATAATATAATGGAAGTGATAGGGTTTTCTAAACTTTCGATTCTAAAAGCTTTATATTATATGCCTGACAACTTTTCGGTAATTTAGAATGGGGTTGTCTTTTGTTAATCTTATGTAAGGAAAGTTATTATACGACTAGTTTATTGGATATTGTTTTAAAATTGGGTTGTCGGGGAATTATTGGCATCTATACTTCTGAAAAAGTAACTTTTAATAAAGTTTTATTCAATTATTTGGAAATTATTTTTAGCCTTCTATGAGTGGCTATTGAAAAATTCGCAGCCCAACTTAGGAGTGGAGGTAGAATGATGAAAATATGCAGTTTTAAAGAACGTATCAATGTATTAATGTAAAATGAAAATTTTAATATTAATAATGAAATTCTAATCGTGTTTCTCAGGCCCCTGAAGTGATGACGTGAGCCCAACCAGCGAGTTAAAGGAACATCGAGGTCAGATCTGTCAATTTTTTTTTTTTTTTTTTTTTTCACCTAGGAAAGTTACTGAAGCAAATTGATGAAGAAATCAATGAAATATTACGGGATTCTTCTCCGTCATATGCAGTGGGAAGAAGTGAATGGTCAAGTTTAAACGTGGCGATTTCTTGCCATAGAAATCGTGAAATGAAATTTTTCAGTTTTACATTCCACGGTTATGCCGGTTAGCCTAAAGGAGATTGTGCTTAGGAGAAATGAATGAAATGGTGGAATGATGAAAGTAGGAGGAAACGGAAGAACCCCGAAAAAAACCATGCACACTTTTTGTCCACCACAAAGCTCACTTGGCGGGAGCAGGGTTTGAACCCGGGACCCCATGCACCAGAGGTGAACGCTCTACCACTGAGCCACCGCGGCCCCATAGAAATCGTGGATGGAATTCTTGAAATTCGAATACTTTCAGCAAAACGTTTGGCAAAGATTGTGGGAATTTCTCGGGAACACGTCGGTAGCATAATTCATAATGACTTGGACATGCATAAGCTCTCGGTAAAATAGGTTCCCCAAAATCTATCAGCAAATCAAAAGCGTGAAAGAGAACATCACGGGAAATAATCTCTCATTTTGATCGCATTGCTGACCAATTTCTTTAACAAACTGTACGAAATATAGGTGTACCACTACGATCCTGAAACGAAACAACAGTCAATGGAATGACTGCACTCATGTTTCCTTTACCCCACGAAGTTCAAGAGAAAGAAGTCGACTGGCAAAGTGTTCGCAACATTCTTCTGGGATAAGGATAGAGTCCTACCCAGACATTTAATCCAGAGTATTACTGTGCATTATTCACAAAAATGAAAAGAAATTGAAAGTGCAACGCTGCGAGAAATTGAGAAAAGGAATTCTGTTGCTTCTGGACAATGCCCATGTTCATCGAGCATTTCAGACAACTGGCATTCCATAATCTAAGGTATCAATGTCTTGATCCTCCTCATTTCCCAGATCTGGCTCCGTCAGACTTATTTCCCAAACACACTTGAAATAACGACACACTCAATCTGATAAGGTGATTTCTGCTACAGAACAGTTTTTTTTAACTGGTCTGCAAAAATTGAAGCATCGTGCAAGGAAGTGTATTGAATTGCTGCGTATGTAGAATAACAAATTTCATCATTCCACGTGCACACCTAGGTTGAGCTATACATTATTCAGCAGACTCTCGTATTTCAGCTAGGTAGGTTTCTGACTTCTTGTCTTAAGTGTTGTTTACCCAATTCTTCATTCTTTGAATTTAGTAACACTTAGTATGAACCAATACCGTTTTCATCTTATTTGTTCTGGATGATAGAGTTGTAAACTTCATGAACATTAACATTAGTAGTTGTTTGGGAATGCGCGACATTTTCACTGCTGTTACCGTTTGTAATTAGGTTTTTAGTTTCAGAACTCGTAATCAAGGGTGTTTACTCGCATAAAATTTAGTTTCTGATTTAAGGAAATTTAAAAAATGAAATGAAATCTTTTAAATTTAACGTCCCACGGTTATGCCGGTTAGACTAAAGGAGACGGTGATAATGAGAAATGAAGAAATTGGGAGGAAACGGGAGAACCCCGAGAAAACCCACGAGCACGGTGTTTGTCTACCAGAAAGTCCACACGGCGCGAGCTGGGATCGAACCAGGGACCCCAAGCACCGGAGGTGAACGCTCTACCACTGAGCCACCGCGCCCCCTTTAAGGAAATTTAAGTTTCCATGGCCAGATTTCCGCCAATTCGTTGTTTCTTTATGACATTATCTTAATGGCTAATGCTCTTTTTCAAGATTCAATACTAAAGTTCCATTACACTTTTAAATGTTTTAACAGTTATCCATGTGCCGGTGCCATTTATACATGACATCGGTGTTTAGACTTTTCATTTAAAATACTTAAACGTGTATTTCAGAGATTTTTGCTAAAAGAAAGTAAAAAGCGGTAAGGGTGTTTCAGCATCCATATGATTGTTCGAATTGCTTGACGAGATTTCGAGTTCAGACCATTTTTTTAACGGAAGAACGCAAAATATTTCCCGCAGTAATGTGGATGGGACTTACTATAATAATTGCAACTCATGTTCACTTCCATGTTGAATTTCGAAAAATTCTTAGTGATGTTACGACTTATGTATGTCACAAATCCTATGTACTGTGGATATTTCAAGCTTGTAGTTTAAGCAGTTTGATCTAGGTGTTATTTTTAACTCAATACCACAGAAATAAATCCAGTTTCTAAACTGCAAATTCATTTTATTGCATAAATGGGTATCTTCACTTTGTAAATAAAATTATACAACTGTTGAACAAATAACTTTATTGCTTTAACATACAAGTGTCTTTTTTCTTAATTGCTCATTACACTATACTTTTCTAAATCAATAGTGATATTAATAGTGTTCGGTGAATACAAATATAATACTCTGAGCACAATGCATATTCTTAATGGCAAAATAGTTAGTGTGTGTTTGTACTTAATATCCTATCAAAATCTTGATGGCAATCAGCAATGTTGGCATTTATCAGGTACTTCCTAGATGTGAATTATCACACAATATTCAATTTTTCTACGCACGCATTGTCACAACTTCCATTGATATGACTAGACCTCATGTTTTTGAAAAAGGCAGTGAATGTGATTTTTAACAGTGGAAATAGTCACACGGTGGGATAAAAATTGGGCCCAACAGTTACAGAATGAGCTACTGAAACTATCCCGATTGTGTAATGTTTATAAAAAGATTATTTTACCCATGTGAGCACTTGGTGTGGTCTTGTGATGGTAATTGCACCTTCAGAAATACATTTTCTTCTTAAGGAATAGTAACTTGGCAATTAGAGCGCGTCTGGTGCTGCTCCTCAAACCTGAAACGAAATAAAAAAAAAAATTATCTCAGCTTGCAATGACAGATTTGGACATTAAGCTACTACTTAGACTTCCTTAGTAACCAGACTACCAAGGTGATCTGACAGGAACTAGCATAAATATGAATATACACAGGATGGCACAAAGTCACTTTCCTCTATGAAACAACAAAATTATATTTGTAGTAAGGAAATCTGTATTTATTTGGTGAAGAAAAGTAAGGGAATGCGCCGTACGTTTCTCATAATTTGAAATAAATTCTAAGCAACTATGATACATATATTCACATATTTTTTATAAAAATTTACTTTCGTTAAGTCATCAAAACATTTTAGATCTCTTGTTGTAAATGGACGTTAAAGAATTCAAAGATCTGAAATAACTATGCTGTCACTATGAAATGGATAGATTGTTTATCCATAAACAAACACTCGTTCCCGGCTTCATAACATCGCAGAAGGTTACAATCAGGACCCAATTCCCCAAAACTACAACTCTTGTAATACTAGTGGAAAATTTCTCAAAATCAGATATTGTACAATTCTACATACTAAATTTGTAATGATTTCATCGTATTTAGAAATGATTTTTACTATTATTTTAGAATTTCTACTTCATCATTTTTTATGACTCTAAAAAGCATATTACAGGATTTGTTTCTTTGAGAAATAGGCCCCAGAAAACTTAGTCAATGTTCTATAAGGAAATAGCGTCAACATCTACAAATTTCGACTATCTCCTCGAAAATCTACATAGGGAAAAAGGTTCCCTCATGGCTACGCAGTTAGTATCTGAGCCTTCAGCGCGGGTGGGGATCAGATTCCACGTTAAGCTACAGGCCCAAGTCTCACAATCTTAGTGTTTGATGGGACGTTAAATTTCAATTCAACCTACCAATCAAAGGTGTCTCACGAAAAAGAAGCGAACTTTTGTCCATTGATGTATCGATTTAAGAGACCTCATCACGGCGAAATTAAAATACCGCTAATTTTACAGTAATAATATGATATCTTCAAATAGATAAAAGATAATCGAAATGTGAAACAAGAGAGTGCTAGACAGTATTATTTTGCATGAGGTACCATTATCACGATTCACTTATCTACTTTCGATTTCCAGCCATTTAAAAAATTAGCATTTATTTTCGCGTCTCTCAATGCCTGCAAACGGAAAGCCACTAGGTGACTTGTGATAACAGTCCCTTATGCAAAATAATATTGTCTAGAGCGCTCTTGTTTCACATGTTGATTATCTTTTATCTATTTGAAAATATCGCGTAATTACTGTAAAATTAGCGGTATTTTAATTTCGCAGTGATTAAGCCTCTTAACCTCTGATAGACAGTAAAGAGGATTACATACTAGAAGTTTCCATTTCCTCCGCTAGATGTCAATTGTTGGGAGGATGTCTGCTCCCATAGAACAGCGAGATTTTTAACTTCTATCTTTGTTTGAATAGTAGACAATGGGATAGGATATCTACGGTTTAGTCGTTAAGATATTATCGGATTGACTCCATTAATGAACCCGGCCGAGATAATGCTCCAGCTATCTACTGCATAAAACAATCCAAAAATTGTGTTTTCTTCAAAGTTTATCGTGCGGCGTAACACAAGGAAGTAATTCGCCGCTACCTGTTAACATGTAAAGAGATTGATTCCATTACGAACTCGGTTGAGGTAACTTATTTATCTATAGCAAAAAACTTATTTTTAAAAGTGCTATCTTTCGCTCAAGAATTATCGTGTGGAGTAACGGACGCGTTATTACAATTTTATAGATAAAGCTCGGAATTAATGTCAAAATGTCATATAGTGGAATTTTCATGATATTTTCAGAAAGAGTACAATTTCACAATTTTAAAGCAATTTCTTGCAAATTTCTCTTCCACTTTTCTTTAGCTACGCATGAATGTATACTAAACATTTCGCTCGCTCTTATCTGCCCAAGCGATCGTAGTGTCTAATAACTGCAGTATAATGCCATTGTATGTGGCAAGTGGTGGTTGAGGGATGCTAATACATCTTTAGATCCTGAAATTTTGAATGACAAAGATAAACGATAAACGAAGATGGTTTAAAAGAAATAGTCAGGTATGGATAGTTATGAGTCGCTTGGTGTGCGTGACCGTTGCTGCAGTGTTTCAAGATTCAGAAAGTAGGCCTTTATAGAAGACAGAAGTTGGAAATTTTTTTCTGTGTGTGTTTGGGTGTAGCGTGTTTTCAACAGATTGTTCTATATTGTTTTGCAACTTATGCGAAGATGTGGTTTCCGCTGAGAAGCGCTATTTTGTTACACTCCATAAAAGAATTACAAAAGAGATCTTCAAAGACACGCAAATCAGCTGGTAAAAAGGTTCAGAATCTTCTTGGCATATTCACGAATCTCACTTCGCGTAATAAAAGTTTTGTGAATGATCTATATAAACAGGGTTCCTACTGATCTGGAGAAATCTATTTCTCTGATCTTCTTGGACATATGGCAGGAAATTGCCCGACTTTCATGATAGGTGTCGGATGATTTTGACATAAATAAGGAATAAATAACGCTGAACATTTATATATGAGAACATTTATTCTCTAATAATAATCAATTGCTCGTACGTACCTTCCACTTACCACCCATAGAAATCTGAGCAACATTGCATACTGTGATCATTAATGGTTGGCTAAGTTAAAATTGGTGTACAATTAAGGTTAGAAAAATATATCTTATAAAATTTCCGTGACTTCCCCTGATTTCCCGTCTTTTTCCCAGAGTTTTCCCTGACCAGTAGAAACCCTGGAAAAGCTCTAATTAACGCGGACATTCCTTTATGGAAATCAGAATGTTTCATTTAAAAACTTTCTCGGGATATACACAAAACAAAAAGTTCCAAGCGAATAATCTTTACGAAAGACCTACGTTGAAAGCGATTACAACAGAACTAAAACTATTACAACGATATATGTAAAAGTGTTGGTGACAAAAATATGTGAATTTCAATTGATGAAACATGTGATATTCTAAGCAGCCTCATTGTTAATGTCGTAATTGAAACTTCGGAAAGGGAAGAAAGCACACAAACTTATTTGATTACATCAGAAGTTCTGAAAAAAATAAATGGTACGGCAATTGCACAGCTTTTTACAAAATCGCTACTACTCTGTAGCCAGATTGAGTAAAACATAATAGGCTTCTTTTTGTCACAGATGCAGCTGCACCCTTAAGGTTCTTTTCCCAAGCATGCTTCATGTCACCTGTATGGAACACGGACTACATAGAATTGCAGAGGAAGTACGTTTTCATTTTCTTGTTGTTGATATGCTCGTGTCGAATATGAAAAATGTGTTTATGAAAGCTCTCTCGTGAACCAGTGTCTTTCGTGAATTAGACTCTGAACTTTCGCTCCCACAACAATTTAACTTAACGAGATGATGTTACAACTGTTCTCTTATTATGCTAAGAACTCCGAATCAAAGGAATCATTGATATTTTTGATGAGGATGATGCGTCTTCAATTAAGATTGCTCAAAATTTGCTTAAGAATTCCTTGAAAAAGGACTTAGCTTTCTTTGCTACACATTTTACGAAGTTGTCAGAAGTTATTAAGGTTTTTTTTTTTAAAAAAAAAAGAAAGAAAAAAAAATGATATAGTTATCTGAAAACCTTAAATTATGCTGTCAATGATCTGAATGTTGTACCTGGTAACAAAGACGCAGGCATTTGGCGAGAGTGCGATCGTGTTGTAAGCGCTATTTGGATTGGGAAAATTGAATAAAATGCTAGTGTTATGAAAGCTGATGCTAATGTAACTGTACACAATGATATGAAGCCTTTCCAAATTATTTGATCCTAGTATACCTCAGTGACATCTGTAGACGTGGGAAGGCTATTTCTACATATAAAGCGAATTCTTTCTACATATAAAGCGAATTCTTTCTACATATAAAGCGACAGAGGAGACAAAGTCTTTTTTTTTTTTTTTTTTTTTTTTGAAAATCTTAAATTTCCAATCCTTTCAGAAAAAAAAATGAAGTAACCTTCTTAAATGAAATACTACTAGCGTAGTGTAAAACAACTTTATTTTAGTATATCTTGTGCCTTGAACGTTCTCTAAACTGCTATTGGAACTGCATGTTGAATAAAGTGTGATAGTACGTTTGCGTTTACAGTTTTCTTTGTTATTACTGAAGAATGACGAATGGATTATTAGATGTCGTTCTTTACGGCTCACGCAAATTTCAACTTTCCAGGAATTTTAAATCTTAAGTACTGACAGCAAAATGAAACATTTCTTAGGATCCATGTTTTATTCGATTAGTAAACCAATTATAGCCTGTTATAGTATTCAAATATTTAACTTCTTTCCGAAAAGCCTGTTTTATTTTTCCACTTTGCCCGTCATTTCTGAGTTTTTATTTCGCAAGTTTGCGAACTACTTTGGACTTCTTATTTTGCAATTAATTCCGCGTTGTAATTATAAGTTTTTCTTGCGTGATGCTAATAAATAAATATGCAAAGTAACTCCGTAGTTAAGTTTCAACTTCATCTCTCTTTAGACACTTCTACAAAAATTACGGGACTAAATTTTTCTAAGTCCTTTAAAATAGAAAGTTTGGCAACAGTTTGTTCGAAGGGAGGAGAGTCGGAGTAGTGAAGCATTCAACAACACCTCGTTGTAAGATTTTCATCTACTCTTTTGTTAATGCAATGTTACTTACAGAACAAAATAATGCCTTCGGAGTCGCAGAAAACTTTGTAGTAGTTAAGCAAATACACACGCTTTTAGACCAAAAATTTTAAAAAAAATCTTACACGCCAAGGAGGGTTGCTAAGGAGTTCCTTCGCTATCAATTCAACTCAAAGATAATTTAATTTTACAGCCGTTTATATAGTCATGCGTGTTAAGGTCTTTCTCTATGTTAAGATTCAAAATTTTTGAACCTGATTCGAATCCCAATGGATGATTCTATTTATTATTATATTCCCCTGTTCTTGGCTTACAGTTTCTGATTTACTTCTTTCTTTCCTCAGAAGTAGTCAGGTTTAGCCCTTTCAGGATTTATGGTATTTTTTATACTATAGCGTAGTATCGTCTTTGACCGCTTATTTAGGTTCTATAAGAGGTATTTACTGCAGTTTTTTTTTTTTTTTTTTTTTTTAAATATTTTATTTATTGATCAAGGATGGACCAAAGAACACTCCAGATGTGTTTTTGGAACCGAATGGTCAACTTTGCGGCGCCAAGTGGGGGCGTGCTTTCTCAAGGCAAATTTCAAAAATTTTTCACGCACTTAGTTTTCAAGATATCAGATTGAAACTTTGCATACGGATTGTGTGTACCTTTGGGTATTTCTCTTTTGAGATCCCTACGTGAAACCAGGTCCGGAGGGGGGGGATTTTTTCAGAAAATGTTCCGGTTTTTCCTGATTTTTTCGGTTCTGGTGTATGATACAGAAATGTGAGTGGTACCGATGGAAAGGGGTCGTTATACTGAAGAAAATTACGTTTAAACAATGATTAGGCCAAATAGTAATGACAGTAAATTTATATATATATATATATATATATATATATATATATATATATATATATATATATATATGGCCTAAATTTAGACTTTCAACATTTTTTTCCGCCCTTTATTTTCAAGATACAAGGTTGAAATCTTGCACATGTATTATATATATAATGTATTTTTAAAAAATCCCTACGGCCCGGGTCAGAGGGGCAGTGTTTTCGCGGGAATTTGAAAAATCTGGATCTTTCCCGAATTTTCTGATTTAGGTGTATGATACGGACATGTGAGTGGTCCTGTTGGTTGATTGGAAAAAATTTCTCCCAACTTTAGTTTTCAAGATACAAGACTGAAATTTTGCACACACACACACACACACACACATATTATATATATATATATATATATGTATGTATGTACATTTAAAAAAAATTAGATTCCTATGTGAACCCAGGTCCGGGCCAGAGGTGCGCAAAAACTTCGAAATCTGCTGGTTTTTCCCGATTTTGCCGTTTCTAGTGTATAATACGGACAAGCGAGTGGTACAGTTCTACAGTATGCTTTATCCTGAAGAAAGAAAAAAAAAAAAAAAACTAGGTATGAACCATGATTCTACGATAAATAGTAAGGAAGCAGTAGCTGAGTGAAAGCCTAAAATTTACCTCAAAAAGTAGAAATTCTAAAAAGGTTAGAAAGTCGACAACCGAACAGCGTTGTGTCTGATGATTTCGGAAATACCAAGGAAATGAATAAACTATCTTTTTTTCTTTCTTCTTTCATTAAAGGTACATAAATAGGTTCTAAACTATACTAAAACACGAAAGTACTACAAGGAACAAATCCTGTCAAGGAGATTGGTTTATCAAAACTTAGTTTATATTTACCCTGTCCGTCTGTCCATCCATGAGACAAAAAAATCTGACTATTTGATGGTCACGATCGAATTTAGTCAGGATATAAAGGGTTACAAGGTAAAAATAGAGTTATCTTGAGGCAATATCCAAACCAGAAACCAAAGAAACTATTACCTTTTTTTTTTTTTTTTTTTTTTTTCATTGGTTACTAGAGACCAAACTTTTTCGCTAATGCGATATGTGCGAAACATTAAAAACATGGGTATATGTTTCAGGAAACCCCAAACTTGTTGTTTCAGAGCCAGAAATCTCGTTTATATTACCGCGAGTTTTTGCGAAATTCTGCATTACTTGCAATAAATGCGAATGAAAAAGTGAAATTCTTTCTAATTATTGCTAATAATAACTTTAAGGCGCATTTCCAATATTATTTAACCTAAAAATAGTTGCATTTTACCAAAAATGTGCACGACGCTAAATTAAGTTCTCCATAAAATTCGTAAGTTTGTATGGCGTAATGTCACTTTCTGGGATTTGACACTGTATCATTACTAAACAGTTTAAGAGTTAACCACAGGTCTTTTGCAGTCAGCTCGTTACGTTCAATATAGTTGCCAATCTCAAGTGTTTATGCCGAGAGATTCTTTTCAAATATTATATGATTGTTACTGACAGAAGAAGAAATTTAAAAGCAGTATTGGCAATGTCTTGCTGCATGTTATCATTTAACTAAGGATGAGGTTAGAGGAAGTGTTTAAATTTTTGCATTAATTTCTATATTTCGGTGAACACATTAACTAGAATGTACACTTAATCAAGGTATATCCTGTATTAGATACACTTCACTATCAAAAAATATACTGTTTATAGGTACAATCCGCGGCAAAAAACCTGCAACATGAGGATGTAAATTCATTGTGAAACTACGCCTAACAGCACAGGAAATGAACATAACGTCTAAATGGAACGAATCACGCCAGGATAAACCTCGGTCTCCTCCTGTGCACACACTTATTTCGGAGCAAAAGACTTCGTCATTTCACAATAAACTTTTATGCTCATGTTGCAGGTTTTTTGCCGCGGATTGTACAATATTAAACAAAGAAAACTTGTGCTACATTTAAAAAATAAATACGAAAACTGATAAATAATGCTACAAAATATCAAAATTGTTGCGAAAAAGTTTCTTCTCTGGTGATCACTATAACGCAAAAAATAAATACCGAGAAGTGATTCTTCTGCAATCGATTAAGCGTCCAAGAATACGTTTTATCTATATAATTTTCTCCGTACTAAAACCGGAAGCGATACAAATCCACTGCAACTTTCGGTTTTAATATCGATTTACATAGATCGAAAATGATAACGGGTAGCGAGAAGCGTTTTTTAAAAATCGATTTAGTGTTCTAAGTATAGGTACCATCCCCTCTTAAAGCCTTATTCAAAACAAAAGTTTCAGATACATAGACCACTTTCGGGTCTAAGGTTTATAGAGATAAAATAAAAATCGTAATAGATAGTAAGAAGTAGTTTTCTGTGGCAACAACTCTACTACTTTCGGATTTAACGGTGATCGCTATAGAGTAAAAGCAGTAATAGATGGGAAGAAGTGATTTTCTCTACTCAGTTAAGCGTCCCAAGATTATATTCCGTCCATACTCTATTTACTACAACCGGAAATGGTAGAAATCTACCACTTCCGGTTTCAACATTTTTACTATTATATTTAAAAAAAAAATATATATATAAATAATAATAATAAAATGAATTGACTCAATTTGTGTTTTCTGTGTTTTGTATGATGTTCCCTTTCCTTGAGATGACATGCTATGTTGAATGTATCACCGACTAGTGACACCGAACCTACTGGGCCCGTATGGGCTCGCCATCAGCAGTCACTGATACACTCACCAAGCCAATCATCTACGGAAAATAGAACTCAAATTTGGCCCGAAATATAAAGCTTCCAAACTCTCTTCCATCTCGACTCACAGTCCGATATCCAGGCCTGCAGCTCATCATCCACATCCCATCCGGAAATAGGCTGTGAACCACGACTACAGACACAGGACACCGACCTCCGAGTGGAGCTGGCACTGAGCACAAAGAAGATCTTGATGTTGTCTGTGAAAGCCCTATCTGAATTTTAAAAAAAAAAAAATCTTGAAACAGAATTTTGTAAATAAAAAAAAAAATCCAAACTGAGATTTTGATCGAAACTGATAAAATGAGAAATTTCTACAGATTCGGTTGTTTTCAACTCGGTCACACTAAGGAAAGTCTTTTCCCTGAATTTCACAGCTATTTCATTTCCCCAGTAAACTTATTCTGTACATACTGCTCTCTATTCTGATCATGCTTCGCATGCATCCCAAAACATCGACTACATATTTCTATGACTTCTTAAAATTATAAGCTAATTAGATTTAGTATTCGAAAAGAAAGATACGTTCACGGCTAGTAAGTTTTATTCTTTAAAATATTCATGAAGGTATTATTGGACAAGATATTCGATAACAGGAAAATATTTTACATTGAACTGACATACCCATCTAAATAAAATTAATAAAATCGATTTCTATACTTTTCAGAGCCGAAACATTCTTTACTTTTGCTCATATTCTCAAAATATTCATATTCCTTAATATTCATTTAATATTCTTGTCTTCTAGAACATTGACGTTGTATCGACACGCAAAAACAAAACAAAAGGACACAATAGAAAAATACAAAACACTACTGAAAATAATAACTTCACTGCCTACATGTTGTGGTTAGCTTATTTTTGCTTCTGTTTACATTTTCTTTGGTGCTTACACTCCTCTGTGCGTCGAGATTGTGGTCGGCGTAGAGGATTTACGCTCTTCGCGACCTCTCTTCAGCTCGGACCCACATGACAATCTAGCACAGGCAAAACATTCATGTACATATTGACATCACACTTAAACCTAAAGCCCTAATCTAACTATACTAACTTAACCTAAACAAGCATATATTTATTAAAAAAAAAAATCACACATATATTTCATAAAGCACCACACTTATTTTGCATTTATATTTTGTTTCGTATCCGCTACCACTTTCCTACCGAAGACGCAGTGGTCAATTTTGCATCAGTGTCGCTCTGAATGTATATTGAGATTATTAAAAAAAAAAAAAAAAGGCATTTACTAGTAATTATTAAGAAAACTGCAATTTCTAACTTGATGGGTATCAGAATTTTTTAAAATATTACGTAGGTTTAGCCTATTAATGAAAGTTTTCAGTTATCGGTACGCAAAACGCATGTACCCTTGCACTTGACAGTAGCCGTGAATCTGACACTTGTTTACATCTTCAACATTCGTAATTATTCTATTTCAAAACCAAAGAAAACATGCCAAAATAACTAAAAGTTGAATTTTGAGCAGAATTACCGGAATGAATACTTTCTAGACTTTGGGGAATCTAAAACATCTTTTATCACTGGGGAAAATGTGTGTGTAGTACACACATTTTTCTTGAGATTACAACAATCGCTCTGTGCTGAGATTCCAGCTTTCTTTCCCCCCCCCCCCCCCATCGAATGAAAACACGATGTCACATTGCCTGAATCTACATGTGTGCGGCGTTGAGGGAAACTTTACGAACTTAAAGCTTCATATTACGAATATTACACGTACACCAGAAAATATTCACACATGTTTGTCAGAACAAGGAAAATTTTGACGCCAAATACCTGGATTGAGTTTCACTTTCACTATTCCTTACTTACTTGAATCCTCTTCTTACACAGACTGAACGGATATATTAATAACAAAAAAAAAGGTTCCTGACGACTTTTCCACCCGAGATTCCTGGGAACCTCGGAAATCGTGGTCTCAAAACAGTTTTAGGATACTAACTCCTACAGCACCTATCCAGACAAAACCATCGAGCGTGGCTTGACTTCTTCTTCCTCGATGTCTGCACCACTACTCAACGTTCTCTCTCCTTCACCGTCTCCTCTGGCTTCTCTTAGGCTCTCTGGCTGATCGAGAACGCAAAATTTGCTAAGGAGCTCATTCCATACCACTAGGCATCTACATGCTAATATCCATTATGTTATACCAAATCACTTCACAATTGGACTATTTTCTGGATTAATAAACTGTTGAAAACACCAAACACCGTACGTTTATCTCCTATGACAATTTCCAATATTCGCCAGAACGAAGAATTTAACACAATTTAACGTGATCACAAATTATTCCACTTTTCTGCAGACGCTAAACGCTGCACGTCTGACTCTTGAAATGGCTGACGCCGTAAGACAAAGAGTTACAAGAAGATGATCCCTAATTGGAAGATAATCATGACGTAATGATCGGATGATAGGCTTCTGTGTGAAGATCAAAGAAAACCGAAATCTCAGCCGCAGCTGTGATTGTGGATTATCCAATCAGATAATTTTACTTCGAAACAAAGAGATGCACCAAGAAGAAATTATGGCTGACTTTATTAATTTGGAATTTTGAAGAAGATTTTACGAAATAAATTTTTTAGCTTTCTTGTGAAGATTCCCTATGCCGAAATATGAATAGAAATAAACTGAAAACCATTGAAAAAGCTGAAATATACACTTATTTGTCTAAAATAATAATATATTCATGAATAAATGCGTAAAATATATAAAATACAATTAATAATCATGTAATCTTCATATAACATCTATCGAAACGCTCTGTTGTACTAAAATTACGCAAAATTCTCGATCTACGGTTTTCTACTATAAAATAAAAGTTTCTCTTAACATTCTAAATAAATTTTAAAATTTTCCTACCAACATACAAGGTGCTCAAAAGCATCGGGCCATGTTACGTTATGCTGGGCATAAGGTAACATCCTCCGGGAGCTTCGGAGAAAAAAAAAAAAATCTGAACTTATGAGTTCTTCTTAAGTTGTTTTTTTTTTTTTTTTTTTTTTTTGTTACTACTAAATTACTAGACTATACAAGATAAAACATCCTTTTTTTTTTCTCTCAATTCTAATTACAACTATACATTCTAATCAATCCTAACCTAACCTTAACCTATAAACTAAGTTTTTTTTTTTTTTTCATCCTTCTAATAATTCTTTTCTTTTCTCTTCTGAGCAGCGAAACAGTTTCAGATTGTCAAAACTCTGAACTCCTATGTTTTCTCCCTGCAGAGTCTGCAATCTCGCCGAATTTCGAGATACAGATACCACTTGGTAAGGTCCGACGTATGTGTGCATAAATTTAGCAAACACCTTTTTGGGTATTGACGATATATGATGAGTTTTCACCATCACCAAAGAACCTTCTGTGACGATGTCTTGCTGTTTCCGCAGCTTTCTCTCCTTCTTCGGTTCTGTTGCCGGAACAGAAACTACAAATTTCTTGTCTTCATTCACTTGCACCGTCTCTTTGGGCCAAATGAAGTTTTCCTTGAAGCTCTTGGATGCCGAATACGTTAAGAAACGCTGCGCTGGAGTACATCCGAGAGCATCACACCAAGAGTGATTGCACAAATCTTGGGCTGTTTTTAGAAAATTACTCCATTTGGACTGGTTGTCACTGCAATACAGGCGGAGAATGCGATGAAGGTCACGATGTCTGCGTTCGATAATGCCATGAGAAGCCGGATGGTATGGCGTGGTAAGTATATGTTTTATCCGGTGTTTTTGACAAAACTCTTTCCAGACGCCCGATAAGAACTGCGGACCTTGGTCACTCACCAAATACTTCGGGTATGGTAGCTGATAATAATATCTCTTTTCAAGGACCGCCACAATCTCTCTTGTGTGTGCCGTCCGAAGAGGGAAGAAACACACAAAACGACTGTAGACGTCCAGGATGGACAAGATATATTTATATCCCTGGCTCTTAGGAAGAGGCCCGACCAGGTCGAGGCATTGCTTCTCAAAGGAAGAAGACGCCTCAACATGACAGGGCTCCTTTCTAATCACCCTGTAGGAGTATTTGGTTCGTGCACAAAGAAGGCACTCTTGAATATACTTTGTAAAAGTCTCACGCATACCTCTCCAATGGAACATGGCCTTAGCGAACGACAAACATCGTTTCACTCCAAAATGGCCTTTGTTGTGAATTGCCGAAACAATATTTTTCACTGAGCTGGAAGGAATGACCAGCAACCAAACAGAATTTTGAGAATTTCTGACGTAAACTAAATTATTCTCCACACGTACCCTAGTATTGTTTTGACAACCCTTCCAAATGGCATGTAGTTTTCTACAATACGGATCTTTCCGCTGTTCTCGCTTCAGTTCCGTGACATTCAAGAAGTCCGTGTCCTCCGCGGTCAAGAAATTTACAAAATGATCCTCTTCTGCCTGAGGAATCTCTGGAGGATAGCGACTCAACAGGTCTGCGATTTCATTGTCCGTGCCTTTGATGTGAATGAACTGAAGATCAAAGCGTTGCAGTTTAAGCAGAAGACGAGTTGTTCGCGCATCTAGGTTCTTTAAACTGAAAGCATACGTGACTGCAGCATTGTCACAGTGGACCGTAGTCCGACGACCTAATATGAAGTAAGAAAATTTCTCGCAGAGGAAAAGAACTGCAGCTAATTCCAACTGGAACACTGACAACGAGGCCTCGTGCGGTTTTATCCGCCGACTCGCATACGCAATAACCTCCGGATCATCCTGTCCCGGGGGATATTGCGCCACATAGCCGGCCAACGACTCCGCAGATGCATCGCTGTACAAATGAAAATCAAGATTGAAGTCCGGTTGCGCAAGTGCGGGAGGACTACTTAAAAGTTCTCTCAACTGATCGAATTTTTCCAGTAACTCCGGAGAGTATTCAATCTTTCGGTCCTTCTTCAGAAGATCATAAAATGGAGCTGTCAACCCCGCAAAGTCAGGAAAATGTCGCTTTCGCCATCCCACGAGACCAAGAAATCTTCGTAAAGCTTTCTTAGTCCGCGGCAGAGGAAAGTGACGGATGGCCTCGTTACTTTTGGGATTAATTTCGACTGAAGATCCTGAAATTATGTGGCCAAGAAAAGGAATTTGTGATTGAAGGAAATTACACTTTTGAAAATTGAGCGAAAGATTTGCCGAACGAAGAGTTTCAAAGATCTTTTCCAATGCTGAAAATGTTCGTCAATAGATGATGAAAAACAAAGGACGTCATCAAGGTATACAATAAGAAAGTTTTTGAAAGGTTCTAAGCCGAAAAAAGTATGCATGATTGATTGGAAAACTGCTGGAGATGATTTCAAACCCATGGTTAGACGTGTCATTTGATACTGACGACCTTTGTAAATGAAACTGACGTATTTGTAAGAGTCTGGATGGATCGGGACACTGTGATATGACTGCGTACAGTCCAATGAGGTGAAAATGGTTGCACCACTGACTCGCGCGATTAGATCGGAGATCGGTTCGACTTGAATCTTTGGTGCAATCACACGCTCATTGATACCACGCAAATCAACTACAGGCCTTAGCTCTCCAGACGCCTTACGCACAATATGAACAGGGCATCTGTAAGGTGAAGGACCTTCTATGATGATTCCGAGTTTCAACCATTTGTCCAGCACTTGCTCAAATTCTTTCTGGAGGTGAACAGGTACAGGATACAACTTTCCTACCACGGGAACGTCGTCTGAAAGCTGTATTCTATACGGCTCAACCTTCACGACTCTGGGATTCTCTGTAAAAAGACAACGAAACCTGATCAACAAAGAAAATAAACGATTCCTAGAATCCGAATCTAAATCAGTTCTCTGAGAAACAAAATTTTGAATGTCTTCTTTCGAAATAGCTGGTTGGTATAAAGAGTCTTCCTCTTCATCTGATGATACTTCCGCAACTGTGACTCGACAACAATGCTGCTTTTCCATGTTGATGGAGATGGTCTGACCAGAATCAGTCTCGAGAGAGACTTCTTTCGTCTTACAATTTAGAAGAACATGATACCGAATAAAAAAGGGAAAACCTAGAATGCAATCTGTTTTCAATTTCTGAATCACATAGACTGGAACCTCGAAAACGTAACCTTGAATCGTGAAATTTAGAATCTGAAAACCCTTGACTTGAAAGGATTCGTCTCCTGCGAAACCTCGTAAGGAAATGTTGGATTTTGGACGAAGTTTAGCCGACGGATAAATCTCCTTGATCCTCCTCCAAACGTCTCCAGACAACAAATTCGTATCCGCTCCAGAATCCAGAATGCAAACTAGAGTTAGACTTCCAACTGAACAACTTAACGTGGGCGAAGGATACGTTAGAAGGATACCTTTTTCCGCATTGGAGTCACACTCCTTCTCGTCGATCACGAAACGAATCGAGAACAGAGGCGTGCCCAATTTTGTTTCCCGATTTTCGGAATCTGCCAGAATATTGAATTTCGAATTTGGAAGGTTAGTATTAAAATCGAACGAGGTTGTTACCAAATTGGAATTTTGACTACTCGCTAACCGATCTTGTTCTTTCTGGGTAGTTGAGGAATCCACATCGCAGTCCACACTCTCCCCTAATGAGGGCTGCGGTATGCATTTCCCAAACTATTCCCGTTCGTTTCTGGTGGCTGAGCCATCGTAGGTACGAATGTCGTATATTGCGGAGGCCATCCAGTGGACATCGCCATGTTCACTCCTGGGGAAGAAGTGGACGTGGGAGCCGCCACTCCCCCTCCAGGAAGTAAATTCGGCGCGTATCCCGGATAGGCTTGCGCTCCTGCTGAATTCATCGCGTTTGGCGCGCATGTCTGAGATGTACCCCGCGGATACCCGTAACTCATCGCTGCTGGATAGTAGCGTTGGTTGTACCCATACGGAGCATTCCGATTTCCATTACTATCTCTTACCCAATTCGGTCTTCCTTGATTGGGCCACGGTCTTCGAGACTGAAAATTCCTTCTTCGACCCCGGTTTCCGGAAAATCGGTCATCTCCTTTGCCATTGGAACTTCCTTCCTTCCTCTTGCTTTCATCTTCCTCCGTCTGAGACGAAGTATCTTTGGTGGCTTGTTTCCCGGACTTTTCTGTCTTTTTGACGACTTTTGCCTGACGTACCTGAAAGCGTCTAAACTTCTTGTCCGTGACCGGTTCACTAGGCTCTGGATGTCCCTCTATCTCAGCTATTTTCACCATAAGATGTTGAATGTTCTTTGGCTCAACAGCCCTCAACAACTTGGCATCACCAGCTGGTAAGCAATCCAAGACTATCTCAATCAGTTCGGTTTCATCCGGGTGTTGTGCCACAGCATAATATTCTGCTACAATTTTCCACGCAAAGTCCGTTAATCGGCTGTACTTCGCTCGATCGTATTTCATCCCCTGAATGAACTTCTTTTGCAACCTTTCCATTCTCGCAGAGAAATAGTGTTCTCGGAACAGACGCACAAAATCCGCATAACTATTAATGTCTTGACATACAGTCTGAAACCATGTCTTGGCCCCAGCTGTTAAGCAACAAGGTACCAAGGTTAGACGTTCGTGTTCTGTTGCCGAAATCACCTTAAAAGTTTGTTCCAAATTTTCTAGAAATGTTCTAGCCAAACCATATTCACCAGAAAATGTGGGTAAGTGATTTAATTCAGAAAGTCTTAAATTTAGAGTTCGCTTGCCAAAGCCTTCCTCGCTTCTACTGGGGTTCACGGGAGAATTGTGGCCAACGACGGGGCTCTTTGCACCCAAGTGATTTTGACCGAAAATGGAATAGTGTTGGTAATTTTGTCCAGAAATTAAGTTGTCTGGCATTGATACCACCGCGTGACCACATATTCCCTCCTGAACTCCAGCACACGAAGGAGTCATGTCTGCTACACTACTAGAGGACACCACATGGTTCAACCGACAACTAGGATTGGAAAATCCTGACACCTGAGGTGAAACTAACAATGGATTCGCCCTCCTGGACAACGCCTGACAACCTATTGTCTCAACACAGGACGTATGTGACTTGTTTGAGTTCAACGTACGGGAAGATAATTCAAAGGGAAGGACATTTGTGCCGTGAATGTTGGTCGGCTGACAGACAGAGACAGTCACCGTGGGAATAGTACGAGTCTCCCCAACTGAAGAGACCGGTACATCCACTTGGATGTCCGACTCGGTCCCGTCAGACTCGATTTCATCACCGACAACAAAGTCTCGCGCTCGTTTACGACTACACCGTTTATCTTTTCTTTGGTTTTGTTTTCCCTCTAACGTCTGAATCCTGGCTTCAAGTGCCTGACACGACCTTCGGGTACTTAGCTCGAGATGTGAGAACTCCTTAGTCAAGTCATCACATCGTCGATTCTGCGCTTCAACCGATAACCGGAGACCTTCCTCAACGGCATCCACCCGCGCGTCTATTTTACTCTGATAGTTCCCAACAGAGGTATATAAATCGCGAACTTCCGACCTAACAGCCTCTACGTCTTCGTTCACATGGGCTACTTTTTCATTAATTGTTTGTAACAATTCAAATTTTACATTATCGAATTTTTCATTCATTGCCTGAAAATTACTATTAATGTCCTGGAATTTCCCGTCAACCTTTTCGAATTTTTCATTTAGGGTTACAGTTAAAGTTTGACTGAAGCGTTCCATCATGGCCGCAAAGTCCGTTAATTGCACATTTGGACCGGAAGCTACGTTTCCTCGACTTCCTTCCTCCTTATCAGAATCATTCGGGCTACCCCGCGTTACACGTTCGCCTTCATCACTCTCAGTTTCCGGAGATTTCGGCAGTGGCAACACTGTCACCTGCTTCGCCAGGCAAGGCTTACATAACCACGGCTCACTGCTTTTGTCTAACTCCTGCACTTGTTCCTCTGACAAACCATAACACTGGGCATGTACCCATCTAAAACAACCGTCACAATAAACACTAAACCCTGCAATTTCATCAGAACAGCATATGTATTCACTCGGATGACGAGATTCGTTACTTGATCTGCTACCCACAGACATTTCCACTTTCATGAAGGTTGTTTCCCACAACATCACGCACATACAGATTCAGAAGTGACCATGTTTCATTCAATGTAGCGATTGTCGTAATGATCCCCATTACAAATACTCTGCTGTGATCGTTTGTTTTCCTTAGCGCTCGCGTAGGATTGAAACAACAGAAATCCTGGATAAGGGGTCGCCATTTTTACTATATTTAAAAAAAATATATATATATATATATATATAAATAATAATAATAAAATGAATTGACTCAATTTGTGTTTTCTGTGTTTTGTATGATGTTCCCTTTCCTTGAGATGACATGCTATGTTGAATGTATCACCGACTAGTGACACCGAACCTACTGGGCCCGTATGGGCTCGCCATCAGCAGTCACTGATACACTCACCAAGCCAATCATCTACGGAAAATAGAACTCAAATTTGGCCCGAAATATAAAGCTTCCAAACTCTCTTCCATCTCGACTCACAGTCCGATATCCAGGCCTGCAGCTCATCATCCACATCCCATCCGGAAATAGGCTGTGAACCACGACTACAGACACAGGACACCGACCTCCGAGTGGAGCTGGCACTGAGCACAAAGAAGATCTTGATGTTGTCTGTGAAAGCCCTATCTGAATTTAAAAAAAAAAAATCTTGAAACAGAATTTTGTAAATAAAAAAAAAAAATCCAAACTGAGATTTTGATCGAAACTGATAAAATGAGAAATTTCTACAGATTCGGTTGTTTTCAACTCGGTCACACTAAGGAAAGTCTTTTCCCTGAATTTCACAGCTATTTCATTTCCCCAGTAAACTTATTCTGTACATACTGCTCTCTATTCTGATCATGCTTCGCATGCATCCCAAAACATCGACTACATATTTCTATGACTTCTTAAAATTATAAGCTAATTAGATTTAGTATTCGAAAAGAAAGATACGTTCACGGCTAGTAAGTTTTATTCTTTAAAATATTCATGAAGGTATTATTGGACAAGATATTCGATAACAGGAAAATATTTTACATTGAACTGACATACCCATCTAAATAAAATTAATAAAATCGATTTCTATACTTTTCAGAGCCGAAACATTCTTTACTTTTGCTCATATTCTCAAAATATTCATATTCCTTAATATTCATTTAATATTCTTGTCTTCTAGAACATTGACGTTGTATCGACACGCAAAAACAAAACAAAAGGACACAATAGAAAAATACAAAACACTACTGAAAATAATAACTTCACTGCCTACATGTTGTGGTTAGCTTATTTTTGCTTCTGTTTACATTTTCTTTGGTGCTTACACTCCTCTGTGCGTCGAGATTGTGGTCGGCGTAGAGGATTTACGCTCTTCGCGACCTCTCTTCAGCTCGGACCCACATGACAATCTAGCACAGGCAAAACATTCATGTACATATTGACATCACACTTAAACCTAAAGTCCTAATCTAACTATATTAACTTAACCTAAACAAGCATATATTTATTAAAAAAAAAAAAAAATCACACATATATTTCATAAAGCACCACACTTATTTTGCATTTATATTTTGTTTCGTATCCGCTACCACTTTCCTACCGAAGACGCAGTGGTCAATTTTGCATCAGTGTCGCTCTGAATGTATATTGAGATTATTAAAAAAAAAAAAAAAAAAAAAAGGCATTTACTAGTAATTATTAAGAAAACTGCAATTTCTAACTTGATGGGTATCAGAATTTTTTAAAATATTACGTAGGTTTAGCCTATTAATGAAAGTTTTCAGTTATCGGTACGCAAAACGCATGTACCCTTGCACTTGACAGTAGCCGTGAATCTGACACTTGTTTACATCTTCAACATTCGTAATTATTCTATTTCAAAACCAAAGAAAACATGCCAAAATAACTAAAAGTTGAATTTTGAGCAGAATTACCGGAATGAATACTTTCTAGACTTTGGGGAATCTAAAACATCTTTTATCACTGGGGAAAATGTGTGTGTAGTACACACATTTTTCTTGAGATTACAACAATCGCTCTGTGCTGAGATTCCAGCTTTCTTTCCCCCCCCCCCCCCCATCGAATGAAAACACGATGTCACATTGCCTGAATCTACATGTGTGCGGCGTTGAGGGAAACTTTACGAACTTAAAGCTTCATATTACGAATATTACACGTACACCAGAAAATATTCACACATGTTTGTCAGAACAAGGAAAATTTTGACGCCAAATACCTGGATTGAGTTTCACTTTCACTATTCCTTACTTACTTGAATCCTCTTCTTACACAGACTGAACGGATATATTAATAACAAAAAAAAAAGGTTCCTGACGACTTTTCCACCCGAGATTCCTGGGAACCTCGGAAATCGTGGTCTCAAAACAGTTTTAGGATACTAACTCCTACAGCACCTATCCAGACAAAACCATCGAGCGTGGCTTGACTTCTTCCTCGATGTCTGCACCACTACTCAACGTTCTCTCTCCTTCACCGTCTCCTCTGGCTTCTCTTAGGCTCTCTGGCTGATTGAGAACGCAAAATTTGCTAAGGAGCTCATTCCATACCACTAGGCATCTACATGCTAATATCCATTATGTTATACCAAATCACTTCACAATTGGACTATTTTCTGGATTAATAAACTGTTGAAAACACCAAACACCGTACGTTTATCTCCTATGACAATTTCCAATATTCGCCAGAACGAAGAATTTAACACAATTTAACGTGATCACAAATTATTCCACTTTTCTGCAGACGCTAAACGCTGCACGTCTGACTCTTGAAATGGCTGACGCCGTAAGACAAAGAGTTACAAGAAGATGATCCCTAATTGGAAGATAATCATGACGTAATGATCGGATGATAGGCTTCTGTGTGAAGATCAAAGAAAACCGAAATCTCAGCCGCAGCTGTGATTGTGGATTATCCAATCAGATAATTTTACTTCGAAACAAAGAGATGCACCAAGAAGAAATTATGGCTGACTTTATTAATTTGGAATTTTGAAGAAGATTTTACGAAATAAATTTTTTAGCTTTCTTGTGAAGATTCCCTATGCCGAAATATGAATAGAAATAAACTGAAAACCATTGAAAAAGCTGAAATATACACTTATTTGTCTAAAATAATAATATATTCATGAATAAATGCGTAAAATATATAAAATACAATTAATAATCATGTAATCTTCATATAACATCTATCGAAACGCTCTGTTGTACTAAAATTACGCAAAATTCTCGATCTACGGTTTTCTACTATAAAATAAAAGTTTCTCTTAACATTCTAAATAAATTTTAAAATTTTCCTACCAACATACAAGGTGCTCAAAAGCATCGGGCCATGTTACGTTATGCTGGGCATAAGGTAACAACATTGAGAAAACATCACGCCATACAAACCATTCCTTCACGTGGTTATGTACGTCACTGTATATAGATTAAAGTAGTAATTGCATGCTTGCCCGTCAAACTCAGTACGACCACACATTTATAAAACCTGTAGCAGTGACACGTGTACATCACGCGAAGGATTGATTTGTGATGCCATACAATGTGTGAAGGCTGGGTACGTCTATGATATCCAGCCTGAATTTATCTTTCCTGGGAAAAATATTCAATTAGCACAGTGATTCTTATTTACTTTTAAGTACCCGGAAGCTATGCCAAACAGTTGAATTTCCAGCGAACACTCCATCTTTATCCCGTTCTTTTTCACGTTTCTGTCCTATAGTCATTGCTACTGCCTTAGTTCAGTTTAAATTAGTACTTCATGAAATTTGTGTCGCTATTCCCTGGTGTTTCTTGGAAAGTTTCAATAGACACCATGAATTATTTAATGATTTAATTCAAACCCAAAATTAATATTTTTTGACAAAGCATTTGTTAATTTTAACTAGTGTTCATTCATTTATTTTTCAAATGTAAACCAAACCAACCCATGCCGTACACTAGCTAGACCTATATTCTGACATTCGTGCAGTGGCAAAATCTAAGCGTATTTCCCAAGAACGCCGATATTCTTGATACATTACCTAAGGGCACTGCAAAAAGACCTAATACACCAACAACGAACCTATTAGGTTTCTAGGTCGCTAACAAAATTACTTACAGTCCTTGACGGATCATCTTTTGAAGAGATGGTGGCAAGATTTGAGCTAGTTGCATCTGGATAGTGTTTTGGAGGTCCCGAAAGATCGCAATTTGAATAGAACGGGCTGTACCGTAAGTGAAACAAGTGGGGGATTTACCCCAGACCCCACGCTATACAGGAGCGATGCCATAAGACGCCACTGGCTGTTTAAGCAAACCTTTTTCTGATACATTCTTGGAAATAAAAATATAAATGAACCATTATTTTGTAAGGCACTTCTACAAGTGTTACCACTATATATTTGAGCTGATTTTGAGTTTAACGTCCCGTTTCGCAGCGACGCTATATAAGACGTGAACCCACTAATTAACGTGGAATCCGAACCACACAAGCTCCCACTGGGAATCGAACCACGCCAAACGCGCGTACGCTAACTGCTTAGCCACGAAAGAGCTCGTCATATTTATTTGCCTGTTCATTAGCTTACATTATAAGGATATTCCGCAATTACCCTTTACAGTTGTCAGATATGGATACATTCTCTATATGCTATCAGTAAGGCAAGTTTCAACAGAGTAATAACTTTTTCTATCAATAATTGTAAAAGTATTTCGGAATAAATGTGTATCGATAATGTCCTTATACTCTGTCGGCAATTTGTTATACAACTTCATACAATTCATATAGTCAGTTTTACTAAAATTTGCATAGTTCTGCTGGATGATATACATATTACAATTGAGTGGTGTTATGAGACAACCCTTCAACTCACAACGAGCCAGTTTTGAGGAAATCGCAGTTATAGGTTTCTCGACCCCGTAAGATATTACCGTATGTGGGTTGACTTTTCTCTTCATAGATGACAGATCGATCGCAAATGCGTTACCAGGACTTTTTAAGATGTTCCTTACATGTTCGAACCCTCCAGCAGGGTTAACTAATTTTTTTTTTTTTTTCTTTCTTTTTTTTTTTTTTTAATTTTGTGCGTTGACTGGTTGTTGCATAACACTGCCCAATTCTACCTAGTATTGTATGAGTGAATCGTATTTGCTAATGTAGGCCTAGATAGATTCTTGAGTTCGATTACATACATATTCAAATATACTGGTAGTTATTGGTGCAGTCCCCCTCAGGGTGGTGGATCCGACCATATATATATATATAATGTGTGTGTGCATTACATAGTATTTTGACTCAGTTTCCTGCCCAACGTTACGCTACATCTTAGGAATTTACAATTGTGTCACTTTTGAACAAAGAGACGATTATCCTTGTTTCCCCTACGAAGTTAATCACACTAACTCTCCTGATTCATCTAAAGAACCGATTACCGGCTGATTGCAAAGTGGAATTATAATTTTGAGCTGAAGAATTTCATCAAGCTCTAAATCAAACTTGGCCGATAAAACAGTAATGGAGTTGTCGCAAATTGAAATGATCACAAATCGCACGGAATCAATAAAAATATATCCACAGAAAGCTATATTTGTCCATATATCCACATTCGTGCTTACTTCTATTTTGTAGTTGACCATTCATTACAACAGTTATTACTTAATCTGTTGATGATTTCACTGTGGCAAAAGAAAAACAAAAACCTTACTTCTAGTTTTGTCTCGTCTCATGGAGAACACTATCTGAACGAAATAGTTATCACTCCATATAGTGACTTCCTGGCACATGTTCGTGCATATTTTGCATGAATAATCAAACTTATGGCCATATAAATTTAACAGTTTCGAAACTTTACGTGATTTCGTACCTGAAAAGAAGAAAAAAGCTTTCTACAAGTAAGAAATAACCGGCCATCGAACAAAAAAAGCTCTCAGACGCATGTGGCGAGAAAAAATGAAGAACTTAAATTTTACGAAATTAAATACAGATCCATCACTCACAGTGTCATCAATGCAATTTACCAGACACGGAATGCGTGAACATATATCGTGCACCAGCCACTGTTAGCAGATAAATGAAAGTGAAAAGCTTTAATCATCTATCTTCCCAGAAGGATATCACTACGAAGTGAAGTGAACAGAAGACAATGTGTTAACTCACGACGTGTAACAATGCGTGTCCCAAAGGTAATGGACCTAGAAGCAAGAAAATGTCGAAAGTAGTGAAATACAGGGTGGCCCAAATGTAGGTATACAGTCCCGTACTGATCAACTGTTTTTTATTATTATTATTATTTCTTATTGTTATCAATCAGATAAATTTAGCTTATTATTTGTTCTTAATGTATTTTTACTGATATCTTAAGCTCGGAAAATCCGAAGCAAAGAAACCTATAAGCTAGAATGTTATACTTGATCAACGCAGGGGTGTATATCTACTTTTGGGCACCCTGTATATTCCTCAGGAAATACTAAAGTACAAGGTAAGTTTGGCTTTTCGTATATTCTTTTGTTTACCCACATTGTGTACGTCGAACGTAGAAAATAGCTGTAATACTGTACAAGTGTCAAATTAGAAACTATAATGAAGAAAGTCTTTGGCGTTACCCGCCTCTATTTGCCTCCGCCCGATACACTAACCCGCGCTCACGCTGAGCCACCATGCGACATCTATGCAGTGATTAGAGATTAGAATTCCATTGTGTGGTGTAACTCATGTTTACAAGAGCACTATAAAGCACTCCCTATTATAGAATTATGTTAAATTCTTAGAGGGGATTAGGGGGTTATCCCTATCAAATACCTGGCCCTGGGATATCAAAAATTACAAAGCGCATACGAAAATACTTCTTTCTTGAATTAGGTTGCCACACACAAGGAGGATTCTTGTATTCATGAAATATGATCTTTTATCAGGAAATGCACTCTTAGTGCCTTCGAAAGGTTTAAGAGAAGAATCGCATTATTGGGTTCACATGGACTTTATAGGACGATAAAACACTATAGCGCATAAAACACGAATTAACTTAAAAAAACACAAATCAACTTGCGCTAAGGGGACACGAGGGATAGCAAGATGATGTCTGTAGGGTGCGTAGGGAAAAAACACTTTACATGGCGCAAAAACACTGCCTTGTGTGGGGCACAGCTTTGCGACACTTCGACGATACCTTTGCAAACTGCCATCAGATAGCACTTCACTTGATCATTTCTTTGTTACGGAATACTACGTGGTAAAAAATAAATAAATAAATAAATACGTATTTCTACCTTATTACATATGAGAAAATTAAAAATCCCTATATATTTTGATTACTTGTACAAAAATGAAATAAAATCTAAGTTTTACGTCTTACGTTTATTCCGGTTACGCTAAAGGAGATGGTGATAAGAAATTAATGAAATGGTTGAATGAAGAAAGTGGGAAAATCCGAAGAAAACATACCATTTCAAATCGTCCAGGCAAACCACAATTGGACCCCATCATAGTCTCAGATTTCATTTATTTATTTATTTATTTATTTTTTATATGGGATCTACATGCAATATTATTAGACCCATATTTTATCTTTTTGCTGAAAAAATATTTTCCTTCGATATACAGCCTTCCAAAATGGCTGCCCTCCTCTCGGATTGCTCTAAAAACTGAAAAACATGTCAAATTAAAAATTTTATTGTAGAGAAACGAGTGTACTTAGTAACAATCGCAAAAGCAGGAAGACTATAAAGTTGTATGTTTCGGTGGAGGGCCAAAATTCGTCTATTGGTCCAATAGGAATCGCGCAATTTACTCGCAATGTTGCCAACTTTGGTGAAATTTTTGCTAACTTCAAACATATTTTTTCTGTCCTCACGAGCAATATCAACCATCTGCTTCTAGCATCGAAATCTACTCCATAAGGCCTCTTGAAAATATAAAGGACTCACGTTTCTGATTATTACATCCCACGTTATAGCATCATGAAAAGCTGAAAATTTCAATAAGACGCCAGGTTTGGACGCCATTTTCTCAAAAAACCCACCTTTTAAAAATCTGAATTTTTTTACATGTATTGGAGAAGTACCTAACTATTTAATATCCGTTAACCGTTCCTGCGGCTGCAGCCCCTAACATTCGCAATTGATTATTGAAATTTCGATTTTTGTACTTGAAATGTAAATATTTCCTATGAACATTTAGATCCTATACACAAGGCGAATAGAAAGGGAGTATGAAGATTTTGAGAGATGAATCCTGACATCAAATCCAGTAGAAAAGTTCCTATAAACATGAGTCGAATTCCGCTTCGTTTTCGAGTTACAAGGTTTCCAACTCGGGACCCAAAATCGGCTCGTGACAATGGAAAATAAAATATAAATTTCGCGTTAAATCAGAAACTATGTGTTAAAGTTATGATGAAGTTCAGAAAGTTGACTTGCATCAATATGATAATTTTTTACGTACGTTGCAATTCGGCTGACAGTGTTGCCAACTTGGTAGAACTTTTATTTGTTTCCAAATGACACTACGTGGTTTATATTTGATATTTGGTATTCATTAATGATTGTAAACATCACATGAAGCACAATTTTACCCACATCACCATAGATTTCGAAAACTTACATGTATGTCATTAAAAGGTTTATCTCGTGCGTTATTGATAGTTTGCAACATTACGTGTGAATTTCATGTGTGTAATGTTTGCCATGATTAGTAAACCAAAATGTCGAATAAAAACTACGTCTGTGTAAGTTGTCATAATAATAACAATAATAATGAAAAATATCTTTTATTATTGCAAAACCTCTCGTAACTGCACGCATCAAGTTCGAACTTGTTCAAGAAGTTCTGCTGCAACCACGAGAGTTTATTATGTGATTCAGTGTCGTGAACATCTTCCTAGTGTTCTCTAGAACCATGAAAATTGTTTTCACTGGTAACATAATATTGTAGTGCACTAGTTACAGTGTTAGTGTGAATAACAATGGAGAGGTCCTATTACAGTAAGGACCGTATTAAATGTGTTGATTATTTTAAAAGGCATAAGATAATTGTGTACAGAAAGAATTCATGACAAAAATTTTATCTTGCGGTAAAATATATGTATTGCGTACAGCGCGTCTGCCAAAACGTAGTAATAGGAGAGGATGATTATTTGTGTAAAGGGTGCTTTGAATATTTACCGTGAACGACGTGAATGTCTGAGATATTGGTAACTACGAAAGAAGGTGTGAATATTAAATTATGCACCAGCAAGATAAAGAATTTGTTCCTCTGAATGTAGATTTGGAAACCATTAACCAGACAGTTAGCATGCTGAACATGAATGTGTCGCCATTAAAAACAGCAGTTATCGGTGAAACCTAGACTACGGTGAAGGATTTACCTCTCAAAATTTTTCATACTGCCTTTCAAATCGCCTTGTGTACAGGACACAAATAATCATCCTCCCCTAATAGTACGTTTGGGCAGACACGCTGTACGCAATCCATATATTTTACCGCAAGATAAATTTTTGTCTAGAATTCTATCTGTGCACAATCCTCTTATGGCTTTTAGAATAATCAACATATTTAATACGGTCCTTACTGTAATAGGACTTCCCCATTGTTATTCACACAAACACAACTAGTGGACTACAGTGTCATGCTACCAGTGAAAATTTTCATGGTTCCAGAGAACACAAGGAGATGTTCACGACACCGAATCACACAAACTATCAATAACGCACGATATAAAAACTTTTAATGAAATACATATAAGATTTCGAAAATTGTGGTGATGTAGGGAAAATTGTGCTTCATGAGATGTTTACAATCATTAATGAATACAAAATATTAAAAAAAAGAAAAATTAAAATAAAATAAAATAAAAAAAATCCACAGTGACATTTAGAAACAAAAGTTCTACCAAGTTGGCAGCACTGCCAACCGAATCGCAACGTCCGTAAAAATTATATTGATACAAATCAACTTTCTGAACTTTATCAAAGCTTTAACATATAGTTTCTGATTTAACGCGAAATATATATTTTCCATTGTCACGAGCCGATTTTGGGTTCCGAGTTGGAAACCCTGTAACTCGAAAACGAAGCGGAATTCGACTCTTGTTTATAGGAACTTTTCTACTGGATTTGATGTCAGGATTCATCTCTCAAAATCTTCATACTCCCTTTCAATTCGCCTTATGTATAGGATTTAAATGTTCATAGGAAATATTTACATTCCAAGTACAAAAATCGAAATTTCAATAATCAATTGCGAATGTTAGGGGCTGCAGCCGCAGGAACGGTTAACGGATATTAAATAGTTAGGTACTTCTCCAATACATGTAAAAAATTCAGATTTTTAAAAGGTGGGGTTTTTGAGAAAATGACCTCCAAACATGGCGTCTTACTGAAATTTTCAGCTTTTTATCATGCTATAACGTGGAATGTAATAATCAGAAACGGAAGTCCTTTACATTTTCAAGAGACCGTATGGAGTAGATTTGGATGCTAGAAGCAGATGGTTGATATTTCTCGTGAGGACAGAAAAAAAATGTTTGAAGTTAGCAAAAATTTCACCAAAGTTGGCAACATTGCGAGTAAATTGCGCGATTCCTATTGGACCAATAGACGAATTTTGGCCCTCCACTGAAACATACAACTTTATAGTCTTCCTGCTTTTGCGATTATGTTACTAACTACACTCTTTTCTCTACAATAAAATTTTTAATTTGACATGTTTTTTCAATTTTTAGAGCAATCCGAGAGGGTAGCCATTTTGGAAGGCTGTATATCGAAGGAAAAATTTTTTTTCAGCAAAAATAAAAAATGTGTCTAATAATTTTGCATGTAGTTTCTTATTTTAAAAATGTAAATCTGAGACAGTCGTGTGGACTACCCTGGACGATTTGAAATTGAATCACTCCGCTTATATTTCTGTATTTCCTTTCTCAACTGCAGCATACAAGTCATAAAATAAACTAAACACTTCCATATTATGCTCTAGTGTGTTTACCTAATATTGCATCAATGGTGTATGTTTAGTACAAGGGGTCCAGAAGAACGTAAAAAACACAAAATTTACAGGAGAATTGAGTGATGCAAGTACTTAGACGTAACATAACGTAACCAAATCTAACCTAATCTAACAAACTAACGTAAGCTAACCTGAACTAACCTAAACTAACGTAATATTAGTAGAAATAAGCGAAATTCAATCATTTTTTGGCAAATTATGCGGGATCCCTACACGAATATAACATACTAAACTAACCTAACGTAACCTGAACTAGCCTAACCTAACTTAAACTAACCAACCCTACCCTAAACTAACCGAATGTGAACAGAAATTATCAAAATTGTAACATTTTTTAGAGAAAAGAGCTGGACTCCTTCTGCTAAACATAGGCCTTCTTTTTTTATACTCTCATGCTGACATTTCGCTTGATTCTATTTATTTCTATATAAAATTTATATCTTGGGGCCACCATCTACGGAAGTGCATCTAAAGCTTGGAATCCATATCATCCTATCAGAAACAATTTTTAAAGGCATTACTAGTTGATTTTGCGAAGAAGTAAATAAGCAATCACTTTATGCATGGATCCAGATAGGAAACCTGCACCGAAATGAGGTTCAATTTCAAATGTAAGTACACGTGATTCGGAATCTATATTACCCTAAGTGTAAAATTTTATCTTACTTAACTAAAAATAGATTTTAGATTTCATACGAACTTGACACTCACCTCTACAGTAGGTTATATTTCTTACATCTCTATTCATCCTTCTCCTTAGGTTTACGGTAGTATACAGCAGCTAGAAAAATAGCTAAACTCAGTCCTGTTCCAACAGTAAAATTTGCCAGCAAGTAGACGTCCGCCGAATCCATGTAAATGGTGAAGATTCGAGTAAAATTTGTGTACACAGATAGTCCCCAAGTAATAAGACTAACAGCTGATGAATCCTTAGTCTTCAAAATTTCCTTCAGGTGCATTATTTTACTTGAAGCAGACACTGGTGTGGTAAACGGTATTAGCATAGTCAAAATAATGGCTGGTATTACGCCAGAACCAAATCCTGCCATAACAGCTAGATATAATCCAAAGCCACCTATGCTATAAATATTTAACATACCGTTGTACTTTAACACCAGGAAAATAGTTGCAATCTCTTGAACTGCCAATATTGGGTATTCCATATACACCATTATTGAATACCGGTTTACGAAGTTGTAACTCATAGTGATGGAGTAACTGAGCAAACCCAATAACAGGCCAGTAAGGCTAACTCCCTTTGCACTTCTTTGCTTTTGAATGTTTAAAATTTGCGGAATTTTTTGAAACAAGCACAATAATATGGTGGATACATTACAAAATTCGAATAAAAGAGCCATAGGTAGGCTCATACTAGTTTGAGCACTAGTACCTTCCTTTTCCACTTCAACCTCCATTTTTTCCAACGTCAGATGTCAACTTCCTCCACCAACAACACTCCACCGAAAAATAATTCAGCTGGCCTATCCCAGGACGAACAAAAATTGTCCCAGGAAAGCCAGCTGGCCGGGTCAGAACAGGTGACTATTTTCGTTTGTCATTTTTTATATTTGAAAACTTTACCAACCATCTTGCCTCTCAGAGCTCGTGCATTTCACATAGCATGACTATTAGCTTCATTCCATGTAGGTTTCAGATAATAAAACCAAAATATTCGTTCTAGATTGCGACAATCGCTAAAACACAATCATTCGCTCTAGCTTTTGTGTTGGGTTACCGTCCTCAATTTTTTCCAATAATGATGCGGAATGATCAAAGGATGTTTAAGGAATAAAATAACAGTAAACGAGATATCTAATTCGTGACCTATAGCGTCATTCCGCACGCGCTCTTAAAAACTGCGGAGCTTAATGTAATAATCAATTATAAATGTTATGGCTATTATTGCAACCTAAACTGTAGAGTTTCCGTTCCGTTTACTAAACTGTTAGAGAATGGGGCGGACAATGTTTAGTAGAAGGAGTCCAACATTTTTGCAAATAATAATAATAATAATAATAATAATAATAATAATAATAATAATAATAATAATAATAATAATAATAATAATAATAATAATAAAAGTTACAATTTCTGTATTTCCGTTTATATTAGGTTAGCTTAGGTCAGTGTAGGTTAGGTGTGGTAAGTTTAGCTTAGGTTGGTTTAGTTTATGTTAGTGCAGGAGTCCAGCATAATTTTCGAATAAATGATAGAATTTCGTTTACTTCTATTATTATTAGGTTAGGTTAGGTTAGATTTGGTTATATTGTGTTATATTTAAGTACTTGGATCTCCCATTTCTCGTATAAATTTTGTATTTTTTACGTACTTCTAGACTCCTTCTGCTAAACATTTACCAATGAGGGCCTTAATCGCATATTCTGATGACAAACAATTCTTCACTTTTGTTTTGTTTTGTAATTGATAGATAATTAATGTATTACTTTCCTTGGTTACGAATTCATGTATTATTTTTCATGGTTACGTTTAAAAAGCCATAAGGTTCTATGTAGAGTCGTTTTTAGGGCTGTAATTAGGATATGATCAACGTCTGATTATAACTTCTGTAATCAGAAACATGTTAGTAAAGATCAGTGTTTCTTCCAGATATGTTTTTGGGGAGAACTGCATTCCCGGAGTAGACCAAAATCATACGTCTATAATATGATAATAAATTGAATAGCGCCGTGTGAAAATAAAATGTGCACCTCCGAAAAAGTAAGTGTGGCCCCCTGGAACCTTTTTTTTTTTTTTCTGAAAGAAACCCTGGTGAAGATTACGATTTATATAGGAAAAGGGTTTTCCGCAGGGTTGTTTAAACATAACAGAAGAAATCAATGTAAGAAATAAGAGGTTGATCAAAATTTTGTTATGGTTTACAATGAGTTATCACTTCTGTGTTTGCTGCGTAAAAGGTGTTAAGTTCAAAATGTTCTAAACGTTGGAACTAAAAAAACCTTTTTATAATACTTTGTGGGGAACAATATGCAGATACTTAAAACACTCAACATTTCACCAGCAGTGTAAAGAGCTTAATAAACTTTGTTTTTTAAGACTTCACACAAGCAGAAAATTTTCAATTCCAATCTTTCTCACATGACTACGATTTATTATTTTTGGCCTTATCTTTTATGCAGCAAACACAGAGCTATATTATATGCGATATTCATTTTAATTTTTAGCACTATGTTATTAAATTGTATCAGTATCATTCACTACGGCATATTTGTTTAAAAGTACATACTTCTATTTGTAAAAATATGTTTTGCTCTTTATCCATGTTTTGCTCTTTTGCTATTTTTAAAACTTGTTTCTGAAATAACAACATTGTTTCATTTTTCAAATTACATTATAATTTAGAACTACACGATATACTTTATAAAGGAGTAAAATGTGACCATTTTTTATATTCGTTTAAGTGTTTAACAAACACCTTAGGGGACACAAAACTTCGCACATGAGATTGGCTAGCGACTATAGTACAGACATATTGCTAAGAAGGTAAAACGGAGGAAAAGCTATTTCTGTAACGACAATTAAAATCATACATTCTAAGTTATTAGTTTTCCATTAATATTTAGAATAGTTTTAAACTAAATCTATGCCGTATTCTGCCTTTTGTGTCTTATAAAAATGTAAAATTATTAACCGTTTTCGAGAAAATTACGAAAATATAATAAAATGTTATATTTAATTCTACTCTTTCCGATTATCAGGGAAAACAGGACAGATTTCGCGAAAAGTACAAGAACACAAAATTGTAGAACATAATTTTGGTCTTTACAAGTGAAAAGAGATTATCAAAATCGGTCCATAAATGGCCAAGTTATGAGCGTTTAAAGGTCATAATCCGCCATCTTGAATCCAATATGGCGACTAAATAACCATGAACCAGATCATGTGACCAGAAAGAAATTTTCTTTCTTTTAATTGGGTAATAACACCCAGCAGTCAAAATGAGGGGACATATAACTGCACACGTGACATGGGCTAGCGCCTGGACTATTAAGAAAATAAAATTTTACCCGCATTTCTCAACTTACACCGACAGTGGTCGAATTTTACTATAACTTCTAGTTTCAATATTTATCTCCATATAGGAAAAATGATAACAGATAGCAAAACAAGCAGATTTTTGAAATTTATTCGGCATCCCAACAATAGGTTCCGCTTTATCTTTAACCCTCTATTCAAACCGAAAGTGATAAATATTAACCAGTTCCGGTTTTAACGTTGATCACCATAGAACATAAACAATAATAGATAGCAGTGACAAGAGATTTATGGGAATTGATTCTCTCAAGAAAACATAATCTTCATCCTCACCTCTCCACTAAAACCAGAAATGGTACAATTTTACTAGCACTTCCGGTTTCATTATTGATATGCAAGAGCAAAAACTGTAAGAAATTGCGAGAAGCAGTTTTCTGCAATTGATTAAACGTTCGAAGAATATTGTAAAATTCTGTTGAAGTAGGTAAAAGGGAGAGCAATTATACACGGGAATCGCGGTTTCTCCCACTACCAGTTTTATTACAAAACTTCCTGATATAATACAGTTTTAATAAATAAGTAGAACGTTTTACTAAAATTTAGGAAAAGTAGGTTTCCCTAGACCGGATAGCCAAGGGAAGGATTCTCAATGCTCTACTACAAGCAAAGAGAGTTTGGAGCCCCACAGAATTCCACAACAAACTAAGCGGAAAAAGGAGAAGCACGAAGCCTGCTACTGACTGGGTGGTTTTGTGGTAAGGAATCTCTCAGAGTTCCACTGCAAGCTATGAGAGGGGCTAAGTTCCGAATAGAGCTCCACTGGAAGCTAAGTAGGCAAGAGACCTCAGCCAGAACTTCACAAGTTAGGAGGTTTGGATTAGGTTAAGGTTCTATCAAAACTCCATTGCAAGCTAGGAGAAGGGACTGTACAAGCGAAAAACTGACTGATGCAAGTTGCCGTGACCCTTTGCATTTAATAGCTGCTTCTGTGTAGCGGTGGCGCTAGTGATTCTCCTCCATCACATAATGAATGGTGACGCTGATGTTCTGCCGTTTGCTTCTGGTAGTATGTCGTAGTAAATGAACGTGTTATTGTTTAAAATAGAATTATGCGCGGGATATTACAATATATTCCATCTCTGATTTTATTCCTCTAGTGAAACTGAAGTTGTAGAAATCTAGCACTACTTCCGGTTTGAATATTAATCTTCATACAGCAAAAACAGTAAAAGAATTTTTGATATGGTTTCATCATCCCAGGAATAAGTTCCATCTCCTACCTTATTCCTGTATTACAACTGAAGTTCCAGATCTACTAACATCAGTTTCAGTCTGCAGTTGGCAGTTTGGAAGCCTATTGTAGTTTCACAAAGTGGAACGAAACTCATTTTCCAAGCATGTATTTCATAATGTACAAATTCTAGGAGGGATTTGTTTTTACTGTATTTGTTTTCCTTAATTACGAATGTAGTTAACCTTTATAATTTCTCAAAATAGTACAGAGGTTCTTCATGGCTAAGTGGTTGATGTACGTGTCTTTGGCGTGGGAGACTCGGATTCGATTCCCAGTGGGAGCTAATGTGGTTCGACTTCCACGTTAATCAGTAGGTTCGCGTCTCATATAGCTTCACTGCTGAAAAGAGACGCTAAATACAAACTCAACTCATTATTGTAGTGCATATTTTAATTTTAAAGAAAGGAAACAACATTAATACAGTGAAACCTCTACTAACGGACACCTCTTTAAAGCGGACACCTCCCATAACGGACATATTTTGTAATCCCCAAACACCGTAATAGGAAAAAACATATTGGCAAACCTCTCTAAAGCGGACACTCTCTAGTACGGACACGGACAGTCTTTCTTGTCTATTATAGGTATTATTTACCTTTTATTACGGACACTTTCTCTAAAAACAAGTTGAAAAGTAGAGTATAAATACAGTTTTAGTAATTCATACTATGTCACCAAGGAAGAACATGAGGGTGTGACATTTTGCCTCCTCAACTAACTGTTCAGCAACCCTGAGGAAGGGTCTCTGTTTCACAACACCCTTATATCCTTTGCTTGTATTCCACTCCCACCTAACCTGCTTCAGAAACAAAAGTGATTGACAGTTGCCCACTGTTTGGAATGACACATCATTCTACTGTCTGGCTGGAATCTCTAACCAAGCAGAAGACAAGTTTGGTATTTTTACCACGGGTACGCATATTGTCTTTTAAAAAAGTCATTACTGGACTGTAATTAACTCTCAAATTAAAGCAACACACCGAAAACGTAGTAAGTAGCAATAAATGTAAAATGCAGAGAACTATAACATCTTATTCCCATGTTGTGCCTCGAACATAGGGAATTGGATGACGCAAGCTAATGCAGGTACAGCAACATTTTGGTAATATTCATAAATATGTGATTCATGCAAAAATATTTTTTCTAATTGCATATTACCTTGTTTATTAATTTACGTAAGAAAATATTGAAACCTCTGTAAGGCGGACACCTCTCTATAGCAGCCAATTTTTGATTCCCCACGGCTGTCTGCTTTAGAGAGGTTTCACTGTATATAGATTGTTATTATATAGATTGTTATTTGAGTTTAACTACATTTCATCTAAAACTTGAAATACTGTTCTGTCGTTCACAATCAAATTCGTATTATCATAAGTAACCTTATATTATAATAATCTTTTGTTAAAGTAATTTGGCATTGTTTATTCCCAACGGAAACTTCAATCTTAAATTCATCTCTTTTCATATTTCTATGCTTTATTTTGTTAGCAGTAAATTTTACGAGGCGCAGATTTGATTTTGTTGAAATAAAGCGAGGATTGATACTTGACTGTCGATATATGGATTAAAGTGGAGTAACCATGGTCCATATATTTTTTAATGAATAAAATAGCTAATCTCGACCTCAAGAAGTGACCGCAACCCGGTCAAACAAGAGATCAAAGGTAAACTACATTTTTCCTCACAGAGTGAGGCGCTATTATCAACCCTATAGAGCTAATGATAAAGTACCTGACACCAAGAATGAATCTGTTTGGTTCAATCAAGATACCTTTTGACTTTGGTCTTTGTGTCATCTCTATCTACTTCCAAGCCAATATCTTCCTTTCCACAGTCTCCGCCTGAAAATTTGAGCCCGAGTTTCTCTCAAGAAAACAAAAGTTTGGAAGAGGAGCTAGATTTAATTCCAATGTGGCAAAAGGTTTGAAAAGGCGATATAACTATTCGGGTGAAGAGAATGGCTTTGAAGTAGATGGAGAGGTATATGGAATCCTTCCCCCTTAGGATACCCGTCCAATAAAATGTAATGATAAAAATTCGTAAGGTCACCCCCTTCTCAACCCTACTCCTCACTTGCCACGCTTTCGTTAAAAGTAAAGGAATGAGTGAAATAGATATCGAAGATCAACACCTTCGGCGTTACCGTCTTCAATCCAAATACTATCCATGTTGTCATCTTACAATTCTGGCCTTCTCTACCCAATGATACACCGTTCAGAATAGTTTAATGGCAGTACAAGGTATCCCCCCCCAAAAAAAATGAAGGATTCCCGGATATTGCAGAGGAAAAAGTGAGTCCAATTCATGACATATGGAACGACATCCCAATAATTAACAGATGTTCGTTTGCAGGATATCCATATCTCGAACAGAATCAAGGTGGCAACGAATTTATTGAGCATTGTGCGTAATTGCAGAACTACACTAGCGAATGAGATATAGTGAAGTAAGTGAAATCTTTAGTTTAACGTGCTACGATTATGTCCTATGGACTAAAGGAAACATTGGCTAATGAAAATAGTTGATTATCTATGTAATTGTAGAAGAATGGTTGGAATAAGAATGTGAAAGGAAACAAGTCTCCAACAAACTCATGGACCAGATGCCCATTTTCAATTCATTTAGTAGACTAGGACCAGATGTTCACTTTCAATCCACTTAGACTGGGACCAGATGTTCACTTTCAATTCACTTAGACTGGGACCCAGTGGCGTAGGGAAGCGGGGCCCAGAGGGGCCGCCCCCCCAAAAGAGGTCCGACAATGTACTTTGACGTTTGTAATTTTTTATATATTTTTATGTTTATATATTTTTTTGTTTGTAATGTTTCTATATGTACCTATAACAGCACTTGCCCCCCCCCCCAAACACACATCCTGGCTACGCTACTGCTGGGACCAGATGTTCACTTTCAATTCACTTAGGCTGAGACCAGATGTGAGTGAATTACACTTCACTTCAATTCACTTACCGTGGGACCCTTTACACCAAAAGTCACTGAGCTACCGTATACCTCCGCAATGTAAAAAAATATGGTTGACAATTAATCAACAACAAAAATGCTGTTTCAAAATTCAGATAACGGCTGTATTAAAGAGGTAGACACCTTGGAAATCATGGAGACATTTTCTATATTTCCAGAAGATTGGCGGTACGAGAGACGACTACGAAAATGCAGTGGCAAACTGCCCACAAAACACAATATGAGCTGTAAGAACAAAGATCAGATATGTAGAATGAGTCCATCTCCGCACCACCATGGCGAAAGAATTCCCCTCTGGATAAGCTCCTAAATTGTATTGTAAAGTTACTTACCTGTACCAGAAGAAGTGAAACGAGGAACGTCTCAAAAAGGGTGCTGAAATTGTCTGTCATTGTCCTCATCATACAGGTGACGTCGGCGAATCTGGTGGTGCTGTCAAACATGCCTTCATTTCTGATCACTATGATAGCTGCCATCATGGCACGAGGAATGAGGTCTTCGACTATTGTATATACAAGAGACGTTTCATCTTACTCCCCAGAAATAAATTCAACGGAACAATATTGTTCGCCAGTACGCAGACCCACTCTGGCCAATCCAACGTTTTGCGAATAGATTGCAACGATTATGAAATCAACGTCAAAATGTGCTGATACGCCGTCGTATTGGAATCGCAGTCACTGATCAATTGCTAATAGAACATTCTGATAAAAGCTCTGGGAAGATCACGAAAAAGGTAAGAACTATGGCTACCAACACAGTGATAGGGAGGAAACTTATTACATGTGTTCGTTCTTTGCATCTTTCTAAAGTACATGCTATATTCAACGAACTTAAAAAAGTCCGTTACTGAATTCTCTATGTCTGTCTGTCTGTCTGTTATTTGCGATTTTTTTAAATTTTGAACACTGCATTCGATAGGGCATCAACAACTAACAGAGAAAGTGATTAAATTTTTCGCGTCACTCTTACCGTTTCCGAGATATTGGACAAAAAAAAATGGCCGATTTCCAGAAATTTAAGGACCCATATCTCGGGAACCGTAAGTCATAGAGAAATCATATTGGTGTTGATTAATATCTAAAAGGATGGTAAACATTTTGGTACCAAATAGTAACAGGTGGCCACTGTCCAACTGGCCAGTGGTTTGGCCAGTGGCCACCAGTTAATATTAGTACGAACATTCTATTAGGGATTGATTACCACCAATATCATCTCTCTATGAATTATTATTCCGTGATATTGGCCAAAAATGGCCAATTTCTACATATTTAACGAGCCATAAGTTGTAGAGAGATGATATTGATGTCGATCAATACCTAAGAGGATGGTAAATATTTTGGTACCAAATAGTAATCGGTGGCCACTGTCCAACTGACCAGTGGTTTGGCCAATGGCCAGATCGCTAGTGCCCACCCATTATCGGTACCAAAATGTTTACCATACTCTTAAGTACTGATTAACACGAATATCATCTCTCTATGACTTACTGATCCCGTGATATTGGCCAAAAAATGGCCAATTTCTACATATTTAACGAGCCATAGCTCGGGAGCCATAAGTTGTAGAGAGATGATATTGATGTCGATCAATACCTAAGAGGATGGTAAATATTTTGGTACCAAATAGTAACAGGTGGCCATTGATTAACTGTCTACTGGCCACTGTTCCCCAGATATTGGCCAAAAAGGTTCGAATTTCTAGATATTTAAGCAGCCATATCTCGAGAACTGTGAGTCATAGAGAGACGATATTTTGCTAATTTTTGCGAGAGAGAAGGTGATGCGGATGAAATGATTTACTTTTACATCTAGGAACAATGACAGTTATGCTTCGTGCTCCATATCTCCATTCTTTTTTAATTCATTCTGCCAATGCTCTTGGAGCATTCTCAACTTTGTGTGTGTGTGTGTGTGTGGAGTATGCCTCTCCACTATTCGCCTCGAAAAGTCATAGATATTTCAACAATTCCCGAAGTGTCTTTCTCCTTTAGCAGTTTTTTTTTCGTAGCATCTTTTTTCTGTTTACTTGATTTTCTTCCATGTATAATATCGTCCATTCTTTGTCACCGATTTTTCGTTCGTTACGAGGGAAAACGGCTTCTCAGTGGTAGAGCACCCCTTTACCCACACACACACGGGCTACGCCAAAGTGAGGCAAGCAATTCTGTTCGAGATATTGATTGCCTGCCACAAACATTTGTTAATTGTTGGGACGTTATTCCGAATGTTATCAATCGGATCCACCATTCCTAACTGAATATTCGGGAGCATCTCACTTCCTTTGGGGAATCCCTTGCGCCGCCACTGAACTATTCTGAATGATTCATTTCTTGATAGAGCAGGCTAACAACTCTAAAACGATAACATGTCGGTCCAAGTCTATGGTTGGTATTTTGAAAATATTAAGTTTCAAAGTTCAGCCTGAATCTATGAAACCACGCGATCCTGGGAAATGTTTACTGAATTTTTTTCTTGCTTCTAAACCCTTGTACGATCTTGAGGAACATTCTGTACATATAATCATATGTGTGGATGTGTGGCAAAATGAGGCTCATCTCGTAAATCGAGTCGCCACTGTGCTTCAGGGGGAAAAAATCACGCAATTTTTATTGAGAATTATTATTAAGAGTATACTTTTATCTACTGCTTAAGTATTCCTAATAAAATTGTACTCTTATTTAGCTTTTAACGAATTAATGGAATTGATTTTCATTAGCATCATTTAAAAGTAACCAAGCGAATTTCATATAGATTCAAGCGAACTAAAAGCCACTCTTGTATCGGAGAGCAGAGCCAAGTTAAGTAGATAAAAAGAAGAGAAGATAACTGTTATCTCAATTGTTTTCCAATTACATTGTTTTCCATTATACAGATTGCTAAGCGACGGAAAGCTAAGTTTTGTGTTTCCCGTCATATCTCTAACATATATTTTTTTTTAAAGAAAGAAAAAAAAAACGCTTTTAGTACTTTTGTCTTAATGATGAGAACAAATTGCTTGTCATTGGGATGCAATCAAGATAAAGTTACCTTATTTCCTTATTTATAATTAACTTGACGCGACTCGAAAATATTCGACTGAGTATGTAGTGAGATGAGAAGCCAAACGGTATATATACGAAAGAGAACAATTTTTATGTTGTATTTCAAAGTGATGTAGACTGTTCGGCTAGTCAGCAACATTACAACAAATAAGAAACAGCTAGAAGCAATTTTTCACGCACTTCCTGCACACGCAAGCAAATTTAATCTGTTCTGACAATTATTGTGATCTGACCTTCGCGTTCAGTATAAAAATAAATAAATAAAGAGAAATCTGTGCTTCCTTCCCCAGCAACACTTGCGGTAGTTTATTTTGCAGTACCACTGTACGCCGTTATTATCTTCATGATATAAATATTAGTATACAAAATAAAATGAAATTTCTAGTTTCATCAGTGCTGTGCCGTGGAAAAACAGCGCCCGGGACGAGAGTATACTACGGTGCTCCCGTATATATGAGTGAGGTGGACAGACCAGCCGCAAAGCGCCAAGAAAATCTTCAAAAAATGAACCCTGCATTTCCTTGATTTTGAGCTCTCCTCCTTTCATTTTATATATGCAGGGTTGCCCACAAAGGGGAGCTATGACGCAAACTGCGTCATTGAAATATTTGGGGGGGGGTAAAAAATTATAAATAAATACGTTTGAGGGGGTGTAAAAATTAATCGAAAAGATTTTTCTTCATGGAAGAACACCTACGGATAGACAGTTGAGGGGGGGGGTGCGTCATGGACATGAGGGGGGGGCATCACTGATATATGTGTACATGCATTTTCTTAACATGAGTAACTTTATAGGACCAGGAACAGCATTTAAGTACATGCAAGTAATATTCCAAGCAGGACCGTCGCGTGGCTTTCAAGCGACCGGGGTGAGAATTCCAAGCCCCCCCTCCCCAGTGTGTTATGAGAATAAACTAAAGTTTATTCTGTACTTCTAGATTTAAACACGGAATTTAATATCATAGTGTAAGATAAAAGAAGTTAGTATTATGTCAATATTTTAAAGTGAATGGCCTTTGTAGTTAAAACATAAAAGGTAATGAAAAAACGGTTTTGAATTATTGAAATCGAATGCTATTCTTGTTTATTTTGAACTTGATACACATCAACATATTAATAGCATAGAATATATATATGACAATCTTCTCACAGAGGGCTGGAGATAGTTCCAGTTGAATAATCCTAGACGATGTTTTACATTACCGGTAATTTTCAAGTTCAATACTTTATCGGGAGTCCCTCAAGAATATAATCTAGGTCCCCTTTTGTTTGTTCTTGTTACTAATGATATTCCTGTGTGTATTAAAATTTCTCAACTTCTTTTTGCCAACAGTCTCAAATTATACTCCAAGTAAATTCAATTGATGACTGCGGGAAAGTTCAATGGGATCTACAAAGAAAATGAAATTTGTGAGTTTTACGTCCCACGGTTATGCCGGTTAGGCTAAAGGAGACGGTTAAAATAAGTAATGAATGAAATGGTGGAATGAAGAAAGTGGGAGGAAACGGGAGAACCCCGAGAAAACCCACGCACACAGTGTTTGTCCACCACAAAGTTCACTTGGCGGGAGCAGGGTTTGAACCCGAGACCCCAAGCACCAGATGTGAACGCTCTACCACTGAGCCACCGCGGCCCCAGGGATCTACAAAGAGTTCATTATCGTGTGATAAGAATAAAGTAGTCCTGAATATGTCCAAATGTAAATATGTATGTTTCACGAGAAAAGAAAATCCAATTAACATTACTTTCACAATATGGCATTTCTTTGTCTACCCCACACAGGGGGTCTACTATCAAAGAACTAGAAGTTAGATTTGATAGCAAATTAACCTTTGCTCAACGCATTGACGCAATTACGAGTAGCGCATATAGAAACCTACGTTTAATTTATAGGATAGGACAGGATTTCTACAAAGAATCAACATCTATAAGGTTATATTTTTCATATGTGAGGTCAACATTAGAATACTGTTGTACTGATTGGACACCAAATGTCACTAAATACTCTGATTCAATAGAAAATATAGGGTCTACAGTTTAAATTCTTAAAAATGCTTGCATGCAAGCAAGCCGGTTTCTACCCAAAGAATGTTCCCTGCGAAGACATAGTAACGAATTTCAATTTTCAAACATTAGAAAAAAAAAAAAAAAAAAAAGGAGATAGGTGTTTGATATGTTGTTCTTGCATAAATTATTAAACGGTAAAACTGACTGTCCAGAATTGGTTTCAGAAGTATTATTGTGTGTCCAAATAGGTAAGATTAAAACAGTAAACACTGGGACATTCTATTGTAGAAAAGCAAGAACTAACATATTACGTACGTCTCCTCTGTGGAGAATGTTCTGTTCTTTATATAATGAAATAATTATATTTCATGTAGTAGATGTATTTAGTAAGTCCGAAAATAAGTTCAAAACAATTGTCAGGCAATAATTCTGCATAATTAAACGATGCATATTTATGTTTGTATAATAGTGTATGATAGATAATTATCTACACGACACTATAACTGGGCATTAAAACTCTAGGAACATCAAGTTATTTTGTATTACATTAAAAACTAATGGGTGTGTGCGTAAGAGCCCCCCCCTGGTGTTTCTAGAGTTAAGCCTGTTGTGTTGTCCTTATGAAATAAATAAATTTTACTTAGCCGTGGCCTGATCATTAATAAAATATCTGATTTAACATTATTTTTTTAAAAAAATCATTTACCAACATAATCTGAATTCCTTGAATTTTGTCAAATGGTATCACTTACATGCCCATACCATATACCAGGAGAGGGAAAAGTGATGTCAAAGGGAAACTTTCGGGGGGAAATTTTTCCACACTTTGGGTCCCTCTGGAACGGCCCTGTGTGAACGTAGAGATCTCAAAAAAATCTGATAAATAGTACTCGGTACGCTGAATGTGTGTGCCAAATTTCAAGTTTCTATCTTGAATAGTAAGGGCGGGAGAAATTTTATCAAGAATCCCCACAATGCCCCAAATTACCGCAAAAGACCCTCATCTCAGGTAAAAAATTTCCTGAGACATCTCTATTTACCCTAGGACTATAATCCGCCAATCATTCTATTCAGAATAGAACTCCCTTTCAGACGATACGACTCACGTGTCTCCATCACGTATCTGAGGCGGGAAAATCCCGAAGAAAGGGATTTTTGGGTTAAAATATCTTTTTCCCAACTATTTGACCCTCTGGACCCCCTGTTTTAACGCAGAGATCTGGAAAAAAACTAATAAATACTACTAGGTGGGTTGAATGTTTATGATCAATTTCAATCTTCTAGGTGTAAAAGTAAACCCACCAAAAAATATATATACCGACAATGTCCCATATTCCCGTATACAGAAGGATATTTTGTAAAAAATCCCTGAGACATCCCTAATTATCCAAGGATCATGGTTTGCACATCATTCTCTTCAGGATAGAGCTGCCTTTCAGGCGGTACCATTTACGTGTCTTCATCATGTATCTGAGGCGTAAAAATAGTGAAAAAGGGGTTTTTGGTAAAAAAAAAAATCCTTTTTTTTTTTTTTTACCTTTTTGCCACCATGGATCCCCCTTCTGCTAACGCAGAAATCTGAAAAAATGTGGGTGGACTGAATGTTTGTGCAAAGTTTCAATCTTCTACGTGCAAAAATAAGCCCGCCCAAAAAAAATGAACATAGGCTTAATAAAAAATATATATTGTTTAAAATTATGACGTCACCACCTCCTATGTTTCGACGCAGGAAGGTGTGAAACCATACGTAACGTGTTCTACAATGCCTCTGGACTTGAAAAAAAAAAAAAACGAACGAAAACGCTCAAATAGGAGAGTTATAACGCAATGTACCATGAAACACCCGTATCGTACAAATTGTACGATAAGATCCCGAAAGGGCTATAACAGACAATACTCCAGATATATCGGCCTTGTAACCTTCGTTTTAATCCTCCCTCGTAAAAAAAAAAAAAAAAAAAAAAAAAAAAAAAAAAAAAAACATATGTATACAATAATCACATGTGTCGTGAAAAGTAGGAGATTGAGTGTTTGGACTTCCCATTGATGAAATTCTGCGTAGGTCAATGGATGTGAGGTAATTACAAATATTACAGGAAAAATAACGAATTTATCACTGCTTAATCATATTTCCAGTATATGCTTCACATAAAGAATTATTTAACTCAATTATACATATTTTACTCAGTACAAAGAATTCTAGGTATTCAAGAAGTGGAAAATAATTGATGTTGCCAACACTGGGCAAAACATTTTGTTTTCACTTCCAATTTTTCAATAGATTCAGTAAAATTATTTTGTTCATAACCGTTAATATGTATACTTATTAAAACAGTGTGATTCAAAACGTATTCAAAAGAAAGTAAATAATGATTGAAAGGTGAACTAGTTTCATTTATCGTATATTTATAATATTTGTTAACTTGTAAAATAGCACACGATAATATTTTCATGAAATTCAAGTGTCCATTCGATTTTAATTGTTTGTAAAGTAAATGAGGATTTCATTCAATCATTCATTTTCAGTCATTCAATCATTCAAGACGTAGCCATAAAGGAAATCCGAACAAAGGATGATAGCAAGCCTGGATAAGTAAATCAAGAATAATACATAGTAACATTGATTTATTTTACTTCAACCGTCTCTTGATTCGTGCCTGTGTTATAGCTTCGCTTATGTGTAGTTTTAGCACACATGGACATTGTCTGGTGCTCTCAAGAATGAGTGTAAGTGAAGTGAAGACGTAGCACTACTCTATAACGTAGAATTCAACTCACATGCTTTTACTGAAATAAAACCCTGGTATCTAGTGTGAAGACGCGTTTGCTAACCGTATATCCACGAGGAAGCTCCAAAATAACTGAAATCCCACAAGTCTAGCGAGATCAAACTTACTGAACCCCCGTGAGCTTCCTCCGCCTTAAATCTAACTTATATGAGTTGGCAATGGAATTTCCAATTTTCCATTAAATAAATAAATAAATAAAGAGCATGCGGAATAAATAAATCTGAAAAGTACTTTAAGACCTGTCCACCGAAAATCACCCCACGCAATGTTTCTGCGGAAATGAGTAAGTAGTGCACATGAGTCTTTCGGAAGTCTAAGGAATTGGCTTCGGGCAACATGGCGTCGTGATAGGCAGCATTTCGCGAGACCAGTTTCCAAACGAACCAGTTTGAACTCCAGTTTTATACATTATATTTTTTTTACAAGTGTTAATTTTAGTTCATTTCATGTTTGTTACTAACTTGAAAGAGTGTGGACAATTCTAGTACAACTAATTTTCAATATAACGAAAAGTTAGCTATATGACAAACTGATTAACACGGACGACTTTGGGCTCTATGCCTGCGCCATTTTGATTGCAACTTCGGTTGCGATCATGATAATTAAAGTGTATAAAAATTTTGTTTTAAAACATTTTTTTAAAATAATTAGCAATTATAGAGTAATAGTCGAGATGGCTTATGGTTACGACATTCCTATTATAAAACCATCCCTGTTGTTATAGAACAAGTCTAAGGAGTCGTCTTGATATAGAGCAGTGGGTGGTTGATTTTTTTTAAATTTCGAAACGTATTGTAAAATTGCATGTATAATAAATTTGCTTTCTGCAGCCTACATTGAAGCAAAGTCACTCTTGCCGTAATAACAATAGTAATAATTATTATAGCACTCATAAATGAATTGGGTGAGTTTGATATGAGTACGCCGCGCTTCGCTAATTTTACGATTACCGAGACAGGCTTAAATTATGTTACAATCAGTGGCGTATTTACGATTTTGTTTCGGGGAGGGCTTTGCTAAGTTTCGGGGGGGGGGGGGCTTTGCATGAAAATCTGAAAATTGTGCAAGATATTTCATATACTTTACTATAGTAAGTAAGATTTCGGGGGGGGGCTTAAGCCCGGAAGCCCCCCCCCCTAAATACGCCACTGGTTACAATACTAGCTATTAAATCTCCTCACTGTCTGCAATATTTAATTATTCCATATACGAACTGTAAAGATGTCGAATCTAACTTATTACGAACGATTTGTTAACAAATTAGCTCTCCATTATCGCAGCTAATTTATATTGGCTTCCAAGAAACTCTTTCGCTGCCACCTTGTTTTCAGTATCCCAACCCAATGTGCCACCAATACTTTTGAAAACATATAGGGCCTTATGCAGAGTCGTTTTGACGTGTGATTAGTGACATGCTAAAGAGTTCGACTAACATATGTTTCCTGTAGTAGTCAGGTCTTTAGTATGACACTAATCATGTGTCAAAACGACTCTGCATAAGGCGGATAACCTTTTGCAACAAACTAGCTATATCTAGCGAAAACCAAGCACACTACAGAAAATGACCAGGCCAACACTGTGTGCCACCAGAGAATAAAAGCTCTATACTTGCGTGCCACTTTACAGAGAATGTCTACAATGAGAACTACCTCTTGACGCCAAATGGCATCAATGGCACACAGCATTAGGTACGAAACACGCCATATGGTGTCAATGGTACATATCAATAGGTTTAAATGATGCCACATGGCGTCAAATGGCAGCAAACGAGTTAAGCTCTTATTTCGTGAAATATAAATCAGTTTACACTACGCACAAAGTGTACAAGAAAAATACACTATTTCACTTTTGCATCGTAAAATATTGTGAAATAAACCTAATTCACAAAGCAAACAAAGTAGATTTGATATTAAATATCTGGCTATTACTAAATTCCAGATAATGAAATGTTTCAGTTTTACGTGCCATGGTTATATCATGGAAGCTAAAAGAGACTGCAATGAAGAGAATGAATGAAGCAGGAGGAAACGAGAGAACCCAGAACAAACTTACACGCACGATTATTATTCACCACAAAGCTCACTTGGTGCGAGCTGACATTGAACCAGGGACTCCATATGCACCAGAGATAATGCCACTAAACCTCTACCACTAAACCACTCTGGCCCCTATAGAGATTTGATTAAAAAAAAAAGACCGATAATTAAATATAACTAATAACATGAACTTCGGGTTGTCTTTGAACAAATTCTACACATAGGTAGCTAGTTCACTTCTTCGTTAAAAAACGAAATGAAATCAATTTAACGTCCCTTAAATCAAAGACGGATGCTTACTGAAAGAAAATAATCATGTAATTAAATTTTTGTGCTCTCCCATCGGAAATCGAAACCATGTGCACCGAAGGCACCCACGCTAGCCATTAGACAAGAGGGGAGGACTTACCTCTTCGTCCTTCAGTTCAGTTTATTCCCTCTCATTATGAGAGGTTCTTGGTGTGTGTAAGAAACCTAATACATTTGCTTTAGTACTCTTCCTATTTTCTTTTAAGCACAATAATCGAAATTGATGGAAGATCAGTTTTCAGAAATCTTTCTCCCCTAACTATATAGATATCTGGAGCCTTATGCAGAGTCGTTCTGATCCGTGATTAGTGTAATACTAAAGAGTTGTACCAACATGTTTCCTGTAGTAGTCACGCATTTAGTATGACTCTAATCATACGTCAAAAAGACTGCATAAAGCAGCTTTTGTCTGAAGTATTGTATAAATTTATAATCATGTAGTTTCTCATACTATCTATGCTGGGCAAAGACAGACGTAGACTGCACGGTCACTGCACGGACTGAGTTGTTTTTCCCAGAGAAAGAGAAAGAGAGAGAGAGAGAGAGAGAGAATTCGGACGACAATTCTTTTCTTGATATCTAAAAATATTGAAAAGTGTTTAAAGAAATTTTTAAAGTACAATTTGTATCAATGTTTTCATTTTATAATTTTAAATATTAAACCCATATTTTAGCGGAAATCCACATTAAGTGTAACTACTTACTGGAATTTTATAGAGGGCCGTGGTGGCTCAATGGCAGAGCATTCACCTTTGATGCATGGGGTCCCGGGTTCAATCCCAGCTCCGCCAAGTGGACTTTGTGATGGACAAACATCGTGTGCGTGGGTTTCCTCGGGGTTCTCCCGTTTCCTTCCACTTTCTTCATTACACCATTTCATTCATTTCTCATCATCACCGTCTCCTTTAGCCTAGCCGGCATGGCCGTGGGTTCGTAAAACTCAAAGATTTCATTTAATTTCATTTTGGAATGTTATAATTAATTGAGTTATAAGTGTAACACATATTTTTATGTGGCTTCGCACACTTGTTTTCACAATAAAATTTCAGGCGTAAATCAATTTCAAACGTAGTTCAAGAATTTTCATTCCTTCCTTAAATGCCTGAAAAAAGAAATAGCTGTATTAACATATATCAGATGTCGTAAAAATATTCCGAAATCGTTTTAAATACTTTTATACATATGAACGTCGCAAAGAATGTATCGAAAATGTACTACGAAATCGTCTCGTCATTGAAAAAATATGTCAGTCTATTTCCGCGACAGACAGGTCTTTCCTACCACCTTTGTGTACAGCGCGCAAAATCAGTACAAGCTGAGGCTCAGTTCCACCTTGCCAATCCATCCCCTATTCTCTCCCGCCAGCTGCAATGAGATAGGTAGAAAACACATTTATTCAATCACGTTAAAAGTGTGATTATTTCCGATAAAATTTGTAGGAATTTCCCAATTTTTAGCACATAGGCTGGATCTTTTGTATTTCTCTATTTCAACTAATTAACGAATTCAATTTAGACATGAATCTAGCTGAAGGAAAACTTGTGTATTTTGTTTCGTCCCTAATTGATTTTAAATCCATTTATTGTCAACCATTGTCTTCATTTTCTTCTGCTAGAATTACATTGACTACAAAACTAATAATATGAGCTTAGTCTTTTAATTCTAGAATGAGATCGAAAACAAAATTGTGCTTAATAACTGCCTTGAAGTAATCCCAGGGAAGTGAATCTTGTGGCACTGTACGTAGTTTTGATTTTGACAGTTTTGTATCAACTAGTTATGATTTTCACATCGTTGGCAACGGATAGTACATAGCAATCTATCTATTAAAATGCTACAGTAACATTTAAGAGCGACCGAGCTCTAACCTATAACCTTAGCATTCAAACCTTTGATTTACGGTTATTTGTGATTTCACGTTTATAACAAAGACAAATATTTTTAAAAGAGTGTACTTTAAATAAATTACATAAAGAAATATTTTTCACAAAGTTTATCCTTTTAAATTATTGTTCAAAGGCCTTTGCCTTTAGTAAGCCTTCTCCGAAATAAATGCAAATGAATTGTGCTGCCATCTTTGGAGCTCTTTTAAAATACGCATATATATTTGCGGCCTATCCTTTCGACAATGAGATCTCAGAAACTACAGGCTCTAGAAAGATGACGTTTCCACTGATCGATTGCAAATTTCATGTAGATTGTCCAGTTCTAATTGAATATTTAAAAAACATGGGCACTATTTCTTTATTACATTTTTATGGGTGCATTGGAAGTGTTGAAATTTAAAAAAAAAATAAAATAAAACATCACATCCTAATTATACATTCCAACACCGCACTGTTGTATATAGGGGTTGTATATGTCTCCAGCATTTGTTTCATAGCCAAATAATAATGGAAAAGGAAGGATATGATAACCATTTCTCCAGTCTAAGATGAACCTTTCTTTGGAGTGTTTTGCCCAATGAACACCATATATAACTGACATTATATTAATTTTGTATGTAATGTATTTGCTTATTACATACTGCATGCAAGAAGAAAGAAAACACTGGTCATACATGAATTAGAAACTCCAACCGGAAGTAGGCTCAAATCTTGCAAACGGTGCGAGATATTCAGAAAACTAATCGAAAAATCTCCCCTTTATGATACCCCTTGGCTATTTTTTAATCAATACGTCTTTAACTTGTGTCTGTAAAGAGACATGTACAGATGTAAGGAATGATAAGGCGATTTATGCTCATATGCGAATAATGCGCTGTGTAGAGAGCGCAGGTTCAGCTAGTGATGATTAAATTAAAGCGTACTAAAAGTTTTAGAGAAGTTCTCTTTTTTTTTAAAAAAAAAAAAAAAAAATATAGGTTGTAATTAGTTGCTATTAAATTTCCAAATTTCGAAATATGGAAATGATTCTTTTGTAGCTCCGTATCCAACTTGAAACTAGATTTCTCTTTTGCGATTTTACTTGTTGAATGATGCAACAAGTGCATGAACCAGAATTAGGGGAGGATCCAGGGGGGGGCAATCGCCCCCCAGAAGAGGAAAATTTCTTATTATATATATATATATAAATAAAACCTATCCCCAAGTTTCGAGCCCTTAAAAGTAGCAGTATGACAACCCACCGCCCCCCCCCCAGAAGTCGGTCCTGGATCCGCCCCTGACCAGAATTAGCTGCTTCACCAGAGAAAGTTCTTTGATTTTCAAAATTGTCGTATGAAACTAGTTCTAATCTTCAGCGAAGTTGGATGACCTAATACACTATAGGAATTATATTTTAGAAGTTAAAACAAATTTCAGCTGAGTTTCACAATCTTTAAAAAAAAAAAAAAAAAAAAAATCAATAATTTGTGAAAAACCTTGCAGTGCTACCTACTATAAGTTTCTGGATTCCGGGAATGAAGAAGCGCCTACACTGCAAGGTTAATTGAATTATATTGAAAAATCAAAGATGTCGGGTAATTTTTCAAGTATTTTTGAAAATAAAAAAAGAATTATTTTACACTAAACATAAAATTTCACACAATTTATGAAGACAAAACAGATTATTTTGTACTAAATGCAAAATTTCGGACGATTTTCACAATCTTTAAAATATATATACTAGCTCAACTTGCGCTCTCAACACAGTGCATCATTCCAGGGGTGTAGCCAGCAGGTTTGTGGAGGGGGAAGCCGTCGTTTTTGAGGGGGGGGGGGCAGCTACAATGTACAAAGCCAAAAAAAAGTGTTGCTGCTAGTGTTTTTGAGGCCTGAAAGAAAGGAAAATTTTGGTTATCTTCTGGAAAACTAAAAACACTATTTTAGCTTCTTCTTCTTCTTCTTCTTCTTATTATTATTATTATTATTATCCATAAATTATATTCAAGATAGTTTTTATTATGCTTAATCAAGAACTACTGCCCGGAACCAAACGCTATACTTTTGTGCATAACTATAAAGGTAACCAAGAAAGTTGTGTCCCTTTTCGTGGAGGTCTGTGTTCAATTGGACCTCACACCGTGAGTTGAATGCGAGTGGAGATAAGGCGAACGTCAGTTGTTGGTGTGGGTATATCCAACATACTACCTGGTTGTGGCAATTCAGACACACCGTGAACTTGCGTAAAGACAGAGGGAACATGGGACATCCACAGAGCGTCATAAGAGCATGTATGCTGAACGAGTTCAAATTGAGGTCAAACGCCGCTGTAGCGGGACAGAAGATATGCCAGGCCTTTGGTGAGGGTGTCGTGACGACGCGGACATTGTAGCGATGGTTTAACAAGTTTAAGGACGATGACGAAACACCCGAAAACACCGCGTGCCAGAAGACCAACACATGTACAAAGAGAAACTGGGACTACAATTCTGTGTGTGGAGAAACCATTCGGCAGCACATCCATCAACTTGTGAAGCACAACAAGTTGGGTTAATGGGTCTCACATGTTTTGACTCCGGGCCAGAAGGCAACGCGGCAGTCGCCTGTGTCTATTTACTGTTTCGGAGCCATTTCTGGACAGGGCGTTGACATGTGATAAAAAGTGTGTCCTATACGAAGCTCCACGGCGCCGTCATCATTGGTTAGCATTCCATGAACCGATTTCAAAACAGCCGAAACCAGCACTGTACCAGAATAAGGTCCTTCTGTGTGTTTGGTGCACCGTGCATCGGGAACTGCTACCAGCTGGTCAGAGTATCAATGCAACTGTGTAGTGTCAGCAGTTGAGCTCTGCTCAACAAAAACTCAAAAACTCTGGAGCCATCACTTCTGAATTGCAAATGGGTCCTCGTTTACGGGACAACGCTAAGTCCCACGTGGCTAAGATGACTCAGGACACCATTTTAAGCCTTGGATGGGAAACAATATTGCAACCACTATATTCCCCGGGTATTGTACCGTCCGATTATCACCTGTTCCATTCTTTGAACAATCACCTTAGAGGACGCCAGTTCAAATCCGTAGTAAAAGAACAAAATGCACCTGATACTTTCTTCGTTTCACGGCCCACCAAGTTCTACCGCGATGGATTCCATGGCCTTCCAGAACGTTTTCAGAAGATCGTCGATGCTGATGTGGACTATTTTTGATCTTCCAGGTTAGGTGACATATCGATGTTCGAAGGTGGTGGGCGAAAAAGCAACAAAACTTTTCTTGGTTACCTTTATATTTAAATTTAAGACCTTGTATACAGAACCTATCTACACAAGATTGATTTTCTGTGAATTTTCACTTAATTGCTTTACGGTTTCCTGACAAAAATGTTTATTATTCGTGACTAAAAAAAAAAAAAAAAAAAAAAAAATATTACAGTGAGTAGAAATAAGAGAGAGAGCGAATGGAATCCAAATTGAGTAAAAGCATTGTTTCTCACCAAATTTTACATCCTCTATGTCTTTTAAAACACTTGTTAAAGCATATAAAAATATACTGTACTTACAAATCACTAATACCTTTGTTTTATGGCTGTATTTGTAGTATTTGTAGTACCTTGTTAAAACGTTTATCTTCAAACTGTCAAATATAAATCGCAGTAAATTGTGTAATATGCTGTCACAAAAAAAAAAAAAAAAAAAAAAAAAAAGTATCCTATTTTTTGATCGGTATAAGGAAGAGATACTATGCTATTTTTCGATCGGTATTGAAAAAAAACAATATTTCTCCTTACTATTTTACCATAAATTATTAATTGTCAATAAACTTTGTTACTTTTAAATGAATGAAGCGAGATAATTTTACTATGATGTTTTAAAAGCTGGTCATTTGGGGGGGGACAGGAAACCATTTGGGGGGCCCGGCCCCGATGGCCCCCCCTTGGCTACACCCCTGCATCATTCACATAAGAACATGGATCTCCTTGTAATTCCTCAAAACATCTGTACATGTCCCTTTAGACACAAGTGAAAGACACCTTGATAAAAATTGGCAACGGGTACCATAAATGGGATATTTTTTTCGATTATTTTTTTCTCTCACACAGCTTGCAAGATTTGAGCCTACTTCCTGTTGGAAGTTTCTAATTCATGAATGATCAGTGTTTTCTTTCTTCTTGAATGCAGTATGTAATAAGCAAATGCATTACATATACACTTAATTATAATGTCAGTGATATATGCTGTTTATTGGACACACCACTCCAAACAAAAAAGATTCATCTTAGCCTGGAGAAATGATTACCCTTCGTTTTTCATCATCATTTGGTCATGAAACAAAGGCCTGAGAGATATGCAACCCTTGTACCCAACGATGTTTTGTTGGAATGTATAACTCATAGGATACAATGCTTTTTTAAAAATTTCAACACTTCCAGTGTACCCTTAAAAATGTGATAAAGAAATAACGGTCATGCTTTTTTAATATTATATATATATATATATATATATATATATATATATATATATATATATATTCAATTACAACTGTACAATCTACACAAAATTTGGAATCGACCAGCGAAAATGGCACGTTTGTAGAAATTGTGGTTTTCGAGTAGTCACTGTCGAAAGGATTGGAGGTAAATATATAAACCTAGCATTTTAATATTTCGAACTGTAACCAAATTCCAAATAATTTTCACAATTTTGAAAAAAAAAAAAAAGTGATGACAGCAAAACTTAGATTTTCATGATTACATGAAATTTAGACTAATTATTTACATTCAGTTGAATTATTTCGTATTGAAAGCAAAATTATACCTCTTTGTCTTATATAAAGGCAACCAAGAACGTTCTGTCGTTGTTTTTTTTTTTTTTTTTTTTTTTTTTTTTTTTTTTTTAATCAAGTGAGTTCAATGCGAATGGAGATAAGGCGAAGATCAGTTGTTGGTGTGCGTATATTCAACATACTACCTGGTTGTGGCAGTTTAGTTACACCATGAACTTGCGTAAGGACAGAGTGAATATGGGACTTCCGCAGAGCGCCTTAAGAGCGTGTATGCTGTACGAGTTCAAAGTGGGGCCAAACGCCGCTGCAGCGGAGCAGAAGAAATGCCAGGCCTTTGGTGAGGGTGTCGTGACTACGCTAGTAGTGCAGCGGTGGTTAAACAAGTTTAAGGACGGTGACCACACACTCGAAAACGCACCACGTGCCGGAAGACGAACAACTGTACAAAATGAAGATCTTCAGGCAGCAATTGAGGCGAATTGTGGCCAGACATGTGAGGAACTGGGACTACAATTCAGTGTGAATGGAGAAATCATTCGGCATCTACTTGGGAAGCACTACAAATTAGGTCCCACATGATTTGACTTCAAGCCAGAAGGCAACGCGAGCAGACACCTGTGTTTCTTTGCTTTCTCGTTAGAGGAAGGAGCAATTTCTGTACAGGATGTTGACATGTGATGAGAAGTGGGTCCTGTACGAAGCTCCATGGCGCCGTCATCATTGGTTAGCATCCCATGAACCGGTTTCAAAACAGCCGAAGCCAGCACTGCACCAGAAGAAGGTTCTCCTGTATTTGTGGGCTGCTCGCGGCATCGTGTATCGGAAACTGCTACCAGCGGGCCAGAGCATCAATACAACTGTGTAGTGTCAGCAGTTGAGCCGTGTTCAAGAAAAACTGATAACTAGAGCCAGCACTTCCGAATCGCAAAGGGGTCCAGGCCAATGCTAAGCCCTATGTGGCTAGGATGACCGGGACACTATTCTACGCCTTGGATGTGAAACACTATTGGATCCGCCATACTCCCCAGACATTGCACCGTCCGATTATTACCTATTCCATTCCTTGGACAATCACCTTAGAGGACCAGTTCAAATCCTTAGTAGAGGAGCAAAATGCACTTGATACCTTCTTCGCTACACGACCTACCAAGTTCTATTGCGATGGAATCCATGGTCTTCCAGAACGTTGGTAGAAGTTCGTCGATGCTGATGGAGACTATTTTTGTTCTTCCAGTACGTCTTAGGTGACATATCAGTGTTCGAAGGTGATGAGTGAAAAAGCGAAAGAACTTTCCTTTTATCTTTATATAAAAGTGTTTGTACCGAATGCAAAATGTGGAAAGAATTTACATTGAGAAAAGAATTTAAACTACTTTGTATTGAAAGCAAACTTTTACATGCTTTTTTTTAAAGAATTATTTTGCACTGAAGGGAAATTTCAGGCGATTTTCGAGATGTTTGAATAATAATAATAATTGGAGACAATGTTTTGTTTCTTTTCCTCTCCTCTCGTCGTATATATATATAATTAGTTAGGCTCCCTTTAAGACCCTTAGCATACTGCCTCAATATGTACGTCTCTTACACTAAATTTAGCATTCTCGGAGAGATGTTTAGATGGTGTGTATGTGATACCCGTACGATAATTTGCAAAGGTTGGATAAAAATTAGTGGCAACACTGTTCTCATGCCACAGGGCTGTGTCTCAGTACTACAAGAGTTTCGTAGCTTATAAGAGAATATGAGATGATGAAGTGTTGCGAGTGATAACGACTGTGTATTAGTGTCGCGAAGTAGAAGCGCTATAATATTATGTTTCGAAAAGACGAACAAAGTGCGGGGACCAAGATTCAAGTGTCTCGTGGGCGCGGTAAACAAGAAGTTTTCAGGAACTTCATGAGATCCTTTTCACCACAATGACGGAACCACTTCCCAGGAAACACCACGACATAAAAGAAGCCATCGTTCGTGCCATATGGCGGTTCCTGCGAGATATCAACAAAGATTGGCGCGTTGACGGTGTGTGACACTTCACACGTGTGGCAGAGGAGGACAGAGTTGAGAGACGATTACTCGTACATTGAAGAAATGTAACAGGTGTTGTTCTACGCATAAAGTAAGTCACTAATTATAGCAACGTTGCCAGTACCTTTTTTTTATCTAGCCCATGTATTTTTTTTTTTTTTTTTTTGGTATAGCGAGAGCTTCCTCGTGGCCAAGCGGTTAGCATACTCACCTTTGACGTAGGAGCTCCGGGTTCGGGCTCCAGGAATCGAACCAGGGACCATTCGCACTAAGACTGAGGTTCTGTCACCGAATCACCATATCTCTAGCAACTTCACAGACAAATAGCATTATATGAAGATATGTATGTGCGGTCTGGATTTCAATATAATATAACTTCTCTTAGTTTACAATCGCTCCTAAGCTGGAGATGATGTATATTACTATTAAGGTAATTAAATATTTTCAATAAAAATTAATTTCAAAAAAGCTATGATATCAACTTTAACGCGTATATTTTAGGGCCTTAAAATATCTATCACTTTACAACCTATAGATGAGTATACATTAGATATAGTATAAAAAAGTAAACAGTTTCATATAAAACACAACAACAATAAGCATTCTCCTCCTGATGAAGTTAACACTACTTAGGAAATGTACACATTCGAAACTTCTCTTGTTCCGTATCTAGTAAATTTGATCAGATAACTGGCTATTTGATAATTTGCCTTCATATCCGCTGAATCACATAGTTATGTGAAACAAACAAACAAACAAACAAAGTGTGTTATCTACTTGTATCAACTACACGTTTTTTGGTGAACTAAGTATGAATTGTTAAGTTTTACTCTAATTTGATTAACATGTACTCTATTTTGTGTCAAAGGTATATCTGAACTTTTAATCTGAGTACGCGAAATAAGAAGTAATTATCATAGTTGGCTTTACATAATATTACTTATCATCTATTTTAAATTTGAGAAGAATAATACAATCTATGATTTATCTATTCTGACAAAAAAATACAGTAACACTTGCTCAAAGTGACCTGTTTGGATTACTTTGGTATCAATCAAGTTTCTTTGGCATCATTCAACAAAATACAGCTTTTTTGTTAAAGTTAGGCTGCAAATGTTATTCGGTTTGGACAAGATTCACTGTACATAAGCTCTGCACAAAGAAAGTAGTTTTTACGAATTTCATTTTCTTGATTGACTTCAGAGGGACAAAATGAAACAAAACAACATCCATGCGCTTGTTTTATCAAGATATAAATTTAGTCTGACGAATAACAAAGGAACACTTGCTCCTTGATAGACTGAAGAACGAAAATAGCAGCAATCAGAACTGACAGATCATATCAGAAGTTATAATAACATGAGATAGAAGAAAGCTTTTAAGATCATCTCTTTACAAGCACTTTTCTTCATTATTCCACCATTTTCTTCTCCACTGAACTGAAAACGATTGAACGCATACCAAGCACTCTGCAGCGATTTGTATATGATGTGCATTTGATAATTTTATGGACATGGCATTTGATAATTTTATGGAACAATTACATACTCATTCAGCTTGTATGATACTTTCTTTTTTATATAAAGAAATTATGGCACTGTACTTAACTACAAACAAATTATTAAATATCCGTTGTACAATATAAATCATAAATGACATTTTCAAAAAAGGAAGAAAATTAGAAAAAAAAACAAATTAATTTCTAGTATTTCCTCCGAGTATTATGAGATTCATCAAGCAGTTCACACAAAAATATACAGGTTCTTGAACATTATAGATAGTCAAATAATGACATTTTCATTGTTTCTAGTAGTATCCCATGTAAAAAAAAAAAAAATCTTTAATATACCTAATTGTTTGCAGAACTACACAGACTTCCTGTATGACTAAATGAGCACACATACCGTTTAATAAATACATAAAGAACACGCTATATTCCTTTCTATAATATAAAAAAATATTACATCTCTTTTACAAATTGCTCGCATATCAACTTGCTAAACATCAATAAGTAAGCAATTTACAAAACACTTCTAGTGAGAACCAGACTTCAAGAATTTTTCGTAAGCCTCTTCATTCATCAAAGTTTTCAACTCGTCTGGACTGGAGAGCTCAACTTTAAACAACCAACCTAGAAATAGAGTATTGTCTTATTAGAAGTTACAAATAATGTGCATGTGTCACCGTTAAAAACTGAAACAGCAACATATATAGTTTGTTAATTAACAGCATTTTTTTTACACAGACAGTACATAAATAATTTGTTCTAACAAGAATATATATATATATATATATATATATATATATATATATATATATATATATATATATATATATATATATATATATATATATATCAATTGTCGAAAATGAAGGACATACTCTTTAGGGACATAAAAATTAAGATTTTCTCTATTGGAGCAATCCAAATGAAATCGACGACCAATGATGGTTGCTGACAAAATTTAGTTTTTTCTTAACTTTTTACCTAAGTTTGTACTACATTCAGGGAGTTGAAAACGGGGATTCATTTATTTTTTAGCCGCGCAGGTTTGTTTGTAGTGGCCATATTGTATAGGCGCCTGAGCGTATTTTGCACTTTCAGAGTATTCCGTTAAACGCTGTAACTTTTTAGATTTTAAAATTTATGAGTTCAAACCAAAATCGAATGAAAGTTAATTGAATGGACAACATTGCGTTCTGTGCACATTTCGACGTACTTCAGAACGTCGAAAGAAAAAGCTCTGAATATTGAGGTTGGAAACCTAGAAATGACCATTTTGAAATGTACATTTTGAAACGATATAAATGAGACTCACCTTCAATTTTTTGTCTACATAGAGACTACATAATAGACAACGTCCCAAACAAGTTTCAGGTCTGAGAACCATATACTTGATTTTCTGGAAATTTTTAAACATTGCAAATTTTCGAAAATCGTGTATTTTCACTATCAAATATCTCAGGAAGGACACAAGTGAAAAATCTCAAATTTGCACAAAATAAACGACAGTTCTTTAGTAACAAGTGAGTGAAATTGCATCACTGAGACTTGAGTAGTTTCTGAGTTATAAGTTTTTTTTTTCTTTGCTGGGACTTAATATCATGAAACGCCATGAGCCGTGCATATAAACTTCGTAGCAAAAGTCAAAATAACACGACAGAAATGCTTAATGGGTAAAGTATGCATAATTTATGAGTCATATCTTAAACAAAAAACGAAATTTCTGTGTTATTTCTTTTCTACCTATAACGCTGCTGTTAAGACATCAGTGAGGTAAACAGTTGACTAATTTGTGCACAGAGTTTGGCACTGATATTGAAAGTACGACCTGTAGGAGTTGTGAACTCTGTAGGTGTGTTTCCGGCGAACCTTAGTGATTGGCATCCACATTTTGTCATTCGTACATAGTTTAAAAGAGGTTCTTGGGCCATAGGGATGGAAAAAGTGATCGAAAAGATCGTTATTTTCCTGACTGATGTCTTTAATTCTCCCAATCCACCATTTCTCGTCGTAAATACAGGCTACGTTATCATTAGGTGCAAATGACAACATGCTATGTTCTGGAAGTACTGAAGTACTGCAATCAGTAAATTCATCTGATTGTAAGTATTCATAACATCTGATTTGTGTTTGGGTCAGAGGTACAGATCTGTGATATGATTTGACATTGAGAATTCTTCTACAAGTAGCAAATCTCGAATTTCTTGCTATTTGACTGCACTTCTCCTGATGAAACAGATAAATTGTATGCCTGAAATACTATCAACACAAAACCTATACATCTATTCAGTTGTTAAAATAGTGAATTTCACATCGTTGCAACAACTTATAACTTAGAAACTACGCAAGTCTCAGTAATGCAATTTTACCCACTTGATACTGAACAACTATAGTCTATTTTGTGCAAATTTGAGATTTTTCACTTGTGTCTTTCCTGAGATATTTGATAGTGAAAATACACGATTTTCGAAAATTTGCAATGTTTAAAAATTTCCAAAAAATCAAGTATATGGTTCTCAGATCTGAAACTTGTTTGGGACGTCGTCTATTATGTAGTCTCTATGTAGACAAAAAAATGAAGGTGTCTCCATTTATTTCATTTCAAAATGTGCATTCCAAAATGGCCGTTTCCAACCTCAATGTTCAGAGCTTTTTCTTTCGACGTTTTGAAGTACGTCGAAATGTGCACAGAACACAGAATGTTGTCCATTCCATTAACTTTCATACGATTTTGGTTTGAACTCATAATCTTTAAAACCTAAAAAGTTACAGCGTTTAACGGAATCCGCTGAAAAGTGCAAAATACGCTGAGGCGCCTATACAAAATGGCCGCTACAAACAAACCTGCTCGGCTAAAATGTAAATGAATCCCCGTTTTCAACTTCCTGAATGTGGTACAATGTTACGTAAAAAATTAAAAAATACATAAATTTTGTCAGCAACCTTTGACCTGGAAATTGGTCGATTTCATTTGGATTGCCCCTATTACGAGGGAAAATCAAAAATTAAGGTTACAAGCCAGATATTTATGGAGTTTCGCTTGTCATACAGGCATGAGGAGTGTGCGGCAATTTTAATACATGGAGTTAGCAACTGTGCAGAGTTTCAGCCAGCTATGGTGCTAGTTGTATGTAAATCCCGATGGCGACTCGTTTGGAAAACTGGCCTCCCGAAGAATTTTGCTCAGTTATTCGATTTCTAGGGGCGAAACATGTAACCGCGGCTGAAATTCACCGGTAGCTGGTACAGGTTTGCGGAGAGATTGTAATGTCTCGTCAGCATGTCGCTGAATGTTGGCGAAAGTTTGCGGCCGGTAAAGAAACCGTCGCCGACGAGAAGCGCCCTGGCCGACCCAGCACGCTGTTGAAGCAGTTTCGCTGGGACATCAACGACCACCCTCCCTAGAGCCCGGACCTCGCTCCAAGCGACTTTCACCTGTTTTCGTACTTGAAGGAGAGCTAGGAGGCTGCCGCTTCGCTTCAGATGAAGACATGAAACACTTCGTGACAACGTGGCTGAAGACGCAAGGACAGGATTTTTACCAGGAGGGAATCTTTAAACTCATCGCATGATGCGACAAGTGCCTCAACCGATATGGAAACTATGTCGAAAAATAACTTAATGTATGTACTATCTGTTGGCTGTATTGGTTGTATGAAATAATATATTCACGTTTCACTGCAGGCTTTGTAAACTTACTTTCCGATCACTCTTCTTATCATCAAAGGCTACGTATGAGACTTTGCCCTCAAAGCATGCCATTTTGATCAGTTCAATGCCATCTGTTGATTGATATATAGGTCATTCCATGTCAATTCAACCAATATCTTTCTTTAAAAAAAAAAAAATACATCCACTAACACAGATATTCTTCAAATTTGGTGAAACGTTTGTTTACTCAAACTGTGAACACACATATATAAATACTTAAAAAGTATATGTTTTGCATTAATTCAATGTTAAGAAGTCATTACAAAATACGTGAGTGGTATATGTTACAATCACAGTTTTCATCAGCTCCTTGAACAAAAGTCATTGTAGAATTTAAACTGCTGCACTTGTCAAAATGCGCGTTGATTATTTCAGATTTTATATTTTCTTTCTATTACTGTAAGATATGTTGTCGTCTTTAGTTTGCTTTTATAATCATATATTGACACGCTAAATTTTAATCACAAATATTTTCCTCGCTTTTAAGCAACTGCTCTATCTTGAAAATTGTTCATATTTGCACATTAAGTACCAAATGTTACACGAAATAAGCACAAGAAATGTTACTCTGGGATAGTGTTGTGAAGGCTCAGACAAAAAAAAAAAAAAAAAAAAAAAAAAAAAAAAAAAAAAAAAAAAAAACGGAAATTTTGGGAAAAATTTAAATTTTCAAAAATTTTACTATATTATGCTTTTAAAATGAAAATTATTCTATATTTACTAATTTACAGTTAAGATCATTGAGTACTTATGTTCCTTCTATTAGAATAGGGAAACTTTTGGCAACAAATATATGTACACCACTCATCCAAACACTTTGAAGTTAGCACCGTGATAGAATGCAGTTACTGTGGAAACAGAAACTGAAATATAATCCTAGTTAGATTAGTTAATATAGACGCATTTAAATTGTCTTAAGCAATCTTATGAAGTTCCCACTTGATGGCAGGGAAATGGTAAAACAACGGGTACAGAATAATTTTAGACATATATTAAAATTAAATATATATTTTATAGAGATATCTTCCTTGTGCTGTGTAAAATTTCCGGAAATTTTGAACTCATTAGAAAAAATCTTTTGTTCGGAAATATTGGTAAAAGCCGGAAAAAATTTTAAAACTATTTCTTCGCCTGATACTAATCTTACTTGTTGTAATATGTCTGCAGCAATGTATACAATGAATTTCGCTATCAGGACAAATACGTGAAGCAACAGGTTTTAATTTTACTTTTCGGTTTCCTGAGTATTCCTCTTTATAATTTGTATCAATGTATTTTTTGAACAACTCAAAAAGAGAGATGTTCTTATTTAAACATACACCACACAAGTGAGTAAATTTGAGCAGAAAGAAATATATTAAAGGGTTGAATACTTGAAACTTTCATTTAATTTATTTCTATAAAACTAAAGAAAAATAGCCACACCGTGAAAATTGCGAATGCGAATGATTAGCGATTTTCTTTATTACTAGTTGGCAGCAATTGCATACATCTCGAATTCTCAGACTTTCCGTTTGCCTAGCAGCTGCAACTGTACATTTAGTGGAGCGGAGGTTGCGTCAAACTGGCAAACTGTTGGAATACTGGGACTCTAGTTGAGTTGATTTTGAGTTTAACGTCCCTTTTAGCAGCGAGACTATATGAGACATGGACCTACTGATTAACGTGGAATTCGAACCACATGAGCTCCCGCCAGGAATCGAACCCGGGTCTTCCACGCCAAGGGCGCGTACGCTAACTGCTTAGCCACGAAGAAGCTCTACCAAGATTCTAATAAATTTTATCCGAGTATATAGAGTAAGTAGGGTATTATAGGATACGCTTTTATTTTAGTTGTTTTCACAAAATAAAATTTTAAAAAATGATATTGGTTGTGGTAGTACTTTACTGTCTACCCACAGGAGTTTTTTTTTTCCTTTACTTAAGGGCACATATGCGGCTGACTCGAGAATTCGATATAAACATGGTGTTTAAGGGTGAATCTTCCATACTTTTGCAAGTGTATATCTACAAGCAAAAGCTAGAGAGAAATAGCCCGTAACTAATAATTTGAAAGAAAATTCACATTTAAGGAATTACAGGCTGTCAAAATGTGTGAATGATATTTGGAGACCTATATTTCCAGCAGTATGAGTCTAAATCGAAAATAAGTTAAAACGGTGACACTTATAATCTTACACAAGAGCGGCAAATAGTATTCCCCAACGGCAGCAATTGTAATAAATTTCTCAGAAACAAATTAATTTATTGTGATTTGAGAAATTAAACAAATAATTGTTAACATCATTTCCGATCCGACACAATAAAACATCAACTCTACGGATTAATAGTTTTTGAAATATGAGTTCCAATTTTCACTTTCTCACATTTTTTTTTTTAAATTTATTGTTGGTGGTTGTCTTTGAACGTGAAATTGTTTCTCCGACTGTTAGTTTAGTTTTGTATCGCATTTTCGCCAGTTTAGGAAATTATTATTGCTATTATTTCATTTTACTGTTTTATGTGGATAGGAAATTGTAAATAAAACATCAGAAACAATAATAATAACAATGAAAAGCAACGCATAGAAAATGCAATATCACGTGTTTTTATCGTTGCATAGATTGTCTAAGCCGGTAGCTGGTTTTGAATGCGTCCATATCGAGTTTTTTATTAAGTACTGAACCTGTAACGCTGTCACAAAATGAATAGTTGGAGTTATGAAATCAATACAACCTTCATTTTTACGATAAAGATACAATAAGTTAATTTCACACAAATACTCATTTCCTAATTAATATTGGACCCGAATGCTATACTCGAATCTAGTTCCAAGTTCCTTCGTGACTAAGCGGTTAGTGTACGCGCCTTTGGCGAGGGAGACCCAGTTTCGATTCCCAGCGGGAACTCATGTGGTTCGGATACTACGTTAATCAGTAACTCTCGTCTCATATAGTCTCGCTGCTGAAAGAGACGTTAAAATCAACTCAAGTCGAATCCAGTTCATTTTCCCTCTTTTCTAATAGTTCTAAACCAAATACTAATTTTCTGTCTCCATTTTCAATGGAAAGTGAAAAGGTTTAGCAAAAAGAATATTTGTTGACCAATGCTAAATAACACATCAGAACTTGAAACAATTATGAAAAGATAGAAGGGCAGAAAAGAGAGTAAAGCTAAAGACGTTCTTGCTAGTGATCTTGTTTCCGAAACGTAAGATTGGCTCTAGCATCTCGAAATCTTATTAAGGCGCTTTATTTACAGATTCAATATAATATCGAAGTACACAAGATCTCTCTTTCGTCCATTCTATGACCAATCTCCAATAATATGATGTGCAATCCGTAATAGATTTGTTTGTACCATTGAGAACTTTAAATATACCCTAAGAGAAAATGTTGGATTTTTGAGCGTAGGTATATCTATTACTAAATGTTTACTAGTATATGTGACATAGAAAGAATCCTTCTGTGTTGAAGAAAAAATAATGAAATAATGTTGTTGTTGCAAAAGTAGCCCACGTCGGTAATTAAATTACGACCGAAAGTGTATCGCATTTTCCGATGCGATACCGCTTTAAAAAACGCTATATATATATATATATATATATATATATATATATATATAGATAGATAGATAGATATTCATTAAACGCTAATATTCATGTAGAATTCTAGCCTTACTTTAACCAAAATGATTCCTGTATTAAGAACATGTTCTAACCTTCTTCGTAACAAGACTTGTTAATTAGTCCTGGACTTTCCTCTACGGCAGGATTCTTTTCTACTATGGAGCCAGAAAGCGGACAATAAAGCTCACTAGCAGCTTTTACACTTTCCAGGGCACCACATTCATCTGAAAAATAGAACAACAAATACAATGAATTCTTTAATTTTTTTACAGTTAAATAAATTTACTTAAACACTTTTGGGCATAATATATATATTAAAGTAATTTAACTTAAGTATTCTTAAGCTATAGTTTCTCAGCCTGTGGTACGCGAGCCGCTGTTGATAGTATGTACAATTACTGCTCGTATTAATAATTAATATTAATATGCTTTGGTGGTTGGCCGATGGGAAAAATTGAGAACTCCTGCTCTAAGCTCAAGTACTTTGCACTAATTCTACCCGATTATTCTCTTTTTCATTTAAGAGCACGCAGCTACCAAATGAATTTAGTTCAACTCATCACTTACCCAGGGGTAAAAGTGGATCTGAAAAGATAAGGGGATGGTACGTAGCGGCATGACGTCACGCCGAGCCCCTGCCTATCTTTGCCCATTGTAATTTTTTTAGGAATTGGCGGACGACATACATTTTTTAGGAAGTGCAGGGGGACGGCATACATATTTTTTGGAGGTGGAGGGACGGCGTCTCCCCGGACTTTTACCCCAGCACTTACCTAAATAAAATAATAAGTTAATGCTTAAAATTCATATCTTAAAGAGAAAATGAATTACAAATTCATCTTCATTGAAAGCTATATTAAATTTAAGGAGATTTATTATTAATGTAGTTCCGGACACAACGAATAAACCATTTACATTGGAAGCAAATATTAATTAAACACGGAGGAATAATATTTCAGCAAGCTACAGTACGGGGTTTTAAGGCTTTGTACAATTATAATTAATTTATTACAATAAACTTACAATCATAAATAATACACTAAAGGGAAGAGTAACTCAAACAGTTTTGTACGCACGCATATGATGTACTGTTTTCTCTGTCTGCCGTTAGAAAACGCTAGTGGTAAAGATTGCGACTAGTGAGCAGAAAGCTTTTTATGTTTTACATTTTGCAAACACTGAATTTGTAGATACAGTGCAACTTACTTTTCCATGTTAAGTTTAATTGCAATCCACCAAGTGATGATAACGTTTGTATATGGAATTATCAGTTTGAAAACACCGGCTGTCTGTGCAAAGGAAAGAGTACGGGACGACCGAGAGTGACGTGTTAAACGAGAGAGAGTGAGTCTTTCATGCGTAGCCCCAAGAAATCATTTCGAAAGGCTAGTAGTGAATTAGCAATTCCATTGTCGTCTGTGGGGAGAATTTTAAGGAGGATGATAAAGAAAGAGGATTGAAGGAAATGTTGCAATAATTACTCCGAACACACTGATCATAGTTTGGGAAGAACTCGCCTATCGACTCGATGTTACCGTGTGACGAATGGAGTTCATGTTGAACACTTGTAGCAAAAACTTGTTTGATATGCTCTTTCGTTTGATGTATTATTTATAATCGTACGTTAAATGCAATAAATACTACAAGGTCTTAAAATCTCGATATTCATTTTGAAACACCCTGTATTTTAAGGTATCATCTCAAGATTCGGCTGATGATAATGAGAACCTCATTTAGGATAATAGATTGAGTCATTTGAGACTAAAATTATCAGACTGCAAAGTGAAAATGCCAACCATTCTTCCGGGCATACGATTCGGGCTTTCTAATTGCGAGATCTAGGGTTTGAACTCAACAGCCGGTTACTCTAACTGAACTATTTCCTCAATCGTCCGAGAATTGGTAGAAGAATAATAATACAATAATAAAAGGTCAAAGTAGCTAATGTAAGGCAATAAATAAACGGAACTTATATTTAAAAGACAAAGATATTTTATCGTAACGTCTTTATTTTAACACAAACTACTTTGAAGGTTTTGCTGACTCTCCTTCATTGTGTAATATTTCATTACACTGCTGAACTTACGATATGACGAATATTACACGCTGAAGAAGGGATAAAGAGAAGCCTTGAAACCGTTTGTGTTAAAGTAAAACAAGGATGTTAAGTTATCTTTGTCTTTTTGAATTGTCTTATATCTTGATTGTTTTATGTTTGTCTTTTAAATTTTGTGAATGCATTCTATAGCATTCACTAGTAAATAAACTGGGATCGACTCGATTTTTTAATGATACATTTGTTAATAATGGGTGATATGCATAAAGTGAGATCTTACACTTTGCTCAAGATTTTGAGATTAATCTCAAGGTTGTATGTATAAAATGCTACACAACGTGACGTCCTCAGTTTTAACCTAAGACACCTGAGTAAATGCTTAGAACTTATGAATTACACTGTGATCTCTCAGTTTTCTATGCATAAAGTTGAGTATCATCTCAACTAGCTGAGATTAATCTGCAAATTGCGTGAACCATCTCAGTACTTGTCTCACAGTGTGTGAGAGTGGATCAAAGTGCCTGAATTTATGGATGTGGAGCCAAAAGGAAAAGCATGCAAAGTTCGGAGAGACTGATTTGCATGACTACAAACGTCTATATAGATTTGAAAAACAAAATATAAATTTAGTTCTCCAAAAGGACATGTTGGAACGCTTTTAATTTCTGTTTCGCTGTATTTGTCCATGTTAGTTTTGTTCGTCGTTCATTTGTGTCAATCGAAAATACATCGCCAATGAATTTTCTCAACTGGTATTCAAATGATTCGAATGGAAGAAGATCCACTGCATATAAACAGAGACAGTGTAATTTGTCTTACTACTTTTTTTTTTCATTCATTGTAACTATGAGATAATTGTTACCTTCATGAGCTTCCCTGAAAGTACTGTACAACAGTTGTTCCAGAATAATTGAAGCTGGAATACTTGAAGAAACAGTGCAGTGCCTAGAATAGCAAAACCTATCACGTTGCACTCTCAATAATAAAAAATAACATATTAAAAAATAAATACATGATGATGTAAGAAGAAATCACTTCTTGTTCTTTAGCAATTCATAGTGGACACCATCTTAGGGGCTCCGGTGCCCCCTTTACTTCCAATTTCAACACATGCGCTTTAGTACTTTCTCTGTGTGATTAGATGTAACTTTTTATGAGGAACAAGACTGCACTTGATCATTTTTCTCTCTCCTATAATTTTGGAACTACTCAATCTGTTTTTTTTTTTTTAAAGAAAAAAGAAAAAAACCTTTGACTCCCGTTCTTTAACCCTTTCTCGATGTTTTTGGGAAACCAAGATAGCCATTTTTTTTTCAAAATTCCCGGAAAGCCGTTGCATGTGTTTGCACTTTCATTTTGTTTTCCCATCACAAATGCAAAAATGTTCCCATTTTTTATGTTATCCAATACAAATTAGCTCCTCAAAGTTGAAACGGAGTTGCGGCCGGATAGTACTAAGAAGTTGGTCGTCACCGTTTTATATTGCTGGAATATTCAACATAAAACAAACATCGTGCCTTAATGCTGGATAAATAACGCTACTGATTTTAATTTTACTCACATGTTTTCACTCGCTGCACACCTATAAATTCCTGATTTAGAAAGAAAAAAAGGAAATAAATACTCCCGCCTTCATTACGTCATTTCTATATGAAACGTCATCAAATCCAAGTTTACATGAGACGGAACTGCATGTCACAGTGAGAACAATCTAATTCGCTATTCCTTCTTTTTTTGTATACGAATTACGAGTAAGAACTATCTAGTCTAGAAATAAATTCTGTTACACACTTTTTTGTGAATATATGAAATACGGTTTGAGATTTTTCAATTTTATTTTAATATGTTAACCACATACATTCTTTACAATTGGCACCTAACAAACTTCAAAATGTCCACCATTGGCACGCACACAGGTTTTGAGTCTCTTGGGCCAGTCATCTATTGCAGTACGGAGAGTATCAATCGGAAAATCCGCCACTGCTGCCACCAAGGAATGCTTCAAACTTTCAAGTGAAGGGTGTCTTTTCTTGCAGACCATGTCTTCTAACACTGCCCGCAGTTTGTATTCCAGAGGGTTTAACTCGGGGCCACCAGAAGGCCACTCAGAACTAGAGATGAAATCTGGTACATTGGCTTCCAACCACTGTTGTGTCACCCTTGCCTTTTGAGCTGGCGCAGAATCCTGCTGGAAGGTCCAGTGATCATTGTTAAACATGGTGTCACTCAAGTCCTTCACAGTAAGCTCCAGAACAGTTTCCACATATACCATGGCACTTGTTTTTACACCTTGCTCACAAAAGTGAAATCTGGTATGGCCTTCATAGCTCACCCTCCACCTAACCATGACTGAGGAGGGGTGGTGACCTCTCTGAACCTTAGGAACTCTTGCACGAGCTTCTCGAGAGCTTGCCGCATATATATCCTATCATTTTGCCGGTTAAAGCTCTCTTCAATGGTAAAGATGTCCTCGTTGGTAAAGAGGATTTGCCGATGTTCATTGTTGGCGTTACCGCTGTAGGAGCTGTCTTGCTTTCAGTTTCCTCTGCTGCTTCAGCTATGGTGTCAAGAAATGCCCCGTGCTCCGCCCATAAGCTTTGATATTCAGGTCTTCAGAAAGTAACCTGGACCTTGATGAGCTCCCGTGCCATGATCTTCTGCTTCCGGAGTGGATTTCGCCGCACACGGGCAGCCACTGTTCTCACACTGCGAGGAGGTCCACCCCTTGGCCGGTCACGTACACTGCCGGTATCAGTAAACCGTTGGATTGTCCGGCAAACAAATCGTTTGCTGATTTTCAGATGTTTCAGCAGTTTGAAAACCCCACTTCGTGAATTTCCACCCTTATGCAAGGCAATCACTGCAACTCTATTTTCGTACTCACCCCACTCCATGCTTAAGCGAAGCAGATTCACCCGTTCTCTTTCCCTGTTCGACACACACTGGCCAGGGCTGACCTTGAGCTAAATTGTACCTTGCCACCTGCACAACAAGTTCTACAGTCAAAGCCAAAAGTTTGTGACTAACTAGTAAATTAACTTCATTCGACTGGTGAGATGTACTCACTAGTACTTACTTATCTTTATGCATATCACCCAATGACACTATGTATGAAATGACATGTTTTATTCTTAAATAATACAAAAACTTACCCATTTGGTTAAACTTAGAACCAACATCTGGAAGTTGAGCGTAGACAACATCGCCTAATGCATCCTTGAAGAAAGTGAAAACGGAACATTAATAAGCTAGCAATACTGAATAAAAACGACAGAAGAAAATGCAAATGTAGCTGGAACTGACAGCTTCGCTACATTTAATAAAAACTAAGTCTGTATGTATTATTTATATTTATATATTTCTAAAGTTTCATTCTTTAAAAGAAGCAGGATGGTTGTAATAAATATAGCTTTAATATAGAAGATAGTCGAAAACAGTGGCGGATCTTCAAAGAAGACAAATCGGTAAGAACATTTTATCAGTACAAGCACCGGTAAGAAAACAAAATATTTACTAATTCTTGTACATGCAGCTTGTAGGAATAAAATGTGTATTAATTTCCAAAACTTGTAACAACACAACCGTAACTTTTACTATGAGTAGCCACTGGTCGTACAATTCATGAAACAATTTTAAGACAACAACAAATAGCAAGGATAAGAAAAAAAAAAAAAAAAAAAAAAAAAAAAAACCTCCAGAAACAAGATTCTTCTTTACCATTGATATTAAAATATCTTCTGTTAGCAATGCATATTGTACACTTTAAAACACCAGAAATATTTATATACGAAGTTGTTACTTACTTAAATATTAGAAACGGGCAAAAATAAAGAGCCAAAACATGTGATCTATAGCAACATTGATCAAAAATTTATTTATTTTTACACATGCACATATTTCCACAGAGTTAAACACCGAAAAAGTTTCGCTATATTTGTTAGGAAGATTATTGATAAATTATCTGGTAAGTTGTTGATATTAGAGCCATGGACACTAAACTCAAAACCAAAAAGATATGGTAGTAGCTTTGAGTGCTAAACTAAATTCACTAACTCTATGGCCTAAGGAACCCGGAGGTTCAATGACGCGTTCACAAAAGCTCTCCATTGACTTCCATCCTTAGCTAACTGCATCCAGTTTCTACTTTGTATTCCAATCTCTGCGAGATTCATTCCCTACTTTTAGTCGACATTTAATTTCTTCGTGAATATGGTTTTCCTCTGTTAATACTGATCCTAGATATTTGAAACTATCCATTTTATCAAAAGTATTATTTAATATTTTAACACATCCATAATTTGCTGTATTACGGTCCCGACGCACTTCCATGTATTTAGTTTTCTTTGCATTTACTTCTAAACCCATGTCCCTGCATTTACTTCTAAACCCATGTCCCTGTTTAATAAGATCTCTGCATTTCTGTCTATTGTTCTCCTATCGTCCCCTATTAAATTTACATCATCAGCATATGCCATAACCTGGTGAATACCGTTCAACTCTAGGCCCTGGTTGCTATCTTTGAATTTTCTTATAGCGTATTCCAGAACAAAGTTAAATAATAATGGCGACAACGCATCTCCTTGTTTCAGGCCATTTTCGACGTGAAAGTTCGTGGACAAAAATTTTCCTACCCGGACTTTACTTTGGGATTAAACATATCTTAATTAATCTAATTAGCTTTCTCGGTATTCCAAGTTCTGTAAGAACGTTGTATATTTCTCTCCTAACCGAGTCGTACGCCTACGCTTTGGGTGCATTTTGAATAAAGTTTTTCGTCTTTACACACTTGAAAACTCTTTGTAGATGAATGGTCTGTTGTTTATTGTTACAGTAATGGAAAAGACAAAGGACAAAAAATGATAACCAGATTAAACGTTTATCAGGTTTGAATATATGATGGTATAATTAGGACGTGTCCTGTATATACAAATTGGTAATAGGAGAGTTTCTATTTTGAAGTAGAAATTCAGGGTTATATGAATAAACGTTGTGCTCGTACAGGTCGTATAATTGAAACTGAAATAAAATGAAATTTTTCAATTTATCGTCCCACAATAATAACCTTTAGGCTAAAAAAGGCTATGATTAAAGCAAGTAAATGATGAAAGAAATGGTAGAATGAGACTGTGGGAGGAAACGGGAGTACCCCAAGAAAACCCACGGACAGGATGTTGTTCACCGCAAACTTACCTGGTCGGGGATCGAACCAGGAACCCCACGCACAGGCTGTATAATTGTCGCTTAAGATGAATGTACTGACCTATCCTAGAGTAACTAATCTTAACATGTCTGATAGCTCTTATACTTTACAGCATACCAGAGAAATGCACCCTGATATGTTTTAGCATCATCAACAGTACTGAACACTGATATCTAGTAAATGTACAGCATGACTGGTCAACAGTTTGGGTCAAAAAATATCTTTGAGCGAACTATGAAGGAAAGGTACAATATGTTAGTATTTGATACACTACCTCGTATCTTGAGCTACTTCGTGGATATATGGTTGGCGTACGTATCTCTGACATGGGATACCCGGGTTCCATTCCAGGTGGGAACTCATGTGGTTCGGACCCTGCGATAAGCTGTAGGAGGTCTAGGTCTCAAATAGCCTCGCTACTGGAAAGGACCCTAAACTCAAAACCAAAGATGATACGGAAGAAGCTTTTGATATATTTTGATTAAATTTTTTTGTCTTTACATATCTGAAAACTCTTTGTTGGATTAGGCAAACTATTATGAACTATCTCTAGTGTTTTAAAGTTAACAATAATAATCTCTCTCTTTAGAACACAGACGGCCCTCCCAACTGGGATAGTGGCTAGTGTGTGCACTTTTGGTGCACACCGAGTTTCGGGTTCGATTCTCGATGGAAGAGCATTGAAATTTGACAATGGATTCCACCTTAAACCATAGGTACATATCTCATACGGCCTTGGTGCTGAAAGTTTAGCAAAAATCCAGTACAACCAAGATATCAGATCAACTACTTCAACACACAGAGTTTTAGAGTTTTAATTTTTTCCCCTTTCCCTCAACTAGCTCAAATTTTATCGGTATTCAAAACAGTCAGATTTTATGTTTCACCAATTTTGATGTTTCCTACAAAAGGTGAATTTTAAATAAACTCACATTTTAGGAAACCCTTCTATTTTCTTAAAAAATGTCTATTTGGCAAATTGCTGTTCAACATGAACATTGATGCGTTCATGCACGTGTTAAGAAAATCCTTTGAGAAAAAGGTAAATACAACTGGAATATGTTTCTTAAAATAATAGCTGCTTGTTATGTTTTGTTTTTTCCTTAAACAGAACCAAAAATGTAGCACAGTAGTATTCGAAAATAAGTTTTAAAAAGAAATTTAAAACTTTGTAAGTCCATCAGTTCATATTATTTTCTATAAGTATTATTAATTTCTCTGGAAGCTAGCCACTTTCTACCTGTCTGTTTGGAACTTTGAAAATATATTCCTACGCCCTAATGTTAAATTCACTGCTGTATCTAGTGCACCTGAAAAGTATATGGGTGTGTACGTCATAATTCGTTCTGAGAAACGTAAAAGGATCCGCTCTCAAAATTTTCTAATGTTCCTCAAAAGTCAGTGAAGAGGAAATCAGGTAAGAACCACCTTCGTAGATTGTATGTTGTGAATGCTGTTAATAGTTTCCTATTATTCTTTGTAAATCCCAACAGTACAACGAATCAAATGATGGTTCAGATGACTAAGTACTTGTTAAACTATAGAATTCCATGGTTATTGGGAGCTACATACCAAGGCTCGTTATATTCCTCTTCTATAGATTTCTTTACAACTCCCTTTACTGCGCAGGGTGGAAATGAAATTAAATATTCTAGTGTCACATCCCATCCTTGTGCTCTTTAAGCTAAAGGAAGCGGATGATTAATGAAAAAGATTATGAAAGAATTGGTGGAATGCAAATGTGGTAGTAAAAAGGGTTAACCTATGAACATGAAGTTATCCACGACAAACCCTCATGTCCTGGAAAACGTGGACGGAAGGAGCTGTTTCTTGAAATTAGAAGGGATAATACAGAAGAAATGAATTGATTTTGAGTTTACCGTCCCTTTCAGCAGCGAGGTTATATCAGACGGGACCTACTGATTAACAGGGAATTCGAACCACATGAGCTCCCGCTGGGAATCGAACCCGGGTCTCCCACATCAAAGGCGCGTACGCTAACTGCTTACAAACGAAGGAGCTCCAATACAGAAGAATCCCAGGTGCCTTAACGAGGACCTGGGAACTCATACGTTTCGCAATAAAGTTGCGTGAAAACGTACATAATGTTTGCTCTTTTATTATTTATTTATTTATTTATTTATTTTAACCGCATTGTGTAGTCAATATGTGCCAAATTTACAATCTCGAGCTGACTGTTTACCTCGATTTCTATGCTATACAAAACTCCAGATTCCGTTAATTAGTTGTGTGAACATTGTGTCTAAAATAATGATTACATAAATAAACAGAAAAAAAAAGCACTATTTGTTTGAAGGTATCAGACATACACAAAGTTCTTCTTTAAGTTAACAGGTCATACTTTTATGCTGAGATTTAAAAAAAAAAAAAAAAAAGTCTTAAATCTACACTAATTTCCAGATTATTGAGATGATCTACTAAATAACAATAAAATCTTCAGTTTTAGGTATGTCTACTGTAAGAACATCACGAAGTTTCTCAGCTGCGCCTAAAGTCAATTACTTCGTGACTCGTATAAGAAACTAATTTCTTCTATTCAGGCGCTAAGAATATACTTTAAACTTATTTTTCAAAGATGAGAACATATTTAAAAACACGTTTATACAATAACACATAAATAAGAGCATTCAACAAATGATCTGATCGTTAATATACAAGTATATACATTAAACATAATTAATTTCTGAATCTTTAATTTTTTTTTCTTTCGTCACGACGAAAGAGCATTTTATAAAATCACTGTTAGTAGTGTCTCCATACAGTTTATTGCGTCAAAGGAACACACCGAACTTTTTTTTTTTTTTTTTTTTTTTTTTTTTAAGTATTCTCGTGATAGACCTACCATAAAATCCAGTTCTTCATTTGGCTTTACTAAAAACGAACATTATTAAAGCAGCAGATATGAAAGATCAATAAATCTTCATGGGCCTTAAGTAAAATTCGGTATTTTAGCATTATCTCTTTTTAGGGTTGGCTGGTTTAAACCAGCTGGGTTAAAAAAAAAAAAAAAAATACCAACAACGAAAGAATGTTAAGCCACGAAACGAAACTAAATTGTATGCCTGAATGTCTGTTGTTTTTTATTAAGAAGCAACGGTTGTTTAAATATATTGATAGAAATTGGCAAAATTTATCAACTGCCTATATAGCTTCCAACATTAGCTCGGTTTGGTCTTTCAGTTTTAATTTAATTGAATGGTATCTACATACTAAATTGTAATTTAATATCTCAGTTTTAGCATACTGATTATGATACATTGACCATAAAATTTTACATGCCAAGCAACAAGGGAATTTTTCCATTGCTTTGCATTTAAAGTAATAACAGGATTTTCCCCAATGGTTAAGGCGGAGTTTCCCGATTTATATATAATTCTATATAATGGTTTCATTTGTGCAACTGTTTATCTTTTTGTCCTTCTGAAAGGCCCCTCACAATTATATTAACAAGATGTCAAGATCAGTACAACGTATTTTTATCAGGAGTCCTTCGTGAGTGAGTCGGCAGACTCATCGCATTTGTGGCCAATTAGTCCCAGTTTCGAGTCCAAATAGAGAACAATTTCTCTCGGATGTAAGCTGAGAAGCAGTTTGGATTTCGCTTTAAGCTTACGTGACACCTCCCAGCACAACCCCTTTGCTGCATAATGACACGAAGGCGAAACAAACTTATTTGCGTCCATATGTAACATAAATACACAGAACAAATTATTTAAACCAAATAAACCTGGTTTAAACCATAAAAACAGGCTATAAACAAATAATAATAATAATAATAATTAAAAAATAAAAAAAAATATATTTTCTTTTCAATAAAATCCATGGTTTTTGCCAACTATGTCTCTTTTTGGCAATTAACATTTTGCGTAGTTCAGCAGGGAATTTTCTGAAATACGTAATACACTGTGATTCGTCCATGCAGGGTTCCGACCTGGGAGAAGGCGTACGTTTTAAACTCGATGATAATGTAACTAGGATATCGGTTTTCACGGTTATCATTTCTGGCTTTCTTGACTTACATTTCGCTATTTTATTTATTTTTTACTGTGTAAGCAGACAATTAACATAAAAATACTGGATTCGGATATACGAACGATATATTCGGATATACACAATTATATACACTTATACTTACTGAAAGTAATATAATCTCTAAATATTTACATATTAATCTGTTCAGTTAACGCCTGGCCAAGGAAAACGGTACTTATTTTCCCTGTATGACGTCATTACAACTCTCGCGTGACATCAGCGAGAAATTTATATTCATCGATCTTGATTAAATATTATATTAGTATAAATAATCATTTTAGTACCAAAAGCACGGGGTGACAACTTGGTTGCTTGAGAGTTTGAAGTGATTAAATGTAATAAATTTCAGTGAAATCAGAGTAAATAATATGAATGTCGAAGCCCACTTCTTGTGGTTGATTTGTCCTGGAATGATCAATGTGCTATTGTACTTATCTTACCTGTGCATATTGCGTAATTCCTATTGTTCCAACGTTTCCTTCAATTTTGATCCATTCATGCTTGTCTGTATATAGGCGTTCTGAAAGAAGAAAAATCATCAGTGGGAAGAAACTATTTGACATTTACTAGTATTTTCATACAGAAACTTATATTTCCGTATTATTTTAGAAAGTGATAGAGATCACCTACTTTATTTGTAATGTTTTATTTAAGACTTTTCCAGTACGGTTTAAGCAACTATTGTGTGTAGTTTTTCAACAGGTTAAGTCATTCGAATGAAGACAATCACTTATGAAAACATCTTGTTCTTTAGATCTAAGTGTTTCTCAAATTGTGAAACTGAACAAATGATCTCTTGATAAATTAATTTCTGTAGGGAAAAATAATAAGTAAATAATGTTATAGAGTCTTCTTGATGGAAGTGCAACAGATTTCACTAATCTTCTATAGGCACGAACTATGTGTAAGTCTAATTTGGAAACAATTTGTTCATTTTAATGTTTTTAGAAGTTTTTCGAATTTAATAACTAACCGAGCGAATGAAATACATATTAGTAAAAAAAAATATATAGCACTAACTTTCTTTGAATTTCTCAGGATATAATATCCGATATTTCGATAATATCGCGTATTCACTGTCATAAGCAGCGTAGAGGCTTCAAATATAAGCACGCTTAAGGTTCTCAACTTCAACAGAAATCTTTATTTAAAAAAAAAAAAAAAAAGTATTACCGGTATATTTTTATGGGGTTATATATGCGTTTCCTTTTCTTTGTAATTTAGTTTAGTGTAAATGTACTTAACACTTACAGAATTTTACTTACAATAATTTATTTTGCAGCCGTTTGGATTCCTTAGCATGTACACTCATGTCCAAAATTATTGTCGCATGCCTATAAATACGTTGTTGTAGCAATATAATTTGATAACGAATTTGCTTAGTATTTCTTACAATGTGTATAATCGGCGAAGACATGTATGTGGCAAATTTCATCACAATCATCATCATAGGTATTCTGCCCTTATTGGCAGGTCACTTGTCACAGCTGAGAAGCTTCCATACTCCACGGTCCTCCGCTAACCTCTTCGTCTTCACGTATGATCTTTTTCTTTTTGAATCATCCATTAATTGTAATCTCATTCGCCCTCCCTCTCTTTCCCGTCACCATACCCTCTAGGAGTCCCTCATGATACAATTTCTTCTTAGGCAATGTCCCAACCAGTTTCTCTTCCTCTTTTTAACAATATCTAAAAGTGTTCTTTTCTCCCCCGCCATTTTTAACACCCACTCATTCGTTTTCCGCTCGACCCAAATAATTCTTTCCATTCTTATCCACACCCACATTTCGAAGGCTTCCAGTCGATTTTCATCACCTTTACGTAGTCCATGTTTCCGCCCCATACAGTACAACACTCCACACGAAGCATTTTATGAGTCTTCTTCTCAACTCTTTATTCAGGGTCCCACAAAACAGATTTTTCTTCTTCCTAAAGACTTCTTTCGCCATTCCTATCCTTGCTTTTATTTCACGTTCGCACTTCATGTCATTACTAAGAATGACACTTCATGTCATGACAAAAGAGCAGTAAATAAGAACAATTTAACGAAAATAAAACTTTCTTGTCCATTTAACAATATTTTGTTTTACTCATTCTAATTTTCGTATTTATAATTCTTTTTCTATGAAATTTACCACAAATATACGTTTCCCGATTACACGTATCAGTATTAAAAGTACCCTGCAAAATCATTATCAAATTATATTCTTACAAGAAGACAGTTATAGATATGCGACAATCATTTTGGACATGAGTGTACGTGGGAAACTAAAGACATATCGAGAAGTGAATAGAAATACTTGTATTTACCTATGACAAATTGTAATAAGTAAAATTCTACAGATGTTATGCGCACTTATACTAAGCTTAACTGCAGAGAAGAGAGAATGCATACATAAAGTAGCATCCTCCATCTATACACACATACAATTCGTTAATTGGTTAAAATACGTTACATAAAAAAAATCACTTTAGCATATGAAGAGCCTGTTCCTACATGTTTTTAAGCCTCTACGGTCCTTGAAAATGAATTCATCAGTGGTGCTATTCGAATTTTTAAACAACCGGTTATATATATATATATATATATATATATATATATATATATATATATATAGGATGTCATGAGAAAAGGACCATATTTTGAGAAGGGGCATGACAAACAATCGTTCGAAATATCGATGAAGAGACCACTCTATTTCGTACACGTTGCTTCGAAGGCGCATATCTCCGGAACTAATGAAGATATCAGTCATTGAAAAACAGATAGGTAGCAAACGTAATAGACATCAGATACGTATTACGTTCATTACACTTATAGATCCCAATATTCCGGACAAAACCAGGGAATTCATATTCAAATTTCTGTCTTGCCCATTGAATTAAAACAATTCAAAGTTGCTTGCTTCTACAACAATGTAAGCGAGCGGGAAAAGTACAGAGGTGCCTTTAGAGGTGTTTGTTTGGCTTCTTTCTTTCACTCTTGACTAGGTTATGCGTGTGTGTGTGTGTTTATGCCTGGGTATAACTAACGGTTAGTATCATTTCATTTGTATGAGCCTAAGTGAGACTTACACGCAGTAAGTGTCTATGGAAAATTAGTAAAATCTCCAGTACTTTCATCAAGAATTGTTTTCTACAAAAACAAGCTTCTTATAATATCAATTGTTCATTATTTTCAATTTTGGAAATTTTGGACATAAAGAGCAAGATCTATTTTATAAAGTGAATCAATCTTTGTTTAAATGACTTAATCTGTTGAAAAAGGATCACAGACTAAGTGGAAGAGTAAACTTTCCAGTTACGTAAACAAGTTACGGTGTGTTTTTATTATTTTAAACCAATTCATTTATTTGTGATTTGCTCAATGATTACGATTCCGATTACAAAGGAACACATTCCTCGCAATCAGATCTTTCAATATTTCGACGAACCAGTTCCTCCAAAACGGAATCGGGTTAGCCATCAAGGTAGTTCCTACTATCATTAATTATTTTAAACATTGCTAAGCTACAAAAGTTACGTGATCTTTCTTATTTTCTGGTAGACAAGAGTCACTCTGATGTAGCGACTGGAACAGATTCGTTCAAAAAACTGGAACGATCTGAACCAAATCACTGAACCGAAAAAATTGAAATAACGAATGAATTGCTGAAGAAAATACTTGCCATAACATGTATTAACACGATATGTACAATTCTGAACTTAAAAAGTATGAGTATTGAATACTAAATGGATTCAAGCTTTTTTCTGAAGACTTCTGTGCAATATGAAACGATTACTACAGTGTCAAAATTTTTGAACCATTCTGTAATCAAGAAACCGATACACTTTGTTTAAACCTGCATTACTAAGATCCCATCATTACGAATCAAGATGCAAGTTTCACTTACATTCGAATGTTATCCCAGAATGGTCAGATATATCGTAAATATCGCATTTTATTTCCGTTTTTAAGAAAAATAAATTTGATTAGGCCATAGATTTTTAAAAGATTATTCGATTTAATGATTTAAATCACTTTATTTTAATTAATCAACTTTGGTTTACGGTAAGTTAAATACTTGTTAAAAATATTTAACAAACCTTGTCGAAACTGGCGATAGGAACTAGGGACTTAACCATTAAAGTTCATTAAGAAAGAAAAAAGCTTCTCGTTTCGATTCCACGGATTTTTTATTATTGTTATTTTCGACCCACACCAGGAGAAAAAGCAATATTTAATGATCTGTAGACTAAATAAAATAAGAGATTAATAAAATATGATGATAATGAAACATTATGAATGGCGGGGTGAGAACGTGGGAGAAAGTGAAGAACCGAAAAAAAAAAAAAAAAAAAAAGAACCCACAGACACAATACAATGACACAAGAGAAGGAAATTGTATGATTGGGTAAGATCTCACTTTGACTTGGACAATGACTGGAATTGGTTTTCATAGAAGCTGGTTTTCACTTCATTTAAAGTATATTAGGTTAGGCTAGGCTAAGTTGGTTTAGTTTCGTTCAAGTTAGTTTACGTTAGATTAGGTTCCAATGAGTATCCAAGTCAAAGTCAAAAAACTTGCCTATGACCGTAACAATAATGTTAATAATAAATCGAATGTGATCGTTTCATGCTCTATTCCAACTGAAAAAGCTACTGGGCATCCGTCAGTTCGTCCCGATTATATACACTGTCCTAATTATATGTATTGTTTTTAAACCGTACAGTTCGTTGGCGATGTGAAAATCAGGTACTTTTATTATGTTCTAAGACTGAACTAACTTTAGCAGCACGACAACCCGCAAGAATCAAAGTTTATCACATATCAAGTGATTTCGGGTGCTTTCGAAGTGACATCCTTCATCATTAATATAGTTCTTTTTCTTTTTTTTTTTTAGTCTCCTACATACCGATCCTTTCTTTTTTTATCTTTTCAATTATTTTATTTAAGTCCCAGGATTATATTTTAGACGCTCGATATTCTACTTCACTAAAAGAGCCGGTAATATTGCAATACAATAATCAGTACTAGTTAGCGACAAGGTTCTAGAAAACAGGTCCACCTCTAGGGGGCCACGATAGGTGAATTACGACAGAGTAAACTATTTCAAACTATAAACTAACCAAAATACCACTTTATAGAAGAATTTCTTCCAATAATCTACGTTATAAAATAACAGGGAGGGCAGTGCCACCCACCACATACCTCAAACATATTTTAAAATATATGCTATTAGAAGAAATCTTTCATTGCAAGTAGAATTTTGGTTAATAATTTCGAATAATATATTTTATCATAATTTACCCAACTTGACCCCCAAAAAATAGTAACTAGGAACATCAATAATACCAGACAATGCAGAGCAATATACCCATTGCGAACAAATGAATTTCAAAGAACATCACACTGTATGTCACAAAATACATCTTGTAAACCCATAAAATCTAAATACACACGAATTGCAAAACAACATATTGCTATATATAAATACTTGGACAGATTCACACAACACAATCACATATCACGTCTACCGCCAATGAACAATTCAACATCGACTCCGAATACGAAAACGAAACTGATTGAATTTCCAACGAAATAAAAAGTCAACTAAAAAAAAAAAAAAAATATGCACGTAAAATCAAAGAAATAAAAAAAACTTTATTATCTAAAATTATAATTAATTAAAACATTATTATTACCGGTACTTTATGAATAAAACAATAGACCACATATAACTAGTGTGCTTAAGTAAAGAAACATGGTAATGGAGTGTTCAAAGATTAAGTTCAATGTTCTTAGTTTTCGTAATAATACATTTCAACGATAAAAAAAAGTCCAAAAACTAGACGAAAAAATGAATCTTTGAGTTTTACCTCCCACGTTTATGCCGGCTAGGCTAAAGAAGGAAGGGACGACAAATGAGTGGAATGAAGAAAGTAGGAGGAAACGGAAGAAACCCGCGAAAAACCCACGCACACAGTGTTGTTCACCACAAAGTTAATTTGGCGGGAGTAGAGTTTGAGTCCGGGACCCCATGCACCAGAGGTGAACGCTCTACCACTGAACCACCGCGGCCCCTAATTGAAAGAAAAGAACGCAGAAAACAATAAGGAACGAAAAGGAACCAAAAAAAGATACGTAAAACATGTTTCATTAGTTTTACAAAGGGGTACCTGTGTCCTAGAACCTTTCGCTATTGAGCACAGACTTGTACGCAGCTTGTAACCAACTTCCAAATACGACAATTAAACGATACAAGCTAATTACTGGAACAAGTATACGAAGAGCTAGTTTTCATTTGAGCACAATCAACCAGTGACTGAATTATTAACATGGAAACTAGTAACGCATTCCAATCTTGCAGGAATATCCCTTCAAGATGGATGTTAAATGGAAGTGAATTATGAGTGAATACTGAGAAAAACTACACGGTCACGATTTTCTCTGCCAAAAGCTCACATTGTCTGGGAACGAACCAGAACCCCTCGCGCCTGAGGCGAACTGAACAAGTATCCCCTTCATGGCTAACTAGTTAATTTGTGTGAAAATGAAATATTCCAACTTAACGTCCCGCAATTATGCCCTTTAGTCTAAAGGAGACGGATGACTAGGGTAAGTGAATGACGACGGAAGAACTGGTGGAATGAGACAGTAGGAGACGGGAATACCTCGAGAAAATCCACGGACACGATGTTGTCCACCACAAACTTACTTGGCCGGAATTGAACCACGGACCCCATGCAGCAGAGATAAGCGCTCTACCACAGCCGTGTACCCCAATTAATTTGTACGGACACAAGTTCAACCCCAATGGAAGCTGAAACGAGCAGCGGGTTCAGATCCTACTTTAGACAATGGGCGTCATTTCCAGTAACTTTGGTTCTGAAAATAGACAATATTTCAATCGATTAGGCCCTACCAACCTTTTACGATTGATTTCTTTTTACAGAACAATAATTGTAACTATATATATTTATTCTAAAAATATGTGCTATTTTAGTGTTCAGTGGTGCCAATGGCTATCTCCACTTGTCTCGTGCCTTTTATACAGTTTTTGTTGAAAATTTTTAGTAACCTTTTATCTTGCAACTTGGGCGACCTTGGCTCTAAGAAGTAACATACCCATACGGATATAGTATACGAGAGTGCCTCATCATTTAGCGAGGACTCACGAAGTGCAGTCTTTTAAGGATTATTCATTGAGGATATAGGAACTTGAAAATGAGGTAAAAATGCGACTTTCATTTAATTACTGAGTAATATAAAATAAAATGTACGTCGGTTTGCGTTGCGTTTCGTTGTGTTTTATGGTATGCGAAGAATAATAATGTGCCCTTGTACGTAGTGTATGAGTATATGTGGGGGATTTGAAACACATATCGCATGTCACGTGCACGTGGATGCTTCTTACTACTTCTAAATGTAATAAAATCATTTTTATACGTAGTGCAACAGTAGGAAGAATCCACGCGCACAGATCATGAGGCACTGTTGTATACTATTACCATACTAGTAATTGGTATTAAAATGTTATGGTAAAATAAAATCCTTATCCTATTGATTTGTACATTACAATGATCACGATGTTGGGTTATTTCTCCACAAACAACAAAATTAATTGCTTTAACGCACCAGTAGCCAAAGACCTGAGTGGCGTATGAATATACCGCACTAGTAATTGTCCACGACCGAATGTTGCACAATTATTGTTTGTCCGTGTAATTCTCCCTAAATGTGAAGAAAAATTAGAAACACGGGTCACACTTTGAAATAAGCGAACACAAGCTGCCATTTTTTGCTAAATTTTCTTCACTACAAATTCCTCCGATTTCACACACTCCCTCCACACAGCTGATTCCACGCAAACACGCGGATCGCACGTCCAATGTTCAAACTTCGATCTCAGTTTCAGTGTTGCCAAATTAAATCTCGTGTTATTGGCTAAAATTATTTCAATAGAACAATATAATTGGCTCACCATTATATTATAATCTTTCTTGCTGGACAATGAAGATAATTCAGAAATTTCTTGCAATCCTGCAACTAATTACTTCAATAAAACTTTATCGAGTAGGTTTTGTATGATGCATGTACGATGTTTAGTCCGCTAATGTCTCAAAAACTAGTAAGTAAGCTGTTTGAGAGAAGCCACATTAAAAAAAATAAATAAAAAAATAAAAAAAAGTTTTAAAATTTTTATCGCTATAAGATACGGGAAGAAAATTTCAATCTCAACTGAAAATCCAGTAAAGTCTGTATTAGAATTTAGAATTAGTTGTAGGTTTGGATGGGAAGTCATCATATCCGAAGGGATGAAGAGGAAGACGGGAATGTAAATAATAATATGTTAAAAACATCTCATTGGAATGCTTCGACATGGAGAGTTCTCATATTTGAAGATTCATAATTATTAAACTAAGTTGAATTATGAATACAGTTTACATACAATTCTTGTTCAAAACCAACATATTTGCATATTCTCGAATATTGGATTAATACAAACTCAAAAGAACAATGCAGGAGGTCAGACAGGTCAAACATGTTTCGTGTACATTAACTTTTCTGCTGGACTTTCACCCGACAATAATATCACTAATTTCCCGTGTTATAGGCCCTATACAGGTTTAAGCTGGGTTAGCTTTCCTAGCAAAATGCAAGAGCAAAGCACATTATTCAGAACACTTTATTAACGCATTTTAGTCTTTTCAACCTCACTTTCAACGAAGTGGATAAGTATTATTATTATTATTATTATTATTATTATTATTATTATTATTATTATTATTATTATTATTATTATTATTATTATTATTATTATTATTATTATTATTATTATTATAACACCATGTATGAACGTTGAATACAAAATACTAGTTGACTGCCGACCTCGGTAGTCGTGAAGTCTAGGAGGCAAGGACACACTTCCTAAGTGGGGTTCTGGGTTTGAATTCCGGAGGAACAAGTATTCAGGCTCGAGCCAAAAATTGTTAAAACGTTTAAAACGTTGTCATCGGCTCACATCTCATTCACTATTGAGCCGAACCGAGAAGTGAGCCAATCCAACAGCTCACTCAACCGAGTCGGCTTGAGCTCTCAGCTGAATTGAGCCTAACCGAGCCAGTAGCTCATCCTAACCGAGCCAGCTCAAGTTGATGGCTCACCTGAGCTGAATCGAACCGAGCTGATTGCTCACCCCAACCAAGCCGGCTCGAACCATGGCTCAGTTGAGTCAAGTCGACCCGAGCCGATGGATTCGTTTCAACCGAGCTGCTCGAGCCGATAATTCACCAGAGCCCAGTCTGTGCCTCATCTCAACCGAACCGGCTCAACCATGGGCACAATTTAGCCGTACCCATGGCTCATCCCAACCGAGCTGGTTCGAGCTGTTCGCTCAGTTGTACCAAGCCGAGCCAGTTGATATCACTACCTGGTTGGGCTTCTGCTTGGGCTCAAAAATTCGACCGTGTAGATCTCAGGCTTGACGGTAAGAGCTACAGTATATACTTATATTGGTATTCACGACATTTTGAGGCTGTCTCGTTAAAAAAAATCTATTGTCGTCTCGTTATCGAGACAATACAAGATGCGAGCACTCGAGCAGTGTCCCCTTTCGTGAGCAACACAAAGTATTCCACATTACTGCTTATATTTCGCTTTCTAGTCTAATCAGGCAATGATTTCAAAACTAGTTAAAACGAGCTGAACGAGCGAGCCATTTACCAAACTCGACTCGATTCGGAACTTGATCTCAGAAACAGCGACTCGGTTCGGAACTCGCCTCGAGAAAATTACCTTTGACTCGACTTGAGTTTCGAGTAGAGTCGAGTTTTAGCTCGACTCTTCCGCATGCCCATCCCTAGCGATGGGGTCACAACAACCCGACGCCGGGTTATCATTGGAGCCAAAGCCCAATTAAATAAAAGAAAACAGAAGTAGAAAGTACTACACGCTTTGAAGCAGAAGATACACTCGAATGACTAATATTAACCAGAGGGTATACGGCGTGTACCGTCATGTACCTCGACTGCAACCCTGGCCTGGGCCCCCCAAGCTCACAGATGGTTGCGCCACTGGTCCTGGCCGACTTCCTTTCTTATTGTTACTAATTACCACCAGTGACGATTTGCAAATGGAGTTAGGTGGGTGGGTATTTTTCGGAACTGAAGCCTGTTTTAGAAATTACGGAATTTCTAAAACAAACGAAATATGATTTTGCTCATAAACTTCAAGTCCTCCTCAAATAAAAATTAGGAATTTTTAGAAACACTAAACATTAATTAATAAGAAAACCCTCCCAAAATACTCTTCTAAATCCGTCACTGATTATCAGTATGAAATGATCTTCAGGGCTGTATCCGGAAGATTATTGATAATCATTGCACAGCTACACTATAACAGAAATGTGGAAGTACGCTCTGACGGATATATGAAAAAACACACGCTCTGACGGATATATATAAAAAAACAACATAAGTTTAACTATGTGCTAGAAACTAGAGTACTAAGCTCTAAGAAATGAAACACAGATGACTTAAAATGAAATGATGTAAAGAAGATAAAATGTCGATAATACAGAACTTAAAATAAAGTAAATAGTCTCTAAAATTGCCCTCTAATAGCCTACAACGTACTTCATGTTTACTTTAATTCATAAAACATGTGCTCCATCCATCATGATGGTGAATTCCAGAGAGAAATATGGCGCATAGGTCATGAAAACTTATTTAACTATAGCGTATACTTTAGGAAAGCTATTTAGATAGAAAAATCATTAAAACGAAAAAGGCCAAAATTTCCAAAATATCCGTTTTTCCCCGAAAAAGAGATTTTTTACATATATTATTATTATTATTATTATTATTATTATTATTATTATTATTATTATTATTATTATTATTATTATTATTATTATTATTATTATTAAAAGAAAATTTTTAAAGATAGTGCTTTAAACTTTATTCTAATATTCGCAAAAGTTTTGAAGATTCGAAGCTTTAGCTTAAACTTTGGTTACGAATTGGGGTATCTATTTTCCCGTGATTCATGGTGCCCCTCGAATTTTCTTTAATATTTCTCCACTCCTAATTGACTTGGTGCTTTTTTTTGTTTACTTGTTTTACAAACAAGTGTGTATCGTTTCACCACAGTGAAACTTCGATAGTCTTACTAGCTATGCGAACTCAATACTAAAAACAGAAGTTGTAATAGATCTGTAACTTCCAGTTGTAATAAAAGGGTAAGGTTAGAGATGGATTTTATTCTTGGAACGTTGAAGCCTTTGGCGTGGGAGACTAAATTTCGATTCCCGGCGGAAGTTCGTGTGATTCGGATCCCACGTTAAGTTATAGTTCCACGTCTCATATAGCCTCGCTGCTCAACGACACGCCAAACTCAAATCCAATCCAATATTTGTTTTAAAAAATCATTTATTGCTATCTTTTTACGTTTTTACTTTAAATGAAATGAAATGAAATTTTTCAGTTTTTTATGCTATGATTAAGCCGTGTTGGCTAAAGGAGACTGTGATGATGGGAATGAATGAAATAGTGGCATAAATGAAATGAAAAGAAACGGGTGAACTCCGCCCCCCAACACACACTGTGTTTGTCCACAAGAAAGTTCACTTGGCGCGAGCTGGAATCGTAAGGGAATGCTCTACCACTGAGCCACCGCGGCCCCCGTTTCTGCTTTAAGAATAATAATATTAGAACCAAAAGTTCGAATAGATTTCGACAAGTTTCGGTTGCACTAAAAGTCAAAGATAAAACGTATTTTTGCGATAGTGAATTCATCCTAGGAAACTTCGTCAAAACCGAAAATGGCTGGTGCCTACTACTTCCGGTTTGAATAGAGTGACAGGGTGGAGGTGACAGGGTCTATTCATAGAACCATGAATCGTTTCCCAGAAACACTTCTCGCTATCTCTTAACGTTTTAGCTATATAAACAAATAACGTTCAAACTGGATTAAGGAGATTAAATTACATGTAATGTTAAACTTCTACCACTTCCGATTTGAGTAGAGAAAATTAGGTGCAGATGGAAAATGTTCGTGATCGTGGGACACTTAATCATTTACAGGAAACCATTTCCCACAACGTCTTACCGTTTTTGCTCTGTGGCGGTCAACGTTGAAACTGGAAATCGTTAATTTCTAACACTTACGGTGTGTATAGAGGGTTAACGGAGTAGATAGAACCTATTGTTTGGAACTGAACCGATTCCAGTACCTCGTTGGTACGTTTTTTCTCTCTGGAGATATCTGGGTATTGAAACGCAAAGTAGTAGTAAATTTATAATACTTCCGATTTTAGTAGAGAGGTAAGGTTAAAGATGAGTATCTCTTCTTCAGACACTGAACTGATTTCAAAAAAGCGCTTGTCACTATGTGCTACCGATTTTTCATTTTGTGGTGATTAACGTTGAAATCTGAAATGGTTAATTACAATTTCTAATTTAAAAAAAGAGTTAATCTAGGAGATGGGACCTATTCCTGTGACGCTGAATCGATTTTTAAAAAATATTGTCGATATTTCTTACAGTTTTCTCTCGGATACTTGCCGACATATAGACAGACGGATGGATGTAGGCAGTGGCGTAACTAAAGGTTTGGGGGCCTCCCCGCAGCCAGCATGGAGTGGGGCCCCTTCTCTACGTCCAACTTCACGATTTGGGGCCCCTGATGGCTTGAGGCCCCCCGCGATGCGGGGCCCTTATTTACGCCCCTGGACGTTGATGTTCTATAGGTCTTTCAGTACTTATGCATAATATAGTTTGGAAATTAAAAGAAAAAAAGTCAAAAACCCTACGGTCTCTTCTCTACAGTTAGCTAGAAGTATGTCAAAGTAACGGGGTGGATTTGATAGTGAACAAATAAACAAATGTATATTTCATTTTATAGGCCTATATCAGATAGAAGATAAAGCATATATTTGAAGTACTGTCTCTGTATTTGTCTCAACTAGAAGCCTGAATCCAATCTATGTCTCCCCGATTACACAACAGAAACACTAACATGCCAATTAGAAATATGATTTTCTTTATTGTAGTAAGCATGTAGATCCCAGTTCTACATATTAGTTTAGCATGAATGTAACTCCACAGACTTTGAGAATAACTTTTGAAGTTGTTTCGCAACATACTGTTAAGACATATCGCCAAGCAGTTTGTTCACTTGTATGAGTCCCGTCTCGCGTATCTATCATGAAAGAGGTCAGAGGTTGCTCCGTCAGAGATATGGCATCGCAGGAGGGCTCACAAACATGATAAGATGTTCAATATTAGAGGATTCCACAGTAGAAAGATAAAAGACTATCCAAGTTGAGTTTAAAGCTTTATCATCGGATTTCTTCAAGGTTTACTTACGAAACCACAGTTAACACAACTTGAAAATTCTGCTAATATTAGAATAGATTACCTTTGAGTCAAAAGGCATAGTACAATAATAATACAGAAAAGAGAAACTGATCTTAGTAGATGAAAATTATTGACATTTCTGGTAATTCTATCCAGCATGTTAGTAGAGTCTTTGGTGCACGTAGTTCCACGTTCGATTCCCAGTGGGAGAGCACAGAAAAAATTTGCTTTCACAATCATTTGCTTTCACTGATCATTGCGTCTCCTTTACCCTAAAGGGTATAACCGTTGAACGTTAAACTAAAATATTTCGTAAACTGAATAACAAAACTAAACATGTTAATAGACTTGCTTGTTAGCGTTCTTGCTTCGTAATAAAATAATAATCTTGTATTCAGATCCAGTGGCAGTGGCGGATCTTCGCCGGGGCCGGGGGCCTAGGCTCACCCAGTTGTTTGAGTGACAAAAATAATTGAAGCTATTATTTATATATTTTTGAAAGTTTATAGTAAACTCATGATATACCTATCATAGGCTGGATTCTGACTGCTCCCCCAATTTTTAGGTTCTATATCCGCCACTGTCCAGTAGTGAGTCACTCTAGGTCAGACGTCAAACTATTTCATATCACAATCCTCCTTTTACTACATCATCATGCCAACGGACTCTAAAGTAATTTCCGGTTTGTAATAAGCTTTTTGATTATTAGGGGAGACTGGGGCTGGTTGTCACAGTTTTGGGGTTTTGGAATGTAACTTCGCAGAAAAGAAAGATATGAAAGTATTGATTGTTCTGTGTTAACTTTGGTATCTCTTTCACGCAATACCATGGTGTTCATTGATAGATGTTATTACGAATTGGGAAATTTTGAAGTTTTAGAAATATCTTCCACATCTGACAACCTGCCCTGTCTCCGGGTTGGTTTTTCGCTGAACAGGGTCGGTTGTCCCAGCTATTTTAAATAATAAATACAGTAAATCTTAACTTCAGCCAAAATACTGTATTTCAAAAGTGCAGCAAAGAAAACTCAGAAAATGGTTCATTCACAAGAAATTTTAAACTATAAAACATAATACAAAGGACATACTTTCTGCAAGGGCAGTTGTTTCGGGTATTAGAGACCTTAAAATTGAACTTAACCTGTAATAAAACAATAATGGAAAAATATGCTTCAAGAAACCAGCAAATTGTAGCCCTACAATAATAATAAATGTGAATACAATTCGTAGAAGGTCAAATAATACGTATTAGAATTTAAAGACAAAATAACTTGGTATTACCTGATTCATAGGCCTACTAACATAACTGAAATATAAGTATGAAAAAGAATAAAAGGCTGTGATTTAGCTCTTTAGTTAGACTCTGCGCAAGAAATAGAGGACTCACAGTTGCGACAAACTTAAGAACTAGATCCTGGATTAGGGATACACTAGTCGTGCTGCCATTCTTTACATTCAATACATTGTACCCAACCTTCTTTGGGCAAACTATTTGAAAATGGTTCTAGACAAACTAAACAATAACATTCTTCTTCGTCACTTTCAGAGTCATTGTCATTGTCATGTACAGATTTTGTCCTTCTAGGCCTACCTGGTCTGCTTGAAATGGCTGCAAATTTATATAAACTTTCATTTTCAGATAACTGTTTTGTTGAATGTTGTTGTGAAGTTTTAGTTATTCTTTCTTTGGATGTTTGTACTTGTTCATTGAAAGTGTTGTCTGATTTCGATTCTTTTCTTTTATTTTTGTGCTCTATTTTGTTCATCTTCCAATTTTCTTTTCACTGAAGTGTCTGTCAAGATAATGTTTTTTTCTTTTTTGAGTGGTTCTTTTATTTATTACGCTGTTCTGCTTTCTGCAGTGACCTAATCATTTAAGGGAAAATTTGTAGTAGTTGGCTTACTGCATCATTAGGGCTTTCAACTAGGCTGGTTTTCTTAGGCCGAATTACGTCAGGCTAGGTAGGCTTATGTCTTTCATCGTTCGTAGAAATTGTTCGTAGATTGAGATTGATCGGTAAGGTATGTCTGGATGTCAGGGTTGTTATTAGTTGAAATATCAGGATTATGTCCGACGTCAAAATCAGTTTGGTAGGAAGTGTTATCCCTTTGTGATTCTGGTCGATCAGTTATATACAATGGAAGGACGTCGACGTCAGAAAAAATATGCTCATTATAAGGGTAAATCAGGGGCGGATCCAGGACGGACTTCTGGTGGGGGGCGGTGGGTTGTAATACTGCTACTTAGAGCTACTTTTAAGAGCTCCAAACTCTGAGATGGATTTTATTTATATATATAAAATAAGACAGTTTCCTTTCTGGGGGATGCAATCGCCCCTCCTGGATCCGCCACTGGAGTGAATACCAGTGCATTGAAAATTAGATTGAACGTTTGCTGGTGTCATGGCAAGGGGATAAGCTAGCCATTATCTCAAGGATTTCATAAATAGTCATTGTCTTACCAGGATTGTTGAGAATCGAAAAGTTATATGCAGAATTAATGTTCCTTTTTAGTGGTCCAAACATTGTTCTGTCCAAGGACTGTAGGCGGTGGGAACAATGTGGGGGGAACGAGACCATGATTGTACTGTATTCCTTTGCGAAGTCAAGACCTTCAATGCTTAGATGGGAAGCTTAATTGTCCAGGAGCAACAAAACTGTTTTTTCAGGTGACCATCGAACTACAGAAACAAAGCGTTGAAGAAATATAACAAAATGTGATTCTTTCATCTATTCAGACGGATTAGCACATCCCTTGGAGTCTGAAGGTCCATATTCAATAAAATGATCCTTGAAATGAACACATTGAAAGACAAAGAAGGGTGCTATGTGATTTCAAACAACCAAACTGCTGTAGCGAAAGTTACTAAGTTCCCCCTTTCAGCCTAAACCATGACTCCCACTTGCTTGAATCCTCTTCGAGCAATTACTTTGTATGGTCGTTAATCCTGATTCATCCATATTCCAAATGTGTTGCGGCAGAAACTTGTGCCTCTTCATGCCGTCAAAAAGCTGAGATCCTTGCTTAAGTAGTTGTCTCTGATGCACGAAGAGCTAGTTCAGGATGCCTCTCCAAAAAAGCAGTCAACCAATCTGCACCAGCCATTTTTATTTTCATTCCAATTTGACGGCATTTTAAGGTTATTTGCTTCAGCAACTTGAAATACCAATTTACGAACTTCTTTTGTACTCAATCAAAAGTAAATATCAGGTGCACGTAGCAAGTGTGCAGTTAATGGTTGTTCTGCGGCATCTGGAAAAAATTGGCGGCTTTTTATGTATCGAACGGGTATTGTTGGTGCCGATACGTTCTTATCACTAAGGTCACTATCGGAGATTTTCTGTATTATCTAGCTGAAGTCCTATCATTCACACTAATGTCTCTGGTAGCCTGTCAAATTGAACATCCTTCTAATTTAACATTTTTAGTTGCTGTTGGCCTAATATCAGGCAGGACTTCTCCTTTGTCGGTTAATTTCTTGAAATTCCAAACCACTGTGCTCTAACAAGAAAAAGAATAATGAAAATTAAACAAGCACGGGATGTGACAATCAACCCCATTCAGTACGTGACAACCAACCCTACTCGCCATGTTTATTTTTGTACGACCTCCATGGAACCAAGAAGATCCAAGAAATATAATTTATTAAAATTATAGCATTATAAACAAACATTTATAATACCTTATTGAAACTTGCAAGCTTCGTACGTGAAAAGCAAAATACGACGCACAATCTAAGCCACAAAATTACTTGAACACTCTCAACACTTTTTTTTTTTTAATCTCACACAAATACTTCTAGCGTCTTCCTCCTACAACTAACTCAGAATGCACTCTGGATAATTACACGTCACCGAAGGGAGGCACAGATTTATGCGCAATCTTTGAACTGAATAATTGCTGTTATGACTACCAATCCGTGTGACAACCAGCCCTAGTCTCTCCTACTTGTATATGCATGCAAACATTATGTAGCAACAGAAATAACAGTTTCGCAAGTATGGAAAAATACAAATACGTCTATCAAAATAAGAAATTCAAAATAAACAGTAAAAAATATATATTTTACGTTACTAGGGTTCCCATTCTGTAACGGTTTGTGGGAACGCAATGCAGAATCTGAGTTAGTTTGCGATAATCATGATAGAAGTTATAATTAATTTTTGCGCTTTTAGCTTTGCGTTACACATAACAATTTTTACGAAGGCTGGTACGGATTAAGCCCCTTTATTATTATCTTTCTTACTTTTCTTCGCAATCTCCTAGTAGTCGCGATCATCTAGGTTGAGAAATATCGTCCTAGGTGATGTTTTCTCAGAATTTAAACAAAGTGAAAGTGAGACTATGATATTGCCTATACCCACATAATACATCTACCCACAACCTGCCCACAGGACATGCTTTGGAACTCCCGTATGCATATCTGTCCCGGAACATCCAATCTCGCAAGAGTCGTTCTGACGTGTGATTAGTGCCATACTAAAGTGTCCGACTATGTTTCTTGTAGTAGTCAGGCCTTTAGTATGACGCCAACCATACGTCAAAACGACTCTGCATAAGACCCTTTGAAGCTAATGAAAATATCCATGCGACTTCTGTTCGATTTCAATGGGATGTAGGAGTCAAGAGACAACATTTAGACGCAGTAGCATCATTTCAGACTTTGGCAGGGGGTGGGGCAAGGTATTTCACCGACAAAGTTTCACGTTTTCTACTACTACATTAGTACACAATCGATTAGAAAGTATGGCCTTCTGAAATTAGGGGGTTAATTGCCTCCTGCCTCCAGATGACGTCCATGTTTGGATGTCAACAACCACCCTGTGATTACGCCGCAAAGAGCCCAGAAATATCCCACAGAAATCCTGAAAGAAGTCGGGACATAAGTGTTTATCTAGGTTTCCATACGATATCTACGGGTAAAAATAAAACATACGCCGTGGATATCTTTGTCCCATGTGGGTAAATTTGGTCCCTGCCTATGTAGAAGATTATCAACTAAATACATTATTAAAATAATACTATTAAGTAAATTTTGTAAATAATAAGTAGGACTTCTGGTAGTGATTAAACATATTGAGGCAATTGTGAGTTACTTGTACTAAGAGTAATCGAATCAGGACTAGCTCGGAAGAGTAGTGCTCCCGGAAGTACGAAAGAAATACACAGTTCTGATTGGTTGGCGTTATCCATTTCTTGCCACGTAGTATACAAATAGCAGAAATCAAACGCTTGCTGCTGTCGGCTCTCGTGGCCGAGCATACTAGTGCTATGTATTAGTAACGAAAATCGCTTTCGGCGTGGGTTAAAACCCGGCCCAAGGATTTTTTTTAATATTTTAAAAATTTTCATAACACTTTTTTTATTAAAATAAGATGAAAATAATACTCAAAAAAGTGATTTACTTACTTTTGTGCAGATAAGTAGTAGTAGTAGTTGAGTTGATTTTGAGTTTAACGTCCCGTTCAGCAGCGAGGCTATATGAGACGTGGATCTACTGATTAACGTGGAATCCGAACCACATGAGCTTCCGCCGGGAATCGAACCCGGGTCTCCCACGCTAAAGGGGCGTACACTAACCGCTTAGCCACGGATGAGCTCGTAGTAGTAGTAGTAGTAGGCAGTAGCATAGCCAGGATGTGTTTGGGGGGGGGGGCAAGTGCTGTTATAGGTACATATAGAAAAATTACAAACAAAAATATATAAACAAAAATATATAAAAATTACAAACATAAAAGTACCAAAATACATTGTTGGATCTCTTTGGGGGGGAGGCCCGGCCCCTCTGCCCCCTTCCCTACGCCAATGATAGTAGGAACAGGTTAGAAGCCCCGCAGGGCTCGTTTTGTTCTACCTTGATCCCTATTATATAAATTTTGTGACAACTTAAAACAGCTGGCTAGAATAGCGCATAAATAGCTGGAGTAGCGCACGAAAAAGAAACGTATAACCCGGAGCATTACTCTCCCGAGCGGATCGTATTTAGAAAGTCAGATATAATGGCGTTGCGATCCGATGTGCTGATTTGCGTCACATAAATCAAAGATGACCAAACCTAGGCCAAATATTGATCAACCAAGACATTTTAAACGGTCCTCCAGAAGCACTAACATTTTCAATTTAGCATGATCCAATCTGATTGGGTTTAGCAACTTGTGAGTCGTCCTAAGGGAAGAAAGCAGGCCGGAATGTATGTGTGTAAAGACCCGGGCTAATAAGGCTGCGTGGCGCCTATTGACTGTTCAGTGAGAGAAATAGGGTTCTATCAATAAAGTAGAAAAGGGCTGTTAAAATATATCCAAATATGAGTTTATAAGTTTCATATAATACAATAATAATAATAATAATAATAATAATAATAATAATAATAATAATAATAATAATAATAATAATAATAATAATAATAAAAGTTATTTTAAAAATTGTGTCATGTTTAGGGATGCCCACGAGACAACAGTTGAAGCTGTCTCATTTTGAAAATCTACAATGAAAGTGATGGCTCATTTGAAGTCTCCGTCCATTGGAAAAAGCTCTGTCTTAACTCGAATCTCGTCACAAGGGTTGCAGTAGCTCATTGGTAGTGTATTCACCTCTGGTGCATGGTATCCCTGGTTTGAAACCAGCTCGCATTAAGTGGTCTTTGTGGTAGACAAACACATGGATTTTCTCGGCGTTCTCCCGTTCCCTCCCACTTTCCTCATTCCATCATTTCATTTATTTCTCATCGTTACCGCCTCTTTCAGCGGCGGTCCTAAAAATAAATAAATAAATAAATAAAGATCATCACCTATGTTGTACTCTATCATCATACTTACACGAAGTTAAACTATATTATATTTAGAAGCATACATTGTATTTCCGTTACTATTGGCGCACTGTAGAGTTTATTATCCCTTATATCCATAGTAAAATTTACCTATGAAAAGCTTGAGATTTCTTAAATGCAAGACTTGCAACACCAAGACCAAGACTGGGTGTGCAAGACCAAGACCAATAGTTCCAGTGCAAGACCGAGACCAAGACTGGATGTGCAAGACCAAGACCAAGACCACCCTGGTCTTGGTCTTGGTCTTGCATTTGCTCATCACTGATATATACACAGTATTTTCTTGAATAACAGCAGGAAATGTTGTTTCACATTTTCAATAGTGTTTCCAAGCTAACGGACATTTTTTTTTTTTTTGAATGGCACTACGTCAAATTATTACATATTTCAAATCTTCATGGTAAATGAAAACCTAGAAGTCCACACATTATATAGTGTTGCAAACTAAGAACGTTACAGTATTACAAATATCAAAAAAGACCAAACTTTTTAATTATACAAATCATACGGACGGGGTAACGCACATCCAAATTACCTTAGTGTCGAATACTATGGTCTTTGTATGACGTATTTCAAACAAATAAAAACAAAGTAACAAGGAATTAAAAATTTTACTTTTTTAAAAGGATTTTACTTTGAAAAGTGTTTAGATAAGTGTCACATCCAATTATAGATAGTTTTCAATAGAATAAATATCATAATACCGTTTACAACAATTAATATCTCAAACCATTACAGAATATGAAAAAAATGTTAAATTTGATATATTGTTTAACAGTAAAGGTTTTAATGTTTGCATGTTTGTACAACCTCCTTCCAATATTTTCATTTTTTATTTATGCTAAATCACTTTTCGTTTTATTGTCAACATCATCTTTCGTTAAAGAAGTGCGTTTGAAATGGGGCTGGCTAATAGCTTTCTGCTTGGGAGTTTGACAAACTCCCCAGCTGGGCTACTGCGGGGTTGCGAGGATCTTTATAGTGCCTCATAGGAATCTATATGTTTGCAGATATTTTGCAAGCAAGTCTGCCAACAAAAGCAACTTTTCCAAAACAAAACGCTTTGGAACTGGAAATTCTCCACCGTCTTTCCCCCTGCAATATTGGTTGACACGGTGCTCGCCTGAAGGGATATGGTCCGCTCCTCCAAGTCGTACACAGAGAGGGAAAAAAAAAATAACCCTTGTGCCTTACCTAAATGCGAGATTGCCAAGTGATCGTAACTATTGGTTCTGTCAACCAAGTAAGGTCAAGGCAGCTATGGAGACAGTAAAGGCGACCCCGTGAAGAGTGAAGACAGATTGAGGGTGTCAGTAGTTAATACACTCGTGTTTGAATGAGTAGAAATTTGGCAGCATAGAGAGAATGTTTTTCTTTCCATATGTATATGGGTGAATGAGAGAATTGGAGAGCAGATTTTAGAAAAAGAGGGTTATTGGGGGAAAGGGGTAAGATTTTAAAGGGCACTGCAATCCCTGCCCTCAACTCGACTGACCAATGTCCAAGTAGGAAACCCTTGTCTTCCTTCACTTTCCTCTTCCGCCTACTATCACCCATGCCTTTGACTGCTTAAATAGGGGCTAGCACCCCTCTCACTAAAAGGTCTTTGAGGGAGAGTATTTGGATGGTTTCTTTTGGCGCAAAATAAATCACACCGGAAAAAATCAAGTATTTGGAGTCGGACGGAAGTATGTTCACGATCAAATTATCGAATCTGTTCGTACTTTGTAGTGTTGTGTGGGTGCGTGTGCCAGTCTTTTGTTGTTCATTGGAATGGTTGCTGTAATTACATAATGCGTGTCTATCCCTGATATACGTGAAGTGACAATGAATTCTGTATCGTCTCTGTTCAAAAAGAACTTTAGAAGCAAAGCTACTTGTGAAAAACATCGGAGGGTCGATTCCGACTCTAAATATAACGCAAGTAATTAGAAGTCAGAAACAAACATTTACAAGAAAGTTCAATCTCAACTTGTACGAACAGCGTAAGTGGTTATGTGAATGTGAAATTTAAAATGTTTTTTTTTTTTTTTTTTGTTCGGAGCGGGGGAAGATGCATAAAGTAAAAAAGGTGTTGTGGATATCCAGCATCTCCACACACACACCAAAATAAATAAATAAATAAAAATAAATAAATTCGTCAGCTCATATAAAGCACATTAATCTCACTGTGTTGGGAAATGTGAATATTGCTGCTCAACTAAATGCTGGTTATAGGCCGTCCATTGAGAATCACAATCAAAAAGTGAAGCTAAACAGGTACGTGCTCAATATAATCATCAATTCGGTTTTCTGGCGTCTTCGAATTGGCCTTAAGAGGACATGATAAAACAGACTCTTCTCCAAATCCATGCGTATTTAGTGGATTAATTAATTTCAAAGTTGAACTTGACAGCACTCTCAAGAGTCATTAGAAAACACAACAATTTTTAAGGATAAGTCAAAAATCATACAAAATGAGCTTGTCCATTGCATGTTAGAAGTATGCAATGAAGAAATCGCTATTACTGTTTATACTAACTATTATTATTATTAATAATAATGAAAAAACGAGGTCATATATTGTGCACCACCTAAAATTCAAAGCACGAGCCGCCACTGTTGTTTAAAATAGCGTATTTCTGGGAACTTTTTTTAAAAAACACTTTTTAACTTACTTTGCTTCTACAACATTACAACTTTTGGTAGGTGTAACTACATCAAGTTCATGGAATTGCATAACTTTAAGCAGTGTTTGCACACTTTACAAGTGTTTACCATGCTTCCTGAATGGTTCGAGATAACAAATTCCTGTAAACAGCGTTCACGTCTATTGAAAGCCATCTATGCAATTGGATCAGGTATTTATCTAAAGTTTTTCGAAATAAAGGCTTTTGAAAAAAGTCAAATTTTCAATCCCTTGTAACTTCGTTCATATTCATTCGAAATCCGTCCTATCATGATCATAATATACTGAAATACTTTAGATCTGCATTTCTCTGTCATTCTAACTTGCGTTATTACTGCTGTAGAGACCACCGAAATTTTGATATTTTAGATACTGTAGCGCCTTTAGTATGCAACACTGAATAACGAATCTAATATTGTAAGTTTTCGTTCAAGATGTAGATCTGAAATAACCTGACGTACTGCCATTTGAGAAAAAAAAAAAAAAACTATATGTTGAGTTGGTCACACTGTTAATTTCGTTGTATCACACACAGTATGTCAAACAACGTCCATCTGCATATATTTGCATAGTACAAAATTTCAGTTTTTTTGTTCATTAGTTTAAAAGTTACAAGAGTGTATAAGATAAATGATCCACCCTGTATGTGCTATATATGTATAAGGAAGCCAATGCACTGACCACCTTCATCGACAATACTGTCTGCCATGTGGCTTAACTCTCACATTTTATTTTATTCTTTTTAATTACATAGTACTGAAATACTTATAAATTAGCTAGCAGTTACAAGAAAATACTATGAAAAATCCAGTAGTAGTAGTTTATTCTTGGGGTTTTTCCGAATGATTTTCTCAAGAATGACTGAGGCAATATTTTTTTCCTTATTTTATAACGAAATGTTTTATTACCTACAATATGGGACAAGTCATTTCTCATTAGTAAATTCACAAGGGGTGGTTTACTGTTGAGGCTTTTTTTTTTTCGGAAAATTTTCTAGAAAGCGAGACAGTTGATCTTGTAAATATTTCATACATAAACATTTCATTTACAATTCTATAGTCCAGAAGATATAACGTCGTTGGCTTCCCGCGCTTGGACCTGCTCGTCACTGGGGGTGTGGTAAGAGGGTAGCCAATCACCACCAACCGTCTATTGCGCTCAGCGAGGCACGAGTAACCAAACTGGCCACTCCCCATAAACGTCACAACAACTTTTCGCGGGAAGCCAACGACGTTAAATCTTCCGTACAATAGTGTGGTGAGATTTTTTAAAATACACAAGAAGTAATTTACTTTGGGGGTGAGTTCCTTTTCGGATGGTTTTCTCTTGTTCATATTTCAATGACAACCCTATATGCTGCGTAATTCATTTCCTTTGAAAAAAAATCTCACTTACTCTTGAGGGCGAGGTTTCTTTGAAATTTTCCGAAAACGCCTTTAATTTTTTGGATCAAAAGATCCTATATATATTTCAATCAAAAATTTTCTTGTACGCATTATATGTGGACAACTACATATAGTATAACCAAACCCAAACTATCACCTAATTCAGTATGATGTGTTTATTCCGCAAAAAACACAAAAACTTGATTTAGGGGCCTTTCAAAAAATTTCTGGCTACTGATCCAAAAACTAATTATTGGCCAAGATCACAAAAAAAAAAAAAAAAAAAAAAAAAAAAAAAAAAAAAAAAAAAACATTTGATCCATTTTTTGATCATTCCTAAAATTTTTGGCCAAGATCGTAATATTTGATTCATTTTTTAAAATCATTCCTAAAATTCTTGTTTGCTAAGTATTTCATAAATAAGTAAATCCGCCTTAACTGCAGTAACATTATTTAATTTCAGAAATTAGTGCGGTTGCCCGTACGTTTCATTAAATTTGTATCCACTTAGAGATGCTATAAATGAGATTTGTCTCTAACAAGTCTATTTAAGTCGTATCCACCATCAAGTTGTTGTATAAATTCATTATCAACAATATGACATCATTTCTATTTATTAAGCTTTTAATTATGATCATCTTTTTCTCAATTTACATATTCACTCCTTAAAACAAACAAAAAAAAAAAAAAAAAAATCTTCGTCTGAGATATTTGAACTAAGTAGGCTAGTTTTAGGACATTAAAAAATAATCCTTAAAACTGAAGAGGTTTGTTATAGAATTAATACTCATTTGAGTTTCAGATTTAAAATAAAATAAAATAAAATTATCAATTACGCAAATCACGTTTTGTTTAAATTGTCTTAACGTTTTTTTTTTTCTTTTTGCAATAGAATAGGATTCGAGGATACTTTTGTGTGATTTTGATCTACTGTACGAATATCTTTAACACTACTAAATGGTGGTTGCAAGATTTCTTAATACAAGGGGTGCCCTCTGTTTATTAAAGACGACGTTCATTTTGATTTACGAAAGAAATTTTGATTTCCAGGTCAAAGGCCTTATCACATTTATACCTGGATAAATGTTACAGTGTTTATTTTTCAACCAGTTCAATATTATACATAGTGGCAATACCATCATCACCAGCATCAATTAAAAGTAATAGTCATAACAGTAGTAATAGTAGCAATTATTATTATATTACTACTACTAGCTGTTCCTCAAGCCTTCAACATGTCTGCAAGTTATCTGCATGTTACCGACATCTACGTCTTGCTTTTATAATAAGAATTGTAGTGATAGTTAAAAAAGTACAATCACTACATAGAAAAACAGCATAATAATGTGAAAATATGTATGGGTGGTTTCCACATATATAAACTACAATTTGCTTTTATATACTGATAAATGCTATGGGATGCATGTTTAAAAAGATTTTACCTTAACATCCTTGTATTAAATTGTAATATATACTGTTTTACAGTTTCTCTCGCCCATTTCTCGTCGTATCGTCTTCCGCTATGCTGTTTAAGGGATGACGAAGGGATTTTATCACTAGGGAAAATCTCGTAACTCGAATAAAATGCACTTCTTAGTATGTCAGTCGAACTTGCGAGCATCAAACCCACAGTTGTCGAATTAATGTGGAAAACTCTTTCTGAAGCGTCAGATGATTGCGAAAAGACAAACAGATCTTAACATTTGAAGCATGAGGAATTAAAAAGTTCACAGCTTTCGGAGATAGGTTTCGAATCTCTTGGCTATGGAGCCACGACGTTAACCACTTACCCATGGGGGATAGTACTTGACGAACCACGTTTTTTCTCGCGTATTTCAAGTATGCCAACACTTTCGAGGCACGAAAATGGGAAATGTACTCTCACCTTTATTAGGAATGATTATTTATTATATATATTCAAACAAGTGTTGCAACATATATATTTTTTTAAAGTTTAAGGTTTAGAAAAACACAGCAACGTTTATTTTAAAAAAATAACTGTGTGACAGTGTCTAATGAAGCAAATACGTTAAGTTAGTTGGCGAAACTGTCACACAGTTATTATTTTTAAAAATAAACGTTGCTTTATGCACTGATGTGTTTTTCAAGTTATTTAAGATAGCAAAGCTGATATGAACCAGTTAGTTAACGTTTAAGGTGCATCATCAACATACGTATTTTACCATTATTGGCAGGTCACTTTGTCAATGTGTATTTGAATAAAAGTAGGTGGGCCAGAAAATACTTTTATCATTTTATGTGGGTCTCAGTAACAAGTTTGAGAACCACTGAGTTAGAAGGATCTAAAGGTAACACTAATATATGGAAAAATCTTATTTGTAAGTTAGTCTCGATTTTCTACAAGCTCAAATTTGAAGTCATGCCAAGCGAAACATGACTCATAAAATTACCATCGACATCATTTTATATGAGGCAATAATTTGTTCGGCTTGGCATGACTCAAAATTCTTTTTATAAATAACAGTAACAAAAGTATTTTCTGCTTACAAGCGCCTAATTTTTATTTTTATTTTTTTATTTTTTTATTTTTTATTTTTTTTTAGCGCTTTTATTATTGTTTGCCTTTTAAAGCCGGTTCACAGTTTTCTAAAGTTCTATTAAATATTTACTTTCACTTATTGAATTGCACTCATACAAACTAAATTACTAAAAGCTGGTAGCGTAATAGGGTTATAAACAATGGAAATAACACTACATATGTACGTAAGAATGAATGTTTACTTTAACTTATTTCCTTTGAAAAAAATACATTGCGTGTTTTCTTGTCGCACACATGATGGGCGATGTATGAAGAAAGAAAGATGCTTTGCAAAAAGCTCAACCAGTCGAAAAAGGAAAACGTTAACAATCATTGTTTCAATTATGTATGGTACCATGACAAGAATATATATATATATAGCTATTTCACACGAAAAATGTTTTGCTTTGAAAAATTAACAGCAGATATATATCTGTATGTATGTATATGATTCACTGAAAATACATGACACTTGATTGATATCAAAACATGAAAAAACTGCTCTTGTAACTGAGGTAATATTCCTGTCTTTGGTTAAAAGTTTCGTTATTTTAGTCAAATAATACATAATACATCATCATTTTTCTCTCTAACTTTACAGTGCTTGCTTTCATTAAAGAATACATTATGCTCTCCTGGCAGTTTCGCTCTCACGCAATTAATTGGCAGCTTTGTGTGGAGAAATAGCGTAGAAATATTTGAGAGGCGAACAAGACGTAAATGTAGCCTAATTTCAGAGGCCTATTGTGTATGAACGGCCATTAGGATTGTGGATAGGGCCTGGCTGCGGTTTCGACACACACCACTCATACCAAACACTCTTTTTGTTACATAGCCGCCAAAAATGAACTTCTAATTGGTCTCCAGCTTTTAAGTGTACCGGCTCCTGCAAATAAAAAAAGATAAATAGATTACTTATTGTATGCAAGGAATTGATCTTCAATGCACAGAACATGAATTTTACTATTCTTACTTAAAGGACAAACTGGAGACGTTTCCAGCCAGTCTCCAGTTATATGATGTGAACGGATTATTCTGTGTTAAGAATCTAACAGGCACCTAAAAGAACAAAGTTGGACTTTCGATGGGACATTTCTTACTAAACATTAGCTATATGAAACACCAAAAGAAAATCGTTCTGCTATGAAGGAAATGCCAGGTTATCATAGAAATCTTTGAGTTTTACGTCTCACGGTTATGCCGGTTAGGCTAAAGGAGACGGTGATGATGAGAGATGAATGAAATGGTGGAATGAAGAAAGTGGGAGGAAACGGGAGAACCCCGAGAAAACCCACGCACACGGTAAAGGTTATCATAGAATAAGTATCGCTGTTCAGAGAACTCTGGAAACGTAACCACTTGACAGAATGCAATTAAACTTGTTAGGAGTACATTTGGGAACATGCAGAAGAAATTGATGCAGAAAATAAAATTAGTTCCAATTTCCGCCACCAGAGGTAATTGTGGCGCTGTAGAACACCAAGCAAGTGCAGTGTGGAAGAAAAACGACACTACTGATTCTAAATGATAAGGAAGACTGTAATTACCTCTTTTGTGGGTCTCGTGGCATTGATTACCAATGCTATTATTAGCCCGTGGTCAGTGGCGGATTTACGGGGGAGGGGTCTTTTGAGCTGAAGGGTCCATTTAAAATTCTTGGATATCTTACAAAAACGAAGTTAAATGTCAGTCTTTCCTGTGCTCATAAAATGCAAGCTCCCTCCAAAATTCCAGGACAAGATTAGTGTCAAATCTCGCCTCCAGAGGCTATTGTGTTTCTGTTCAGTGTTAAGTACGGTGAAGTGGTACGGAAGACAAACGATATTGATATTCAATGAAAGAAAGGCCGTAATTATGCCCCCGTGAGGCGCGTGGCATTGATTTGTACTCCTATTAATAACCCCGTGGTGTGGTGATATGTTATGGGCGATGATGTTGCTATGGGGTTCTGCCCAAAGACAGGTCTTCGACGTGAAGGACCCTGAACAAGAAAAACGCATAGAGACTAGTACAGTATATGATGATGACTTCTAAGGATGGGGCCTACAGGTTAACATAGGATCTAACTCACGTGTGTCTTTACCGGAAATCGAACCCGGGAGCCCTTAATCACAAGGCAAAGAATGTGGGAAGAAAAAGAAGCAAAACATCGGATCACCATCATCAGTTCACTTCTGGCACATAGTAGCACTGAAACCTGTATCACTGAAACACATGCACACGTGAGTAAGCACCTGGAGAGGTAATTACAGCCTTATCATTTAGCATCACTAGTGTCGTTTTTCTTCCACGCTGAATTTACATGGCGTTATACAGCGCCACAATTACTCTAGTGGCGAAAATTGGAACTAATTTTGTTTTCTATACCAATCGCTTCTGCATGTTCCCAAACATGCACCTACCAAGTTTAGTTGCATTCTGTCCAGTGGTTACGTTTCCAGAGTTCTGTGAGCAGCGATACTTATGACAACCTGGTACATACACTACAATAACCTTTTCTGTCACAGAAATATTATACTTCGGTTATAAATCATGATCACAGCTGTATCTTATATATAAAGGCATTTAATAAATAACCTGAAATAGATTTCTGCAGAATATTTATTACAACCTGCAAATAATTACACTACTATTTTTCAACATAGTCCCTCCCTCCTCTTCCCTAACTCAATGCACATACGCCAACGCCACACAAGGGTACTGATTAAACTAGTGGTTCCCAACCTTATTTACTTGGCGCCCTCTTCATAAACCTTGTATACCTCACCCACTCCCCTCCCCGTCCTTTTTGCTCGTTCGTCATACGTGGTTTTTGCTGACCCCCTTCTGCGACTTCAGATACAGCTTTGAATTCTCACATATTTAATAATAATAATAATAATAATAATAATAATAATAATAATAATAATAATAATAATAATAATAATAATAATAATAATAATAATAATAATAATAATAATCACTATTATTATTATTATTATTATTATTATTATTATTATTATTATTATTATTATTATTATTATTATTATTATTATTATTATTATTATTTCAGTGCTGCAACAGCTTGTTGGCACAACCACAGCACATTGTGAGGTATCAGAGCATTACATTACGGTAGAATAATAATACTAATGATAATAATAATAATAATAATAATAATAATAATAATAATAATAATAAATAAGAAAACAGCAAAAAGAGGAGCACTAATATAAAATACAATGTAGATAAAAGTCAATTAAGGAGAGATAATTCCTTGTCAACGCTATAAAAATTGTCAAGCTCTCTATCTATCTAAAACAAGGAAAAGCTAAGAACATCAGGCTTAAAAATTACATATTCAGCTTAATGTTTCTAAACATAACTGCTTAAAAGCTATCAGTCCGATCTCATAAAATTTTTCACTTACATAATACAGTACGTCTAAATTTATGTACCTACAGAATCTGTTAATCTTTTTTAAAATTTCACATTTCCAATGCAGACGGACTAAAATCGTGCTACTTCTTATGTTATGATTTGGTACTTGAAAACCTATATTTCATAAACAGTATTCACTGATACAAACATTATCTAGTATTTTTTGCATGCGTACTTTGTCAAAATTTTTTTCTTCTGTTCGTAAGATTCTCCAAACCTCAATATTCATAACTATGTGAATAGTAGCTCATTTTCATCTCAAAACATAGAAGTCGAATAAAACATTTTTGCACAAGATTCGATCTATGAACATTTTTCCTCCATATCAGCTGTGCTCAGATCTGTTTCTGGTGAATGAACATATTCATCTGCACGTTCTATTTTCAAGTCGTTCATCTTTTCAGATTTACGGAAGTGACAACACTGAGCGAAGTGATTATATTTACTACAAATTCAGCATCTAGTTTCAATGGCTGGACTGTCTTCGCGTGAGTCGTTTTGTGGGGCTTACGTCCTTCAGTCTCATTTTTCATTCACATTTTACGTAACTTAATCTGGCTCTGTACATTAGACTTCTGAAAGATCTTAGACTCATAGTCTAGCAACTCAAATTAATTTACGATATGTATTCTTTTATTTATATGTATTTATTTATTAAACAAATTCCCAGATACATCATAATTAGCCACTGTATACAGGGAAATGTTAACAAGAAAAAAAGAAAAGATAAATAAAGCATCAACAACAATAGAACAACAAAGAGTGCCAAAGTAATATTATTTGGCCAACACGAGTTTAAATCAAGGTTTGGCTCTCTAAGCTAACGTATTCTTTGCTTTCTCACTTTGAATGCTCACAATGCCCTCATCTATCAGAAATTCCAATAAATTCGAGCCAAAAACACAGCAGTTGGCCTGTTGTTTCAGGTGAAAAGAAAGTTGTTAAATGTCTGACCGACCATAATGTTGCCTCAGCAGACGGAACTTACATCGTTCTAGTCTGTAGTTAACACACTTAAAATGACCTATCAAAAGCTGATACACTTCTTCCAAGATTAACTAGTATGCTAGCTTTGAGCTCGCTAAATTCTTCAGAATATCATAAATTTGCCTACTCAACATTAAAATAAACACATTTGATTTGCAGTTACCCTGAATATTATTTGTAACACAAAAATGATCATGGTGATGTCATCGCCTTTCTGATAGAAGGACTCAAAATAATTGACTGAAGTATCCTTGGCCATGAGTTTCTGAAAAAGTCGCCACTGTTGGTAGTGAGTAAATATCTCCCCTTATCTAGATATAACACACTGCTTGCTATTTATTTTTCACACGTATTATATACAATTATCCTTGGTGATCATCAATAATATACCTTTATACGTATCTACTAATACAATTATCGCGTCAACTATAACTGTTAACTATAGCATCAATTAACTGATTTTTCCCATTGGAAGTAATTGTTACTTTACTATTTTGTGGTGTCCGAATAACTATTTTGACTTTTAGTTGAGGCTTAGCTTCTCTACCATGGGTCCAATCTTGCGTATCCCGAACAGAAAGCATGTGTATTTTTCACTTGATAACAAAAGTCCATGCAAAATTGTAAACACTGATTTTAAAATTTGACAATAGGCACACAAACAAAGCAGTGAAGACAATTAACTCTTCTTACCTTGATCGGGAAAAAAATGGGGAACCAGCTGAACATGCCTTTAGAATGCGTCGCAGGGAGAATGCTTAGATTAACATCCTTGTACAACACAGTGTCAAAGAAACCAGAGAAACCATGTAAAATACAGTTTTGAGCAATATTAAAAGTAAGCCTTTTATAACGAGTGTTGTCAATTGTTTCAGCTGTAACAAAAACAAAAAGATTATGACCAGATTAAAAATAAAAAATTGCACAAGTATCACATATTTAACCCTCTGAGGACTGGGTGGAAATCATTACGTACAACACTGTGTGGGGTGTTTTAGTACCTCAAAGTTATTTATAGATTATGTTGTTTACTTCACGGTAACAGTCAATGTTGTAGTGAACATGTTTAATACATGCCTAAGTACAGTGTGTCTATAAAATAATGATGGGGTTTTAAACAGTCATAGTTTTGCAACATAGCAGGGTAGAGAGATGAACTATACGTCAAGCTGATGGAGGAAGTTTCTTTGTTTTTCTGCGATGAGCTTTTTTAAGTCAAAAATTTTCTGCAGGAATTTTGCAAAAACTTTGTGCAGAAGAAACACTTGTGATTGTTAAAAATGCACTTTACGCCACGTAAAAAACAGTTCGAACTATATTTATATGAGTCGTCCGTGCATTTAAGACAATTACACATAGCAGGCATGTTTTTACACTTTTCTGTTGGCTATTTTCTTTCCTCTGTTAATTTTTCTACACCGGATCGGCAAATTTTCTGCGATCACATCGCAGATCGCGGTATGTCCTGCTATGGGGTATGTCAAACTAAAGAGAATCTCTTTAGCATCTTGCTTGTTCAGTATTCTTTGATCTGTGATTCTTTAGTTACCCTGCACCCATGAAGACGATCACTACATTCTTCCATTCACATTTTCTCCGTCACGCTCATGCTCCATAATGGCTTGTGGAGGTTCAGTACCCCATATACAAACACTATGCTGATATACTCGTCCAGAAGCATGAAACGATGCTTTATCACGAATGACTGCAGCAAAGTCAAATCTTTTAGTTTTGTAGTGACGATAAAGTTTCTGTAAGATCCGAACTTTGTACCCAGTAAAATGAAAAGTCGTTTTAGGAATGTCGCCACCTGAAAGTTTTTCGCCCTGCTTCAATCGTTTCATCACACATTGATGGCCGTCCTGGAAGTGCTTGGCCAGACCTCGAGCGTGTTGGTATTTGCGCATAAGCTTTTCAAAATTAAATTTCGTTACCTTTTCTTTTTCAAATCATAAAATTTAGTAACATTCTCAAGAGCGAATCTGGGTGCGAATTGGGCCGAATTTTCATGTATGCGATAGAAGCGTACTTTGCTTGCGATTTGGTAGCGTCTAAAGCCGACCATAGACAATTTTGGTGATGAATTCTGACGTTTTATAGAACAAAATTTTCCAGTCTATACCTATATATGTACAGATAAAAACGTTAAATTTCTTGACTTTCATGACCATTTTCTGATTTCGTGACTTTTTCATGACTTTCGTGACCGACAGACACCCTGCTTTCGTATACATAAAACTTCATGAACTTTTATAGAGTTTCTTTTTAATTTAACGTATACCTAATCTCTACACCATGCTTTGTTCCAAAAATATCACTCTTGAAAACAACATAGTTATTTTACGGACACGTTGTACTCATATATTAGAATGAACTTATTTCTCTTTGAAATTCTTTGTTATGAACAACTGCAAGAATCGTTATTAAAATAACTTCTGATGTTTGTAGTCATTACCTTTGTGTACTTATAGCGTCAGTCTTTTCCCATGTTTGAAATATATTTTCCCATAAGAAAAATTATTTTGAACTTTTTAGAATTAACACAGTATCAGAATCAGATGGTGTTGTCAACTGGGCATATTTGAGACAGCAGCAACATTGGTTCGACCCAAATCAACTCTGGTAATATCAAAGAATTATTTTACAGCTTCCATATTATCTTGTGCTTCTGAATCAAATAAAATTTCATTCGCCATTCTTTCCAACTTCCCCTCACTACGGTATCTTTGATGCCTTTTACCTTTCAACACTATAACTAAAGAAGTTCCACTATCAATGCTAACTTTTTCAAAGCAAACAAAAGCCTTTGCCTTAATAACACTGGTATACAAAATTTTGCTTATTATTATTTCTTGATGAATGTTTATGTATTTTGACCCCCTGAACACGAATCTTGCACTTATTTTTATGTAGTGTCAATATTTTCAATGATATAAGCATGTTCTATTTTTCTCCTATACTGATTTATGCAGAGTAATTTGCGTCCTTTTACTTCGATACTCGCTAGGTGGTATCGCATTTGTTATTAAAGATAATTGTTCGGAGTACGAAACAGAGAATATAGATTCTAAAAATACATAGCAGAATTGTAAATTGATTAAATAGAGTTATTCAAGTGTGAAGCTGATTTTGGAGAAAACAAAACATAAGGAACATCAATGGGACGTGTGTGGGGATTCCAAAATTATTGGTTTTCTTCTTAGGTTGCAAAGTGGTTATACTAAATATTCCTGCTTTCTATGTCTGTGGGACAGTCGGACCACTAACCAGCATTATGATCAAACCACGTGGCCTGAAAGAACGAAGCTTATTCCAGGAACACATAATGTGATAAATGAAGCATTAGTGCCCAGGGAGAAGATTCTCATGCCAACATTAGCTACATATTAAGCTGGGATTGGCAAAACAATTTGTGAAAGCTCTGGGTCGCAATTCACCTGCCCTATAATGTATCAAACAAATGTTTCCAGCTTTATCAGAGGCCAAAGTTCTGGCTGGCATTTTCACAGGGCCTCAGATTCATGTCATGCTTAATAGTGCTCCACTTAAACAAAAAATGACGGAGTTGGAAAGAAACGCTTGGGGGGTCTTTCATAAATTGGTGACGGGATTTCTTGTGCATAACCGAAGTGAAGCGTTTGAACACCAAGTTAAGACACTCATTGATCAATATCGAGCATTGGGATGTAGAATGTCTAAAATTACATATCCTACATTCATACTTGGATTTCTTTAGGGAGAATTAAGGAGATGTTAGCGAAGAGCAGGGGAACGTTTCCATAAGGGCATTGAGGTAATGGAAAGCAGATACCAAGAAAGGTGGGACTGTGCAATGATGGGTGATTATATTTGGGGGTTAGTCCATGACGAAGTAAACGTTTCCCACAAAAGAAAAAGAACCACTAACTTTCATTTTTGACTACGGAATTCCAGTACTTGATGAACACTTTCCTCCAATCTCAAGTACTTTTGTATATAATTTTTATAAGAAATGTTATATAATCATATATTTTAGTATTTATTTATTGTTATGTAGATTTTTGTTACCCAGAAAGTTGATGTCCAAAATATGTTATGTTTGTAATTCAATGTTCCTATAAGACACAATTGTATAATATATTACTGTTTGAGTAAAATCTAATATGATTATATCATTACAAATTTTGACATTACGGGAAAGTAACTGTCATACTCGTTTTCAGCGGGTGCAAATCATTAAGAAACCAATGAAAAATCAACAGAAGCACGACTACAATGTTTGTGTTATGCTTGTAGTTCAATGTTCTCATAAGATACAATTGTATAATATGTTACTGTTTTAATAAAATCTGATATGCTTATATCATCACGACATTACGGGAAAGTAACTGCCATACTCATCTTCAGCGGGTGCAAATCATTAAGAAACCAATGAAAAATCAACAGAAGCACGACTACAATGTTTGTGTTATGCTTGTAGTTCAATGTTCTCATAAGATACAATTGTATAATATGTTACTGTTTTAATAAAATCTGATATGCTTATATTATCACAAATTTTGACATTACGGGAAAATAACTGCCATACTCGTGTTCAGCGAGTGCAAATCATTAAGAAACCGACGAAAGACCAACATAAGCACAACCTTGATCAAAATTTGTATACCAGTGTAATAGACTTAACATGTAAATAAATAAAAAAGGGGGCAACAAAGTAAATAAAATTACAAAAAGAATGTTATAAATATATAAATGAAACTGCAAAAACTTTAATTACACGGAAGAAAAATTAGATATTAAGCAAAGAGACGGTACAGGGTGTTCTGACTCCTCAGAATAAAATCTATTTTTGTGTGAATTAAAAGACACATATCTAAACTGTCAATTTTTACAAATATTTATTAGTATGAATTCGAAATACTATGCGTAAGAATCTAAATGCCTCACTCAACCCTCGGAAGGTTAAAAGTAATACTACATTACATGTTTAGGAGTTCCAGAGCAACACACTTCCAGTTTTTGCTCTATAGTGCTCAATGTTGAAACCGTACATTTCTACCAATTTCGATCTGAATAAAGGTTAAGGGAGAACATAAAATCTATTCTTGAGACTAAAATCATCAATAATAATAATAATAATAATAATAATAATAATAATAATAATAATAATAATAATAATAATAATAATAATAATAATAATAATAATAATAACAATAATAATTCTCGCTATCTGTTATCCTTTTTATCTTATACCTATCGACACACGAGTCGAAGTCTACCGTATATAGTACAATAGGTGGATATCTGCTAAACAGTAACCCACCAAAACTTAACACACCGCCATGCTTAAATAACGGAATCGGTACTTCAGAATTGCTTCCTTTACATATGTATTTAAGCCTTACCTCTATTCGGATGATGGAACGTAAATAATGACTGTGGCGAAGCTAAATCGAATCTATTCTGTAAATGAACAACGTATGGTGTTTCAAAGTGGCTCAAAGGATGTTTATCCTTTTCTTTACATAACCTGACTTCATTATACAACTTGGAAGACTGAACTGGGCAGAGGTAAGATGTATAACTTGATGGGATGCTTACTCCATCATCTGAAACAAAAGGAAACAAGAAAAAAATATTTAACAGAAGAATATGCTTTGATTTCTACAACACTCTCATACAAGATTGTCCCACATGTTCAAATTTGGGAAGTATCAGCAGGTAAAATGAAAATACCTTGGTATTTGCTGGAATGTTCCATAGAATAAAACTTAATTCTTGGCTGCTGATATTTCGAAAACTAAGGTATCCATTACTTGGGTCTTTCAGGATACGAGGGTTACAACTAGTTCACAGACAAAGAATACACACAAACAAGCATCTTCCCTATGAGCTGTGGAAATTAGTTTTGATCGTCTGCAAGCGAAAGAACCCATCAACATTGGATTGAATCGCAAACAGTTGGCACTGCCTTGTTTTCATATGCTTCGCTTGTCTGTGCGTAGTAGATTAAGTGTGAAAAAAACAGGCAGAAAATTAACTCTACTGAAAGTGTGTCTGCTACTCATGTGTTTGTAGACATTAACAATTTAAATAAAAGCAACTATGTATTCATTTCATATTAGTTTCTTGAACTACTGTATTCATTCTCCTGCTTATTTTCTTGTCTATGAGGGGCCGCGGTGGCTCAGAGGTAGAGCGCTCACCTCTGGTGCTTGGGGTCTCGGGTTCGATCCCAGCCCCCGCCAACTGAACTTTGTGGTGGACAAACACCATGTGCATGGGTTTTCTCGGGGTTCTCCCGTTTTCTCCTACTTTCTTCATTCCACCATTTCATACATTCCTCATCATCACAGTCTCCTCTAGCCTAACCGGCATAACCGTGGGACGTAAAACTCAAAGATTTCATTTCATTTCGTTTTTCTTGTCTATGAACACCACAACGCCTTCCCTACATGCTGGTCGATTGTTAGATTCAAAAGTTTCTAATAGCTGATACCAGATCGGAAGGTAGTTCTGAGTCCTGAAGGACGAAGTGTTACTGTGATCATCGTGTGTTTGGAGATTTCAAGTTTTTAGCTGAGTTTATTGTATGTGACTGTTTTTTTTTTACAATCTCGAAGAAAGAAAGGAAAGAAAAAAAGACGAAAATTACTCCAGGTAATGAATGAGTTTTGTAAGGTTATAAAGAACTAACAATCAAAAATAACTTGCTAACAACGATAGGTTTATATGAAAACATTTTTATACCACAAATAATATATACATTGTATGGAAACTGATAGATTAATGTATAAAAATGTTGAAAGTGTACAAATTGTCTCCATATGGAGAGACAACTATAAAAGTGATTACACATGGTCAATTAATGATTGTCATAATTAGAGAATGGATGTTAGGCAAAATGCCTATTTTTTAATATTAAAGATACGATGAAAAATAACGTTTTAAAGTTTATGTGGGGGTTATAGTTTCAATTTACGTCAATTTTATTTTGCCTATTTTGCCTATTTCGCCCTTTCTTGCCTAAATAATTGCTTTGGCGCCTAATGTTGCCTATTCTATGTATTTTCTTCAAAATAAGACTTTACTGGGAACAATGTATTGTTTAGTGTTTCGAGAAAGAATTCTGCCTCTTCCGAGAAAATTAAGTGCCAAGTGGCAATCCAATATTACAGTTCATCCCCATATTATAGTTCATTTGCAAGCCTACCTGAAAATTTTAGGGTCCCCCTAGATTCCCTGGATACGGGTCTGACTGTTAATGTATAGTGATAAAGTGCTGTATGGAATGTATTTACCAAATATACATGGAATGCATGTCAAACTTCATTTTTCTATATACAGTAAAAGAAGATATTAAAAATCACGTATGTTTCTATATTCTTTGAACATTATCTATGACTTGAATTTATTTTTTTAATTGTATTGAGTATTTAATTGTATTTACCTTCATTATTTCCAGTTACTTTAGTGGCTATTTTACTGCCTATTTCTTAAATTTTAAGTGCCTATTTTCCAGGTTTTTAATGCCTAAACATCCGGTCTCTAGTCATAATCCTACAACACTCATTTATTACCTAATGGTGGTCAAGTACATTTTTTCTTGAGAAAGTGAAAAAGAAACCACTTTTAAGTCTTGTGTTCCCAAAGGTCCGTATAATGAAAATCGTAGTTTTCGAAATACCGGCAGTGAAAAATTAGAAGTTTCTGTTTCTTTGAAACATTCCAGTAAGTACACAAATGATTTCTACGTGGTGATACTTGTCCGTAGACACGATTTCTAGTCAACAGTAAACTCAAGAAGGTCACTTGATATGCATAAACCTAACATTAAGTATTCTAGCGTCAATTTTCAGTCTCTTTTCCAAATAATATGAGAAAAATTACATTTAGAGAATCTAGAACTGAATGAGCAGATACTATGAAATATAATATTAAAAATCTCTGAGATCCTATTTATTGTTGGGAAATACTTTACTTGGTTCGTTTAGCCTCAAAAGTTATCTTCGGGCAGAACTTAGAACATTGGACAGTTTACACGTTTGTATTCTGGCAAATGTTCAGCATACAAACATGTAAACTGTAGTAGTAACTTGTTAACTGTCCTCTGAAATTTCGCTCTTAATTACCAATCTATAGGGTCGTGCGGTTTTCTTTTGGGATGGCAACAATGCGGCGTGAAGCGACTGTTAATCGTTATTCGGTTGTTTTACCGTAGTTTGCGAGTTTGTGTGTTGTGAAATACAGATTTTCTTGATTGTGAACGTATTATTGTATATATTTCAGACAAAATAATGTGGAATGTCAAGTTGAGAAAAGTGATCACATTTTACTCTTCAAGTTTAACCGAGGATCCAGTGCAGCAGAAGCTGCGACAACAATTTGTGCAGAGTACAGGAATGAAGCAATTGCTGAGAGAACAGCACAGAAATGGTTTTCCAGCTTTCGAGCAGAACGGTTTGACTTGTCTCACGATCCACGTTCTGGAAGACACTCAGATTTTGACGAAAATCGCTTGAATGAATTGCTTCATGAGAATCCTCTTTAAACAATGCAGGAAATGGCGTGAGTTTTAGAATGTGATGTATGCAATGTATTATTACAATCGTAGAATATGTTAATGTTATGTCTATGTTGTATTTGTATTGAATTAACAGAACAGCAGAATAAAAATAAAATATAAGAACTGCACGAACTGGTGCATCGACTCATTATATACATACTGATACAGATCAGACATCACAATACGCAGTCCACTCTGACAATTGGAAATCTTTTAGTAAATAACTGATAAGTCATTACGACATTTTAGAAGGTATGCAAGAGATAAGGAGAAACTGACGAGATATTAAAAAATAGTGACAGAAATAAAATAGGCATCCCATTTATTCAGAATTTTTCTAAGTGGGATGCAGTTGGCTAGACTCTTCTGTACAATCTTCTCAGGATAATACACACTAAAACTTGTTACCATGGTCACTTCTCTAGCATATTGTAAATCGCCACAAGACGGAGTTTAAAGATGTAGTAATCAACACATACCTCTTACGTTGATTCCCATTAAATACTTTGTTGGCATTATACGTTAATTGACAGACTTTCTCCACGACCGACCTTCAGTTCTCTCCATGTTTTAAGAGACTAAAGACAGAAAGTGGTCATTATCAAAGGAATCTTTACAAGAAAATGTATACATAGAAGAGGGAAGTAAGTTTATAAAGGAACTACAGAGCCATTTCAGAAAAGACACTGACGCGTATTGTATGGAATTGATTCTAATTAACTGGCCTGAAATTTTGAAGAAGGATTCAATGACTGGTGTTCAACTTTATTTAAGTTTCCTATGTCAGTATTTATAGGGTTACCACTTAGAAAACCATTTTCACACATGGAGCGCTGAGGGGAGGGTTTTATTTTATTTATTTATTTATTTATAAATAAGTCCTCTGGATGTAATGGCGAAAACAAACAATAGGTATTACTTCCAGAGTTGTTAATTCGGAAAGCATATTATAACTAGTCCACCCAACTTTTAAGAAATTTTTTATCTTTTTAGCGTCCCAGAATTGTGTTCTTTAGGCTAAAGAAGACATTAGTAAATGAAACAAGATGTAGAAATAATTGGCGGAATAAACAGTCCAAGGCGAGGGAAGGCAAAATCCTGGGATAACCCCATGTGTACAGTATGTTTTTTACAAAACCTGTACAAATTTTTCACAAATATTTGTATTGGTACACTGTATACATAATTTTATGAACGTAGTGCCTCAAAGTAGTCGTATATTTCCTACTGATATTTCTGCACGACATTACGTTCTAACCTTTCTAAATAAGCTACCCAATTTCGGATGGCACAAACCAGATAACAGTACGCACTAGTAGAATGGAATTTCTGTGACCAACTTCTTATCCTCACATCTCATGTTTCGCACTGTGCAGAACTAAAATTAATGGTTCAGTGATCACAATAAAAATTTTTAAAATACAAGAAAGAATAAAATAATTTCGTGTAATCGACACACAGGCAGCTTAGTAATATATCATGTTATAATGTAGAAAAATTTGAAAATGTGTAGGAAAATATTAATATGAAAACATCAGATTTGGATTTAAAAAAAGACGTTTTATAAGATTTAATAAATGGGAACAACAGCGCGACTTTTGCAATTTTATGGAGACTTTCTATTTGTCTATTTCATAAAGAATTGTACGCTTAATTCTCGAGGCATCTGACTGACACTTTGAGCTTATACTACAGGGTGGTCCAAAAGTGTGGAAACACCGTAATAAGTGGTAAACGCTGCAAAATAAAACCAAAGTAACAATGTAGGTGGGAAATAGAGATGGGGAAAAATGTTTGAGGTCACATTACAATGACATCCGCCATTTTGAATTTTACGCAATCGTTCTAAATGGAAATCACAGCATGTGATTTACCATTTTAATGGCAGATTCCGGTAGAAATTGAAAGGTCTGTTATTTTGCTCTAGAATTAACCATTACGAAGCTATTGATTTCTTTGTTTCTATCGTTGGAGGTGACTTGCTAGCAGAAGATGGCTTTGACGTATGCAGAGCACATTGAGATCGTGCTGATCAATGAGATCGAAGCATCACGGTGATTGCAGATGATTTTAACCACCATCATTCGTAAAGAACTCCCATCAGCAATGGTACAGTGTTCAAAGTGTTGAACAAATTTCAAAAATCGAATTTGTGGCAGATAGACTCAAGACTGGTAGCCCTGACACGGCAACCGACGAGGCAACAAGTGTAGCATTGTTCGCATCATTCAGTAAAAGTTCCACCAGAAACACACACAGTGTAGCCCGTGAAAGTAATGTTAGTCGAACCTCAATCATGTCAGTGAATAAGTGGCACCCTTATAAGCTACAATTTTATCAACAACTTGCAGAAGACAGTTCAGATCGTAGTCTGGAATTTGCTCAATGGGCCACACAGCAGCTACGACAAAATTCCACAATCGCCTCTGACGTATTGTTTACTGATGAGGTGTGTCGGGGAAGGCGGTTTAACAAACAGAACTTACGATACTAGTCGGATAGTAATCTGCATTGGTCTGACGTATTCGCAGGTGTTCTCAGTAAAATGATGGTGTGGTGACGCGTGTGGAGGACTTGCGTTGTAGGCTTATTCTTCATCGACGTGCTGGGTTATCGGCGCATGTTAGAAGACGACATCTTGCCACCCCTGCTGTCGGAGGATAGAAATCTTCCAGTTTAACGTCACACGATTATGCCAGTTAAGGAATACAGATGATTACGGAAAGTGAATGATTATGGAAGAATTTGTGGAATGAGATTGTGGGAGGAAACGGGAGTACCACGAAAGAAAAAAAAACACGGACACGATGTTGCCCATCACAAACTTACTTCGCCGGGATCGAGAACCACCGTGACCCTTGTTTGTCGGAGGATGGGTTATTTTCTAAGTTTTTCTAGCATGACCCCATTACGATACCTGTGTCCACAAATACCTGGATCAGCAGTTTCCTAATGTTTGGGTTGATCGGTGAGGTGCTGTGGAAAGGTCTCCTAGTTCCCCTAACATGAGGTAATTGGACTATTACCCGTGGGATCATGGGAAATCTGTTGTGTATCCGGTGAAAATTAGGGATATTCAGCATCTGAAAGAATGAATTGTGGACGCATGTTCCAACATTACAGCTGAAACTTTGCGCAAGGTTTCGCATGACTGGAAACAAAAGAATTCATCTGACAATCGATCGGAATGAGGAACACATTGAACATGTCCTGTAACAATGCATAGTCCTTGCCGTATGATTTCTCTCTTTTGTTGGGGACACAATTAAAAATAGTAATAACTTTGTAAAGCTTAGCTCTAGAGCAAAAATAACAGTGCCTTTCAATTTCTACCAGAATTTGCTATTAAAATGATTTGATAAATCATATGCTATAGCTTCTATTTAAGACAACTGCTTAAAAGTCAAGATGGCGGACGTCATTGTAATATGTCTTCAAACATTTTCTCCGATTCCTATACCACATCTACGTTGTTACTTTGGTTATATTTTGAAGCATTTATTACTTATTAGGGTGTTTCCATACTTTCCGACATTGTATACTACGTTACAATCTTCATTATACAAACTTCTAGGGCTAATTAAAATTACAAAGCTCTTCCAATTTATTCTTTTGTGGCTGTCTGCGAATTGAACACATTTAAACGCTTGAACTACTCAACGATTTCGCGGAGCATGTATATCTTAAGAACCAGGATGATTAGTGCCCTAGAGCTAGTTTAAAAACAAAATTAGTTAAAACAGTGGAAACATTCCTTCTCACCCTTACTTGACCCCGAAAAAAAAAAAAAAAAAAAAAAAAAAATTCGCAGGTTCCCTCAAACGAAAAAAGTTCTCTATAACTCTCTCTAGGATAAAAGGGAGTTAATTCTAGCTGACCTTGCACCATAAGGACATATAATCACTGGGCAGTACTGTGTGTAACTTTTGGAGAAGAGATTACTTCCTACATTGCAAGAAATTCGACAACAACTCGCAAGTTTAACGTTTCTTACAGATTGGCATTGTCCTCGACTTTTTGCCGCACAAACATATCGAATCTCTTATACAACTACCCTATTCCCCAAGTCTTGCTTCTTGTGATTTCTATTGGCTTCCCAGGCTTAAGGATTCCTTGCGGCAAAGATATTTTTCATTCAAACGTTCCCTCGGAAGTGTATACACTAGTGTCTCAAACATACACCTCGAAGTGGCTTTGCAAGACGCTTTTGAAAGGTGGATACACAAACTGCGACAATGTATCGAGGCGGACAGATTAAGTTGAAAAGTGACGGAAAGTTCTCACTCAAATATTAAATATGACAATGACAAAAGTTATATATAAACGGCACATACTTTTGGTAAGCACCTTGTAAATAGCTTTGAAAAACAATCAGTACGATCAAACCATTAAAATTACAGTTCCTTTAATACAAGAAAATAGAAAAAAAAATAGTTCCCAATATAAATCAATGGACTTAAAAAATAAAGTTGGTGCAGATATCCAACACCATTAAATGCTTCTATGAATGGTAATTCTACTCATATTAAACTGGCAAAGTGGAGAGCACAGATAGCAGAGAACGAAAAGGATTTGCAGGAAGCATTTTCAAACTTGAACGATCAACTGAAGAAAAAGGAAAAAAAAAATGAAGATAATTAAGAAGAAAACTAAAGTGATAAAGTGCACAAGAACAGGACAGGAAGGTATGACTAGATGGAGAGAAAATTGAAACGTTAAGACGTTCCCTTACTTAGAAAGTCTAATATCCTCGGATGGAAGAAGTGGAAAAGACGTACGTTCCAGAATAGCATTCAATAGGAAAAGAGGACTGCCAACATCAAGAAATGTGTCGTTGGACATTCGAAAACGATTTATTAAGACTGGTATGGAGTCTAGCACTTTACGGATCAGAGACGTGGACATTGAGAAACGCTGAAATATCCAAGCTGGAAGCATTTGAAATGTGGTGTTGGCGCAGAACACTGCGCATATCATGGACCGAAAGGAAAAGGAACAAAGACGTACTAAAACAAGCTAATGAAGGACGACAGATCATGAAAATAATAGAGAAAAGACGAAACAGCACGCTTGGCCATCTTATTCGGCACTCCCGATTGGATCACCGTGTTGATAGAGGGAAAAGCAGAAGGAAAACCAAGGATAGAATATCTAGATACAGTTATAAGGAAGAGTCCTTATCGAAGTATAAATCAGTTCTTCCAAGAGAAAGAGAAGTTTAAAATTACCATGTTGTCCAACAACCTACGGTTGAGGTGAGAAAGAAGAAGAAGTGGAGAGTGAAATTGTGCATGCACTGAGCATTATTATTATTATTATTATTATTATTATTATTATTATTATTATTATTATTATTATTATTATTATTAAACCTGTAGCCCGCAACATGCTCTCTAACAAGAATATTTCTTTTTGTCATACCTTTCAATGGACGGCTCCTACAAAATCAAACGGACTGAAAACAAAATAGGAAGTCATTCATTTATTAATTGAAGTTTAATGGCAGTTTTCCGCATAAGGACTATATGAGATGAGAATTACAATTTAACTCAAGATAGGAATTTCACTCTCTCTCATCGGAGATCGACAAACGGGCTTCTGCTTCAAAGGTGAGAGCGCAAACAACTAAGCCACAATGGTACTCCATCTTGTAGTAGACTGAAATTATTAATGATACCGTACCTACCCTTAAGGAACTTCTGAGCACCATCGAGACATTCTGGTGAAAGTTCGTTATCCCCGAATGACCCTAACAACTCGGATATTAAGAGATCAGCCTTCTCTGGAGCTTGCCACTCTCGCATATCACAGGACACAACGGTAACTTGATCACCCCAAATCTCCTCTTGTTGCGCTTGCAGCCTGAAATGACACAAGCACCAGAAAGCAATTAAATTCTGCTAGGATGAATGCTTCACGAAAGCATGTCAACTATTCACATAATAATTTTTAACAAAGTACTTTCAGCCTTCCTGATAAATCAGAATTTTATCTCAGCTAAGTTCTATACGAGGATGGCAAAATCATGATATATATTTCTACTAAACTTTTACAGGACAGCAAATTAAACGATTTTTTAAATAGATTAAACACATTTCCAGTTCATTTGTAAAAACGAAATACGACGGTCACCAAGAATGTTCTTACCGTTCGTGATCGTCAGAAACAGATAGACATAGAGAGGATGACACTCAGTGTTAGGTCTCGAAGTAATTTCCATCAGCATCCAGTACCCTTTGCTAACGTTCGTGCATCTAAGCAATGACCTGGCGATAAAACTTGGACATCTCGGATACAAAGTCCGCAAATACGTGCCGCAGGTCTGTCTCGTTGCAGAAGCATTTCCCACGGAGGTAGGTATCCAGGGTATGTTAAGCTCCGGCGAGTATAGTGGATGACTGTTTCCCAGCAAAGTCGCTGAATGGTATTCGTGGTAGTCCTTGCGAAGTGTGGTCTCGTATTGTTATATTTTTACGACTAGCTAATGCTGCTCCTCTGCTGTAATACATGTCGCACCCCTGCGAGTACAGGTCTGCAGTGATGGTGTGGCCTAGTATTAGGAGTTCGTAATGCACCACTTGTCTATTAGTCCCTTAGACACGGAGTATGATCTTGCATGATTGAAGAGATGGTGGCAGCAAGGGGTCATGTGGTAACAATCACTGTCTGGTACGCTTGCGAGCGTCACACTGGACCCACGTTTCGTCATTCGAGAGCACTCGACCAAATATGGGTGTGCTGCGGTGCCGAGACAGCAACGAAAAACAGGCTGTTCTTTTCCTTGTTGGCTCGCGACAATATGTAAGGTACACATTTGGGCAACTTGCATCCCTTCCCTATGCGGTGCTGGTGAAGTCTGACTGTTTCCTGGACGAGCTGGATTGTAATGTGTATTCAACATGCTGTATTGGGACGAGTCATACTAACATCCCATCGCTTTTCCGGTGCGTACGTCACTTCATTTCTTCTGTGTGAGCGCTTCATCAAATAGGACGTCAAAAACACAGTAACTTTTTTGGCTATTTTTTGTATACTGCTAAATAGGGAATTAGCTATTATCATGTTTCGCCAGCGTATAGATCTTAGTGTTACCAACTACCAGAGCGGAAAATCAGAAAGAGTGGCATATCATATTTTGCCATTCTCGTATACAGGTAAGAAAACTTGAAATTTTTGAAGGTACATACTACAAGTCACAAAGAAATATATATAACTATGATGCTTATGTAGAATAATGGACCTTATGGTGAAGTGATGTTCTCGCCTTCGGTGCAAGAGCAGTAAAATAAGTGGCTCCCAGATTGGAATATCTCTAAGAGATTATGTACTTCAGATTTCATATTAAACTGCATGTCCGCGTCTCACACAGTATCGTGATGAAAATCCAAACAAACAAGAAGTACTTTCGAGCTGACAATATCGATTATAAAAGTAATTCCAAGTCATTTCATTCGGAACTTTACTTGTTTCAGTTTCAACGAAATTTGGTAATAGTAACTCCTCATGACGATTGTAAAATTTAGAAATGTTTAATGAGAGAAAAAAAGCTGCATTTTCTGCAAGTTAACAAAAAGGATGGGGGATGATGTCACAGACTTGAGGCAACAACTTCTCAAGCAGCTCTTGCTATAATACAATTAAAGGAATTACACAAACATTTGAAAGCTTATTAAAAGGCCTCTCGAACAACATGGAACATACCTTGGCTAAAGAAACATTCACGAATAATGAACTGAAACATACTGTTAACTAATTAAAATAACTTGTCAATAAATGTGTCGTCCTGAACTTCGTTCTAAACAGTTTTAACAAGAAGCACATTACGTGGATGTTTGATCAAGTGTAAAAGTAGAACTACGTATTTAAAAGTTGCAAGCAATGAATTACGGGGGCAAGTCGCAATGTTTGCAAGGATTATCCTTAATACGAAGTAAACTTTCACCGCAATTAATTAACTAATAATTATTGTAAATGTGAAGCCACCAACTCCTTGCATGAATGAGGAAGGAGAATAGAGTACACAGGCCCCGCACAAGCCATAGGAACCCAGGTCCAGGTCCTTGCGGAAAATTAAAAAATCGAGATTGGAGTATGATACGAGGAAAACAGAGGCTTTTCACGAAAGAGAAATTTACCGCATGTCTACACTTAAAATAATGTTGGTACCACAGCACGACCAAGTTTTCTCGTTATGATACTATTGGTGCTGAAAGGAGTTGAGGTTATTGCTTACTGGCTGCCAGCATAAGCTAGCATTTTGTTATGTGTTGCACACCGTCCCGCTGCTGGAGGCTCACTACAAACGGCCGTATTGTTTAGGCCTATAGTGAATACGAACATGTAAGTTGGGATGGGTGCAAAATTTTCTTGGGTCCCGAGGCGTCAAAATACCTAAATATGGGCCTGGACGTACAATTTCCAATGGTTAATGTTCCCTTCTTTATAATAGTTCTGAACCTACCTATTTATTAAGATGTTAATACATATATTTAAGATCTCAGAAGAATTAACAATAAGTTCTAATCTACTGAGGAAGACCGTTGTTGAAACTGTTTAGAGCTATGTTCTAGACGATACATTCATGAGTAAGTTAGCTTAATTTGTTAAACATGTAAGACCTTTGACCTTGAATAGTTTGATACAGACTGTCTCTAGACCATAAAAAAATAAAATTGAAATTACTCTTGTTTAATGAGAGAATGTAAACTATATCTTACTTACGTCACCACGGCATTTGGATTCTTCTCTACAGCATAAACTCTAATTCTTCTATCGGCTTTCTGCGCTGCGTTAAGAGCTGCCCTTACGAGTGGCCCTCGCCCTGCTCCAACTACCATTACTACACTGCAAAATAATAATATTGTTAATATACTAAAAATTTAATTACTGCTGTATTTCTTCTGCCGCTCAGTTTGCAGTTAATGAACCTAGAGATACAAAAAAGACGGAGTTTTTGATGGAGGGTTTTTCCATAAAGAGCCATTAAAAAAACAAACGTAGATTTTTCGCGTTTTTCTACTTTTTATAATTGCCCAATTGTTCAAGTACCACTTTTTTGTTTCCACGTAGTGGACTCTACAATTAAGAAAATGCGTTTACTACGTTCAGTACTTGTGAGTGCCATATTCAATGATGTCTTCATTGGATTTCAAACTGGCATTGCAGTTCTTACCAGCAAATGTACGTTGTGCAACCCTTCACATTCCAAGTGTCATTTAGGTTGCCTAACGACCTTATCAACTACCTGGAAATTCTACACATCTTGATATATGTGTTATATTGGTTACCTAAATTCAATCTGACAGGCAAGAAAAAAGTTGCATAAAGCAAGAAACCCAAGCAAAACTTTCTTTTGGGGTATAAAACCTTGCTTACATCTTGTTCTCCGTTCGGGGATATTTAGTCCCGAGTTTTAAAGTTCAGTTTACAAAATTAAAGCCATAACTTAAACTATTTTGGGTATGATGTTAGTTTAACATTATTATTCACAAAATTCCTTCTTTCTTTAGTTACATCGTGTCAATTTTTTGAAACAAGAAATTGTGGATAGTGCTTTACGTTGTCTAGTATATCGTGTCATACGTTGTTCCTCTTGGATTTTAGCAGCCTCAATAAATGTTATATATAGTTACAATGAAGTTTTAGTTTATCCATAGCTAGCTACTTAGACCGAAATAGCTAGTTAGGTTAATTAAGATATATTTAAATGAATCCCAAAGTTCGGGTAGGAAAATTTTTGTCCACGAGCTTGACGTCGAGAAGGGCCTAGAACAAGGAGATGCGTTCTCGCCATTATTATTCAACTTTGTTCTGGAGTACGTTAAAAGGAAAATCAAAGACAGCAACCAGGGCCTAGAGCTGAATGGGTTCACCAGGTTATGGCGTATACTGATGATGTAAATTTAATACGAGACGATAGAAGAACAATAGATAGAAATGCAGAGGTCTTATTAAACGCTTGCAGGGACATGGGTTTAGAAGTAAATGCAGAGAAAACTAAATAAATGAAGGTCTGTCGGGTTCATAATAATGCAAATTATGTCTGCATTAAAATATCTATATGAAATCACAACCGTCATAGGTGCTCAATATATGGACATAGGGATTGTCCAATCACAGCAGGGGGCTGCAGTACAACCACGTGGTCCGTTTGGAGAGCGCCGACCTCAGAGTGAGAGTGGGTGGCTGTTTTGGGAGTTGGACTGAATGGCGTAGTGGTAAACGCATCGACACGGTATGCCGGAGGTCCAGGTCCCGGTCCAGTTGGTCACTTTTTCACTCTTTGTACGTCATCTAATAATACTTTCGACAAAGCGAATACTTTCAAATATCTAGATCAATATTAACACACCAAAATCATATTAATGAAGAAATTAAATGTAGACTAAAAGCAGGAAATTCGTGTTATTCAGTTCAATATCTTTTTTGTCGTCGCGAATTCTGAAGAGGAATTTGAAGCTTGAAATATATAAAACGATAATTATGCCCGTTGTCCTGTATGGTTGCGAAACATAGTCAGTTAGTTGTTCTGCATGGTTGCGAAACATGGTCGGTTAATCTGAGGGAAGAACATAGACAAAGTATTTGAGAACAAGATTCTGAGACGAATGTTTGGACCCAAGAGGGACGGGAATAGGGAATGGTGGGAACTTCATAACGAGAAACTGCACAATTTATACCGTTCACCAAACATTGTTAGGGTCGGATGGGCTGGTTACATGACCAGAATAAAAGAAACTAGGAACGCTTTCAAAGTTTTAACTGGAAGTCCAGTCGGAAAACGACCATTAGGAAGACCTAGGCGCAGATGGGAGGATAATATTAAGATGGATCTCGTAGAAACAGGAATACAATGTGGAAACTGAATCCAGTTGGCTAAGGATAGAAGTCAATTGAGAGCTTTTGTGAACGTGGCATTGAATCTCCGGGTTTCATATGCCAAAGAGAGAGAGAGAAAGAAAGAGATAGTTAGTTAGTTTATCCATAAATTTTAATATTTTTTCCCATGAAATCTACTATATTTTCAGAACAGTTTTTGCTATCACTATTAAACATTCTAAAATATTTTTATCGTTGAACGTTAATCTAATAGCTCCATAAAATATTCGCTGAAACACGAAAACTCACTGCATCGACCAATTTTCATTTTTTCTTTCGTATTGAATCGAATTTCTTTGGATTTTGAATTATTTTCTATTTTTTCCTCTTGAGAATTTAGTAATAAAATGATTTTTTGTGTTATAGTCGGAAAACAAGAGTGGCACGTACTGTTATCTCTCAACTAACATCAAAATATCTTTTAAAAAAGCCCAAACGTTCTCAGGGAAAAAAGCCGGTTTTCTCTCGAGCCCATGCATCTCTAAATGAAAGTGAATATTTCTATGTTGATAGTAACTGCGCACAAAAGCCATTCGTAAATCAAATACAGTACAGATCTTACCGGTAAGTTCTGGATACATCACAATGTGACTTTTAGACGATTCCATCCGTCTTATTATTATTATTATTTTTTTTTTTTAAATAACCTTTCTTTGGCTTCCAGCTACAATGTCAATGCTGTTCTTCGATATATATATATATATATATATATATATATATATATATATATATATATATATATATATATATATATATATATATATGTATGTATCTTTCCTTAGTGGACAAAGGAACCTACCAATCCACCTATCAACCGAGCTTCGATCTCCGGTGAAGGCAGGAATATTTTTCTCATTCTAATCCTAAAATATTTTCACTCTGAAAATTGCAGCAACATTCAACTGTTGAAATTACAGGGACAAATTCTACAAATCTGTTTTATTTTCGGTGGTTATTAACAATTCTTCTAGGTTCTTAGATTTCATCTTTTTTTAACCACCTAAGGTTGGTGAGCAACATAAAAGAACTAAATTTTGTACTTATTAATGCAAGTGTTTTTAACATGTTTATGTGCTCGTGCTTTTCCGAAACTGCACATATATATTTGTGTTTCTGGTCTTTCATTAACATCTCCCTCTAGTCAGGAGAACCAAATGGCCAATTACGTTATTCCTTTTTTCTTCCACTGCGGCTAAAATGCATCATTTTTTTTTTCTCTCAAAAGTATTGAATAATTGCGCTATCATTGTTTCTTTTAGCCCATTGATTTGTATGGGAATATTTATTTTTCTGTTTCCTTCGAAATGAGCTGGAATTTTAAAGTTATGGCTTTACTGATTTCTTCTGATCTACTTAAGTATTACCTTATCGTGACAATTGAATTTTGATGTATATAATTTTAATATTTAATATCAAATTTAAGCTTTTTCTTACCTCATTTGGCAGGGTAATGAAATGAAAATAAGAAGTAGGAGTTATTACTGTACTTCCACTTTGCGAACAACAAATATATATATATATATATATATATATATATATATATATAATGGTTTGTCCATTAAGTATCAGGACTGAAGTCATAACAAGAAATGTATTGAAATTCTATGTTAAGTGAGTTAATACGTTTCAAAATATAACCTTCCTACATCAATACACCGTTTTCAGTGCATTTTCTAATCAGAGTGTCTATTAAAATTCCAAAATGAAATTTCGTGACCTTTTGTTTCCCAAACCATAAAATTTAGTAACATTTTCAAGAGCGAATTTGGGTGCGAATTCGGCCAACTTTTCATGCATGCGATAGAAGAGTGCTTTGTTTGCGATTTGGTAGCGTCTAAAGCCGACCATAAGACATTTTTGGTGATGAATTTTGACCTTTTATAGAACAAAATTTCCCAGTCTATACTTATATTTGTACAGATTAAAAAAAAAAAAAAAAAATCGTGACCCAAAAGCTAAATTTCTTGACTTTCATGACCGCCTTCTGATTTCATGACTTTTTCATGACTTTCGTGAGCGATAGTCACCCTGCTAATTTTCATACGCATCCTGAAAGTCGGCAACTACAAGGCTGTTCACGGATCTCATGTAAACGATTTGAACTGCATCAATCGTCCCGAAACTATGTTCGTTTAGTATTTTTTTTATGCAAGGGCGCAAAAGCAAGCAGGCGCGAGCGAGATTTGGATTGTACGTGATTGGGGCAGCGTAGTGATGATGTGTTTGGCCATTACCTTCCTCAAAATTGGCGACGTGTAACTTGATGCATTGACGTGATGGAGCATCCAGATATCGACAATCTGCCTTCGGACGTGGCGGACCCTACTTCTCTAACACTCGAGCATCCCTGCGTAAAATTTGTAGTTCACTGTTCTTTCCGCAGGCCCAAATTTCTTGTGGACCATACCTCTCGCATCAAAAAAGACGAGCAGCATCGATTTCACTTTTGATTTCCTTACGTGAGCTCCTTTTGGTCGAAGAGAGCCGCTTGTCGTATCGAAAGTCTCTGCAGCAGATTTGTTCAATTTAATGCAAAATTTGATGTCATAACGCTCCTCGATGGTTCGCTGCATTTTAACGCTCGACGCAAGCACTAAAAACACTTTCACTCCAACAGCTCGGAGGCAACTGACACGATTTTCCTCGCTTATGTCAACTGCCCCGCCAGCCATCCCACGCATCGAGACTGCCCTCCTCTCCTTTCAACTGGTCGGAAAAAATCAATCCTGATATTTATTGGACACACCCTGTATTTTACAACCTCAGTCAATATTTATTTTTAAAAATACTGTAATTCGAGTACCCTTATAACGTTTACTCCATAGGATGGTAATCCAGATAGAGCAAACATTATATTAGATAGTCGTAAATAGGACGTTTGCTCGAGCGTTGACGATGAAACAAGTAATTATATGAAATGACTCCTTTCAACGCCAACTACACGTAAGCAAAAATTCTACGTACAACCTTTAAAGACACAAAAGATTCAGCATCATATTTTCGAAAATTAACAAATTACACAAATAATAAGTAAAAAGTAAATTTTGCACCATGCACCTAAACGAATCACCACGAGGCGGAGGAGATGACATACACAATCGCAGAAAATACTCGTCAATCGATTCGAAAATTTTAATTATATTGATACTTACATAGCTTTAAACTAGGAGAGGACAATTAAGACAATAATATGTATAGATGTTTCTTATCTTGTGTAATGTAATTCGATTCGACTATGCAAAGAACATGACTACACAGTGTATTGTTGCAGCAGGGTAGAATAAGCTGTTACGCATTTGTCTGTTCGGCGCCAAGTAAAGTTGCCTCCCGCTAAATCTCTTCGGCTCTCGCTGTTCGCGTGGGTTTCACGCGTTGAGTGACGTAAGAGCGGACAGAGCTGTTATTGGCTGAAGAAGTGCTGATCAAGGTCACGCCACCCACATGCATCCTCTGAGTGAGAGAACACACACACATAGAAACGTCGTCTGCTAGGATGTGCTAGTCCTTTTAAATTAAAAAGAGAATTAAACTGCTTGAGCTGCATACAGCCAAAATAATGAATAAATGAGTTTATGACACCCTAAAGGGAGCATTCTCATTGATAGAAGGGGACGCGTTGGCTCAGTGGTAGAGCGTTCACCTCCGGTGCTTGGGGTCCCTTGTTTGATCCCAGCTCGCGCCGTGTACTTTGTGGTGCACAAACACCGTGCTCGTGGGTTTTCTCGGGGTTCTCCCACTTTCTTCATTCCACCATTTCATTCATTTCTCATCATCATCGTCTCCTTTAACCTAACTGGCATAACCGTGGGACGTAAAACTCAAAGATTTCATTTCATTTTTCTCTAATTGATAGAATGAAGAAAGTGCGGGGGGAGAGAAGGTACCACTCCAACACAATCACTTAATTTCATGCCACCTTCTCATAGGCTTACCGCTCCTATTCCTGTTTGTAAAAAATTATATTACTTCACCTTTCAGATCATAAAATCCTCACACTCGAAATGAATATACCATGGACACTATACGATCTACGTACAAAAGTATATAAATTAAACCTTAAACATAATATAAAGTAACACTAAAGGTACTCACTAAACGATGTCATTTTTCTCATCATAAGGTATTTTATCAATGAGAATATTATAAATGGCACGTTGATACTCCGTGTATTTGACCGGATCTTTTTCAAATACCTCGTACGTTTGAGATTCTAAATTGTCCATTAGAGGCTGCAGCGGGCACTGCAAGTAATCCTCGTAACCTCTTGCATACGCAGCGATCGGATCAGTCTGGCCCATTGTCTGAAACAATAAATACGAGGAAAATAATAATAGTTCATGGTTAATAAATAAATAAATTGAGGAGAGCTTATGTATATTTTATTAATGTGGTTAATTTTTTCAAAAATGTTTAATCTCTACGGTCATGTACTTTATATTGAGAGCAAAATTATACATATTTTCTTCTTCTTTCAATAAACATGTGAAACATTTTGAAACGAGTAATTTTCGAAACTACTCAGTTTCAATATATACAGGGCACATTAGCTAAAACGCCGTGATTTCAAATTATCCTAAAAATATCTAATATATTTACATTAATAATTTGAGTTGATTTTCACATTAACGTCTCTTTCAGCAGCGAGGCCATATGAGACGGGACCTACTGATTAACGTGGAATCCGAACCACATTAACTCCCGCCGGGAATCGAACCCGGGCATTAATAATTTGTATATTTTAATATTGATAAAGTCTAAAATTTTAATTTTTGTCTCTGATTGTAGTACAGCAATGATGAACAGGAGACTTTCACTGCAGCAGAAAATTCAGTTAGTGATCTGTTTTATTGAAAGCTTTCTTGTTTCTTTCCAACGACGGTTCCAGCTGGAGAATAAATGTGCAGAGCACCATCTACTAAGTCAGAAACACCCAACGGTCATCAGCAATGGTCCCAGCAAGAGAGCTAGGCCACACACAACTGAAGCTGTTCTGACCTTCCTCCACTTCAAATCAACAATCGTGTAATTTCAAATAGTCTAGATTTCGACTAGCCTCCAAATAGTCCAGATTTAAAACCATATGACTATTTCTTCTGGAGTTTCCTAGAGCAGAAAGTTTTCAAACGAGGACCGCGATCACTAAACGATTTGAAACCAAACATCGAACAGTGTGCTACAAAACTTAGTAGCATCAGATTATGTTTGTACAAGGTTGTTTTGGTTAAGTGTTATACTATAACTCAACGTATTACTTCCAATTAAGTCGAGGATATTTTTCCATTTATGAACATAACTGTCACGCACCAGACAGTTCGTATGAATCAACCAAATAAATTGGATTTTAGTAATACCAATAGTACAGTAGCACTAACACTTACCTGCCAAATATGGTCCATGTACTGCTGGTAATATTTCATAAATCCATGTTTATTATTACCCGTTATAATTATTTGAACATCTAATGCAGCAAGTCTTCTAACAAGGTTTTGATGACCACGTGACAGCACTGGGAAACCCTTTTTGTTCGTAAGAAAGAGAGTTGTCGGAATGATTAAACTTTTCACAGGTTCTCCCATCCATCTCGTGATCACTTCATCGGGCGGAGTATCAGTAGAAAGTTCCAACGCAAGCCCTAACTTCTTCTCAAAGTTGCACACCGAGCGAAATTGGTTCCACCTGAAAATACATAATTATAAAATTTTTCAACAACTGAAGACTATCTTTTTGACGTTTCTTAGGTGAAAAGTATTCAATTTAAGTGAACCTACAACACAACAATAACAGCCTTCAGACGAAGTACTTAAAACATCTGTAATGTATTAACTTCTGCAACTTTACGTTCATTCTATGCAATATAAGAATATAATTTTCACGTGAATAGTGTAATTCCTATTTTGTTTCAGCAATAATTTTGTTAGAACACGTATTGCTAAGTTAATGGTTTGATTCTTGAACGATTTGTTGACAACTAAGTGAAATGAAGGACAGAATAAAGTAGCAGTCAACGAACTTTTCCAAAATCAGCGGGAAGACTTGTGTTAACGAAATTATTGATGAAAAGAAACGAAATAAAATCTTTAAGTCTTACGTCCTACGATTATGACGACTAGGCAAAAAGAGACGGTGATGATGAGGAATGAATCAAATAATGGAATGAAAAAGTGGAAGGAAACGGGAGAACCCCGAGAAGACCTACACGCGCGCTGTTTGTTCACCACAAAGCTCACTTGGAAAATGAAATGAATTTTTTTTAGTTTTACGTCCCACGGTTATGCCGGCTAGGCTAAAGGAGACAGTGATGATGAGAAATGAATGAAATGGTGGAATGAAGAAAGTGGGAGGAAACGGAAGAACCCAGAGGAAACCCACGCACACGATGTTTGTCCGCCACAAAGTTCACTTGGCGGGAGCAAGGTTTGAATCCGGGACCCTGTGCACCAGAGGTGAACGCTCTACCACTAAGCTACCGCGGCCTCCCGAAAAAGCTCACTTGGCGCGAGCTGGGATTGAACCAAGAATCCCATACACCAGAGGTGAACGCTCTAACACTGAGCCACCGCTGAAATCAACAGGAACAATTCTATTCAGATTAAAATTAAATAAATAAAGAAAGCAGGAAAGAAGGAACAAAAAAAATTTTATGACGTATATTCCAAACTATATAAACTTATTTCAAGGGTCTCTACGCTTTCATGTTGCTATTTGTTACCGACGCGCAATTCACGATGGTCAGGTGGTAACTTGAAATGTATAATAGTAAGTACCTTAAGATCAATTACTAACAATCTCTCCGAAGCAACTACCAACTGGTAAATTTTTACTTTATGAAATTATATGAAGAAAAGATACGGAGTATTTTTTGAAAACAAAGGATTTACTGGGTGAAGAGAGAACAAAGGGTCTATTGGGATAATGATACGTGTTCTGGTGCGCTCTCCGCCTAAAGCGTCCTCAAACACTCAAGAGAATAAACGTTGCTTACAAAAGTTCATTTTGTTTGCAAGAAACCACTATTAATTAATTTCTGTTATTGGAAACTAAATGTAACAGTAATAATTTATTTATTTATTTTAAATCTTCGAAGGATGTTTTCTCAGAGTAACTACATGTTAAGACGTAAACGTACCATTCCCAAGTATTTTCTTCAGGACTGTAGTACAACGATTCCGGATCTTCTTCATCTGACCTTAGCTCAGCTGCCATGATTCGCGGTGACTCCATTGGTACATGAACCCAGATCTTGAAAGTAAGTTAATGAGAAATAAAATGTTACCTAGTTTAGAAGTTCTAACTAAAACATATAATGCTTGATTTCTTAAATATTATAACAACAGAAACGATAAGAAAATAAGTCTCTAAACAAATTATTCAAACGGTTTACATCGTTGACTGGATCTGTAAATTTTCCTATTAAGTTTCAACCACTTACTCTGTAGCCTTGTTCACCATATTAAGTCATTCAAGTGAAGGAGGCTGAATCATTTTATACACACGTTTTGCACGTTCGGTGCAAGGATTCTAAAATTGAAATAACACCTCTTGATAAATTAGTTGCTTATTTTATTTATTTCTTTTTTACAGTTTACAGTAGTCCCAATTTCCAAAAACCCACCAAAAGTCGAAAATGTACGTTAGTCTTTCTAAAACTCAGTGTATACGGGTTTTCGTGATGCTGACGTCGAATTAGTATCTTTAGCAAAAAACTGGCGGATCCAATAAATAAATAATTTTAATAGAAACTGGTATTGGGGAGTTTACGAAGTTGCTGATTTCGGATTTCGTATTAATTTTTGAAAACAAAATTACGATTTTAAATTAAAAATATTTTATTTCAACGAAAACCGACATTATCGGATTTTCCAGGTCAGTGGTTTTGAATTTTACATAAACTAATGACAAAATAAACTCATTACTACGTTTTATTGAATATTTTTACTAATTTTACATCAAACAAAAACAAGCTTAATGCGCGTCCTGAATCATATTTATGTATCGTTGCAGAACAATCTGGATAAAACAAAATTAGGCAAGGGGGAAGCTATTTTTTGTTCTCTTTTTTTAAAAAAAATATAACTCAATTAATGTAACAAACATCAGGTGGTGATTCTTGACACCGGGATAAGCGAAAATAATCGTACGAACATACAGCATATTGGGATATAGGCAAAATTAGCGAGGGGCGCAAAGCATGGTATCAGTAAGTTCGAAGCGGTAGATATTGAACACCAATAGGTTTAGCGATGGCGGTCTAGAAAGTCTAAAGGTAGCATTAGTGTTCAATACGTAGCTGCTCGGTTCACACACCCACCTACACACACACACCCACACACACACACACACACACACAGGTGGCGCTTGTGTTCAAAATGCTACAGTACAGGAGTGCGGTCATTGTACTGCGAGTGTTGAGTAGGACACGTGGCATTGATCTACTACAACATGGTACATTATTCAAACCTCCAACAGGTCGACATGTAATTTATATGTGGTCGTGCAGAAGGTAATGGGTGTGAAGCACCAAGACTCTATCAGTACTGTTTTTATAACAGACGCCAACTACCATACAGGATGTTTGCAAAAAGATATTAGCGCGTGTGTGAAACAGGGATCGTACAATCGACCCATGCGGATGATAGTCGACTCTATCGTGTACAACATCTGTTATGTATGAACGTGTGTTAGAAGCTGTGGACAATGAGCCAGGTACGAGTATAGTCGTAAAATGTATGGTAGTCACATGACTGTGTGGCGTGCGTTACATGAAACTGACTTGTACCCATACCACCTCCAAGGATTACAATGACTGACAAATGCGAATTTCCAATCACGTGAAGCATTCTGCCAGTGGTTTATTCAACGTACCACTACCATTATACTGTTTCAGGGATCAGTACTGTTCACTGACGAGGTCACGTTTGGAAGGGATAGTATCGTCAACATGCATAACACACAGATAAGGGCAGATGCACATCGCCATGGTACGGTTGTCACTCATCATCAACACGAGCTCCTCCGTGGCTAAGCGGTTAGCGTACGCGCCTTTAGCGTGGGAGATCCGGGTTCGATTCCCGGCGGGAGCTCATGTGGTTCGGATTCCACGTTAATCAGTAGGTCCACGTCTCATATAGCCTCGCTGCTGAAAGGGACGCTAAACTAAAATCACCTCAACTCAACTCAACTCATCATCAACACCAAATTGGTATGGTGTGGTATTGTTCATGATCAACTGATCATCCCATACATGCTACCCCGCAAACTGAATGGAGCACATTATTATCTTTTTACAGGATACGCTGCCTGAATTACTGGGAAATGTTCGCCTAGCGATTCTCTGCAACACGCAATACATGCATGATGTGGCTCCTGCATATCTCAGTGTTAAATGTCCGCCGATGGTTGAATAACAACTTTCCAAAACGTTGGATTGGGCGTGGTAGTCCAGTACATTGGGCTGCCGGTCTCTGAACTTGAATCCACTGAATTTTTATCTGCGGAGACACTTTAAAAATGTGGTGTATGCTACGGTGTATCCATAATGTCTGTTAACTGTTTGCCAATTCATGATCCGGCGTCATGTATGTATTGTTGTCCATAGCGGACACTTCGAACATCCCCTATGATGTGCCCAAGTTTACGCCAATAATATATGCCCAAGTTTACGCCAATAATATAAGTTACATAAGTTCTCAGTAAGTTTTTACGCCATTACGTTGTCGAACAAAGGAAAAAATCGACTTTAGACTTGAGTCTCGCTAACGACTAATTAGACTATAGGCTATGCTATTAGTACTGGAAAATTTGTAGCTAACCCTAGCGTACAAGATAACAAGCCAACCAATATATATATATATATATATATATATATATATATATATATATATATATATATATATATATATATATATATATATATATAGTCAGTCATGGAAAAAATGATAGCAACTCCTTGGAATTTTATGCATTTATAAGGATTTCAAAGAAGTTTCTACCTAAATATGCACAAACATACAATGATATATACATCAAATTAAAGGAAATTTTATGCAGAATCCAAATCTACTCACAGAAGTTACGTACCTTTACAACAATTAATAATATTCGATAAAATGTGTGGAAAAGGAAACACAAATCCGTGATGCTAAATGTTCATTTAATTGATGACTCGATGTTCCCTTCAGTGAGGTCCGCGCTCAATAAGGTTTAATTTTCATTAAAATAATAATAATAATAATGATTGATTGAACTTTTATTAATAGCTTAGATCGACACTAGTTTGTAAACGAGCGAATTACTAACTACTCTCTATAGGCTGTCATAGCTACTACTATAACTTTTGTTACTACTACTACGTGTTTACTGTATTGCGCAACTCGATGATAATAAGGATGATGATGTCACCTTTCCACATTACCATGGACAAGCAGTTACCCGAAGGGGTCAGTCCTCTGCACTAAGTTAGGCCTACACCCGTTCAGAGAATAAGCCCGTCGTGTATATTCTACTTCAGTGCAATATGGAATCGAAGACTCAAATACAAGCCTGGATTCGAACTCGGGACAAAGCCTTGACTCAATCTTGGTCGTTGACTCTCACGGCTCGTATGCATACCTCCGACCTTCGGCTGTGATTTGAGAACCCAATCAATTGCCAGGCATGAATACGAAACGCGAGCACTTCAACTTTTCAAATTAAGCAAACGCTCAAAACAAATCGAAAGTGAAAATAATCGTTCAACAAAATGTTAATTTCTGAAGCCAAATGTCGTCTAACATGAAGATGATTTCACAAGCCGTTTTTCCAAGCACGATTTCATTCTCACACAACGCAAATGTGATGTTTGTTTACATCCGAAATAACCCTTGTACTAGCTTCCGCTTCCTAACAAAAATACATTAAAACACCAGCAAATCTCTACCTAGTAATACGAATCCAAAGTTCTGCTTGTGAAATGAAAAGTTTCTTCCACTGAATTATTTATTATAAAATCCAAATAATAATAATATACACAGTAAACTTACACTATTCAACTTCCTAAACAGGTTTATCCAAATAGTTTAATGTAAAACAGGATTTAATTTTGAATGTTCCCTTTTCGTAATAATTCTGAACTTGTTTACATAGTTTCTTGCTAATAATATAAAGGGAATTCGAAGTTTGTAAAATGCATATTAAGAATTTAAAACATTAAGTACCTCTGCTCTGCATTGTACAACCTGTGGATCGCATACTACGCTCTCGAAACAGCTCTATACAGTACGGGTTAATAGGCTTATAGAGAATCAGGGTAAATGTCAGTGCTACCTTCAGACCCTTTTCCCATTCTTAGGTTTCATTCAACATTATTAAGGGACACAATATTTGTTTTATTCAATACTTAATCTAATCTACTACTATAAGAACAATTGTGGAGCTCAGCGCAAGAGTGGTCTAACCCACATTTTGTTAGTTTTGAGAAAATTAAACCTAAAGTTGAGAAAGTCTAGTTTTTCATGGTAAAGAGAAAACGTTTCTGTACTTGGTCGGGTTGTTAATAAGTAATCTCTTTATCATGTGAGAAACATTGTTTTGTCATTTTCGTTAGATAAGGTGCTGAAATAGATGCAGAATGATTCCTGAAACCTCTATATGTCGGGTTAGACCTGTTTTGCACCGAAGTGCTGCACTTGTCAGGTGTTTGTGTGCAAGAATGGTCTATCCCAAATTGATACCGTGAAGGCTAAAAAAAGGTACTATTTACCAATGTATATTGCATATGTTATGAACGTAGGAGGAAATACGGCAATATCGCTGAGGAGGGTGCATTTGGGGCGGTGAACAAACTGATAACGTACTATAAAAGTATATGAAGCTATTGTACACATTTTGTATTGAAGCTTTTGGAGGTAGTGCCCCCCCCCCACATCTCCGCGTATGTATATCAAAGTTGTGAATAACTTACGACCATATCATAATGAAGAGTATGAATAACATTTTTTTATAGTTGCCATTTGTCCCGTATTATACGGGATGTCCCGTTATTAACGCGAAAATACACAAGAAATACGGGACATCTACTCCTAAAGCTTATAAGAATAACTCGTTTACTGCTACTACTACTAAATTTTATTGATAACAAAGCAAACTCCGCATTATTACAGCACTTTTGTCCTATTTTTACAACAGTGTTCTAGTCATGTTATTTAATCATTGTTTTACAAGTACTTCTGTCCCAGTATAAGCAGCATTCTTAGAAACATAAGAAAAAATGCTATCTTGCAGCTAAAGGCAAACATAAAGTCATTTTTAGATTACTTTCAAGATCAATACCATTAATACACACCGGTCTGCTAGATTTTAGACTGTTACGCAATATTTAGTTTTAGACATAGTCGTGAAACTCAAATATTGCCTCTTCCTCATCGCTACAATCGTGTGAGTTGTCGGATTTTAAGTTCTCATAGAAAGCGTGATGTATTGGTGGAACATACTGCAGTAGAGCCTTAATATCATTCAATTTGCTAGCTTTTATTGGTTTTTGGTTCTCGTACTTTTGAGGCAAACCTATTGCATGCAGTTCGAGAGTGTGTTTCTCACGGCGAACTTTAACCTTAACAACATTTATCACCTATTATGAAAATTTTTGAGGAAACATGCAATGTTTTGTACATGGAACTGCCTGTAAAAGCCTGTCAGATTTTGACAGGCATTATACAGGCGCCTGTTTCGGCGAAAACACATGTAAAAAAAATATTACAGGCACATTGTCTTCAGGTGATATGCATGTCAAAAAAGAATTGAACTTCTGTTGGAAATGTTGCACGAAAACACGCGATGTACAGAGCCTGTACATTAAAATAAGAACATGCGATGTACACGTAGTCACTCACATGCAAGTAAATAAAGGGAATATGTGCATGTAAAGTACCTTGAATGGATTGTTGGTAACATTCGCAATACAGTAAGAATGAAAAGTACAAGGAAGGTGCCTGTTTATCAACATGTAATATACATGTGTGACATTTGCAGTACATGTAAATACCGTGTATTAGCGTATAGCATGGAAAACGCATGATGTAAGATATGTTATTTTACATTTATTATTTTCGTGTACATGCGAAGTGTGTAACTCCCCTACGTGCAGTGTACAGGCAATGTACAGGTGAACGGGAACATGCAATGATCATGATTGCCAATAAATGGATTAAACAGATGCGTGTGGTGAACAAGGTGGATTGGAGCTAAACATTCACGTTATAGGCATAGGAGACATGCAATATTCAGGCACAAGTCTCCAATTCGACATTCGCTATGCAAAGTCCTGACACATGTATAATACATGGGATTACAACTGAATACATTGCCTGTATTATCTCCGTGTACATGCGAAGTGTGAACCGATCTATATGCAATGTACAGGCAATGTGCAGGTAAACGGAAAATGCAATGATCATGATTGCCAATAAATGGGTTAAACAGGTGCATGCAATGAATAAGGTTGATTGGAGTGAATCATTAATGTTACAGGTGTAGGAAACATGTAATATTCAGACACAAAGTCTCCAGTTTGCCATGCACATATGCAAGGTTCTGACACATGTATAGTACATTGGAATAGAATTGGACACATTGCCTGTAACATGCAAAGTTGAACTCACCTACATGCAGTGTAAAGACAATGTACAGATGAATGGGAACATGCAATGATCATGACTGCCAATAAATGGATTTAAAAAATACGTGTAGTGAGTAAATAGCTTAAACAGGTAAATGCGATGGACAAGGTTGATTAGAGTGAAACATTCACGTTATAGGCGTAGGAAACATGCAATATCCAGACATTAAGTCTCCACTTTGACATGCACATTGAGTTGATTTTAAGTTTAACGTCCCGTTCAGCAGCGAGGCTACATGAGACGTGGACCTACTGATTAACGTGGAATCCGAACCACATGAGCTCTCGCCGGGAATCGAACCCGGATCTCCCACGCCATAGGCGCGTACGCTAACCGCTTAGCCACGAAGGAGCTCTTTGAAATGCACATATGCAAGGTGCTGACACATATATACAAAGGCGTGTGCAGACCCTTAGATTAGATGGATCAAATAGAAGTATTACTCCTTGAAGTATGCAGCCTACATTGTAGTAATCGGATTTGAATTTTACACATTTTATTTCTGTATTGTTATTTGAAGGACAGTATCACGCATGACCCACTTTTCGTTACTGGTAAACTCGATGGGAATTGGGTACATCAGGAACGTACGCAGGAATTTATTTCGGGAGGGGTCCAAAGCTTTTCGGGGGGATCCAAACACAATTTCAGGCTAAATTATATTAAAAATTATAAAATTGCCCCTAAAATTAGGCTAAATTTACAAAAAAGTCCGGATTTGGGGGAATCCGGACCCCGGACCCACCCCATGCGTATGTTCCTGGGGTACATTGCGCTGCCGTGAAACGATAAACAAACTGTTAGTAATTTTTGCTTGTTGGCTTCCTGCAATGAGTGAGGCACCAACTTGCTCAACTTCTACGTCTTTCCTATGTGGTGCAGATAATTAAGAAAAATATATTGTTGTGAGCAGAGGTGCCGATCCCCCCCCCCCAAATGCTTGGACGCAATCCCCCCAAATTTGCCTTTTCTCCCCCCAAATATTCCACTTGTTTAAATTTTATTTAATTTGAGAACTTTTTGCCTTCATAATAAATGTAGACGTTTAGCTATCTATCTGCATATTTGCTTTTATATTATACATTTTAAGAACAGTACATGCAATAAATTATGAAGAAATATTTTGTCACAGCTCCTTGAAGTTTTATTTTATAGTTATCGTTCTTAAAAGCATCATTACTAAATAATTAAACTTTGATGGTGACATTTCTCATGTAAAACTCTGTCCCTAACCCCCCCAAAATCTCAAGAGTTAAGAGGAATTTCTCAGTCGCGTAATCGATTGCAAAAATTTGCTTACCGCTATCTGTTATAGTTTCAGCTGTACAGTGATCAATGTTAAAACCAGAAATGGTTAATTTCTACTATTTCCAGTTTGTGAATCACCTCCATTAACGAATTTGTTTGAGATAATTAATGTATATATCGATAGAAAAAACAGAATTCAAAAATTCGCTTTCGTTCAAGAGTTATCGTGCGGAATAACGTACGTACGGACTAACATTACAAAAATTATCCTAATCAGTGATGATCTCAGACAATTTTCTCCGGGGAGATTTCAACTCACTAAAATGAAATTAAATCTTTAGTTTAACGTCCCACGTTTAGAAAGCGAAGTGCCAAATGATATGGATGAAATAGCAAGTGAACGATGACGAAAGAACTGGTGGAATGATTAGGTGGGAGTAAAGGGGAGAACCCCGAGAAAACTCACGGACACGATGTCGTCCACCAGGAACTCATATAGCCTGGGATCGAACCAGGGACATCTAGAACGAGAGGTGAGCGCTCGCCACCATACCCCCGGAAAGGGGGTTAAAATAGTACTGCAAGGATATTGGTAAGCCAGTTGAGCCAAATTAGAGAGTTACTCTGGGGCAAATTCCCCTCGTGCCACCCTATGAAATCATCCTTATAATTTTGAAGAACGTAAACATTGTATTACTTTTCGTACAATATGTAACTTCCGTAAATTCAATATTCTAAAATAGTATATCGTCAAAATGTTGGAGGGAGCATATTGTTTCCATGCCTCCCATACGCATACCAGTGATGGACTAAAAACCCTTGTAAGACTCCATATACTATTCTTTCAATAAAGAAATTCGTTAAAATGTAGTGTTGTAAGATATAGGCCGACCATGTCAAACACAACATTAGGTTCAGCTGCCCCCTCTTCTCTCCCATCTTAAAAAATGAAAGTTTATTTCCCACGGTTATGCCGGCTAGGCTAAAGGAGACGGTGATAATGAGAAATGAGTGAAATGGTGGAATGAAGAAAGTGGGAGGAAACGAGAGAACCTGTGCACGCCTATGCATGTATAGTATATGGGAGTAGAATGGAATACATTGCCTGTATTATCACCGTGCACATGCGAGGTTGAACTCACCTACATGCAGTGTACAGACAATGTACAGGTGTTTGCAGCAGAAGGAAACAATTTGCTGGTAAGTTGAAAATACCAGGGTAAGATACTGCTAGCAAACATTCTTGCTGCAACCACCAAAAAAAAAAAAATTAACCAGATTGTTATAATGTCCCAGACGTTGAACATATATGGAAAAGAAAATAATTAGTTGAAAATTAAAGGGGGGGGGGGGGGGCTATTGTGCCTGAAGCTCTACAGAGTGTGCGATTATTTATTCCAGAGTGTATTAGGTGTAAAATATTTATTTTTATTTAATAACAATTTAATAGAAAATGGTACGTATATATCCCTAGTTGAATAGCATTGTCGTGAATTTTAATTTTCATTTAAACTACAAGGAAACAATTCAGTGATTGGTTGCAGCGATCATGTGACGGGAAGTACGTGTTTTTGGCGCAATATCATTACTGGCGGTTTGAAGTGTATGATGAAGAGAGTGTAATCATGAATGAAGATTATTGTATTGTTAAATGGAAAAACGGTTCTTATTCCGTTTTGAATGTAAAGCAGAATGTCGGAAAAACGAAACTGAAGTTGGGAGAAGAGGGATGTTTCCGGTGGAAACAGAAGAAATTCAATGGGACAGTTTGCCATTTCGGTGAGTAGCTCTTGTGTTTCTTGCTGTTGTATCTTTATAATAACCTTTTGTTGTAGAGATTGAGAAGTTTATTTTGTTGGTCTCAAAATAAAGTTCTAAAATCAATGTAAATTATGTTACTGTTTTTTTAAATAACGTAATTACGACTAGGCTTTGACCATCATGTAGGCCTATGTTACGTGTACTATTGTGAATATGCAATTATTTCGTTATTACATTTGTACATATTGTTCATACTGTCCTATTTTAGGCCTACATTCTTACTTTCAAGAAATTATTATTATTTTAGCACTAAATGCTGTTTGCGTCATAAAGTGTATCGTAAGAGAGTAAATACATTACGTGGTGCAGGGAAGGTCCTAGAACGTTGGTCCCCAGATATATATTAGTAGCTAGTTTGGATCCTTTCTGTACCACAGCTCAATACTTAACTCACACAGTACTGCCGGGCAAGCGATAGCGAGTGAAGGCGGGTTAGAAGCCCTGCAGGGCACGCTGATTTCTTTCTATATTACATTCAATGTGTGACCAGTGTTCTAGAACTCTGCCAGTGGTGCATAATTCACGTACTATCCTAGTTCATGGCCGCATTACTACATTCATGATATATTAATTTCTTTCAGCACCAACTGCACCCTTAGGGTTCTGTCCTATTTTAGGCCTACATGATGTTGCCAACTGGCCGGTATTTTACCGGTAAGGCAGGAGATTTTGCTGCTAGTTTGATTAACGCAAGTCTATATCACAGACAGCTTGTGAGGGGGTAGTTTATTTTCCTAGGTCCACATGATTTGGTGCGAAATATGTACTTAAAATTATTCAGTCACCTTGCACATTTTGACTTTACAATAATTTACTCAACCATTATGGTGAACATGATGCGGCTAACTTTTAGTATCTCCCCCAGTCTTGTTCGGTAGTAATTTTTAGTCACTTGACTGATAAAAAAAGTGATTTACTTGCGTTACGAGGCAACGTAGTAGTAGTAGGACGTGTTAGTGGCCCCACAGGGCTCGGTTTTTTCCACCTTTATCATAATTGTAGTACGGGTTTCGGATCCATGGAACGTAGATGTGAAATGGACGAAGGCTGATAACCATTTCTATTTCCTTTTTGTACATATATCTTCTATCTATAAAATTCAAAGTACTGAGTGACTGACCGATCCTCGCACAGGCCAAACCGCTTAAGTTAGAAATTTGAAATTTGGACAGTATAAAGAATTTGAGACTTAGGGTACCACTAAGGAAGGATTTGTGGAAATTAGACGGCTTGGGGGGAAAGGGGTTGGAAATATTTTAATAGGATTGCCATATCTCCGAATCCCTTAAGCTTAGGAAGTTTTGTATTTGGACTTTTCATTTAAAATAATTAGACAAATATTTCAGGGTTTTTGGAAATTCACCCGGGGAGGGGAGGAGAGGAAAAAAGGATGGGTTTGCAATTCTAGACTGCGGGGGAGAAACAATATAAGTCATAAATGGGTCAAAATGAGATAAGTCAAAATTTGAGATCTATGTGTCATGCTCCACCTCCGGTTAACTTGATATAAGTCAATTCTAAACAACGTGAGTTGAATAATCGCCTCCTGAAAAAAGGTGTTTTTTTTTTTTTTTTTTTACTTTGTTTCTCCCACGCAGTTTAGAATTATTATAAGATGATGTCGATATGTCGGAACATTTGAAGATTAGAAACATGAAATCAGGACTTCTCATTTAAACTAATTAGACACGTATTTAAGGGTTTTTAGAAATTCGACGGGAAGAGGACGGGAATTATTTTAATTAAATGACCATATCTCCGAATCCCTGATGCTGAGAAAGTTGAAAACTTCAACAATCATATAAAATAGCAAGATAAACAAAGGAATGAACTATAACTACTACCCCACTCTTGTGATAACCCGGTGAAATTACTCAGAAAAGTACCCACGTTTCTCCTTGCGTGTAATAAACAGGACAGTATGCAGACACGTGTCTGAGGGTGTATAAAATTTCCGATTATTAGAGTGGAAGGGGCTCAATTATTGGTCTGACAGCAGCGAAGCGGGTACGTTCAGCTACTTTATTTATATACCCTGTAAGTGAGCTTTGGCGAACGCGCAGTTCATTTTGAACAAAAGGTACAGATTGCCAAGACGTTTTCCTTCCAGAATTACGGATTTCTGTGCATCGTCTCGCTTCACTCGCTCCCACTCTCAGATATGCACTTCCACCGGCTGCCACCTTCTAGTCGCACCTATAGTTTAATAAAGGATTCAATAAGATGTTACTTGCAAATGCATTTGCTTGATATGTGCAAGTTCTAGATTTGCACAGCAAGGCTTCAGTGAGATTTGGGTTACATTAGATCCTTTCTGCTTAATGCAGCATAAATTGATACAGGGAGTTCAACCAACGTTAAATAACGTGAATGCACCGGTTGTGGACACTGAGATATTTGCACGAAATCTCTGATTTGATGCTTAAATCATTAAAATATATTTGTAACTACTTATAAGTATATAATTGATTAATACTTAATGTTATTAATATTTCTCTTTTTATCGTAAAGTGCAAGCACCTTATACGGGAATTCTATCATACTAATATTAAGCAGGTTTTGTCTTTGTAAATATAGATTAATCAGTAAGCATATTTATTATGTTTTCTTAACAGGCACCAAATCTGATTGTGAAAGTGAGATTGACAAATGTATTCAGAATGGTGAGAAAGATGTTGCTGTTCCTAGTAAACGAATAAAAGGAACTGAATCATCCGATGAGACTGATGTTCCGAGCGAAAAGGATCAATCTTCGGTGCAAATAGATAATTTGGAAAATATATTCGAGAGAAACTATGAACATATATTAACAGAAAAGACATATTCTAACCACAGTATTGAACACAGAAATGCTAATAGCTGCAGTGATAGCCTTGAAGTCAGTAACACAACTACAAGTTTCAAACGATGTAACAATTGTGATCAGTTGCAGAGAAAAGTCACAGAATTGAGCTGTAAATTAAAAGAAGAGCGATGCATGGTGGATGCTTTGAAGAAAGAATGTGCTTCTAGGGACCGCGAGAACAGCCGAAAACTTAAAGTTCCACGTTGTGTGAAACAATTTCTTTTCCAACTATTAGATGCAGAAGTTGATGACGAACCTTCCGAAAGTGAATTGTCTTCCGTTAGTACGAAAACCAGGGTAAGTATAGTATTTACGAAACAGGATTATTGTAAATTTATTAAGTACAGTAGCTACTCTCTCCAAATTCCTTGTGCTTGTAATTATATCATGTATGTTTTTCAAACGCTTTTTTTCTTGTACTGTAATTCCAGAGGTTCATTAGGCTCGCCATTCTACAAAGATAAGTTATTATTTTTGTGGAATGGTGACCGTGATGAAACTGTGGACGATTGAAGATTGGCGTTAAAACCATAGATAATATAATTGGATGCACAAGAAATTTGGCGACTATTGTTACTGTAATTCATAAATTTAATACTTATGCGCATCTGGAATATTTAAAATTGTTAAAAAAAAAAAAAAAAAAAAAAAAAGTAAAGGAAGTAGCTGCAACATTTTTCCTAACTACAAACTTATCGAATAGAAAGTGAGAGTTCATATATTATTTTAATTGCATTTTTTTCCCATTAAAATAGTTTCTTTTTTTCCCCGTCGAAGAGCAAAAAATGGACTGGGAATGAAACCCTCTTCGGCTTACCGTGCCGTAGCTTTAACAACTATGCTACCCAGCCTACATTAACTTTGACAGCTGAAAGTTTTGACGCGGTCTCGAAAACGGGAGTTGGTGGCGTACAGGTTGACGCTATGGCACGTTAAGCAGAAGGCTGTTTTATCCCCTGCCCAGTTTTCTTTTGTCAATGTTCATTAATATTTTACGGTGAAAGAAGGTATTTTAATATAAATCGGTTCTTCGACCATGTTCGATCTTTTCAATGTTAGTACAGCCCTTCAGGAAATTTACTCTAAGTATCTTAAGTTGTTCATTCTATTGAATGTCAAAATGAAAGAAAATTTACAAATGAAGTATGCATTTTGTTTTGGAAATTGTGACTAAAATTGTCAATCCTGTTCGTAACATTTTTTCTTTTTTTCTTTCTTTTTTTCGGTCTGCTTTTCAGTATTGATTTTATATTTGATATGTAAGATACACGGTAATAGCCTCTTTCTGCATGTTACTCTACCCTATGAGGGGATAACAAATTTAATGATATTGAAAATGATAAGAGTACATACAAACATGAATATTTTTTCTGAAATAGTGTGTAGCGATAGTGGTTACATATTACAGCGGCCCATAAAATTTTAAAGATTTTCTACTCACCCCGAAATGTACCTTTGTTTCGTACTTGTATGAAAGTGTGCTATTTGCATTTTTCTTTCAAAGGTTGGAATTGATTTAATTTGTATGTTCTCTGTTAGCAGGATACTGACTTATCGTGCAGAGGAACTGCCGATGTTGTTCTGAGCGCAGAATATCCAAATGTAATAAAGAAGACACGTTTGGTACGATGCCTTGCTAGTGCAGGTCAATCGGGCACGAAATTAACAAGGAATTTAATGTCAGTTTTTTTTACTGATAATGAGATGAGTTCCAGCTCCATTACTGGTCATGGACAAATAAAAAAACAGTTGTCTCCCGACGTAATTGCAGCAATAAAGGGTATGTATATATCTTACATGTTTCCTACACATGTAGAAAATTGCTTCTTATTTTTGTATGTGAAAACAGCATTTCGCTTACATGGAAATAGTAATGTAAAACGTGTTAATATTTACGTACCAAACAATTACGTATTAATACAAAATTATGTAATTTCAACCGATAACGATACAAAGGTATGGGACCGCGGTGGCTCAGTGGTAGAGCGTTCAGCTCTGGTGCGTGTGGTCTCTGGTTCGATCCTGGGAGCCTAAGTGGGCTTTATGGTGGACAAACGCCGTGTGAGTGGGTTTTCTCGGGTCCTCCCACTTTCTTCATTCGATCATTTCATTCATTCTCATCACTGTCTCATTTAGCCTACTCGGCATTTACGTGGGACGTAAAACTGAAAGAGTAAAGAGAGATACAAAGGTAAAAGTTGGAAATCCATTATTTACTACGAAAAAGCTGTGTGCCTTACTGTAGTGGAATTGAGTTACGAGCGAGGGAGGCGGAGCTAAGCGGGATAACGAATTAAAAAATTAATATACTAGGTTCATTCTACTCGCGGCTTCCGCACTCCTTGCTCCATCTCAGTTTCGCGGAAGGCACACTACTCTCTAGGTTAATAATGGACTTCCCACTCTCCACCTTCGTAGGTTAATTCCTTTTTTTTTTTTTTTTTTTTTTTTTTTTTTTTTGCTGTTAGGTTACGTTTCAGTAAATACTATCTACTAGTTGAAATTAAATTAGAAGAACGTACTACATGTGTAAAAGAACATCATCTTGTATATAACGCTAATTAACATATATTCGGAACTGGGCTGTTCTATCTTAAGATTTTCGCACTTGCGCAGTATAGAAACTAGAAGAGAGGTAAGGACGCAATCAAAAGAAAATAGATGGAAATAAGTTATTCCATGCCTTACTTACCTTCACAATTTCTATTTCTTCGCGAATGCAAAAACTTGAACTCGGAACAACCCTGTTCCGGATATATGTTGATCAACATAACAAGGTTTTGTTTATAGGATGTTGTTAGGTAGGATGTTCTATTCAATTCATTCAATTGAATATTCAAAGTAAATTAATAACCACTATAGTTTGATGATAACGATGATTAATAATAAAATGAACGTGCGCATTATAAAAGCATGCTGTTCCAAATTAACGCAGTGTATTATTTTCAACAGATTATGTCCTCATGAAATTCCCGCAATGCAAACCGTCTACTATACATGCTGCAATGACTGATAAGTGCGTGCAGGCTCGTAAATCGATGAAGAAGAGAGCAGAAGGGAATTTATTGGAATAGGATACAAAGGAGATTGAATATCTTACTGAAACGTGCAAGATTAAGTACTTGTTTTTATAAATATTGGAGCTATCTTTTGAGTCTTCCACAAATGTGTGTAGAATTTTTATTATTATTAAAGCACTGTGTGTTAAACATTTATTTAACTATTGTAATAATACTGGTTTTTACTTTATTTGCCTTGTTATTTAGAGTTTTGGCGTTATAGTTTTAAGCTTAATTAGCAATGGGGATCTTCGCTTCTGACTAAGTTTTATCTTTTATGTAAAAAGCATTAACGTGTTTCCTTTTGTAGTGGAGGCAACGTAGTAACAAAGAAGGTTTTTTTAAAAGTGTTGTAATTCTAGCCTTTCACTGTTGCTGACATGAAACGGCAGTACAAGCAATATATTTCATCTGATATTCCAAATATATCTGTTCTAAAAATACCACGAACAACTCTACATAGATGGAGTAAGCGGGAAGATATTTTTGGTGAGCACCAAAATAGTACTGGTTTTTTGACAAAGGGAACACAAAATACGAATAATAGTTACTATGAGAGCAGAAATGGTACTTGTGAAATGAATGTCACTTGTAGTAATACTGATAAATTCGATATGGAACATAACACACTTTCCTCTCACAACGTCAGTGAACAATCAAGTACGGAAAGCCTCCCAGAAAGGGACTGTAGAGACGATTATCTTTCATCATTTGCTGTTGACCTGGGTAACACGACGAATGAAACGCATTCTTCTCATTCAGTGTGTTCTTCTGAAGTTTCAGTCGAGACTGTATCAATATGTGGTGAACCGTCAGTATGTACGCAAGTGAGCGTGCACTCTGAGTCGATTGGAGAGGAAAGAGTAGAAGATAACAGTGTTTTAAAGGTAATGAAGTTTGTGAAGAAACATAAGCTTACCAAAGTTGCTGTTTCAGATCTTCTTCAATTATTACATTCTATCAATGCAAAACAAGTTCCAAATTCAAAGTATAGGCTTTTCAAAATTTTTAATAATTCAGGATTACTGCAGGTTCAGAAACACTACTTCTGCTGTCAGTGTGCATTTATGTATGATTCACCATCGGCGTCTCTTCATTGTGCATGCACTAAACACTCGTGTAAAATAGCTCATGTATTTTTTACCTTAGATATTTTAAAACAACTTGAAAATATGTTTTCCCGACCTGGCTTTCTGGCTAAACTTTCAACTTCGCAGTCAACACATGAAAACATTTTGGAAAGTGTTAGAGATGGTAAAATATATAGCAAATTTAGAGAACATCATCCGTTTTTAGACCAGAATGGTATTCTGTCATTGACAGGAATTATTAATGTAGATGGTGTTAGTTGCTTTAAAAGTTCCAGTGTTTCGTTTTGGCCATTCTATTTTTCTATTTTAGAAGTTAATGAACCCACTAGATGGAGACCAGAAAATATTATTTTGCTAGGTTTGTTTAGTTTCAATGGTTTATCGGAACATTGTATGAAAAAAAACGAGTTGTTACACAGTATATTTTATGCTTGTGTTGTTGCAAAATTAAAAAAGTTTGAAGCGGGAATTCAATTGGGAAAACAATTCTTAATTGGTGAAAATGTAATAAAAAAAGTTAGTCTTCGTGCCATACTTGGCACATTTGATAAACCAGCAAAGTGTGCTGTACAGCAGCTTGTACAGTTCAACGGGAAATATGGATGTAGTAAGTGTTTACAACCTGGAAAATACTTACACCAGGGGCTACGTATTTATCCTTATAATAAGAATGAGCCGAAAGGTCCACCAAGGCTTGATGATGAACATCTGCAATATGCTAAGGAAAAGGTATTTGGTGCCAAAGGGAAGTCTGTTTTTTCTAATCTTAATTCCTATCAACTCATTGACAGCACTATGATAGATTATATGCACTGCATATGCTTAGGTGTTTTTAGGTGCCTTACAATGCTTTGGTTAGATTCGAAAAATAAGGATGAGGTCTGGTACTTAGGACGGAAGATTCATGTACTGAATGATCGCTTAGCACAAATTAAAACTCCATCTAGTATTTCACATACTCCACGGTCCATGAAAGAACGTAGAAATTGGAAAGCTATAGAATTTGAGTACCTCTTTTTACTATACTTTCCAATTTTTTCTGATATATTTATCAACGATATATATTTCAATCACATTCTGCAGATTGTTACACCTATGGCAGGTTTTTTAAGGTCAGTCAATGTGAGAAATATGGAGTCGATGGAGAAATGCTTTCATTCGTTTGTATTCCAAATGCAATATTTATATGGAGAAAAGTATATGTCATCGAACATCCACGACCTGCTTCATCTTACAGATTGCGTCAGAAATGCAGGACCTTTGCAGTCATTCTCTTGTTACCCGTTTGAATCTTTAAATGGAACCTTAAAACATCACATGCACGGTACACAGGAAATAGCTGCCCAAATTGTATCTGGATTTGCTGTAGAAAATATAATTTTTAATGATGATTCGTCCGCTGAACTTGCAGTAAACGATGAATTTGTATTAAGTTCTAAATCTGTTACATTTTCAAAGGTTGAACGTATTGATTGTGAACCTGAAACTATTATTCGCAAAGCCCAAGGTATTCCTATCACAAAACATTGCTTTCAGAAACAGGAAGTAGTTAACATACATAAATGTTCTCGAATCGGCAATAAAAAAACGGGAAAAGTAATATTTTGCACATCTAATCATTGCATTAATAGGAAGCATGATGACAGTTACTTTCTTCTTATTTCTGATGGGGTGCCTTACGCGTGTCAGATTTCCGATATCTATATCGCTAATTGTGAATCTTGTTCCAAAGAACATATATTTTTTTCTGTTAAGAAAAAACAAGTTTATACTGCGTTTAGAGAACAGTGGTCTGGTCAACCAATTACACATGTATTCCAATCTGATAACAGTACTGTTATTGAAGATTTTGTAATATTAACAAATGAGCTGCTACATAAGAAACTTATATGCTTAACTATAGAAGAGAAAAGTTTTTTCTCAAAACTTTCATATTAGCAGGTTTATAATTACAACAGCAGCGAGTAGCGAAAAGTCAAATTTTGTCATAAAATTCCAATTAAAAGAAACTCTCTGACCACACATGGTAGATCTGTGCCTAAATAATTTAGAGTGGGTACTGAAGGCAAAAACAAACTTGAAATGAACTTCCACCTGCATTAACTCTTGTTTAGTTGTGAAATTACTTCTACTTTTGTACAGTCACGGACACAAATAAATGGAAGTTGGAGCCATTATTTCTTATGGCTCAAACTTCCATTTTTTTATGTTCGTGACTGTACCTACTATTCAATGTTAATCATATTTAGGCAAGAATTAAGTGTTGTATTTAACTTTTCTCATCAACATGTAACTGCTTCTACTCTCATGGTATTTTTACTATACAGTTAAACAATGTTAACAGGTTTGTTTCCTGTTCTGATCTCAGGGGCTCAATTCCAAACTTTAGGAAGATCTCATCATAACTGTTTTTCACAATTTCTTTGGAATAACGTTTTCAATTTAGGAAATAAGCTTCCTCATTCATATTTTCATGTATGTGTGCTGATGTAATCTAGTAAAGTTTTCTTTATTTGAATGAATGGTAAATGAGTACTTAAAATATTGTTTATAACAGGCACGGAATTTTGTTCTGCTTGCTATCACTTATTTTTTAAAATTGTAATGATTGCGGTTAGTTTGACCGTACATTATTGACTATAATGCTTTTTTTTTTTTTTTTTTTTTTTTTTTTGTATTAGTATATAGACAATAGTTAAAGGGACGTAAACAGGGCTTTTCAGATTGGTGTAATTTCGAGGTGTGATTATATATTTTAAAAACTTATCTCTCGACCAAACTTGCTTTCTACTTTGTTCAAGATAGGTAAGGGTGATAGCAGCTAAAATTATTTTGAAAATTTCTTTCTGTATAGCGCCTCGTCGTTTCTAATCGCTCCGTCAGAAACTATGTATTGTAGGACATCTGTTCTTTATTTTTCACGTGCAGAATCACTTCCACGAGAGTAAGCAATCGGAAAAGCACTGTTTATTGGAATTACTAGATGGGTCAAAAAATTATTGTAACAAGTACATAAATATGTAATTTTATTATTTTGTATTTTTTGTACAAAAGAATAAAAAATATAAAATAAAAAATCTCATTTTTTCTTTATAACAGTAAGTTAGTATTATCATAGTGAGCAAACCTGTAAAGAATAAATATGGTAAACGACAATTCCTTTAAATTGCTTATTTGTTAGCTGTTTATAAATTGATAAATATTTAAATTTGTAGGGAAAGAAATGTAATAGGTTCGTTATAAGTTGACTTAGTTGCTTGACAATGCGTTTGTGCGACAAGACACACACACACACACACACACACACACACACACACACACATATATATATATATATATATATATATATATATATATATATATATATATATATATATATATATATATATTAAATAAGGTGAACTATTGAACTACATGTTACTTTCAGATGAATACACCCTTGCACGTTCTGTGTTGGCCTTCTGTTTAGAAGTCGAATATGCCCATGTACGGTACATAGAAGTTTGTTTTGCGTTAATGCTCTTTAATGTCCACTGCATGTGGCTTATGCAATTCTTTTGGAAGAGAGAGCAAATATCAGTGGAACGTGCAAAGTGGATTCATCTGAAGTCAACGTTATTAGTACGTGCAATGTGCGTGTAACATACGTTGGACATGTGTGTTACAGGTGGATTACACGCACCTGTTACATACGTTGGACATATATATGACATGAGCACTGCATCTCCATTGCAAAGCAAGCAAAATTCATGCTACAACTTGATTACGTGCATGTGTAGTACACACGTAACATGCATGATGCCATATGCGTGCAATGGACATTCAATGCTCATTGCATAAATGTTCGACGTGTGTGAAAGGGACATGTAGTCCACCTATTACATGCATGTCTCATGTATGTTAGAGGTGCATGCAATCCACCTGCAGCAGACATGTCCAATGTATGTAACTGGTAAATGTAATCCACCTGTAACACGTATGTTACAGGTACATGTAATCCACCTGTAACACGTATGTTACAGGTACATGTAATCCACCTGTAACACGTGTGTTACAGGTACATGTAATCCACCTGTAACACGTATGTTACAGGTACATGTAATACACCTGTAACACGTATGTTACAGGTACATGTAATCCACCTGTAACATACCTTTCCCACATATGTCACAGGTAGACGTAATTCGCCTGTAACACGCAGGTCTCATGTATGTTACATGCACATGTGATCAACGTTTAACATGCATGTTACATGTGGCTCCCATGTACATGTTACCTACATGTCTCTTCTGCCGTATATACATGGAACGTACATGTCTTATGCGTGTCCAACACCTGTTACACGCAAATTTCATGTACACTTAATGCGATGTACTTTACATGTATAATTCGCTAACACGCCCACTAATTTGCTAACACCTGTATTTCACGTGTATTTAACATGTCAATTACATTTTTATCAAATGAAAAGCAGCTGTCGTCAGATCCTCATGAAGTAACGTATATGTCAACTACATGGAACATGCCGGTTACGTACATGTCTTTCCACTCTCTACATGTGTTTTACACGCAGTTTTCACGTTGCAAGGTTGCAACTTTATCAACATGAAAACTACCTGTTTCCGTGAAATGAACATGCAATGATCGTGAAAAAAATACATACCTGTCTCATGCGTTTAAAAGTGTTCCATTTTCAGGCGCATGTACAGGCGCCTGTAAAAATATGCCTGTTTATGCATGTTTCACAGGCGCCTGTAAACCACCTGTATTTTCTGTCTGGGACACTAAAGTCCTCTACATCACTATATAAATATTTAACAAAATATTTCCATGGATGCTCGCATGTTACTTTTAACACTGCAATGCGAGAAAACCGAACTGGGTGCTTGCTCTCAGTAACTTTTCTGTTACACACTTTAGCAAGCAAAGGCTTCGCTGTAACAAAATCACTCTGCTGCATTTCCGTAACATGAAATGGTTTCCGTGATGTTTTTGATTGTTTTATAACATCAGCCCACTCACTTGGTGTAAACACGTACTTCTGTAGACGCTTTTTCTTTTCAATAAGACCAAAGTCCCTGTCACAAGGTAGGTAGCTATGACCAGAAACAAGATATTTATGTTCAACTGTTTTGACACATTGTTTATGTATAAGCTGTAACCAAAATGCCACTAACGAAATGTTTTTATTCTGTCCAAAGCAATTGTCAGAATATACGATTAGTCTGTCCACATTACGTAGGGTTTCATTAAATTGTGTACATTTAAGTAGACATGATACTTCATCTGCCCCACGACCTGCGATGTTTTCTGGCCAAACATATACGCATCTTCGGTAGTGCAATCATGTACACAGAAGTTATATGTCCACAACTGTCGTTTATAAAACACTTCCCCTGTGTGAATATATGGTGTTGGCAATGCCTGTTGCATGTCAAACGCAATCACTTTAATATTGCTACCATCTTTCTTTGATTCCTCAATATCGCATTTTAACTCATGGTATGCCTTTTCAGCTTTACTTTGGTGCAGGTCAAGTTGGCACTGAGAGTTGTCCTCATCATCAGCTGACTGTATTTTGACCTTCAGTAGGTCACAAACTTTGCATGTGTCACTCGCATGCTTGCAAAAGCTTAGGTTAAACTGTGTATTAAATATTTCCCGGTATATATACTCACTCACAACACTTTCCCCATTATGTTCCCTCTTCAACCAATCAACATAAAGTTTGTACATAGTTGCAATGTTCAGACCTTCAGATAGAAATGCTTTGTGTGGTGTTTTCTGTCGTGAATAATGACTGGCACGTTTCGGAAAGCTACCTATATGTTCTTTCACAAAGTCTATCTGAGCCTGCGACGTTTTGTTAGGCCTCGCAGTATGTTTACCCCTGTTATTATGCTTAGGTACACATTCAGTTTGTTTCATTTTCACAGCACGAGAAAGTCTACCATTACTAATGCCTAACAAAGAAATAAATGCTTCCTTACACACATTTTTATCACTACCACCAACACGCACACAATACTCACGTGTATACTGACGTCTGCTCTTGTCTTTGTCCATACCATACCTTTTCTTCACAGACTTAACTTTAACACAACCATTTATGAACGCATTTTGCATACTAAAGTCAGCAAGACTCCAAAAGTTTTGAAACAATGTTTTACGAGCACTTTCACCAATACTTTTGTAACATTTTTTCACACAGCTGCATGGCGGACCAGGTTGACGGGCAGATATTTTCTTTCCTGTGCTACTTGTATATTCCTGTCCACTGTTTCTTTTGTTCTTTTTTACATTCCTTGACCATTGTTGTCCATTTCGTTTTCTCTTTTTGCCCCGATATTGTTCTTCTTTAGACATACCAACTTCAAGATTGGGACTTTCTATGTCCACAGACTGTCTATTGTCCGCCATATTGTTTGTTTTGACATGTGACCATTCTCTCTCTCCTGATTGGCTGAATTGGGTTAGACCACTGTTGCACTCAGTTATTTATACAATTTACTTAGGGCAAAAAATCACAAAACTTGTACGCATTAAAACTATCACATTTTGGTCTAACCAATATCATGCCTAGATAGTCTTTCATGTGAACAACAGATTGCACTTCAATACAGAAATTCGTGGTAGAGAGGGTTAGACCACTCTTGCGCTGAGCTCCTCAATTCTAAATACACACATAAAAATACTCACACAAGAAAATATCAGACACTGACTTTCAACGTAAATATTATGTACATAGTTTAATCCAGATTCCCTGTTCTCAAGAACTTCAACAATTAAACCTTATGACGATATATATGAGCCTCGAGCACAAAATACGATCAGATAGCCAGTAATCATACAACGCAACTGTTACGTTTTTCATATCTGGCAGAGATAGAAAATATTTATTCAACTTACTAATTTACTTAGTTTTCTTTCAATAGAAACTAATATGATGTATCGAATTCCTCCAACAAATTTTTAGCTCAACCTTCCGAATAATCTATCAGTGTAAAGAAAACTCAGTTTTTAATTCAGAAAAATGTCAACATCAACAAATGAATACTATATAGCGAAAGCTCGTCATACTTACTGAAGACGGAAGCAGACAAATGATGATCGAACCTCGTTAATTTCTAGTACCCAATTGCATGGTTTGATTTCTTCTTTACTTTATATTGAAATATCGAAACATCATACCACAAAATAATGTCAATGATTATTCTAAAAGCCGATTATTTGTTACAATATTAATTTAGAAGGTTGTTAGTTTTGAAGCTTTTTTTTTTTTTTATTATTATTATTATTTTTTTAACAGACTATCTACATTAATGTAGCCAAACTATGATCACATTTTGAAGTTATGATACAAATCCTCCCCTATTCCCGAAAGGTACATTTTCGGACTATATGTGGAATATATTATCAAAGGTATCCGAGGGAACTTTGGCTTATTACACCATCATTGCCATTATGATTCTTGCACATACGAATCTTTAACAAAGGAGTTGAGTTGATGTCGAGTTTAACGTCCCGTTCAGCAGCGAGGCTACGAGGGCTGCTATATATATTTCTGGCCTAATAATGAAAATACGAATATTTATCAACGAAAATGGTTTTATTGTTTTTCAAAATATTCTCCATCAAGATTTATACACTTTTGCATGCGCTCAAACCAATTTTCGAAGCACTTTTTCCACTCCGATTGAGACACCTCCAAAACATGGTTTTTGAATGCTTCAACAGCATTTTCTGGCGACGAAAATCGTTGACCACGCATTTTTTTCTTGATGTGTGGGAATAAAAAGAAGTCATTGGGTGCCAAGTCAGGGCTGTACGGCGGATGACCCATCACTTCGACGTTTTGGCCGGTCAAAAATGCGCTGGTTTGAGCCGATGTGTGAGAGCTCGCATTGTCATGGTGCACAATGATTCGTCTTCTCTTGTTCATTTTTCGAATTTCTCCGAAGACTTCAGGCAAACAAATGGTGGTGTACCACTCAGAATTGACCGTCCTACGTTGCTCAAGCGGAACAGTCGCCACATGACCAGTTATGCCGAAGAAACAGGCGACCATTTGCTTCGAAGTGCTTCTTCCACGAACAACTTTCGTTGGATTTGGCTCGTCTTGGAAGACCCACACGGTCGATTGCTGTTTTGTTTCGGGCTCATACGCATAGATCCATGATTCGTCACCTGTGACGATCTTATAAACGTCTTTTGAAGCACCGCGATCGTATTTTTTCAGCATTTCTTTACACCAATCCACACGAGCTTTCTTTTGAGCGATTGTCAAATTGTGCGGGATCCAACGAGAACAAACCTTTTTTACGGCCAGGTGTTCATGCAATATCGAATGTATGCTGGTGGAAGAAATGCCTAGGCATGCCTCTATCTCACGGTAAGTCACATGACGGTCTTGCATTATCAGTTCACGTACGGCATCGATGTTTTCTGGCACAACGGCTGTTTTTGGACGACCTTCACGGAATTCGTCTTTGAGCGAGCGTCGGCCACGATTGAATTCGTTGTACCAGTTTTTCACAGTGCTATAGGATGGTGCTTCGTCGCCATACAAAGATTTAAGTTCATCGATGCACTCTTGTCGTGATAATCCACGTCGAAAGTTGTGAAAAATGATCGCACGAAAATGTTCACGAGTTAATTCCATTTTTTTGCCAAGTTGATTTCTTCAAGTACCTGTAAAAGAAAAAAAAATTGTCGTAAGTCAAAAAGTTCTGAGTACATTTATGCTACAAAATGTCAAACTTTCCAATGGAAATGTCAGATTGCACCTGGCAACACTTAGTGTTGCCTAGGCCAGAAATATATATAGCAACCCTCGTATATGAGACGTGGACCTACTGATTAACGTGGAATCCGAACCACATGAGCTCCCGCCGGGAATCGAACCCGGGTCTCCCACGCCAAAGGCGCGTACGCTAACCGCTTAGCCACAGAGAAGCTCGCTCTTTAACAAAGGAGTTAGTCAAGGTTATCACTTTTGAAGATGCTGTAAAATAAAATAAAAATCCACATAAACAATCCACTAATTCTCGTAGTTTCCACTGACGAAAGTTTCCGTAGTTCACGAGACATGCATTAATCTAAATGAGACTTACTTGCTGTCCTAGTTGGAATAACTAGGATACTGACACCCCGTCACTTCAAGAAAACAGTAATCCAGCCTCCTGGTTACTTCGTTGCTACAAGGTAAATAACAAGTCCAAATGAACTGTCCCAAAGCCATGTTTTATCTTGATGTTGTCTGCCACTCTTCACCTCTCCAAAAGGATCTCCAAGGTCACATGAACAATAAAGATTGCTCCCACTGTCCATTAACATGGATCCGCTAGAACACTTTTACATATCATGAAGCCGTGAACCTCGAACACCACGTTGAAGCAGATGACAAACTGTTTATACAACCCTCACTGACAAATCAGTTTACGTTCCAATTGTAGATATCTGCCTAACATCTTGCAAACATAATTTTAGTTATTTTGAGGGTTGAGTCACTGACTGCATTGTTTTCTTGAAAATTTCCCAGGAACCATTCAATACGGTTCCCTCCTATGATACAGCAGCCCGCCATACAAGCGTCTAGAAGCCTCTTACAACAGAACTATGGGTAATTAAAAGCGAATCATAGAATTGTTTTCATGATGATGTAACTGAAAACCAATTAAATCTAAACACCTTTCATTTATCCCTCTAGTCTAATTGATTATTAGATACCTGGATTAGAAAAGAAATATGTTTTCGAAGAACGTAAAATATTAAATACGGCCGAACAAGAAATTTTGAAGATTAAAATAATCTCGATGATGACCTAGTTCAATCCATTTCCTACTTCCCTCTTAGTAATTTCGAAGATCGTAAGCAAATAAATGAAAAAAAAAAAAAAAAAAAAAATCTTGAAATGAATTTCCTTATTACAAACTATATGAAATAATAAACTATTACAACAAATCCTACCCCACCTTTCTTCTGCATATAAAATAGTGAAATTACAAATAAAAATAATATGGAGAAAAAAATTAATTACGTAATGGGTAACTTTTAATGTCTTCACTTTACAGTGTTTTTTTCTTTTTTTTTTTTCAGTATTGATCGTTAAATGGGCATGTGCCATGCTTGACATTACTTTCTTTCTTTTTTTTTTTCAGCATTTGGATTTTCTTGCAAAATATTCCAAATGCTCCACGTAAAATCCAGATTGGAACATCCAACTGGGATGTTACAAAGGTAATCCATGTTCCAAACGTGCAGCATGGTTTCTGTTTACTTACTTGTTGTGTAGGTGCCCTGGGTTACGTAATTGTGTTGTTCTAGTAGTGTTACTTTTACTGGCATATTTGAAAGTGATAGTTTTACTCATAAATATTGATTTACCGTTTACAGGGTGTCTACTAAAATTCCAAAATGAAATTTCGTGACTTTTTCGTGACCTTTTCTTTACCAAACCATACAATTTTGTAACATTCTCAAGAGCGAATTTGGGTGCGAATTAGTCCGAATTTTCATGCACGCGATAGAAGCGTGCTTTGTTTGCAATTTGGAAGCTTTAAAAGCCGACCTCCGACATTTTTGATGGTGAATTTCGACGTTTTCACAACAAATTTTTTCAACCTGTACTTATATTTGTACAGGTTTAAAAAATTCGTGACCCAAAAGCTAAATTCCGTGACTTTTTCTTGACTTTCATGACCGTTTTCTGATTTCGTGACTTTCGTGACCGATAGACAACCTGAGTTCATCCATTATTCATATTGTACTTCGACATGGCCAAAACATGTGACATTACACCACAGAAATCCACTAGAATTAAAACATTAAGTGAGTGTGGCAAAACTAATGCTGCAATAGCCCGGATTATGCAACTGCATAAAAGTACAGTGGATACGCAGCTTGCCAAGACTCGGGAAGCAGGGTGCATAAAAAGTGGAAGAATTGGCAAAAGTGGCCGAAAAATTAAATCCTCGCCTAGACAGAACAGTGCACTGCAACGGTTGTGTTTTGCAAACAGATTTGAGTCATCAGCAAATTTTGCTAGAATCTGGAGGGAAACACCTGGTGTCGACGTGTCCGCGAACAATGAGAAACAGGCTAACATCAATGGGTTTGCGTTCACATAGAGCTGTCAGGAAGCCATATCTTACACAGGAAAAACGTACAAGGCGCACAGAGTGGGCCAAAACTCACAAGGATTGGACAAGTGACCAGTGGCGCAAAGTTCTGTTTAGTGATGAGACGAAAACAACTATTTATGGCAATAATTCACGCGCTAGAGTTTATCGCATGACTGGTGAAAGCACTTAATTCTGCGTACACTGTAAAAACTTTCACGTACTCTATTACTCCGTAATCGTACTCTGTAATGATTTGAGGATTTTTTCTTTTAGTGTAATTGGTAAAATTCACATTTGTGATGGTGTTATGTACAAACTTATATTCTTGAAATGACAATGACACCTGCGGGTAGAGATTTATTCAACGGTGGTTCCTTTATTTTTCAAGACGATTGTGCTCCCTGGCATCGTGCCAGATTTATAAAAGACTATATGCTGTCCTTACGTTATATTACCCAACTTCCTTGGCCTGGTAATTCGCCCGACTTAAACCCAACTGAAAATTTATAGTGTGTTTTGAAAGATCGTGCAAGACATCCTACAACGAGAGCTGCGTTAATTCAAGCAATAAACGACGTCTGGCAACACTGCATTTCAATAGATACTACAAAACCTAGTAAACTCCATGCCACGACGATGCAAAGACGTTATTACTAAGCGTGGACATCCAATCGAGAATTAGCTTGAGCCCAAATCAATTGGGTACGCTTCACTTAACTTGCACTTACTTTCACTTCACTTAACAACTGCCGTCATATTTTGTTAAATATCATTAATTGTTGTAAAGATACGTAACTCCTGTGAGTAGATTTGGATTCTATATAAAATTTCCTTTAATTTGATGTATATATTATTGTATGTTTTTGCATATTTAGGTAGAAACTTCTTTGAAATCCTTATTAAAAATGATATTCTCTTTATGTAAGCAGGCCAGTTTTACACTTTGTCCACATGGATCACTCAGTTTTCATTACAAACTTACCCACACAACACACGATTTTCTACATCGCATTAAAAAAAATCATCAAAACTGTGCACCTATGTTGAAATTATGCGAAGACATAGACATAACATTATGCAAATATATAGAGTATTCTAAAAATGGCGCCCATGAACTACAGAGCATCGTTCTACAAGTCAACATAAAGCGAAAAATATATATATAATTGTATACATTTCGGGTCCTCGTCTGGAGACGCGAATAACACTGTGTCGCAGATGATCTACCAATCCATAACCTAACAGATGATCTACCAATCCATAAAATAGTTAACATCGATTCTCCCTACATGGTAGTTAAAGTCGATAGATGTTGACAGTAGCATCTCTTATTAGCGTAACCCATCGGTATAACTGCTTGATGGGTTTGACGAGCTACACTAATGATTCAAAGTTACTCTGCGACGTTTCCACATAGTGAAATTTTGATTCCCCAAAACGGGTGAAGGAGATCTCGGAGCGTATATCATTATGTAGCATTTTCGCTTTATTTTAACCTAAATTATAGAGCTCTGTTGTCCCTGGGTGCCATTTTTAGAACACCCGATATATAAACGGACCGTGGAATTGAGAACCTCCTCCGGTTTCTGAAGTCAGTTAAAAACACAAATTAAGGCTTGTGTTCAATTTCTATAAATACAAATACTTTATGGTACATCACCGACATTCGGCTCCTAATGAGAGATTCCCTCGGTGATACGACGTCTCGTGTTTAAGTATATCATCTACCAGAAAAAATCTTCCCATCAACAAAACTGTATCAATCAATATAAAAACCTAACGTATCTACCAATATAAAAACACGAAAACTCCTTCCATACCTGGTAATTACAGCCTGACAACATTTTGTTATGAATAATCCTTCCAAGATTTGTTGTAGTTCTACCCCTAAGTGTAAACATGATAGCTGGCAGTCCGAGGTGTGATGCGTATATTAATTCCTGGTTAAGTGCTTCTTCTGACAACCTCCTAAGTGTAATGTCTTGCGAGTCCACATCGATATACGGAGATATTTTTCCAACTATTAAATTATTCCAATCTGCAAAATACGCAGAAACTGAAAGGTCGATATCATACATTAGAGCCAGGTTTTTACAATAGAGGAAGGTACTAGGGAATTAATGTGAAGGGGTTGTATACTTAACCGGGAGAAAAAAAAGATGCAAGACGTTATTTTTATACTCTACAAAATCATCTTTGATTTATCTTCATGAAATTATACAATAAAATATAATTTCACGTTCCCAACGTAACAAAAATTTTCTAGAATATACTCTAAAGTAATAAATGTAGCACTTACTGGTTCAATTGCGCCTATACGGTTTCTTAAACTGTTTCAGCCTCTTATGCTGTGGCCTTTCTCAACAGGTAAATCATCACATGAAGACAAACTTAATGAAAACCTGTTGCACTTCTGATGCAAGAGTTATAAAAAATTAAAGGAAAAACTAACCTTTTTGCAAATTTAATAACGCTTCAGTACTTTTAGCAAGAAATATCTGCAGATATAACCAGATATAAAGAGGTGAGTCATCTACCTGTTGAAAACGGCCTCGCAATTAATGGTTGATATTGTTCAGTTCTTATAGGCGCGATCAATCCAAGTAAGTGCTACACTTACTACTTTTAAAAATATATATTAATGAAATATGTCAATAGCTTGCTTCAAATAAATATCTCTCTAGAATTATTATACTCTCTACACTGTACACCTTACAATAACCATTGCATTTGATGAAATCGAATCTACAATTTTAATCTGATCACTAGTTTTTTTCTTCTAACGTCAGTACACGATCAAAGGCAGCTGAAACAATGAGTCTTGAACAAGCCAGCTGTACGAAAATTATATAAAGCACACTAACTTGACTTTTGTCTTGAAAGAAATCGAAACTTAAGAAATTTACTTTTACTTTTCTTTTAAATATTCTTATTTAATAGCTTTAAATCACCAATCAGTCAAGAATCAGCAGAAAAGAGAACATGGTGTATTACAGAGATTATATATATATATATATATATATATATATATATATATATAGGGTGTCTTAGAAGTCCCCTGACATAGAATAACTCTGTTAATATCAGAGTTACAACAAAATGTAACAGGGGACACCGTCTCCAAATAGGATATTTTCAGTCTAAAGTGAAGGATTTTTTTTTTAAAAAATCAGACGAGCCGTTTTGTTCATAAGTGAATGAAGTTAGTCTTTTACACTAACGTGTCGACGGCCATTTCAAATGTCCCCACTCACCTTATGTTTTGGGTTTAGGTAAATGGCAACTTTGCATTTTCATTTAACATCGGGCGCATAGGGAGTGTGCAGCCCAAACGAGTTGTCCGATTAAAAAAAAAAAAAAAAAATCCTTCACTTTAGATCGAAATCATCATATTTGCAGACAGCTTTTCCTCTCACATTTTGAGGTAATCTGATAGTAACCGAGTTATCCTATGTCAGGGGACTTTTTGAGACACCTTGTATAAATATATGACTAGTTGAATGTCCGTTCTCCGCACGGGAAGAATAGGTTTATGGAAAATATTAGAACTTCTTTCCAACAATGGGATACGCATTTTATTGAGCTGTCGGCTATTTTCGTAGTTCGCCGAATCCGCTCATATCTTGTCGTCTGCCACTGTTTGTTTATAATTGTAAAAACACGTGTTTGTAGTGAAAACATGTGGTTTGCAGCACATGTGGCTATATGGATCCTCACACCTCTTCCGCCGCGCTTAAAACGGTAATTTTCAAAAAGACTGCATACGTATCCGCTTATGTTTAATGAGAAGTTTATATATTGCGTTTCACCTTCCTAAATTGACGGGCTCGTGGAATACTTAATTTTAGCATAAATTAAGACATATCCCTTGCTCTACTCTTCGTATACACATTTTAATCAAAGAAACACTATAAAAACCCAGTTCAAGGTACATAATAACTATAGAGTCCAGAATTAATGGCAAATTAAAAGGCTCAAAATAGCTGGCAAAATTGCGAAATAATAAAACCCCAACATGGCAAAATAAAATAAACAAACAAACAAAGACGGGCTTTTGAAACAAAATAATCCAATAAAGATTTGAAGAACGTCAAAATGGTCTCTCATCCACTCTGCTCTCAAAAACTAGCCCTAGGTAACCTCTGTATGTTTGGAAACTAAAGGATACATTGCGAGGTGGATGTATTCAGTCCAAAAGTGCCCTCAGAAGTGAAATTTTCCAGTGTCTGATATACCATAAAAAGAATTCAGACGCTTTTCTTAACGAGATACAAAGATTGCATAATGTGTACAAATATACGGGAATCGTGTTGAAAACTGACAGAATTATATAACTAGAAAACTTGAAGTATGGGAACATTGCACATATTTTACTATGGACCTCGTAAATATTGGCATATATTTTACTACGGACCTCGTAAATATTGGCTCAAGAAAACGTTTAATTCACTTTATAGAAGTTCAAAATATCGTTAAAGAAAATGTATTGCGATACAGATTGGTTGCAAAAATATAATATACGAATATAGTAATATACAAATAAATAGCTCGAACCCCCCCCCCCCCTTTTTTTTAGGTGGGACCAACCCGATTAAACCAACTGGGATTTTTCGACATAGGCCCAATTCGGCAAACTCTTGTCTGTACTCACACACCAACTGGAAAATCTTGACCATTGAAACATCAGCAATGACTTGTTGTTTTAATCACTACATTTTCTTCAAGAGATCAACGTTGTTTTAAGAGTTACATTATTGGTCTTTCCTGCACTGTAGAAACAATTTAAACTGAGTTATTTCTTTTCTTCCTTTCTTTTTTAACTATGAACGTACTTCTTTATTGCAGAAAAACACTACCTGATCGGTTAATGAAATATTGTTCTAGGTTTTTAGTTTAAATTATTTCTACAGTGCAAAAGATATCCATAATGTTACCTTTAAGATAAAGTTGATTTCTTAAAATGTACTGATGAAAGCAGTTGTTGATACTTCCACGAGGGGTGACTGAAAAGTTTTGAGTCTAACATAGAAAATAAGAATCTAGAATAGAATAATTATATGTATTAGAAAAGTACAACCTCTGTTCTCTTTTACAGGCTCTTGAAGTGAGTGAGCTGGCAGAAGTTGGGAAAATGACATAAATCAAGTTCAGGTCAATCATCAATTATCTGCAATTAAAAGGAATGTTGGCGTATGAGATCCATCAGGATAGGGTCAATACCATAGATGACTGATACCTCTGCCCCTTCATATGCCACCATCAAAAGATGGGTGCAGGAATTCAAGAGTGGTAGGCAGTGTTGAAGATGAGCCGAGATCTGGGACACCATCAAGTGCTACCACCACGGAAAACATTAGTCTAGTACTTAATATGATCATGGAAGACTGCCGATTGTCAACTCGACAGATAGCAGACAGGTTGAGCGATCATTCTGAAGAATGAACCTGGTTTATCAAAAGTTTCTGCCCGATGGGTCCCACGTCTTCTGACTCCCGAACAAAAACGCACTCGGTATCTCCTATCCGTGGACAATTTGAAACTGTTAGGCCGTGATGTGGACGATTTTCTCTGTCGATTCATTACTACGGACGAGTGTTGGGTACACCAATATCAGCCAGAAACAAAACAACAATCCAAACAATGGAAACACCCCTTCTCCCCTTCCTAAAGGAGGCAAAGGTGATCCCCTCCGCTGGCAAAGTGATGGCCTCTGTTTTTTGGTATTCCCAAGGTGTGATATTCACTGATTACCTGCAAAGGGGTCATATACCATCACAGGACAATACTATAGTGACCTTTCGAAAAACTTCGAGAGCGAATTCAAGAAAAAAGGCCGCAAATGATGTCCAGAGGCGTTCTCTACCATCATGACAATGCTCCCGGCCACACATCAGCAGTTGCTATGGCTACTATTCACGAATGCGGCTTTGAACTAGTTTCTCATCCACCCTATTTTCCAGATCTGCCCCCTGACTCATTTGTTCTCTAATCTAAAAGGCTTTAGCAGGATGACGTTTCGCAAGCGATAATGACGTCATCACAGCAGTGAAGAAGTTTTTGTGGTCACAACCTAAGGATTTTTTTTCCACTTGGATAAGAGCACTGCAGCCACCGTTGGCAAGGGGATTATGTTGAAAAATAAAGGTACTACCAAATCTGTACTACTTATAGTTTCCTCAAGGCTCAAAACTTTTCAGTCTCCCCTCGTATAGTCAAGATGATGGTGAACATAAAGATTTTATTAATATTACAAGATGATTCATAAGTCTAGCCACTCTTCCACAACCTAAACAAGAGGCTCATGTATATGCCGTGATTGACCGTAAGAGCACGGTCAAATTGGCCCAAAACGTAGTGTGGCAAGCGCACTATTTAACACGGAGGCCTCCACTCCGTCTGTACTTTCAGTGAGTTTTTAGTGATCAATGAGTGCACAACAACATATTAATATCTGAACTGTTACTGTGTGAGTTCGAACTTGGGCATGACGCTGCAGCAGCTTCCCAAAACATTTGCCATGCGAAAGAAAACAGTGCAATGAACCACAGCACACAACAAAATCCGCGTGATGTGCGTTTCTGGAAACGGATTGTCACATGTAATAAGAAGTGGGTGTTTTTATTCGAAATCCGGATGTGTAAAAACAGTGGTTAAGTACGGTCCAACTTCCAGAACCGGTCGTCAAACAGGACCGTTTCAAGCATATGGTGAAACTACGAGGAGATAATTCATTTCAAATTTGTTCCTAACGATCAATGCCGATCTTTACAATTGGGCCGGGTGTATGCTGCATTATGCCAAAAATATTCTGCATTGGTGAATCGAAAGCGAGCTTTGCTGCAACAACATAACACAAAACCACACATGGCTCGAAAAACACAACAAAAAAATTCAGGAACTTGACGGCATCAAACTGACGTTACACCCGGCATATAGTCCTGACCTTGCATCTTCGGATTACTACCTGTTTCGATTTATGGTTGAATTTCTGAAATCATGATGCTTCACTAACCAGCAGGAAGTGGACTACTGACTTCTTTGCCTCTAAGGACATGACGTGGAATCGAAGGACTGGCACGAAGGGTCCAACACGAGGGTCTATACTTTGAATGTTACCTGCTTTCATTGTACCGTAAGGTATGCTGTGTACCAGACTACTGCAAGACTTACAACTCGATCTTGTAGATATGAATCTTATTAATTCATTAAATAGTGTATTATCTTCACTTTTCGTTATTCACACAGAAAACACTGCAGGGTGTCTACTAAAAGTCCAAAATGAAATTTCGTGACTTTTTCGTGACCTTTTCTTTACCAAATCATAAAATTTCCTAACATTTTCAAGAACGAATTTGCGTGCGAATTAGGTCGAATTTTCATCCATGCGATAGAAACGTACTTTGCTTGCGATTTGGTAGCGTCTAAAGCCGGCCATAGACATTTTTTATGGTGAATTTTGACGTTTCACAGAACAAAATTTTCCAATCTGTACTTACATTTGTACAGTTAAAAAAAATCGTGACCCAAAAGCTAAATTTCGTGACTTTCATGACCGTTTTCTCATTTCGTGACATTCGTGACTTTCGTGACCGATAGACACCCTGCACTGAAAACTGTTATTTTTTAAATTTTTATTACTTTCAAAGCTTTTCTTTTATTTCTGTTGTTCACCACAACAGAAACATAGACTTCAAACCTATTGTTCCACTCGTCCTATTAACCGGTATTCCACTTTACAAGCAACATGGGTTTTGCCATATTATTCTACGCATTACTCCGTATGCGAATTCCGAGATTTTGAAAGGAGAACTATTCTTTAACATAAAACGTGATTGTGTAACTACGAGTGAGATTAATTACCTGAACTATTTAAAATAAGATCTGATCTCGTGAAGGCTCCAGGTCTATCTTTACATTTCCCACTTAGAAATTCTCTTTTGAACCTAGGATGAACAATAGGTAGACAGGCGAAGTCAAACCTAAAAAATGAAAAAAGAACCCATAGTACATATTAACTTATTCACTTAATTTACACTTAGAACATAACACAGTTTTCTAAGAGTTATTGCCTTTATTTTTAGCAATATTTAAACATAAGGACATTCAGAACTAAGAGATTGACAATATGTCAATAGCTATCGTCATAATAATCTCTAAATTTACAAATAAGAAAAAAGTAGATAAAAACACTTTTGAATAAGAAAGAGAAAACTCAGGTATTTTTGTACCGCAGACTACCAAGAGGGATCATTTTGTACCACCCGTTAAGATTAAACATATCTCGCAAAAGAAACAAATCAGAAACTTTCACAAAAATCTACAGTGCTGCAGAGAACAGTACACGGAATAACAGTGAGCAGCTATTTATTATACTACTGCCATCTAGGAGTGACACTTCTAAATGTCATATCTCCTACCAATGCTGGGGGTAGGGGTACTTTGTGCCCACCAACTTAAAATAGCAAATTTATGAGATACACTAACATTCAATTTGCACCATCATAAGGTATATGCTTTAGCTAAACATGTTGGGCAATAACTTTTCTTTTTTTTTCTTACATTTTAAAGAAACGATTAGAAAGATAATTACAAAAAACATACTGTAGTGGACACGAAGTACTCCCCCCCCCCCCCCCGTTGGTAGTAGTGCAAAGGTTAATAATAAAGATAATGAATATACATGTTAAAACGAAAGCTTACAATACCACATTTTATTATCCGGTGTTACAAGCTAACGACGTTACATTATCACAAACACCCAAATTCTAGAGATCTCTAAAACAGTACCAACGCAAATGAGTCAAGATGTGGCAATGCATATCCAAAATACCTTTAGAACTGAGGACTATGACCGTGCTATAACGTATTTCTAACAAGTAGGAAACAAAGTTAGAATTCAAATTTTTACTTTTTTGAAAAGGTTTTATTTCAAACAAGTGCTCAGATAAGTATCGCATCGAATCACATAAATGGTTTTTAATACGCATAACGATCACAATGCCGCTTACCGGGGTTGGCTGATTTAAACCAATTGTGTGTTGTTTTTTTTTTAATGGTTTAAACCAAAAGAAAAAAAAAGAAAAATGTTTTAAATTGCTTGAACTGCATAGTGACGTTTCCACATATCCAACCATCTGCATTAGTTTTATCTCCTTTTCACCTTTTTTATCAAGGCGTCCCATCTTCAATTCTCGGTCGAACCACAACCTTTCTTTCAAGTGTAAACCAAGTAGCGGTTTGGATGTCACTTTAAGCGAAAGTCTTCTCCTTGATAACCTCGGTATTATGTAAGGATGTTAAGCCTAAACATATGAAACGAAACCAAATTGTGTATTCCTTCTTGCCTGAATGGCTGTTGTTTTATACAGAAGCCAAGGTTGCTTAAATATATTGATAGAAATTGGCAAAATTGACCGACTGCCTACGTAGCTTCCAACATTATCTTGGACAGGATTTCCAGTTTTAATTTTATTGAATGATATCTACACACTAAATTTGTAATTTAATTCCTCAGTTTTAGCGTACTGATTATGATACGTTGACCGTAAAATCTTACATGCAAAGCAATAACGGGATTTTCCCGTTATTGTTTTTACATTTAAAGTAAAACAGGATTTTCCCGGTGACTAAGGCGAGAGTTTCCCGATTTAAGAAATTTACTGACCGGACCACCCAACTTTATAACGAAACAGGACAGTGCTGATTTCCGAATAAGCGAATATACTATTAGTGTTGGAGTGAAGTGGGTGGGACTTTCATTCTGCTGCTCCAAGTCCAAAAGGAGAAAAATTTCTCTCAGATGTAAGCCGAGAAGCTGTTTGGATTCCGCTTTAAGCTTATGTGACCCCTTCCCCTTCTAGCATAACCCCGTTGTTGCATAACACCACAAAGGCGAAACAAACTCATTTCTGTTTATATGTAACATAAATACACAGAGCAAATTATTTTAAATTTTTTTTTTTTTAAATGGTTTTTGCCAACCCTGTCGCTTGCAGCTATCAGACTATCTCAAACCGTTCCACAGATATGATGAACACTGCTAAATTTCGCTTTAATGCTTAAAATGATGTAGTTGCGGGAAACTGTTAAAATGATTTTTGCTTTCCTCTGATTCTATAACAACAGCTTTTGGTAGTTATAATCACAAGTTCTCACACCTACTATTTACAGGTGCAGAACATGATTGTAGTAGTTACAGGAGAAAAACATGTAATAAAAAAACCACGTATGTATACACAATTTCACGAAGATGTCTGTAATTCACAAACTTTAAACAAAGTAGGTGGTGGAGCTATGGGATTGTCGTCATCATCAGTTATTGCAAGAGTTTTTGGAAGAGAAACACTAGAAACAACTGAACTAAAACCAAAATATTGGTTTCGATGGGCAGATGATACACTTGTAGATTGGAGACACGGAAGATGTGTATTAAATCACATTCCAACACTAAATTAACGGAGAAGATCGGAAATGACCAAAGATATGGCTTCTGGATACATTAATTGTGTAGAAAAGCTTGGAGCAGTTAAGTTACAGCGTACATAGAAAACTTACACTGATTTTTACTTAAAAGCTGATTCATACTACCATTCATCTCTGAAAAATGCAATATTACATATATTCCTACAGTAGTCGGGACAGGCGTTGGCGCAACTCAATCAGCAAGAATGAAGGGCCAATTTTTTTTTTGGGGGGGGAGGGGGGTCAAACTTCAATGTCAACTTTTGACAGGACCAGGATCATCGTCCAGGGATGTATAGGACCGCCTAGGATATCTTCATCCATCTTAGATCCATCTCGTTATCTTTTATAGATATAAAATTACCAAAAATATAAATTTCGGAGGGTTTTTGGCCTATTTTATTCTCTTTAATGAGGTCTTATTACCTTATATTGTTGTATGATTGAGTACAGGGTTCTACGACAGAAGTACTTAACATTCATCCTGGAGAGAAACTTACAGGTCCACCTTAAATTTTACAAATTGCCAAGTTTTAAAATTTAGTATGGTAGTATAGGACTATAATATGTACCTCATGATTTATCTCATTTTCTTTCATAAGTATAAAAATTACTAACATTTAAAGTTTTTGACCTCTTTAATGATGGTTTATTACGCTATGAATTAGTATAAGGTCCAGGACAGGAATACATGAAGGCTCCTCATTCCGTTCCAGTTTACGGGTATAAGATTTTGGAGGTTTTTGACCTCTTTGATAATGTCTCATTACCTTATGAGTCACTATATGGAGTCCAGGACAGGGATTCTTAACGCCCCTCCTGAAGAATGATATATTTGGAAATTGCCATGGTATGATAGTATAGGACCTCGTGATCTATCTGGTTTCCTTTCATAAGTTTAAAATTATCAAAAATATAAATTGGAAAGTTTTTTTCTTTCTGTTTAATGAAGGTTTACTACATTATATAGATGTGTACAGGGGTACGAATAGGACAAGGGCACATTTCTCAGAAATTTGCACTTGAGGGGATCTGAAAGTAAGTAGTTAGTTTCCCATCAATTTCATATTTAAGTTTGCATGAATTGTGTTACATTTTATTGCGTGAAGTTGCTTTACAATGGGAAGTGATAGTATTGAATGTTTAGCCCTTGAATTTTATTGATGATATATTATAGGATTCACGATAAATTAAAGGAGATATTATATTGGTTATTTTTAAAAAAAAACTGTTTTTGAAATCGCAATTGTTATAGAACAAATAAGTTTTATACATTTGGTTATCTCATTATCCGTGGATATGGGTGTGAATTTGGATAGATTCTGAGGATGCGATATTTTTGTACCCGCGCAAACGTCTAATAATAGCACCACAAGTAAGAACACGGACATATTTAATGGAACAACGTCACGAAGTTTAGCAAAACAGTACAATTGGTGAGGGGAAACCAACCTGTAAAATAAGGGTATGAGCACTATAAGCACGGATTGATAAAGATGGTATGTCCGCTGAAACAGTCTCAGAATAGATTACGGACCAGGGTTGTGAAAAAACTTTTTTTTTAAAAAAAAGAAAAAGCCCCGCCCAGTGGGTTTTATTGGGCAAAATTGGGTTTTATTAAATTTTATACGTATATTTAAAGCTATATTCCTACTTAATATACCCTTTAAGCATATATGTTCTACTGTACACATAAAACTGTGGAATTTCTTTATGGGATCGCGGTATTTCACGTCTGGCGCGGTTTCCTAGTTCGATTCTAGCTTCTACTAAGTGTGTCTTATAATGGACAAACATCGTGTGCATGGATTTTCTCGGGGCTCTCCTGTTTCCTACCATTTTTGTCATGCCACCATTATTATCCATCACAGTCTCCCTTAACCTTGGTGCATAATCATGAAATATTGAACTTAGAAATAACAAAAAAGAAAGAAAAAATAATGCCCAAGGAATCCATGAAATCCCATACGCGTTTCGTGGGACACACTTTTTCCCATTGACACTCGCTTATAGTTCGATTTCTAGAAGAAGGAAGTACACAATTGTCTACAGTAATAAGGAGGTGGATATTTTTACGTAATACAGAATAGGAATAAAGTTCCCTCTTACACTTATGATTCAAACCCCTAAGCCAGCCACCCTGAGTTTCACTCAAACACGCCAGGCAAATACTGGGATAATGCCTCAAGTTTAGGAGCCAAAGATAAAAAATGGCTTTATTGAATGGAAATTGTTTTTCCAAAAGTCTTATTTTAAGAACTGAAATGTTGAAAGTGGATTTTTTTTTCTCGTTTTCAGTTGCCAATTTAGTTTCTTACAATAGATTTTACGATTAAAGGGGTTTTGTAGCATACAATAATTGTACTGTGCTTCACATACTCCATCAGATACGCAAGAAGAATTAACCACTATTTTCTTACCACATGGTTAATTCCACAATCTGATTACCGTTAGTGTTGAGAAGATAGAGGTGAATCTTTAGTAATTTCCTTTTTCAAGTGAAGCGTTCTCGATGTGTAATTAACTGACACATAAAGAAAGACATTTTATCTGTTTATATTAATGCCCAAGTATGTAGCAAAAACAAAGGAAATGTAGCCACATTACCTACTTTTGATTCCATACTAGCCCGTTCTTTGCACGGGAAAAATTAAGTTCAAGGAAAATGTTTGAGCCTCCTCTTCCCCTTAAGATACGCATGTCAATGAAAGTGTAGTAAGATATTCTATTTCTGGCATGAATTTTTAACCCCCTTCTCCCTTAGGAAAGTTACCTCCCCATTCCCCTAAGCCCTTTAAGGAAAGTTACACGATAATATCTCAGCTTGAGGTAGGTACTATGTTCTAAAACTCATTTCAAACTGTTCAACCATTTCCGATGACGCGATCACGAACATACGCTACTAGAGTCGTCTGCTGTGAATTTTACTGGGTGCAGCCATATTGGTTACAAACAAACTGTTGCTAGGATGGTTGCTAAAGCAGTTTCAATGGCGTCGTATGTAGCACCTGTGAGTCTTGTGGAAGACAGACTTAAAATTATGTAAAAAGGCGAAATTTTTCACGAATAGCAGTGAATATATTTACTCTATGCGTATAGGAAGCCTATACTTATCACAATGTGAAAGAAAATTACTCTATATTTTAATTACTGCAATAGCCATAACTTGCTGGACAACAAGTGAGTAACAATCCCAAGCATGTACATGAGCGCCCCTTAATAATAATTTTAGATTGAGTTTAATTAGAATTATTGAAAATTATTATGCTATATACTTTTTCATATTGTTTATTTAGCTTTAGTAAAAATTTTTAAAAGAGAAGAAACTTTGATTTTTTTAAAAATAGTGATCAGATATTCGGAGCTAAAGAGTACAGCGCTAGAATAACCAATGTATTTCAGATCATACAATTACGAATTCTCGATCTCAGAAACTTAGCGTCTCTTCGTGGAAACAATTTTCTAATTTATCCTTCATTCTTTTGTTGGCATGATTAAATTTCCTGCTTGGCACTGGTAAAGTTGAAAGGCGTCGCCAGAAATAATTATTTCAAAGGTATAATTTTCTATCCTACCTAATGTCCTAATGCTATATGAATTATTTTCTTTGCGTTTGCCACGAACAGCGTAGAGATTTGTAACATGCCAGCATACACATGTATTAAGACATAAGGAAAATTAGTACCAACTTACGCTGGGTGGTCACTTCACGTAACACTACCTCTATGATGATTCAAGCAATCTTGAAGCGCGAGCGAATATAAGGATGTATCTGTAGGGAGCAGTCGGATCAGTGAAGGTGGGTATGAGTGGAAAGAAAGACAGGTACGAAAAGCATACATCAGCCTAGGTTAGTAATCACTACAAGTGGATTTGCATTTGAATTTCTTAGGAACCATGATACTTTTTTAACGCTATTTCTATGTTCTCCCTTTACATAAATAATTTTCTTGGACAGAACTATTTTCATAGATTAGACATAAATTTTCGAAAAATGATCCCGTAATTTTTATGCGCACTTAGCGTAGATAGATAGGATGGAACAATTACAGTTTATGTCAAATGAAATGAGACAAATCAACAAGTCGAGTTTCAACTTTACTATATTGCCTGTACTATATTCTTACCAACATTCATATGCGGTAAGGCTTACTTAAATGCAGTTGTCTTACATATATGTATAACGCCAATTTACCAATTTTAAAGTCATCCATTGCTTGCAAATCTCAATTGTATCAAGAGTTTCAAATTTTTACCCATAGACCTGCTACCACAAGGGTAAAGTTGTTATCGAACTTGCGCTGGTGTGGCTCAGAAAGAGCAGAGGCAGACGAGTATCACATTCCATGCTGGGTCAGACACTGTTCGAAGATTATAGTATGTCTTTAAACGTGTGATTTAGTTATCAGTTCACTAAGAAACGATTAGTGTGTTCTGAATATTAATATATATTAAACAGTTAGCGAAATTAGCCTAAAAATGTCACAAAGAAAGAGACCACGAATGGTTTTGGTAAAAATATATGTATTTTTAATTTCTTTCTGGCAGAATATGCAAGAAGGGAAAGTGTCCTTCAAAACGATTCAGATATATCTGCGCAATGGCATGATGTAACACCTAAGGGCAGTGCCTATGTAGCATACGGATAGCGTATGCTCCGTACTGATTTCTGTAGTAAGCAAGGGAATTCCCGTATATTTGTACAATATACCGCTGTCCGGAGAACGGATTTCTCACAGTGTGGTTTGTTTGTAGCCAGCCAGCTAAACAGGAAGCGAAAATGACGTTTTCTTCACCAGCGTATAGACATCGTCGATTTAAATGTGAAGAAAGAATATATAAAAAACATCCTCTTTCTTCCCCTAAAGTTGAAATTTTCAAAAACAGGAAGCGACGTGTCGCTTTATTTTTAGTGACGTATTTATATATCGAATTTAATCTTCCTAACTTGACATGCCGTTACTTGTTACATGAATTTTGAACTTCCTCTACTTCTTGGATACGCAGTTGAATCACAGTAATATAAGTAAAATCCCAGCTCAGGGTAGGTACTAACTATTGTATTTAAAAATTCATTTCAAACTGCTTCACCGTTTCCCGTGTGATGCGATCAGAAATAACAGGTAAAATCGCTTTCAAATTATGGAAAATGTTCCCCTTCTCCACTTAAAATGGAAACTCTCAAAACACTGGGACACGGGTCCACTTGCTCTTAATGGGAAGTTTACATAGAAAATGTCACCTTCCTAATTTGACATAATCGTGAGGTACTAGGATTTTCGCATAGATTTTGCCCATCCGCTTCCCCCCCCCCCCCCCCCCCATAGAACAAGTATTTTTATCAAAGTAACCTGATTAAAAATCTAGTTCGAGGTACGTGATAACTGCATCCAAAAATTCATTCCAAACGGTTTACCCGTTTTTCAGTGTTGCGCGCACAAACAAGAATCTGTTCACTTTTATGTGATAAATTACAGTTCAACAATGTTACAGCGAATTTGATCGAGAACAAACAAAATTCATTATGAATTATCCCAAAACTTTTTTTGTTTTCATCGGTATTCTGTACTGGTCGTAAATACATATTTCAAGCCAATTTTGTAGCTAGGCATACACTAAGAAGTATGATTAAAGAAAGTAATTATAATCGTATTAAGATTATAATTTCTATCCAAGTTTTGAAGTATGAAGTATATTTTTGAGGTGGGTTTTTTATGTGGGTTTTACTCAAAAATACCCACTGGAGAAAATTACATCAACCCTGTTATGGACAATGATGCGTTAAGGTAAAAACTCTTATTTTTATAATTAGCGACATGCATCGGTTGCGCACTTTGGCTTAGTAAAAAGAAAAAATTACCCAGATTCCGAGGCTGCATGAAGACTGCTTCTGATGTCTGGAACACAGCAAAAATCTAAGCCACATGACACTCTTCGGGCTGTCGACATCTTTGGTTAGAACTGAAAAGCATACGCGTTAATCAATTCAAATACTAGAAGAGAAACACAATAGAAAATATATTATTAATAACTAGCTAATTCTAAGGATAAAGAAATTCGCGGATTCATTACCGCATTGCTTCGATGCAGTACAGAACAAATTCAATTTAGTTTCTTGTTGCTAGACATAGGATTTTTACACACTTAAAATTTATGAAATATGCATGCAACTATGCTGCTAAGTGTGTTAAAATATGTACTAACAATGAAATAAAAGAGCAAATTTTCAAACATGCAGTAAAGCTGTGACAAAGTTTTGTAAGTGAAATATAACATTGAAAGTATAATTTGCCTTTCAGGGACTTCTTTTCAGAATTTAATTTTATGATAGTTACAGTTTATATACTCTTAACTTTTTAAAACATAAACAAATTATGAAATAAAAATAAACACGGTAATATGAGAACATGGTCTCAAGTTTTTTCTTTACATTTCTATTTTAAAGTACTTATTTTACACGAAATAATACGAGTCTTAACATGTTTCCACTGTACAAAAAAGTTTTGTATATCACAATATGCTTGTCTTCATTTATTATTATTTTTTTTCTGTCAGTTTGTGACAATTGACATTTGTAGCCAGAAAATGACCCGTTAACATCAATAGATGTTACTAGGCAATATTTATCGAGACGAGCAAGCTTAGGTCTATATTTTCTGGCAAGTTGAAATTTAATCTTTGAAGGTATTTTCCCATGTCTTCAATTGTTTTTTTTAGTCAGAGTTACTGGGCAATAACATCCGTCAATTTCTTTCCCATAGAGCGCCCGAATTTAACCAGAAACTGGTTGAAGCTCGCGCTAAACTTCATAAACTACAGCTAAGCATCCACTGAGCAGTATTCCTCGCGTCTCTTGTTTCTGAATTGATGGCGACAAGATATTACAACGTCTTTCTCATTATCAGATTTCTCTTAACCATGGCGCTCGAAAAAAAAAAAAAATTCTAGGGGGGCATCTTCCTGGTTACTATATTATGTTTAGTATTTTTTTTTTATTTATATTAAGAAAATCTTTAAAAAATTAAGTTGTTCTTGTGAGCCAGGAGGAAGGGGGCGGGTGCTCTTAACGTCTTGACAATAGTATGTGTCTTTGCTCTGCTGATCGGTTGTTAACATTATTGGTTCTCCATAAACTACGCATTCTTCCATCCTCCCAAGCAAAAAGCCGTTCTGTTGTACAGACATGTAAATGCATTGAAAATATAAACAAAAACTGGATTTATTCCATATGCTTATATGCAAACATCTAAAATAAAAACTTATAGAATATGCTCTTAAGCACTACTAATATATGCTCTAACCTTTGAAATATGCATTTATATGCACTATAAAACTTCAAATTCGAACTGTATTATTGTTGTTGGAAGCCCCTACCAAGTTTAACAGAGATTCATAAAAGCAAAGAAAATATGCATTTGCATAAAAATCAGATGTCTAGTTATGACATATGTGCCTGAACTTCTGCTTCATTTTATACTTTCCTCTTTTTCTTTGTCTATCACGTCCCAAGAATCGCATCCTGGGTCTCCTTACTGATAAGAAAATAGACGACTTTAGTACCACTATTTTCTTCTAAATAATTTCGATCTATGCGGATATCATTTTCAATAACAATTTTTATTGTATTGTTGTTAAGTTGCTTATTAATACATTATCATGTTACTCTCTCCTGTAAAATATAAGAAAGAAAAAAAAAAAAAAAAAAAAGGATTAGAAATGTAATCTGAATTTTTTACTGTCACCTCCTTTTTCAAATATCAATTCACAAACAAGTTTAAACGTTCTTTAGTAAAATTGTTTACAGATTCATTTGTTGAACTTTGGAAATTAATTTTCTGGAACAAAATAAAAACAAATTATTAATTTCTTTGTAGTACTAACGGAAGAGCTTGTAAACAGGTGTAAATATTTAACACCTACAACTTTTATTTGTGAATCAGCGACAGTTTATTTGTTATACAAAGGGTGTTAAAAGTATTGCACAGTAGTCACTATTTTTTTTTTTTTTTTTATTTGTTGCAGGAGGAGAATGAAATTTTTTCTGAACATACTTGAAACATTTAGCTATACACTGAGCCTATACATTGAGCCTACTCAATGCATCTGGTCCAACGTTCTTTCCATGATGTAAATGCACTTTGGTAAAATTCTGGGGATTGACTTTTACACCATCGCTTGACAGGAAATAAGGTCTTTCTCACTATCAAATGTTTTACCGCGCAGGTGGGCCTTCAGACGTGTTTTGCTCTCAAGTTCGGACAAAAACAACCATGTTTCAACCTGGGTAATGACGCCGTCAAAACACTGTTTCCGCTCTTCAGTAAAGGTCGTCATGAGACCCACGCACACATCCTTCCTCATCTTTTCATTTCTCTTGTCAATAATCTAGGCACCCAACGTGCACAGATTTTTCTGTACGCGAGTGACTGTACCACTGATACCACACTACCCAATGACAAACCAGTTATTTCAGCAAGCTGTCGTGTCGTCACAGATTTGTCTTTCTGGATGAATTGATTAATGGTCTCCTTATTCACATCACTCCCTACAGTCGATGTTCTACCGCATTGTGGATTGTCCAGTACAAAGAAATCATCTTCTTTAAACCTCTGCAACCGCCGCTGGATACTGCTGCGATCCAATGTGTCCTCCCTATAGACAGGGAGCAACTTCTTGTGAATCGAAGTGGCAGAGTTATCGCCGGTCTTGAAGAGGAACTCCATCACCGACCGTTGTCGCAACCTGATATCTACTTCACGGTTCATTATGACTCACCTATAAATAAAAGAAAATACTTTTATATACCAACTTATAGCTAAATGTTCCAAGTATGTTCACAAAAAATTTCACTCTTCTCCTGCAACAAATAAAAAAAATTACAGACCACTGTGCAAAACTTTTTGAACACCCTTTGTAGGAAGAAAGAGTGAAAAATTAACTCTAAACTGGTTGAACCAAAAAAATGTATTTTGAAAGATTAATTATCTGAGCTTTTAAGAAAACAATCACTTACAGCTTTTACGATCTTTTTAACCTGTTAGTGAAATATTATTTTAAAAAAAGTAACAGTAAAAAGTGTGAATTATAGATGTAATTAAGTTTTTTTTTTTTTTTTTCCCAGAATCCTAGTAGGCTAATCTTTATTTTATAGGGCAGTGCAATAGTAACATAACGATGTTGGAAGTAGGCAAGTTTACAATGAAACTTAACAAAAAAAAAAAAAAAAAAAAAAAAAAAAAAAAAAAAAAAAATCTCTGCGAAGATCGAAATGATTTATAGGATAAACAAAGAGAACAGTGATGCTAAGGCACACAATTTTTTATCTGCTATGTACCCTATAGCGTCAATCAGTAATTACTCTCCTTGGGCCATTCCACGTCAATTCAACCAAAATTTTGGGGAAATTTAACCCACTTTCTCAGATTTAGATGAAATTTGGTAGTGTTATAAAACTTTTTATGCTAATTGCAAGTGTTTAAATTTTATTGAAATCGCATCAGCGGTTTAGAAGTTATTGCATTTCAAAAATGAGAAGAAAATCAATGCTTAACGGTCGCGACATGATATTTTCCCGGTTTGGAAGAACACTAAAACAATCATATTTCGGTTCCTATTAAAGCCAGAAACATGATTCTTTTTTTATTCAGATTGTCTTGAAGTTGTTTACCATCAAAAACATGACAACTTTCCTTAGAGCTGATACAAAACTTATAAAATCATTTGAAAGATAACATTTTGAGAAAAAAAAAAAAAAAAAAAGAACGCCATTTTGTAAACTTCAAACCTTTATTTCTCAAAATACCGATCATGGATTTCAATGAATTTGTTTTTGTTTGAAAGCTTATTACATCTAGTTTCACATATACAAAAGTTGTGATGGGCCATGCAAGCGCTGAGAAGATATATCAGTCAGTGTTGCCAACTGATTGCGAAATAAACATTTTCCAATAACTTCCACACGATTTAACCTATCCACCCCAGAATTGGTATAAGTACTCTTCGGTATTCTAGAAACACGTCTGTGAGCATTATCACTCCTCCCAAGCAACCCAGTTATAAGGGTTGCCAACCAATTTCAAGCTTGTCTGTCACAGTGTTAGATGCATCTGTGCCATATTTTGCAGTAACCTTATTACATCTATTTTCACTATACAAAAATTGTGATGGACCATGCAAGCACGGAGGAGAAATATGGAGTTTCGAAAATTTATAGGTAAGCGAAAAATACAATAATCTGAACACCAAATGGGCATTAACATTTTAAAATGTTAATCAAAATAACTACCAAAGAAGCAAATATAATAAAGCTTGATAGTATTATAGGCCTACATGTTATGGCACATAAAATAAATCTTGGGTTTTGCTGTAATTAGATACTAACATCAAGTACTTTTTGTAAACGTTTCCCACATTGAAGTAACTACTTGCAGAGGCTGTTGATAACTGGTATGTTCTGCCAGTAGCAGTTGTTATATCCACTTTACATAAGATGTGAGTAAACGAAACACAACAGCAATCATTTTAAGCCCAATAAAATGAGGGAGATGGGCCATGGGAATGTAGGAAATTTACTGATGCATTACCTTCATCATTATTCACTAACTAAAATCTTGATCCAGACCTGTACGCTTCGCTCCAATCTTAATGGGCCAGTTTTTTCAAAACAATGCATTGCACGTGTTCCTGGGATAGTTTTTTGCTCTCAGAAATCTTTATTGAACTGTGGCACGAACAACAGCCATTTCTTCTTTGTGCACAAAGAAAAACATGGTATTAATGATGTTTTCTTCACAGAAATGAAACATAAGGACACATGTATTTATTTGATCAGACAATGGTCTCTGATGGCTTGCTTTTGTTACAACTAGGTTAAAAGCACCACCAATTACATCGCATGGGGACTTTCCAAGGCTGGTAGCAAAAGAAGACCATTTTGCCACCATACCATGGAAATCACTTGCATGGAAGTAAAGATTTAAGAAAGAAGGCTTTGCACTTTTTATATTGGGTTCCACACACATCAGTAAAATATTCCACTTTTGTTACGTGAGGAAAATTTTGTTTTAAATCCGACATAAAAAGTTTCTGTGTTCGAAAGACTTTGGTATGTCATGTTCCATATCATCTGAAAGAATGCAGTAACTTTTGTGTTGAATAGTCATAATTAGTTGGGAGAATCACATTGAGATACAATGGTTTCCTTAATTCTAACAATAACTATACTACATCAGAACAGCAGTATAATACTTTACTTGTTATAGATATATTACCTGATATGCCCTCCGTTGTGCGGGGTAAGCGATAAGGTGTGAATCAGGTTTATTGTCCCAAAACGGAAAATAATAAAAAAATGAAGCATGATTCCCAAACCAAAACTGTTTATTTCACAGACTACATGATGCATACATGAATTAAAATTTCTTCAAGCAGACAGCATATGGACTTTCTTTTTCTGCCATGCACAGCTTCTTCTTGAAAGGTGTTTTCCGTGTTTTGCAGCCACCTGCTTCGAAATACGGATCCAATTTCGCTTAAATTGCGTTATGTTTTCGCAAAGAAGCTTTTTAGCAAAAACTTCTCTCTTCACCATAAGCCAGAACCGCTCAATTCGTCTACACTGTGGCACAGACGTTGGGTTGACAACTCATGACACATATGAGGTGTGATTGTTTTCCAAGAGCTGCACGGTGATCTAAGCATAATGCGATGATGCCTTATCCGGCCAAAATAAAATGGACTGGGTAGTGTTCAGACTATGTATCCATGGCAACAAAATGTTTCGTAGACAATGGGATAAATACATTTCACTGTTTAATGTGTTGTCGGTCACAAACGCTGGAGAAAGCCTCCCATCCTGGGCCAGTGCCTGCCATACCATCATTTTCTTTGGAAATTTGGATTTCGGTTTTATCATGGCTTCCAGAGAGGGTTTGTCCTCTGCTACAATAGAGACATATTCATCAGCATTCATTTCTGAAGCGTCCCATTCGACTTTTGTTTCATCATCGATGACGAAGAAAAAGTTACCTCCCGAAGGTATGGCTTTCTTATACAATTTTGCACAATTTTTCTTTGCTTTCTCCAATTCATCTTTCCATATTTTTGGCACTGTCTGTCTTTTTCGTGAGTGAATTCCGGCTGTTTTCCGATTTCTCATCACTGATGCTTGCGAAATGTTTAGTTTTAGAGCAGCTTGTCACGTTGACAGATTTGGTTGTTTCACGAACACCTTTTTTGTATTTTCCACCATCTTCTGGTTGAGGCCCTGAACTGGTATTGTATCGAACTTCACCAGTGTCAAGAAATTTTTGAGTATTACGTCCCACTGTTATGCCGGTTAGGCTAAAGGAGACGGTGATTATGAGTAATGAATGAAATGGTGGAATGAAGGAAGTGGGAGAACCCCGAGAAAACCGACGCACACGGTGTTTGTTCACCACAAAGTTCACTTGGCGGAGGCTGGGATCGAACCCGGGACCCCAAGCACCAGAGGTGTCAAGAAATCGTTTAATAACTCTGTTGATAGTTCTCACACACACACCTTGTTCTTTGAAGTAAGACACTGTCACCTTACGATCACAATTGTGCTCCTGGAAAAAACTGGCAATCGCAATGTTTTGCCTTTCCGTCTCTTTTGATTTAGGCATACTGTCCATGTGAACCGTACTGTCGCTATCAAACACTCATATGTCTCTGCACAATTTGGGTGCAAGGCGCCTTCACTCCTTGCTCCTCTCCGCAGTGGTGCCAACTCAAAGTTTGATCCAATAAACCTGAATCACACCTTCTTTGCAAGATCTTCAAATACATTCACTAACTCTGACCTTCGGAAAGTTTTAGAACGTTGAACCATGTAGTATTTTTCCTAGTGTCATGGACATTTTCAAAGCAAGAAAGAAAAAGACGAATTTCGCTGTTGTTTGAAAATGAGAGCAGAGTGAATACGGGTTTTGAGCCCTATACGTACAGATTAGTAGGGTGTCGAACATAGTGTTCTGTATTAACTGAATATATATATATTATGTTTTTACGAAATTGGTAGTTCAGTAATTAGGGGTATTTGGTCCACACGATTTCGTATATTTGTAATGTCACACGTAATAATGCAAAGTGTTAAAGTGTTGGCACAGATACGTCTAACGCTGTGACAGGCAACCCTGATAACTGGGTTGCGGGGGTATGTAAAATCGTATGGAAGTTATTGGAAAAAAATTCTCAATCAATTGGCAACACTGACTGGGATATTTCCTTAGTGCTTGGATGGCCCATCCCAATTTTTTATAGTGAAACTAGATGTAATAACCTTACTGCGAAATGTGGCACAGATACGTCTAACGCTGTGACAGGCAAGCCTGAAATTGGTTAGCAGCCCTGATAACTGGGTTGCTTAGAAGTGGTAATGCTCACACACGTGTTTCTAGGATACCGAAGACTATTTATACCGATTCTGGGGTGGATAGGTTAAATCGTATGGAAGTTATTGGAAAATGTTTATTTCGCAATTAGTTGGCAACACTGACTGAAATATCTCCTCAGCGCTTGGATGGCCATCACAATTTTTGTATATGTAAAACTAGATGTAATAAGCTTTCAAACAAAAACAAATTCATTGAAATCCATGATGGGGATTTTGAGAATTAAAGGTTTGAAGTTTACAAAATGGCGTTATAGTTTTTTTTTCTTTCTTTCTTTCAGAAAGTTACCTTTCAAATGACTTCATAAATTTTCCATCAGCTCTAAGAAAAGTTCTCATGTTTTTAATAGTAAACAACTTAAAGACAATCTGAATAAGGAACCGAAATATGATTGTTTTAGTGTTCTTCCACAAAACGGGGAAATATCACGTCGCGACTGTTAAAAAAGGATTTTCTTCTCATTTTTGAAATGCAATAACTTCTGAACTACTGATGCTATTGTAATAAAATTTACACACTTGTAATCAGCATAAAATGTTTTATAACACTACCAAATTTCATCCACATCTGAGATAGTGGGTTAGCAACCTTGGTTGAACTGACGTGGAATGACCCCCTTACTGATATTTGAAACATGAATTAAGAGCAGTACATTTTGATGTATAATATAAATAAAGTTTACCTTACCTCTATATATGCTGCATTGTAAAAACAGTAACATTTTACGAGTACATTTCGAGTTATTGATAAGATAGCTCTTCAAGCGTCTTACATTACAATATCGCTTTAGTACTTGATTTAACTGCTATTTTATTACTATGAACTATTGAAGACATATTATTAAACAGAGGAACGTAGTTATATGCAACTACTGAAGTAATACATAGCACTAATATCCCAACATAACACTCAGTAGGTTTTATTTATTTTGTAAATAACAAGCAGTCTTGTAATATAAGGTTGTTTCGGATTGACCCCGAAAACCATGTATATGACACTGATAATGGGCATTTTCGATTGTATCATTCTTCTCTTCCCAAGTTGTAGTATTGAATTTGGATTTAAACGACATCGGCAGTTCAGTTAATTTTGAGTTTAACGTCCTTTCAACAGCGAGGCTATATGAGACGGGACTTACTGATTAACGTGGAATCCAAAACAAATGAGCTCCTCCGGGAATGGAACCCGGCGAATCCACGCCAAAGATGCGTATGCTAACCGCTTAACCACGAAGGAACTTCGGGATCGGAAGTGTCAGTGTTCATTTCTACGACCAACTATGGATTCAACACTGATATTCGTCATTTTCGATGTCTCTCTCTCTCACACACACACATATATATATATATATATATATATATATATATATATATATATATATATATATATATATATATATATATATATATATATATATATATATCCTTCATTCACCCAAGCTGCGGCACTGAATTTGGATTTAAACAGCATCAGAAGTGTTACTGTTCTTCTCAGCGACCCTCAAAACTATACCTAGTTATATCATAAATACTGTCACAAGTTTGAATATGAATAACACAGAGTATTAACAACAAGGCAATTTATTTTGGTCATATTTTACACTGATATGTCGTACACCTGACGCACGAATTTTTCAAAATGTCCCCCCTTGGCCTTGATGCAGGCGCGAAGTCTGTCCGGCCACTGGTCAATGGCATTACGCACCACGTCGATGGGAAAATTGCTCACTGCTCGGGCCCAGGATTGTTTCAGACTGCCGACAGATGGATGCCGTTTATGGCAGACCTTTGCCTGAAGAACTGCCCAAAGTTTGTAGTCCAAAGGGTTAAGGGCCGGGCTGCTAGAAAGCCAATCAGCGGTAGAAATGTAGTCGGGGACGTTCCGTGCCAGCCAGTCCTGGATTGTTTTCGCTTTGTGGTCTGGGGCGGAATCCTGCTGGAAGGTCCACCTTTCTCCAAGGAACATGGTAGCAGACAGTGATTTCATTATAGGTGTTAGCACTGTGTCCTGGCACACCTGTTTTAACACCTTGTTCGCAAAAACGCAGCTGGATTGTGCCTGAGTAGCTCACTCCTCACCAAATCACTGAGGCAGGATGATGTGCCCTCTGAACCCTTGGAGCTGCCTGAGCAGCTGCAGTAGATGACGTGGCATACTCACGGTCAGTTTGGGCGTTGTAGGCCTGCTCAATTGTTAACACCTTTTCACAATTGCTGTGTAGATTGTTGGCGTAACGCCGCAACAGTCTCTTTGATTTAAGGACTCTCTGCGACATTGTTTGGGATCAGAAATTGACCAGTCCGCCTCTTATACGCCCGTAGATGTACGTCACTCCTGAGCACACAAGACATGGAATTTCTGCTGATGTTCATCTTAGCAGCCATCACACTGTGTTCGAACAGGATTTCTTCGAATTCTTGCTGCGACTGCTTTCTGGACCTGCGGGTTCGTACCGTTCGTGGTCTGCCACTCCTTGGGCGGTCAGCTGCCGTTCCAGTTCCGGTGTATCGCTGACACTAATCTCTTGCTGATTTGTAGGGGTTTCTGGAGGTTGAATATCTCACCTGTTGTCTTCCCGACTTTGTGTAGTGCAGTTACTGCTACACGATTTTCGTAATCACTCCACTCCATCAGAACTCAGTACAATATCAACGTATGTCATGAACAGTCAAACACACACTCCATGCATCTTCCGCTTTATATACAGATGGCAGCACTGGGCCACTCCGGATGCCTACAGCGCCACTCCAAACTTTGTGACAGTATTTATGATATAAGTTAGTAGTTTCGACACTAATATTCAATTATTTTAAATGTCTCTTTTCCTCCCCCTACCCTAAGCTGCACTGTCAAAGTGATACGACAAAAACATCTCAGCTCCGAACTTCATCTATGTTGAAAATTTCATCGAGACTGGTCGGGTGGTTCAAGAGATTAAGAGTCACAATCATAGTTACTTTCAATTTTACAAGGTAGATTAGTTTAGGCAGAAATTATAAATGTTAATAAGTAATTTGTGTTGTCAAATATAATAGTAATTATAGCTGCAGTAAATTTAATATTTAATTTCGATTGCACTAATTACTTGAACTGGCTTTGTGGTAGGTAACCAGTGAGTGAGCTTAATGCATTAATGGTAAGTATATTAATGAAAACAGAATATTCCTGAAGAACTATTTTTATACTACGAGAAAAGTAGGAGGATGCTCTTAGCAAGTAGCGTAAATTATTTCTAATACTCGGGTAATTCTCGTCGGATAAAAGATTGACTGCCAAGGTGATTTGAGGGTACTGGTCCCAGGAGGCCATAAATTTCTAGGGTATAGGTAGCGTAAACTAGCTATAAGTAGCGAAGACTAAGGAACTAAATTAGTGTACAGTAAGGATAGCATTCACGAATAACATATGTTGGAGTAAAATAGTATAGAACAACGAAGAAATAATAGAGTGCAGTAAAGTTGCACAGTAAAAGTATAGAACAAGGTAGAGTAGTAGAGTGGATAAGCGAAGCGTAAATTGGAAAATAGCAAAGTAGATTAGTATCCATTAGGTTAGGTTAGTTATCATTTGTTAGACTAAGAAACGGGGTACGATAGAGTACAGTAAGGTAAGCCGGGGTAGAGTAGTGTAAGGTTACGTTAGAGTAGAGTACTCTTAGCTTAAAATGAACCTTCTGTAAATCCCTATACGTTTCACCCAAAACTTCGCTGACATATTCTTTACCAATATACACTTCTTCAGTGCTTCAAACGATTTTTCGATTACCACTAGGTCAACTTGTACGAGGTAGATTGTCACTACAAATTATTTCTGCATCCAATTCGGTTCAGGACAGAGCGAAACTACGGGACCCACGTTAGCAACGAGAAATATGCGCATTTATGAAAACTAATTTCTAATGTTACCTTCAACATGCATGAAGATTCCATATTCTTGTATTATATTTATTCTAAGTTTCTTCTTACATAGCGGGAGAGCATGGGACATTGTTAATTGTCGCTCTTTTATAAGGTATCAATAACATACACACACACAAAGACCTGAGATCTTCATGTATGCAACAGTAGTGTTGTAAAGTATTACCGCTAGTTTTGCATTATAATTCGAATGAACAGTTTCCACCCTGCCTCTATGTTCACAGATTAATTACAGTTTTTCTATTCAAACCAATTAGTTAAATGAACATTACTCCTTCCTTCATGAATTAACGGTCGTACTGGCTTGCTCTTGGCGCAACACTAGAAAGAATTGTTGAAAATACAATTCTTTCACTAATTTCCTTCTTACTGCCCTCTAAAAGATCTTCGCCAGGTGACATGAAAATATCCCACTTGGGAAAGATGAAATTCAAAGGGACTACTAGAAGTAATTGTTGGAAATGAATTACTTTACAATTTGCGTATAAATAAATACGACTTCCGGATATGTGGGATAAAACCTATCGTGCAAAATACACAATTGTTCTAAGTCGCCACTAAAAAGGCACGAATTCCATCTAACCGAATCTGGGCAGTGCGAAGCTGGTGGACCCACACGGTAGCGCATTGGAAGGGAGCACACACGTTAGAGACGGCGAGTATACGAATAGGCGAGGATAGTGGAAAGCAGATTTTGGTAATGATACGAGTTTCAATAACACTTTTCATGGCTTCATACTAATGATGCTCCACAGTAAAAATAAAATACAAGTTCTGTACACTGTGTATAAATATACCATGAGTGGAATATAATACCATATCTCATACTGATACTCATTTATTTTATCAGTCGTAAAGCATTTGTAAGGCATTACTGCTGTATCGCCGAATCAATTTAAAAAAAAAAAAAAAAAAAAAAAAAAAAAAAAAAAAAAAAAAAAAAAAAAAAAAACAACCAAAATGTACTGCATTCGGTTGGATTACATTACGTTACGTCAGATTACGTTACTAGGCGTGTAGTTTTACTATATGGATCCATAATATAAGTAGTAGTGATAGTAGTAGGAACGGGTTAGAAGCCCCGCAGGGTTAGTTGGGTTCTGTTCTCGACATGAAATGGGCAAATTAAAGACTTGCCCAAATTTTTCTTGCCTCTTTTTCAATCTATGGATCCCTATAGTAAAACAAGTGTACCTCTCCACGAAATAGTCCATCCGCCTCCACATACAGTGCCGCTTATAACACCAACAACAACCAAAAAATACAACCATTTTCTTAACTTTTACTATTCCCCTTACCTGACTTTCATTCATTCTTCGTCACAACCCGAAATAAATTCTCCAATTGACCCGGTAAATTTCCTAAAATTGGTCCGGCGATACAGGAGTTAACTCCATTTGTAATGATTTTACATTACTAACTCTACACTTGTAAATCTAAAATACAACTGTATTACTTTGTATTTAATTCTGTCGCCTGCTAAAATGTATTCCTTATAAACATGTCTTCTCAAGCAAAGTATTGAATTTTACCTGTATAATTTCCAAAATGTGGTGTGCCGAAACTACACCAGCGCCTAACAGTTTCGTATCCTCATTTCTAATCTGCACCGTAAACATATTTTGTTACATCTTTACTAAAAGATAATAAGTTCTGGCTCATATCTCCGGGACAAAATCTCAGAAGTCCCTAGTAACGTATAAAAACAAGTTGTATCATCTGCATACTACAGTTTTCTCGTATTAATACACACTTACAACACCGGCTTGACATTGTTAACATGTGGTATTATAAAAATTAATTACTGATATAATATTTAATCTTATATTACGGATTTATTATATTCATTCGAACAAGACTTACCTTTTCCTTCAACTGTGCCTAAACATTCATTCAACATAAACACAAAAACATTTATCTATTTTCTCTAAACACAACACAACTTCACATCCCCACCATGCGAGCGCTTTAATTGAGTGGTCACAGAATATTTCTTTTCCACTTCGTCTTCTTTTTCTCTAACAAAGTTGCCAAATACAATACAAAAAAATACTTCATTTCTAATTAATTTAATATGCAGGAAATATCGGTTTAAGAATAATAAAACCGAAGACAGAAACAAAAATTTTAGGAATGATAAAAAGAAATGGTTCAAAAGATTGCGATCCTGGCCAAAAAATTTTAGAAATGATCCAAAACCATGCATCAAAAGATTACATATCTTGGCCAATAATTAGTTTTTGGATCAGGTGTTACAAATTTTTTGAACGACTCGTAAATCGAGTTTTCGTACTTTGTATGGAATGAACACACCATACTGAGCTAAGTGATATCTTGAGTTTGACTACACTATATGTAGTTCTCTAGATATAAGGCTAGTTTTAGATGCTTTTGACGGTAGCATTTTGATAAGCATCTTGTCATGACGTAGCAAACAAATCACTGGAGAAGAGCACTATTATTGACTCCGAAACTAAAGCGTGAAGTAGCTAAAGCTATAGTGGTTGTAACAACAGTTCTTGCTGATTATATTTAAAAACGAAAACCACAAAGAATATGTGGGCAAAGAATTGATTGTTGGGGACGGATGATAATATTTTAGTCCTTTCTATGGTAGAGAAAGAACTGATGCCTGAGGATCCTATTGCATTCTAGAACTTCCTGCGCATGGATAATGAAGACTTCGAAAAGATCTTTGTACAAACAAGGGTGCTCCTCATATTTTTCAATCAGCATAATAATAACATCTCTACTCCAACTAATTTTTCTTTAATACAATTCAATTTCCTACACAGGGGCGTCATTTAGGAGGGGCAGGGAGGGGCATTTGCCCCCCTGAGTTTGAGATTTATATAGATTTTATCAATAGAGCAGTAATGAATGAGTGAAAAACGCGAAATTTTACTTATATCGAGGGGTTTTGCCCCCCCAAGCAAAATCTGAAATGACGCTCCTGTTTACACAAAACAAGAGCATGAATATTTGGTACAAAATCTTTCGCTTCCTTTTAACACACCACGGCGCTGCAATCGGACCAGAAATGCTGGGAAAATGCTACGAAATACAGCAGGTTCTATCGATAAGAAATGCCATAGGATATGCCATGGCATGTGAAATACTATAGCATTTGCTACTTTACACGGTAGGATATCGATGATAGGATTTCTGCTACGATAAATGCGTCCGTCTAAAACTAGCCTAAGGCCTACAAGAAAATTTCTGCCTGAAATATATTGAATCTTTTGATCTAAAAAAAAAAAAAAAAAAAAGGTCTATGCTATAAAAAGGAGAAATTTCAGAAAACAATGTATGTTCCATAATTGTGGGTCTGGTGGTAATTCTGTAGTTGACTATGATCTTGACCCTTTGGGTTAAGTGATTACTCTAGTATGATCAATACAAAAATATACTTACAAACAATGTGTTCGTAGGCTTTTTTCTTTCTTGCAGTTTAAAGGGACAGAACTATTTTAAACAGTGAAAGCTCCATGTTAATATCTAATATAGTAAGTTAGGAATTATATTTTTGATGACATCATGAATACAGAGATCCTTATGGATTTGGACTTTCGGGTCTTTACTATAAGGAAGAGAAATTTTAGAAAACTAATATTGGTAACTTAGTAGATAATCTAATGGGCGTTCTGTAAGTATGATCCTGCCCTATCGGTTTAAATGAGTACTCCAGTATGAATAATACAAAAAAAATTACTTCAGTTTAAAATTTCTTTTGTGCAACTTACAGGGTATATAAAGCTATGTTAAACAGTGAAGATTCCATGTCAATATCTAAGATAGTAAGGGAGTTGATGACGTCATGAATATAGAGACTCTTATGGATTTGAACTTTCGGGTCTTTAGTATAAGGAGGAGAAATTTCTGAAAACTAATGTAGGTATCTTAATTAAGAGCCTGGTAGGAATTCTTCAGTTAATTGTGATCGTACCGCTAGGATTGAGTGAGTACCCCAATATGAATAATACAAAAATACTACTTTAGTTTTAAATTTCTTTGTTGCATCTTGAAGGATACACAGAGCTATGTTAAACTGTACAAACTCCATGTCATTATGTAATATAAGCGAGATATTCGGAATTTTTTGATGACGTCATAAACATAGAGAACCTTATGGACTTGGACGTTTGGGAATTTGGGACTTTGAAAATGAAATGAAATCTTTGAGTTTTACGTCCCACGGTTATGCCGGTTAGGCTAAAGGAGACGGTGATGATGAGTAATGAATGAAATGGTGGAATGAAGATAGTGGGAAGAAATAGGAGAACCCCGAGGAAATCCACGCACACGGTGTTTGTCCACCACAAAGTTCACTTGGCGGGGGCTGGGATCGAACCCGGGATCCCAAGCACCAGAGGTGAGCGCTCTACCACTGAGCCACCGAGGCCCCTTTTGGGACTTTGAGGTCCATAAAGGTTTCTATATCTATTACGTTATCGAAATATAATTTATAATATCTCTCTTACTATATTAGATATTGACATGAAGTTTTCACTGTTTTACACGGCTCTTTAGAGTGACCGATTAAAACTGAACTAGTCTTTCGATAGAAATGTATTGAGGTACTCGCTTAATCGATAGAAGTACTATCATATTTATTTATTTATTTATTTATTTATTTTGCATCAATAATTGTTTCCGAAATGTTAACATTTAATGTTTTTACTTCACTGTATCTTTCTAGCCGTTACGGTAACTACTGAAAGTTTCGGATAAACCCATACTTATAACACTCTTTAAAATGTATAGATATATTTTCAAAAGCTTCTAAAATTTAATTTTAGCAGACGCCATGATATACTAAAATCCCATGAAGATACCTAATTCTTTTAAGGACAAAATTGTATCTGGAGTTCTTATTAACCTTCAATCAGAGGTAAAAATAAAGGACACGCCGAGCCTCCACCTCGAAAAAATATGTACTACTTCTCCCCAGTTTCTAAAAAAATTACAATGAGCAAAGATAGGCAGGAGGTGTTCTTCTGTACATAGAGGCAGATACGAATTATAACAATGTTCTCATTATTTTTTTTGTCCAGTTTATGTATTAAGTGTATTTGATTGCATGGCAGTATTTGTATCTTGTTATATTGTCTCACTAGCTGAAGTGCCTGGCATGGCCCGGAAAAAAAGAACTGATGCAAAAATATTTTTAAAAAATACAATTTCTTCCCCACAGTCACCTAGACATTTTCCAATCCAGTGGCGTGCCTTCAACTTTACATAACTATACAATGATCATTCTTCACTTGGAAAGAATAAGAAATTTATAAAAATATTACAGAAAATACCGACGTTTGGGAGATATATACAATTCTAAGTAGCCTTTTCTGTATAATGTCTTTTCTCAGTTTCGAAACTTGGCCAAATCGACATCTCATATAGAATATTCATATATTTACGTCAAATATGTAGTAGTGTGCAGCAAGGTCTTGTCAGCTCAAAAAGCTCTGAATACGAGAGCAAGATTAAGCGTATGGGAGTGCTGAACTGACAAGCCGTGAATTGACAGGATTGTTTAAGAAAAGGTGCAAAAGGTAAAGGTGTGATAGAATGTTCACGATTGGTCAAATCTACTTGCACTTGCCTGATGTTTTCATTGATCCTTCTGCGATGACTCCTACGGTGTATGGTCATTTTTGGTGTCTCCTTTCCTCTCGTTGATAGGTAATGAAATGATGGAAATAAATATGGCGTAGAACACAGGAGAATACTGACGTTTCAGCGGAGACGAACTTAGCCGAGACATGAATACCTTTTCAACTGATGAGACATTCTCAAACAGACGATACCCTTTAACACACTAGGGCAAATTCTGAACTTCTAGACTCGAATATGTGAATCCGCATGACTACTTCTTCGTCGTTCCGATCTCCAGCTTCGACTATCTCTTCACCAATCTATCCAGTTGGTTTTGTTAGACGTTTCTCCGGTCATTCCCTTCCAGTTCGATGAATTACTGTGTCGATGGTGAAAAGTACAAACTACTTAGATTGATCATAAATAAGGTGATGATAGGAATGCGGAGAAAGGAAACAATCTGCTGTTTTATTAATTAAGAAAGATATATGTCGAAACAAGTCAACAGAAAAAAAAGAAATACTTCCATGTCTGTAATGTAACTGAACTATTAGTGATCAGATGTAACTTCAACATTGATTTTACGATAAGAATGTAGAGTTGGTAATTTCAAATACATGAAGATTATAATTTTCACTGAATTAAGTCTAATGTGTTGCATTCCAAAAATTGTAATTATAACAATATAAAATTCGTCGTGAAGAGACGATACCTGCACAATACGTCTATACAAATTTTGTGGATATATGCTGAACACTTCGAAAGAAATGGGTAATATTAATGGACAACTTTTTAATCATTCAAATACGTTCATAATATAAACTACGTTTAAGGTTTTAGAGAATATTAGAAAAAAAAATCATCTTCTTGGAGTAAGAAAACGTTTAACCTCTCTTTTCATGCTCTTAGATGTCGAGTTTCAGAAAATTTTGACTTTCTTTTGGTCAAAAGTCTGAGGGGAACACTAGTCCAAAATTTCATTTACTTACCTCAAATTGTTGGAACGGTGGAGGAAGTTTCAAGTCAAATTTCACATTTTCTATTCTGGTTAGTGTTCAACGAAAAAATTGTATAATCCCAACTGTTTTGGGGTGTATTAAATAACGAAAAATCCTTAAAGACCCCTTTTCTACTCTTAGGGGTAGCTTTCATTAAAACTTCGTATTATTGTTAGCCTAGATTTCAAGGATAACACTTGTACAAAATTTGAGATCCTACATTCAAGAGTTCAGGAGTTCATGTAAAGGTAGAAGAAAATGTTCGACTCCCCTTGTTTCCTAATATGAACTATCTCGTAAAGCTCATACTTACTATTAGACTAGGATCATTGACAGCGTTTGAACGTACAAAATTTTAAGTTACTACAGGCAGTAGTTTTACTGGTTTAGTGAACAGCGAAAAGAATTCCAGTTGTTTTCCACCTTTCTTCCCACATATAACGGTTTTATTTAACAAATCTTGTCTTATTCCAAGGTGGAATTGAATAAGAACATCTGTATAAACTAAATTTCTTTTATCTAACAGTTTTGTAGGTCCGTTAAAGGCGAAAATGTATCAGTTCTCCCCTAGTAACCCATACGTGATCTCAGTTCGTAAAGCTGTATGTGGTTCTCAGCTTGGGGTATAGAGAGAGCACATTTCAACAGAACTTCGAGCTTCTACTATTAAAAGTGACGAAAGCCTAATGAATGATGAAAACTCAGTCCTCTCCTATTGGTTTAGCATTTCCTCTAAAATTATATACTTACGAAAATGTTTGTACAAAACTTCAATTTTCTATTTATTATTGTATCAGAGATTTGACGCAAAGTAATAATTTCAAGACCTCTTTTTTCCCTTTAGCCACCACATTTCGTAAAACTGTTTTACTGTCTATCTGTGCTACATGGAAATATTTCTACAAAATTTCAAGGTTCTAAGGCTAATGATTTTGGGAAATATGGTGAACAATTAGAAACATTGAGACTCTTTTATTTTTTCTTACCAAGGAATTGGGTTTTGTAAATCTTAGTCTTATCATCAAGAAGAATACTTTAAGAATGTTTATACAAAATTTCGAGCTTTCAATACCTAATATCGGAGATGAAAAAAGGCAAGCACCTTTTCCAACTTAAGGGATGCATGTCGCAATATCCTGTTTTACGTACAGCCTAACATTAATCGGGAATACTTACACGAAATTTCGAGGTCCCATTTCAAACAGCTGTTCGACGTCGGTCCCTTCTTATAGCGTTTCACAATGTAGCGATCGTCCTATGGTGAGTTGATAGTTGTCGACCACCACCTTTCCTTTGCACAGCATTGCCTGTTCTTTGGAATGCTACTGTGAAATGTGGGTAATACAAAACTTTGTAACACTTCGTCCTTTTTCCAGTCCATCGACTATGCAATATTTTGTTACTTTACCTATCTTGTCCTTAAGTTTTGCATACCCGTATGGCCGATCAGTACAGGACTGTATACTTACTTTTGGGCCACTCTGTATATGTATGTATATGTATGTGTGTATGTTCGTGTGCGGAATTTGTCAGAGTTCTCCAATTTCCTTCCACTAATTTCATTTTACTGCGAAGTTCTAGTAATGAAGAATTTTGTGTAGGAAAGACCAGGACTATTTGAGTCAAAATAAGAAAAATCTTGCTATGCGTAGCAGCGCCATAAATGTTTGTTCAGTTTTCAGTTTGTTGTTTGTGTAAAGATTTGGCGTTTTCTTATTCTCAATTTATCCAATATGATGGTTCCGGAGAATGTGTTTTTTTTTAAAGCAAAGTGATTTGCAATATTTATTTTTTTTTCGTCTGATGAAATGTTATGCACAGAATAAAAAGGTGCAAAATCTATGTGAGTGCATATACAGGGTGTTTCAAAACAACACCGACAACGTTTGGGAGGTGATTCCTGACACCAAGATAAGACGAAAAGTATAGACCAACTTGGGTGCACCGAAGTTATAGGCTGCCGGAAACATGAAAAAACTGAACTTGAAAGGTCTATAGCTCCAAAACTATTGGACCTGCCGTAGTCAGGCCAAGACTTCACGTACTAGCTAATATGTAAGCTATTCAAAAATATATGTTTCAAAGTCCTAAGGTACTCATGCAAAAATTTTTATAGAGTCAGTTTGGCTACGGGCATATAATTTGAAGTACTCACCAACTACCTTTATAAAAATTGTTGCGGAAATACCGTAGGATTCTGAAATCTGGATATTTGGATAGAGCACATACTAGTTCCCAAATAAAGTCTTGACCCGACCACGGTAGGCCCCATAGGTTTGGATGGCCTCGAAATGTTTCTTACACGTTTCTCGATCTTCAGCTTTCTCTTTCAACTCCCAATGTTTTCTTCTATTTTTCAAATGATCGATCAGTTCAAGGATGTTATAAAATAGAGGATCTGCCCATACAAAAAAAAAATCGTGAAGCCATACGTCACAGTTTCGACACTCCTTCTCTGCCCGCTCCGTGCCACTAAGATCGTAATGTTTCGAGCCAACAAACACGGCGGAAACGAGAATAGCCAATGAGATGTGCCGGCTCAGACGATGCTCAGTTGTTTTTTGGTTTCACTGAGTTCATAGGATGAAGATACGTAAGAGCAGATCCTCTATTTTATAACATCCTTGGATTAGTTGTATTTTTCTTCTTCCTATTCCTCGTTTCTCTTCTTTCCTTCTATAGCGGTGTGAAGAAGACGTGTCCAATCCAATTGGTCTTCCTACGAAAGATACTGGCTAAAAGTGTTTTCTTCTCTCCTACCAGTTTTAAAACATCTTCTTTTGTTACTCTCTCCGTCAATTTTATCTTCTCCATCTTCTTCCAACACCACATTTCAATGTTTTCCAAATACTTCTCTAACTTCCTAATATCCAAGTTTCTGAACCATACAATCTAATACCCCATATATAGGACTTGAATAGAACTTCTTTAGTCCAATATCAAGCCTGCTAAGTAAGAGTGATCTTTTCTTGTTGAATATCTCTTTTGCTATGACAATTCTTGATCTGATCTTATTGGTGCAGTAAGCGTTTCTTGTCAAAATACGTATTTAGAAAATTATTAGAAATCATCGACCCCTCCAAGATCTCTTTATTCTACTGAGAACTGCAAGGGTGCATTTCCACGAGATATTCTCATGACTTTCAATTTTTCGATGTTGATTTGCATTCCATGTAATTCTCCAGTGTCAATTATTTTGTCAATCGTCTCCTGTTCTTCTAGCTACAATAACCGTGTCATCTGCATACCTGATCTTGTTAATGATCTGCCCTCCAATCTTGAAATCTCCAATTCCCATCAACGCTTCCTTCATTAAACATTCACTGTAAATGCTGAATAATTGGGGCGACAAACTACATTCTTGTCTGACTCCTTTCCAAATCTCCGCTTATTGGTTCCTCCTTAATAATAATAAAGAGCAAAATCACTTGAATTCATTTCAAGAAAATCGTTCGGAAAAATCTCATCCTAGCAGTAATCTACCCTTTTTGGGAGTTTTTCCAGAAAGAAGCTGTATGACACAATACAGGGTTGTTATTGAAATACTGATATATTGAGTATAAACTAACTCATTGGACCCGTTTTTGAGAAAATTACTATCTTTTCAATTTCATTCTTTAGTAAATCACCCTTATTTTGGTGTATGAAGAAATTAAAAAAAAAAAAAAAAAAAAAACTAGAGAACCTCATAAAAATCTTTAAGTTTAAAATTTGATGTCGATATGTTGAAAGCTTTGGTTTGAAGACAAATGAACACTTTAGATTGGGCGGAGAAACATACATTAAAGTCACTTTCTCGCCATGTAGAAGCCATCGTTGAACTCTCGATATATATTTTTAAGGATCACCATACTTTCTTTTTCACTATTGTCGCTCGAAAGTAACAATAAAAAAGACACTATATTTACAGATTACTTACATTCTTTTGATCAGTCGGTCAAAACTTCTGAAGTTAAGGTGCAGAATAACATCAACTTAGTGCTAAGCAGATGCCTTTGAAAATAACCTCTATTACAAAATTATTACTTATAATCATCTGGGGTATGAGTATCAAAATTAATTACGGAAAATTTTGTATAAATAATAAGTTTTGATGATACTGTAATTCTGAAATGGAGCCACTGCTTGAAAAAATTTGTTTCCCTATGTTGTTCGGGCGTAACTCTCGACTATGTAACAAAATTTGGGATGAGGAATTTATTTAAAAACAAAATGTTCTAGGTATAAGACTTTGAAACAACATAAAGGCCTTTCTTCCCCCTAAAGTTCAACATTTCCAGGACCGTACTTACGCACAGGTCGCAGGGCGGTAAATTTACATCACGGGTGGGTATATAAAGAAACCGAGGTTGAATTATGGTTAGCTGCCAGCGTAATTCGTGCATTTGTTCTGTTCACTCTGCCCCGTTCATGGGGGTTCAATTTAAGCGCACGTGTCCTTAATATTTAGGCCAATACTGAATATGAACAAATCGAAGGAGAATGGATACAAAATTTTCTTACGCCCAGGGGTGTAAAATAAATCATACTGGAGTGGATGTTTCTAACGCAAACGTTCTCCTTTCAGTACGACATTGATCTGTAACCAATTCATATTTTTTTTCACAGTTTCCAGAATAAGATGGCAGTCTAATTGCAACACTTCCAGTCACCGACTCACGTTTTCATTAATTTTTGCTAAACTATTTCTAAAATGCAAAATTGCATTTATCTTAAAATTACACTTGCCAAAAATATTTACAAATGATATTTACTATTCCTCTAATGTTACTGTTTAGTATTTATTAGAAAAAAATAATCATGTAAGAATTAGTTTTGGGATAGAACGGTTTACTTTTGATATACAAGGGGTGAATAGACTGCTTTGATAGTTAAGTTTGACAATCCTTCCAAAATTTTAATCAGAGTTGAGTATAATATGGGACTTATTGCAAATTTAGATGACTCAAATAAGGACAAAGTAGTTTTTTAAGAAGATAAAAGGCTACAATAATATAAATAATAAAACAACACAAAGTGCAGCTAAATTTTTATATTGTTCTTATTACTACACCTATTACACGTGACATAAGTTTAGCATCATCTCTCACACGTATTACAAAACCTAGTAGAAAACTAACAAACTATTATTTTACGTACAAAATTATACCGTGGTGATTACAGCGTTACATTTTGTAACTACAATGCGTGGTTTCATACACAATATGTATGCATATATGTATATATATATGTATTTATGTTTAAAGATATATATATCTTTTATTAATAAATATTTCTTTCCAAAACTTAAAAAAATGTTGGGAAAAATATTCCATTATATCCATTACTTTTAAAAAAATCACTTCCTTTGCTAGAAGAACTTCACTCTTATGGTGTTAAATGATTTTTGTGTTACATCTGAAATATATTCACACAAGTAATGTGAATTTTTTTAATCATGAAAATGACTAGAAATATGTATTTTTAAAAAAATTCTCATGCAATAAACTTAACAAAAGAATTTATGAGTTTTACTACATTTTATGAATAAGAAATAAATATAGTTTATTTAAAAGATGTTCAAGAATTGCTGTTTAATCACCACCTCTGTTCATAATTCCTTTCCAAGAGCTGAAGCTTACACTTTTCTTTTCTTCGTAAATAGTATACATAACAATCACAAACAACTAACACAACATATTCAATTCTTGAACAAACAGATGCAAAATTACTTTGCATTTTTTCATAAATATTTCACAATTTACTTCCTTTCTGTAAACGAATATTCTTTAACACATAATTGACTATCTCACATTTATAGGTAGAACATGAAAGTTGTACACAGTCACTGTTGTTAGTGTTATTTATATATATAAATACCAAATAAACATTGGGTTTGACACAACAAAGAAACATGATCAAAAATGATACAAGCACTAATACATAGTTATATATACGTATTTATTAAGAAACACTACAAAAATGTTGACCTTTTAAACTTCGTTCTTCTTAATTTTTGATGGCAAATAAATATTTTTCAAAAACAGAAAAGTTCTTTTTAGTGGAAAAGAGGAATTAGTAAAGATTATTACACTTTAGTGTTAACTACAATCAAAATAATCTTTGGAGCAAATCTGTGTTAATGTGCGATATGAGTTAGATTGTAAGTTTTTTTCCTTTTGCCATTACTAGTAACAGATATGTTAGGGTAAATATCATTATTGATTTCCCCTTTTCTTACCTTTCATTATTTCGTAATTAAATTATACGTTGCTTTCACAATAAACGTTCAAATATAAATAGACATAAGCAAAATTTGTGATATCAGTCAATTTTGTTCCTTTATTTATATATATCCTGTATTACTAAGAGTTAAATAAAAGTTATTGTTAACACAATATTATTGTTTGGAATAGAAACACAAATATTGACATGTTCCAATAACTAAGTTAGCTGCTGTTTTAATCATAGATGTAGACTGAGATGTACAAAGTTACCTACATTACATATACGCACTGTCAACAACAAAATTTGATCGTTTAACTTCAAAATTTTCAGTGGAGAAAACCATTCGGAAGAAGATACAGAAGAAGCTTTCCCTGACGAATTCAATGACTTTAAATAGAGTAAGTAATGCATACCAAACAAAGTTAAGAATCCTTGAACGTAAAATTTCCACCGAATACCTCCATAAGGGCTGTTATATGAGACTACCTGAGAAAATATATATTGTATGTTGCCCTCTCTAAAATGACATTGCACATAATGCAAATAAATTTGATCTCATGTTCGAGAAGCAAAACTTCATTTCTTATATGATCTATACCTATGGTTATAACTGTAGCTAACATTAACGATAGATTTAAAATTTTAAAAAAGTACAAGAATTATTTAGTACACTTATTTGTACTTCCGTGAAGAAACATTAATTTATTTGTTATAATTGTTCAAGCTGCCACCATGTTCATAATCAAAATACTAGAGTAAGAATTAAGCTAAATGAATTGGTAAAAAATAGGAATTTGTTAATCTGGAGCAACATTGAAATACAGCCATCTTTACCTTGAAGAACAAGTGAATGTGTCAGATACTCTAATGACTAACAAGAGGCTTGACACCATTTCCTTACACTTTCTACATTCATTTGTTATTTGATGCAAAAGTCCCTGTATTAGAGTGTATTACTTGTTTTTCAGTACACTAAATCCCTTCATTTTATCCAATTCATTTAACTGAATTCGTTATTTTTGTACTCTGACAATGAATATCGTGTCGTTTGAATAAACTTTTGCCTATTCATGGAAAGAGTAAGTAAAATTAATAATTTCCATATCATTTCTACTGTTTCTCTTATAAACATTCTTAATTAATATATTAATTACATTAGAACTTCCACTTTTGTTTGCAACCTCTATTTGAGTAATTTATGGATACCAAGTTGGCGGAAAAAAAGTAAACATTTTGTCAGTACAAACAAATGAATCTTTGTAATTGGGAAGAAGAAGAAACTACATGTACAATTTTCCCCCTCAGATACTTAAATACATCTATTATGGAATGACGAAACTATTAATAATAACAGGCGGTATTTGAATGACCCAGTTATAAAACCTGTTAACTGTATTGTTTTTGAGAATCGAAGGTATTGCTACTACTTGACTAAATGAGAAAACATTCATTCGCTTTGTACAAAATTCTCTAAAATACGAAAATAAGTTAATTTCACGGTAGTTATGGAAGCATAACTTCCTAACTACATAATAGTGGAATGTGTATTAGCGTAACCTCAATATATCAAGTTTATTGCTTTACTTTGACAGCATTGGAGAGATTAACAGTGGTTTATTCATTTTCGTATTAACATTTACAATGTAGACGATTTTTTAAAATGTCTCCATTTGAATTGAGTTAAGACTTCTCTACATTAAGGAACCAGTGTACCCTTATTGAGGTTACTGAGCTTATATTAAGAGACAACCTTTCCTGTTAGATTTATAAGGTCTTCTTTCCGAGTCAACTGTTCAATAAAATTTGTAGAAAAAATTAAGGGAAACTACTCCTAGCTTTTAGTTTTTCTTTAATCTTTAATTTATGTAAAACTGTTTGAACTACATAAATACTACACGATAAGAATACTTAATTGAAACCTTTCTTTAGAAAGCTTCAACACTGACGAAGTAATAAGGTTAAGACACTGAAATAAATTCCGATAGCGACCCACACAAACAGAGAACTTTTAGAATCCGCATCGTGGTAATTTAAAACATGTCAAAAAGACCATTGTGCTGTTGAAGAATCTGCCAAGTGCAATTTTATGCTAATATACCTAATAAAGTTTAAATCAGATTTTACAGCTTTAAACAGAAAAGAAAATTTATAACTTTCTTACGAAATCGAAGAAAACATATATTTACTTTTAGCGTGATACATGAAGTAATATATTCTTATTTTTTAGTTGAGTATCAATACAGCAAACATATTTTGCAACTGGATTACTCCTTTAAATGCCTTAAGTACTAACAAATGCATTCTTAGTGAATTACATGTTTACTTACGTATATACGTATTACATTGAACACTTAAAGAGAGAAGTTCATATGTTAATTGAGGCACAAACCAATTAATGTTTGCATTAATTTTTTGCATTCAATTTATGTATCTTATTTTCTGTCCTTCGATACCTTTAAGATTCTGTTTTTGCTTTCTCACTTTTGATTTGCATTCATTTTTATATTTTATTCAGTAAAAAATTGTCATTGTATGTTTGTAATTTTTCTTTATTGTCTGCTAATACACACATAAATGGAACCTACTTCGATTAATATAGGCGATTATTGTCTAACGTTCCTTTCTCATATCTTCTCGTTGTTTACCTTTTAAAAGTGCAATATGTGCGATACGTTTTGTATTGATAATAAAATATTAAGTCAATGGTAAGTAAGTGAGTACTATAAAAGGCAAATTCTGACAAAGCATAAATTACCAAATAAATAATAGCGTTACAGTTTTGGCAAAATATCTTTGCCTTCATCGGAGGTAAAAATAGTCAAAGTTGTAACGCTATTATTTATGATATAATATATTTAGTCAGAAATTGTCTTTTATTGCATACAAGAAGGTTCCAAAGCTAGAATGAGTGATATTCAAATGAGTACTGTATTGTGTAAATCATCTTGACATATATATATATCACCATTAATTATGTGTAATATCGTAGTTCCTGTGTCAAACCAAAGTTACTGTATCACCATGGAGTATAAAACAAACAAATATAAGTGAAGTGAAATGCCTCGTTTAGGAGATACATGTATGAAAAATCTTGTGTTTTCGTTAAAATTATTAAACTCTATTTAAGTGAATACTTTTAGTAAATAGGCAAATTCAAAATTTAGCAGTAATTTACGAAACAAAAAATGTGAACACTTCTTGAAATCACTTGTAGCCCATTTTCAAATTTGAGAGGAAGTGAATTCTTTGTATATACTTTTCTTTACTGTTTAACGCTCTATGTTAACAATGTCACTTTTATCAAGTTTCCGTCTTAAGCGTTATCTTTACTGATGTACATTTATTACTGACTATTCCTGATAGAGACCTACACGGGACGAATTTTTTTATCCCGAGCCCAATCCAGCCCAAGTCCGGCCCGGGGCCGATAAATTTGAAAAGTTTTTGCCCCGACCCAGGCCCGATAAATTAAAAAAAATAGCTCGAGCCCCAATCTTTCTCAAAATTTAGTATTGAACTTGACCTAACCCTCAGAAACATTTTTTAAACTCTGGTTCACAACGTGACGCTTGCCTCCCGAATGGTACAATTGCCTCCTAGAACTCTGCCTGTCATCGAGAGAACAGAAACTCCATTTCCTGTAACAAAAATCTAACTTAATTGATTTTTAGCATAAAGTGAAGATGGCAATATAGTTTTGCGATAGGCAAAACTTTCCCACCCCTTCTTGTCATATTTTGGGTTCAGTGAAGGTCAAGGTCAGAGCTCAATTTACCGCGCAATGCCTGTAGTAAAAGTGGAGCCGCTAAGCAACACACACTGTAAATAGCTATTGCATTCTTTGTAACATTTTTCACGGACACACTTCTTCAACGTTTGGCTTTATTCCAATTATCGTTTAATGAAAGTCAATAATTATTAAAGAATTGCAATTAATCGCTGTTAGTAAAAAGAGAAATCAGTTTCGGCCGGCCCAAACCCGGCCTGGCCCAAAGAAATAACAGAGTCGGCCCACCCAAGCCCGGCCCGTGCAGGTCTCTAATTCCTGATACTTGAAATAAAAAAGTATTGAAGTTTAAATTAGAAATTTTGATATTAATTCGATGTTTTCTTTCTTATCTTATACTGAGGTATACCAGTTTCCTGGAATAGATACCCTAAGTAAACTATTTAACATAAATTATAACTGCAAATATAGCCAAAATATATGTAGTAAACCTATTCAAAATCCGTTGTTGTATTATTTAATATGCTTGAAATTTATCCATAACGTTATGAACACATTAATTTTTATGAATATATGTCAGTCTAGCCCTCGTTTTAGTACTTAGTCTACTTATGATCTGCGGTTCTCATATGAAATTTACTATTTACAGAACAAGAAACAATGTTAGTAATTAGTATTAAGATGTAGATTTATTAGTTATATTTATATATATTCTCTCTATATATAATATACATATACAAACCATACATATATTTTGTATATGTATGAGCATAAGCTATTAGATCAGTTAATGAATAAATTAGACAAATTGCATACTTTTGTCGTAACTGACAAGTTTCAATTACATATTTTTCGTTATTGCTAAAAATTTTGTAATTTTAGATAAATATAGTCGTAGTATGAAGTTACTGTGTGATTTACTGTGCTACCGTAGAATGACAGAACCTAACTTATCGTACTATAACTACGACTGATCTATTATTAGAAAACATTTCCATTTAGGTTGTGGATTAACATTCTCGATAAAGGTTTGATTATTTCAACTCTACAAACTATACTGAGTTAAAAATTATATTGTCAAATGTATAATTTGATTTTTAGATACTCATTTGTTTTGTCTTTTTCAAGAAAATATTTAGGATAACTTGATTGTCATATATCTACATTACAATGGTGTTTAAATATCCCTGGTTATGCTTTAGTATTAATAACACTATCATTCTTGTTAGCTTTTGATATCGTTGCTACGTATATTACATTTTTAAACCATAAAATAAAATAGGAAAATGATGTTGAGAAATGGAACATTTTGACAATGACCGCCAAGTAAGTAAAATTTCAATTATTATTCTTATTCTTATTGATGATAATAATGATTGATATAAGATAAAAGTCACCAGCAATTGTCTTGCTTTTTCTGGTTTGACTGTGTAATAAGTATTATGTATATAGATTTATATAATGACAGTAGGCCTTCTGGAAACACGCGGCCTTAATGGCTCTATATTCTATATACGGACATTTTTTAAACAATCACACGTATCCCCTATTAATACGTTTAGTATATTGACAAATTTATATTTTCTCACACACATTCAAACGCAAATAATGAAACACACTGTTTTTATACATCTTTGGTTTCTTACACGCGTAAATATATTGTTGTATTATACACAGCCACATGTAACAGCAAACGAAGAACAAATTCTTTTACAACTTTTTTCATTTTTTGTTTTATCAAAGACAAAAAGGAAGTTAACATAGATAGGACAGCAAAGAAGCATTTTTGAAGCCATTTTCAAACGTACTAAAAAGCAAAAAGTCATTAATTTTCCTTTCATTTTTTTATTAAATTGAGTATGTTATTAAGTTGTGTTGTAAATACTTAGACTACTGTATATCATTATTGCATTTATATTCAGCATTACTTTGTTTTTGGATATTATACATATGCATAGAATTGGCTAATTATAGAGTATATATTGATACATAGTTAGTTGTATAGTTACAAGAGCAAGATTATGTTTATAAGCACATATGAACATGTGAGCACTTCCTTCAATGCAAAATTTATTGTTGTTATGAAGAGAAAACAATCATTGCTTGAAGGCAAAATGTCAGTATTTTGTTACGTTTCAGTATTATTTTTGCAATTTCTGATATTTTTATAATTATAATTGTACATCTTGTATCGAGTTAAACAACACTTTTAATTCATGTTTTGCTTAGTGTTAATAAAAGTATGTATCATTCAGACACAAAAGCTTTTTCGTGCACATGAAAGAAATACTTTTCATCTCCCAACCTCGCTACATTAATATAAATATTCTAAAAGTTATTTGCAACGTTGAAAACGTACAATGTTTAAAATGCTTTTCACTTATTAAACACAATATTCATTTCAAATTTTAATTTCATTTTTATACTATTACTGCTTGTAATGGAAATAAAGAATTTATTATCCACAGAAAATCGCCGAGTATTAATAAGGATATTATCAGTATTAACATATCTAAAGTTTTTTTAAAGGTAATTTGAATTTTTATTTACAAAAGAAATCGTTATGATAAATACTTTACTGATTTGTTAATACAAAAATAATGCCAAAGTTCACGTCAAAAATATTATATATTTCTTAGCTACTAGAACTTCGGTATTTGATTTTTAAAATATTGCATCTCTTTCATATTGCAAATGAAAATATCTTCAAAATTTATTTGAAAATATTTAAGTCTGTCTTGAATTACGATTCATAACATACCATAGCAGTACAATTTGTTACATACCATAATATAAATATTGTGATTATATTTTCCTGACTGATTTTAATCGTCATTCACTTTTTATCTATTACTATCCATAATAATGAACAATTGACATAAAAGTAACTTAATATAAAGTGATTGATTATATTACTTTATAGTCTTTTCTACTTTTATTTATGTATATATATAATATTGACATGATCTTTTATTGAGCATATTAAATAGTATTATATATATATATATATATATATATATATATATATATATATATATATACATATATAGATATAGATATTGCTCTGAAAGCTTTCTTCAGTTTCTTGACTGTTTAAGGAGTCAAAATTAGAGACGATGGAATAAGTTATCTAAACGTTTTATCTGCTTGTAGTTATACCAAGAGTAACTCGTAATAACAGAAAATAATTTCTGTAATTGGGGTCCGAAGCAGGCAGAAAATATGTTTTTTAAAGAAATTACTATATATATGGCATTATCAATTACCATCAGATACACCAACTTTTGTACTTACGATGAAAATCTGGCAGAATAGAAAGTATGTTAGAAATACTTCCGGTCTTATAATAAATGTTCTATATGTACTCAATAGTTCGTTGCTTGAACATTCATGGTAACCGCTGTTTCACTGTAGTTCATTTTAGAAAATTATTTGTTCATATACGTAACCATGTTGAATTTGATAATTAATATTAAATTTTAAAAGTAGTTTTGTTTGATATATCACAAACGGTACAATGTAATTTACTATTTACTTTTTCTAAAATATTCAGAAGGTAGAGATAGAAAACTGCAAATCAGAATGATTAGTTTTTGTGTAGAGAAGGTACCCTGTGTCCCTGTGGCTTTTAAAGTAACATTTTTGTTATCAACTTGATTATAGCTTGGGATGTGTCTACTAGATTGAAGGATGTATATGGGAAATAGTTCGTATTTCATTGTTTCACAGTAAAATTGCCATGATTGTTTCTAAAATAGCTAATGTTTATCTAATCTGGAGTTACATACCCAGATGTTATTTAGATAATATTCAGAATAAATGTCAATTTCTGGAGACTTCCTTTCATCTATCGATTGTCCTCGACACCTTTCCATTGCCGCCAGAATTTCGAATCATTGTCACAGAATTACACTATTAAAATTATCAACTAGAGGAGTGTTCATTTCAAACTAAAAAGACTCGTAAGTACCCTGTTTCTATTATATTATTACATAGTTAATATCTATATTTTTAGAAAACAGAGTAAGTTGTAAAAATGTACTATTGTTAAAAATAAAGTTTTCTAGAAGCGTTTCTAGAAAGCCATATTAATAATCTATTGTTTGAGGCACACTTTTACTTTTTCTCTTAAAACTGACATACTGGGAATATATTTATATATCACAAGTTTGAGCTACAAATATAATTTTTCTAAGGCAACATCGAACTTCCTTCTGCTTCACTTAAAAACTCTTACATAGGAATATGCAATATACTATCAAAATTGGAATTATTTGTAAACATGTGTAGAATACCATTGGATGATTTAAAATTTGTGAAGAAATGTAGCTTTCTCTAAATCTTATGTTATTTTTGTTAATTAATAGTAATTTCGGAAGTAGAAATAATACAACTGACTGGATAACTGGAAAGTATTTTTTTAGTTATTAAGTGTTAACTTGTGAATTACTTCTGAAGCGACTAGGCAATAACCTAAACAACTTGGTTTTTCCCCTGATGAACACTGCATCATTGTTTGCATCACTTTATCATCATTCACATTATTACATAATAATTGAGAAGAGGCTTAGATATGATATAATTGCAATCACTGTTCCTGTCTAGTAGATAAACTAGTGACCGAAATTACCAGACAATAAGTCAAGTGTAGAATTCAAACACTCTTACTGAACTATATGAAACAAATTTATTTTTGAAGAGAATTAATATTATTAATAACAAAAAATGTTAAATGAAACTGAATATAATTTTAATGAAATAATGGGATAGATAATAATTACTATGAAGAAAATATTTGAATTGAGTTATCTTGATTCGAATATGCTACTATTTCTAGTTACTACTGTAGCATTCTGCAAAAAATATTTCTTTTAACCTATTTTAGATATTATATTAACCTGCAGCAGTGTAGTACCCAGAAATTATGTGTATTGTAAGCAAAAAGGAACAGAAATTATAAAATTATATTTTATTGCATCCAAATTTAAGAGATAAGTTGTTCTGGATTAAAATTTGAACGAGTACAGAAATTAATCTTAAACATATTGCTAGGTTATAGGAATCAACTGAAAGTTTTGGCAACGTATTGGCTGAAATTTGGATATGAGTAATATAAATCTTTTACTTCTTATGTAAATCAGAGAGTTTAAATAATGCCTTGCACGGGAAACCATAGTTACTAGTAACTTTTGGGCATTCACGTTATTTATAACGAAGATATGTCTTTGTTTTATGATAGTGACATATCACACCATTATGCTGACATTCCTGACTTAAGGTATACATTTTAAATAGGTAAATGAAAGTTCATGATTATTTCATTTCACTGTGCTGTTTTATAAAATATTTTCAAGAATTTGATTTCGAGTGCTTGAAACTGAAAGAAGTTCCTCTTGCTCCTACGATTTTGTAAGTAACCAGGGTAATTAAATAAATTATTAATTAATAAATTAGATACAAAATAAAATATTGGATATTGGAAATAATTACAGAACGTACTTAGCTTTAAATTTTTTGCAGATCCTTACTTGTATTTATTTGCAACAACCTGATTTTTTGTTATGATTTTAATCTTTATGTAGGATTCAACCGATACTAAATAGGTCTTAGTAATAACGGAAACTGGTATCGAATAGAAAATTATGGGCGCTAGCCATTTAACCATTAGAGAGTGTTTTCCTCATAATACACGCTTTGAGATATTGATGAGTAAGCACATATAGTGGTTCGTACTTTTTAGGATTACCTTTAAACTAATATGATGTTTATCAGTTTGAATGGTTGGTCTTAGAAATTCTATCCAGACTTGCTTCATCAATGATGTAGTTTAGTAAGTGTAAAACATAGTTTTTAAAAGTGTTTCTGATTCGTATGGCAAATATACTAAACTTACATTATTTTCAATTGTATTTTTGCTCTTACTTTTAGCAGAATGAAGTTTAACGTATATTTTGAATACTTTAAACGAATGAATATTTAGTAGTTCTCACAAATTTAATGATATAATACACCTTTTAAATAATACCAAAAACAGCTGAACATGATATTTTAGAATAGCCAGAGTATCGTTTAGAAAGTAATTTGTTAGACCATTTTGCTGTTAACTTCGAGATAAAACTTATATATATGATTTACCAATCTTTATATCAATTTACCAATCTTTATATCTTACAAACGAAAAAAACATATTTGTAACTTTACACATGTATGCCTTAAAGATAAATTAATGATCAACATTTTAACACCCTGCTTATGTGTTGGAATGTGAAAGTATTTCTGCTTAAATTGTAATGTAAATTTCATCTTTTATTGCACAATAGTATAATGCAGGCAAAGATTGTGAGAAAATCTGCATCATATTGTCTGTATCTTGAAACGATTGTGAAGTAAATTGACAGTTTTCTTTAAGATTCGAAATAGGTCAGATATATTTCAGATTCGACAACTTTTTAGACATAGTGTATACAAACAAATCAGTAGCTATTAAACTGAGCAATTTTCTAGAAAAACGTATCTGTCTTTAGTACTTTTATATTTTGATATGTTAAAATTTTATTAAATGCATTGTAATACAAATTATACGTTGAAATTTAATTACAAGACGCAATGTTCATGCTTTAAATTTATTTGATACTAGAATGGAATTCGAATGCTGAATTTATGTCGTTGTTTTGTATTTATTGGATTTCTTCATAATAGTCTTTTGATATTTGTGATTGATTGATAAAAGAGACCAAATTCATATTTGATAATTATTTTAGAAGTTAGAGTAATTTCAAAGGACAGTTTTCAGTTTTGAATGTGCAAATCTGTGGTGAGAATAATAAACATTATCTGTTATAACGTGATAAAATGGTTATCACATTTTAGTCTGAAATGCGTATTAGCACACGGAGTATGTTGACTAATAGATAACACAAAAATATTTATTCGAAACGTAGTAATTTCTATAAAAGCAATCTTTAAAACTTTCAGAAATAGATGGAACTAATATATCACTGTTAAAGTTTTAGAATTTACTGAAACTTCATAGTTAATCCTAGATTAATTTTCAGTATAGTAACTTTTTCTGGGTTAAAAAGTAGTAAATTGTTTTATGATTTTTCAATATCGAATGCTACAAATGGATATTGGAATAAGTTAAGATTATTTTATAACTTTTTGAAAACTCTTTTCAGTCTATTCAGCAATTTAATAAATTTTTTTATAAAATATATGTTACGATAGTAATATCATTAATTGCATACTAATAATATTTATTATTATATATTTCTTTGGAAACAAAAATGAATCCGTGAGAGAGCAATATTTCCAAAACACAAGACAGTAAAATACGTAATTAATATTATTCGTTTGTCCACGTTCTTTACACAACACATTTTGAGTGATTTCTTAAAGAAATAGTAAGACAATATAAGATAAAAGTCAAAACGTACCACAGTTAACACATACTTTTTAAACTGTATAACTATATAGTAACATTCATGAAGAAATTGAACATTTTATACAAATATATACTTATTTCGTTTATTTTCAAAGTACACAGAACACGGAAGACCATCTCCATACACATTTTTTTATCGAAACATTGTCTTCTTTATAAAAGTATTCCACTGAAGTTATTTCCCACAAAAGCAAAATCAAACAAGCATGACAAGAAATATACAGTACATTTTGACATACACAGTCGTTGCTTTAGTGTTTTTACTCAATTCAAAAAATATTGACACGTATATGTCTTAAAATATTTTTCTATATTATATCCATGGAAAAACCATACATTCTTACACCTTTACCGTTCATTAAAGCTCTCGCCGAAGTTATAATAATTATTCGTATGTGTAAACATCTATGTATTTATAGATAGATATTTGTATTTTCTCAAATAATGTATTTTATAGTGTTTTCGTTTATTTTTGCACATGCTATACATAAATAATTTTTAAGCATATAGATATATCTAAAGATACATTGTACATTCATGTGTTCATAATATTCATTCATATTGTGTGATTTTTGTATGTGTATTTGTGAGTATTTCTATACTTTTTGCCGATATAAGTGAAAAAATTGTGTTATATTTTCACAAATAGCTATTTAGAATTTTCGATTAGCTGCTTTAGATTTGAATTATTTAATTTGCTTGAAATTACTGGTACCCTAACAAGTTCGATTTTTGTATATGTGAAGTAAGATTTCTTAATCTTCATTTAAAAAGTAATTGTTAAATTATCTATCTTTTAACTTTTACAACATAACAAGCTTTTACAACATAAACTTTTACAACATCAAAAATATCAAGGGTCAGAAAAAACGGTGGTTATAGTTTTTTAAAATCAAATTTGATTGCAGAAGTTTATAACTATTGATTTTAAACTAAAGAATGGGATTGTCTTATTAATTTACATTTTTGATATCCTGAAATTTTTGAGAAATTAGACTGAAAGTAGCGACAATTAGTAGTTATAAGAACTAAAAGTACTAGTCATAAAATCTAATACAAAATATTCCAGACTTCCATACAAAGTTTACAGTATATATGATCATCATTATATATATATATATATATATATATATATATATATATATATATATATATATATATATATATATATATATATATTAACTGCTTGCTCCTGAGAGTGTGTGGTAAAGCTACTTTTCTCTGCGCATCCCTAAAATCCAAGCATAAAATTTCTGATAAGTGTTGCAATGGTTACGCTAGTGAGGTATCAAGTTTGATTGTTGATCAACACTTGAAGTTCATTAATACGAAATCTATGGTTTTCTTAATTGTAATCTGTGATAAAACTAATCGACCATATAAGCTTATGTTCCTTATTCCGAATCATTGTGTATGTAGTCTATAATAGCGATTGATTCATAAACAACACTAATAATCTATGAATTCTAATAATTATTTTCATCTTCAACTTTAAGGTCTTTACATATGACCTTAGTTGTACTTAGCATTTTAGTTTGTTTTTCGTACATAATATATATAAGTAAAGTTATCAACAGCAATTTTTGTATACCGGATTGTATTAATAAGTATTCAAACGATATTGCAAGCAGTTTACTATGACTTACTCACTGTGGTCATCAGATAAGACTTACATTTAAATAGCATTTCTCATCAACCTTTTCATTTGATTTTGGTACATTTTATTAAACTTTTATAACAAAAATTCATTAAAATCCTACTTTAAGATATTTTCTTTATAGAATAATGCTTTGTGCGATTCCAAATCGACATTTCGATAGGAGATATGTGAAAACAATATAAATATGTCCTGCAAGTGTAAAGTAAAAGTTACATTTCAATGTTGTTGAAAATATATTTAGAGCATAAGGAACATATGCTTACAAAACTCGTCTCACGTGTATGTTATTGTTAAGTAGCTTTCCCCCAGATAGTTTTATATAAAGACTATCTGTTACTGTGCTTCGGAGAAAAAAAGTACCAATTCAAATACTAATTCTTTAAGTACAATAAATTCTAAATATTCTGTTATAGTATATGTCTATTGTTAACATGAATAGTAGATTTATAAAGAAAAATGTTTGTTGCTAATTTCTGACAAGGAAAGGGTTTAATGACATCTTCTTGCTAAAATCTGTAGATATTGGAGATAAGTGTATAGTTTTGGACATGAGCCATACAAAATATAATCTATTTAAAAGACGTATTTTATTCAAGTGACTTCTAATAGTTTAATGAAATATGTTATTCGAAGCAATGATAAGATGATTCAAGCAGGATTGATTCCAAAGGTTATTTTCATATGGGTTTCCTTAGAATACAGACACTTCACAAATTATTTAGCTATCACTCACTTGCGTAAACTAATTTCTTCATTATTTCACAGGAATTAAGTTAAATTATCGTTACAACTTATTTCTTTTAGCAAGAAAGGAATGAACATAGCTAGTACGTTTTACAACACTAACTGTAGTATTTGTCATTGTACAAGCTGTGCTTTTAACAGACTTAAATCTGACTTAAACTATTCGCTGAGCAAAACAATACGTTAATATTGTAAAAAAAATATTAGTAACGTGTAACAGTTTCGCCAGCTATCCAATTTGGCTTCATTAGACACTATGTTCTGTCTGATAGTGTCAGATGAAGCCAAAGTAGATAGTTGGTGAAATAATTACACGTTAATATTTTTTACAATTAAACACATTGTTTTGCTCAGCGAATAGTTTAAGTCAGATTTACGAACTGTAACATTTGTTTTATACATTTTGCTTAAACACTACTATTGATTTTACTATCAAAGATTGTTTCTTAAAGAATATATAGCTTTAATGTTAAAGTAAGTCACTCTAAGTGTTCTAGAAAAAACTTTCAAAAATTAATCTTTCACAGCCACTTTTGATGTTTCGTAACTAAGAATGTCACGAATATTAAGTTTCAAACGTAAAATTTTGCAAATTCTTGAGGTCTTCCCTGCATGACTTGGTTTTATCTTTATGTCCGTGTTCCTTTTATCCATTATTTGGTTTCTACGAACTATTTTTTTTTTAAAATCTCATAGATTTAACAGATTTAAACAAGACTCGCTTTTATATTTAGAAAATATTATATTTTAGAGAATTCATCTGAAATCCCGTGTACGAAAATCTACCTTTCATAGTGATTTACATGTACAGGAATCAGCCAATGGGAAGACATAAAAAAAAGAACGGATTTTAAATCTTAAAGCAGGTCTGATAATTTCACAATAGAGTAACTCTGAAAAACATACTGATGGACAAGCGGAAAATCAAAGAAAGTTTATGATAATAAACTTTCATAAGTTACCACTAAGTATAATGTTAATGAGAATCTAATTAATGAGAAATAACAAAACATTAGAATGTAGCTTTCGAAACCACAATGCGAATATTTGTTTCTTTGACCATTAACTGTTGTCTTTTTCAAATGCAAATAGTTATTTTCTGTTCTAGAAATCTTTCAGTTGAACGCCCCACGCTTATGCCCTTTAGGCTAAGGGTGACGGATGATAAACATAAGTGTATGATGATGGCAGAGCTGGTGCAGTGAGATTGTGGAAGGAAACAGGAGTACACCGAGAAATCCCACGGATTCAATATTGTCCACTATCACAAAGTTACTTGGTTTTCTGTTGTAGAAATTTATTATGATGCGCTATTGAAATGTATTATGATGCGCGACGACATTTATCATTATGTGAATGTAGCTCGCATTGCCATTGATAAGCTAGTACATATAATTTTCATGTTGAAGTTTTGATGTCAAATTTACAAAATGCTATAATTAGAATCGAATATGATTAAAGAAAAGAGAATGAATAAAAGAAGAATTAAATATATATATTTTTAAGTATATGATGTCCTGTTTCTAATTGTAAGACCAATGTACATGGCATAAAGTGCTAGACACTTAAATTCTTTTTTATTCACCTCTTTAATTTAAATTTAATGTTAATTTAAATTGAGCTTTAAAGGATTGTTCAACTAGTAAAAGATGATACGAGGTTCCTTCTTTATGTGAACCTGGTAATATACTTATTATAGAAAACATTTGTCTATATTCTAAATCAGGACATACTATCGAACTTTTAGTAATTAAGAAAATTGGTCTTACTTTTATATTTCAGTCCACCATATATTTATGCATAATAGTTCTTCAATCTTGGTAATTATAGAAAGTTTAAAATGATACAGATATATTCACGTAACCACATAAAATTAATTAAAATGAATATAAAATTACGTAAATGAACACCAGTCGTATTTTAATCTGTAAGAATTTGACTTGAATTGTTTTATTACCATTTTTGTTATTTCTTTCAGTTTTTAATTAGTTTTCACTGAGTACTTATTATTGAATATACTTGGAACTTAATTAAACTTACGATGTCATTGCATCTATTTATTTTTTTCAAGGAAATTGATACTGAAAACAAGCTTGTTATTTAATGATTATCGACGAATTTCGAAAGTTTTATATATGTTGTGAAAGTACATGTATGTTCAATCTTTCTATTAATATAAGACTTAACTCATTGTTTGATAATATAATATCAACAGGATAATATTGATATCTCTGACGTCATTTTGAGTTTAGCCATCCAACAGATGTATAAATCAGACAGATAAAGTGGGTACCAGTAAATTCATTGCTTACTTAATCAATCGTGAGAAATACTTATTGTTTCCATATGTTAACAACAATAACCAAAGTATATTGTTTTATAATTGTCTTCGGCCAACATATCAGACATCAGTCCTCTTCCATCAGGTCGCCTTGTCGTAGTTTGTATCGACAACATAAGGACATGCAAAATATCCGCAGTCCAAAACGGAAGTGGGGACTCATGGATATGTAGATTAGAGATTTCCAGAAGGAGTTTAGAATTCCCAGCCAAAAGATACTGAAGTGAAGAAAGGGAAATTGGAATCTGGAGCCGGTGAAATATTCGTAGAGGCGAATACCTATGTAAGGAGTCCACGATAACCAAAAGGCCATAACAAGGACGAAGGACATTACGTGACTAGGGTTCGACAAGTTCTCAGCGAGTGCTGTGGCATACTCCTTGTCATGAATTGGAACACCAAGTCTTATTTTTCTCATCACAGAGAATATATAGAAATAAGTGTACACTATAGTGATTAGCGAAGGACCTAGGACCAGTATAGACAATGTTACAGAGTATGCCATCATGTTACCCCAGTCTAACATACAGATGTACGCCTCTCGGTCAAACTGTGGTTTGTTGAAGCCTAGAAGAGGCGGGCAACAGAGCATCACGGCTGAGATCCACGTGAACACCATCCAACACTGGCAACGAGTCTTGGTCTGTAAGGTTTCATATCTAAGAGGTTTCCTGATTGCCAAATATCGGTCCACACTGATCCACATGAAAGTGTACACACTAACACTCCATAGGGTGACTTCCATGTAGCCTGCCAGACGACACACTATCTCACCGTACACCCACTTTTGCACAATGGCCGGGTACACCGACAGAGGCACCACAAATATTCCGCAGAGTAAGTCTGCAACTGCTAGCGACATCAGGTAGTAGTTTATCACCTCTTTGGGACCTGAAAATCAGAACAAAAGAAATGTTAGAAATAAATTTAAAATTTTATAAATTCACTTGTTACAAACATGGATAAAATAATGTAATATTTAATCATTCTGGTAATATAAATTGTTTCAATAAGAATACATATATCATCAATATCTATATGATTCAAAGTGAAACTTGTACAGTGGGTCATCAAACAAATATACAATTATAAAGTAATAAGTTCTATGTTTATGAAAGGACTTTTTGTATTTTCTAGTGTCATAAACAATGCAGATGCTTCGAAGAAAACAAGTTTGTTTCTAGAGACTCCTGCCTGGGAACAAAATAATAAAACAAATTCAATCTCCTATGATATATCTCAAATTAAAACACATGTGCTTCTAACTCTATGACAAAATAAACATATTTAAAAAAACGTAAATGAAATATTATTCTTTATAGCAGCCACTTTCAATTGGACGCTTTGTGACATCACAGCAAAGCTGGCGTTTATAGAAACCAGTGTGATAGGCAAACACGGCGTAGTCGATGGTTTTACATATGTACTACCCCTGGATTCAGTAATTAATCGAACACTACTAACATTGGATTTATTGCGTTCCATTTACCTCATTGCCTCCCCTTTTTGCTCAACCTGTCCTTTTTCTTGTAGGTCTGAATATAAAAGCCCGCTTCTAAGTCGTACGTTGGAGAGTTGAAAATTACTACCTTACAGCAAAATTATTTGTATATAAAATAGTCTGTCTGACATACATTTCACTAATTTCCAGAGACGGCGCGTGAGGAAAGCCATAATGAAAAAAAGTATGAGTTTTATTGCTTCCAACTAAAGGAATAAATATTACCTAATGTATTAATTGTTGTATGGAATAATATTTTACATTAAGAAAGTTTTCTTCTTTTAGTTTCAAGAGCAAAAAACTAATTTTATCGGCTTCACTTACGTTTACAAGCCTCTGCCAGTTTCTCACAATACAGTACAAATGTGTTTGATAAACTTCAATTCTTCATACCTTCTGATGACGTACTCTCCGAAGTTGCCTTTTAATTTAAATCCACACATTTTCTACGACTTTAAGGTCTGGAGATTGGGGCGATGTTTCAAATATTTTAGAACAATTAAAGAGTAATAAACAACAAATTTTATAAGCCTTGTGTTCTACCGGGTGATTACTCTGTTAAAATTTAAATGTGTAACCAACTCAAAATTTTTCTACGCTCGACTACACATTATTTTGGAATATGTTTAGATACGCTTTAGTTCCACAATTGACTACTTAGTACGAGTAGATTGTCTTGTGTGTCTGTTTGTGTGTGTGTGTGTTTTTTTGAGAAAATCGAACCAAAAATAACTTTTGTGACAAGAAAAATCATGTTTGTTACTAGTAACAAAAGATAATTCTGCATAAGGCCCTATGTGATTAACTTTCAAAGTGTCTTAAATTCCTCCACTAAATTTTTTTAAAAAGTGAGACAAACGAAGTAAAAAAATCCTTAACATGTTTTAAACGGAATGTTCTAACTGATTTATAATACTTAAATGTACGTTTACATACATGACACGAAATGACGACGTAAAATCTATTAGTTACTGAGTTCAATTGGCTGATAAACTTAACTTTGAAGATAGATAAAATTGCTGTCATAACGAAGGCAAATAAGGGTAACTAATTAATGTAAATAGAAAAAGAAAAGGGGGGAAAATCTCGTTACACTGTCGGCAAACTGTGCTTCTCAAAGTGCAGAATAATACTTTTTTTTTATTATTTAAAGGAAGCATTCTCGCTTGCTTTCTTTGTCTGTGGAACTGGATCGACTATTCAACCATAAGAATAATTATTCATGCCCCGCCTCATCGTATCCGCCTTGGAATCCCAAAATTTAATCTCATCTTCTCCTTCTCCAAATCCAATTTCTAATTTCGTTTAATCTCCTTTACTTTTCTTCCCTTTAATGAAGGCGAAAACCAAAACTCCATATTTCAGAGAAGATTAAATTTCAATTAAGTATCTCCCTCCTTATTTGGATGCTATATAACACTTTCCAAATAGACAAAAGAACAACGTAATTGTGCATTTTCCTTTGTTTCTTTCTTTGGAACGACGTTGGTGTTAATTTTTAACGTCTTGCTTCTCAGAAATATTTTCAATTCTCCGTATTAGAAAGAGATATCGTACACTTCTACTGTTTTTCTTCTGTTTATTTTTCTTTAATATTGCGCCATTCCATGGACTGCCTGTTGATTGCTTTATATAAAGAAAATCATTTCGACATATAATTTCTTCATTAAACCAACCCTTTTATACCTTCTAAGATATGACATTAAATTCGAATCATTTTTTTTTTATTTCGTTACACACTAATTTCTGTCCACTAAGACCATTTAATAATGTTTAATAGTTTATATATATATATATATATATATATATATATATATATATATATATATATATAGCGTAACAGCTAACGCTCTCGCCTTTGGTGCAAGCAGTACCGGGTTCAATTCCCGGTGTGAACACTCGGTCGAGAGATTATAAAAGGCTTTTCAGTCCAGTCATCCTGAGTGAGATTTTCCTGGGTTTTTCTTATTCACACACCAGGCAAATGCCCGGATGGTATTTAGAATAATCTTCCTTACCCTATTCCCCGGATAGTGTGATCCCCGAGGACGTCATCCCTCATACATAACAGGATAATATAATCATAGATGGCGAAAGATCAGTTCCTAATCCTAATGATTACACCAATTAATACAATCCACTATCAAGAAACCTATGAATTCCTAGAGAAAAATCCAATTGCAGCCTTCGAGTCCGGTACTGTATATGAAATGGAGAGTAGAGAACAGAATGGAAGAGAAAATGGTTAGAGATGTGGCAACAACGGAGAACTTGCTGAGTCACCTTGATTGATTCTCAGAGAGGAATTACGCCTTGGAAAGCTGAGGCGATGAAAGAGCTATTTTTCAAAGGGGGTTGCAAGGGGCAGAGAGGGAAGAAATAGGCGCAGAGCTTTAGACTACTTGCTCGTTTGTGAACGACGAACAAGAACGCGCACAAAATAGATACAAACGGGATAATGCCTATTGAATATGATTTCAGTTCTCGTTTTTTTTTAAAATCATTTCTTTTAAATTTTTTATATCTTCAGTATTCCACTTTATGGAAAAGTAGTGAGAGAAAATGTAAGAAGGATCTACAGAGTATGAATGTCTACAAACGGCAATATTTGGGAGACAATTTTTCATTAAAAATGGTACAAACGAACTCGAGAATAGTAAATTTGGAGGAGAAAGAGTGGTAACTTAAGGGAAAAAATGGTAAATTTGGGAGGGTGCACCCAACCCCTTGGGGGATATGATAACTCCGACTAAAGGAAAGCAGAAAATAAACTAGAGAGGATACCCTAGCTGCACATTTGATAGGTTCTACGTAGGTAGTTCGCCGAAACGGGGGCCGCGGTGGCTCAGTGGTAGAGCGTTCACCTCTGGTGCTTGGGGTACCGGGTTCGATCCCAGCCCCCGCCAAGTGAACTTTGTGGTGGACAAACACCGTGTGCGTGGGTTTTCTCGGGGTTCTCCCGTTTCCTCCCACTTTCTTCATTCCACCATTTCATTCATTACTCATCATCACCGTCTCCTTTAGCCTAACCGGCATAACCGTGGGACGTAAGACTAACAGTATAAGTTGTCTAGCCTACCTTCCACCAATGTTGGGAGTCCTGTCTCTGTCGCTATAGTATTTCCCTGTGAATATATATGTGTGCTTTATAGTATATGATATAGTTTTTTTTTTAAATACACTATTTATTTTGTTTATATTCTGAACTAACAAATTTAACGAGCTTGTAGCCTTGAACCATTCAATAATTTTCCATATCGTTATTATTTTAATAAGTTATTAGTGTTTTTGTGCGATCAAATGGTAGAAAGCGTGGTTGTTTCTATTCCCGTTTGGAGTATTAAACTTCAAAGGCCATATGCAGATCGTTTTGACGTGTGATTAACGTCATACTAAAGGCTTGACTACTGCAGGAAACATATGTTAGTCGAATTCTTTAGTATAACACTAATCACGCGTCAGAACGACTCTGCATAAGGCCCCAAATGTTTATACAGTGTGGTGAAGCAACTAGGCCGCCACCTGGATTAAAGGGTAGCGAATTCCAGACTAGAAATACAAAACTAATGAAGGTTAAGTTCTGGCCACACATTTCCGATACACAACTAAAGGTCATCTGTCTGGTTATAACTTTTATGTGGGTTAAACACCAGGAATTCATTATCACATTATAAGGTCGATGCATAAGTTCGTGCGGTTTTCTTTTGGGTTGGCAACAATGCGGCGTGAAGCGATTGTTTATCGTTATTCCGTTGTTTTACCATAGTTTGGAGTTTGTGTGTTGTGAAACACAGGTTTTCTTGATTGTGAACGTATTATTATTGTATATATTTCAGACAAACTAATATGGAATGTCAAGTTGAGAAAAGTGACCATTTCTGTCACATTTTACTCTTCGAGTTTAACTGAGGATCCAATGCAGCAGAAGCTGCGAGAACAATTTGTGAAATGTACGGGAATGAAGCAATTTTGCTGCAAGAACAGAACAGGAAAGCTTCTCTTCACCAATGGCTAACAGATTTCTTCCAGTCCAAACCAAAACAGTTCTACAAGCGAGGCATTGGACTGCTACCTGAACGTTGGCAGGAGCCCATAGACCAGCGTTTCCCAACCGGTGTGCCGCGGCACACTGGTGTGCCGTGAATGGGCCGCTGGTGTGCCGCGAGGAATCGAAACAAAATTATCAATTTTATAGCAATCAAATTGCAAAACGTAGGGAAAAATGCATATTTGTATTTCACATTACTATGAACCTCCACTATGAATCTACAATTTTAAGTTTGATACCAGGTTACTGTTCTGTACATTTCTAATGTTGACAAAAGTATTTGTTATAATTGTTATGACCATTATTGCTTCTTTTTTGTTGCAGACTATTTCGTAACTTGAAAATTTGAAATATCATTCAATCCTTTCGACAGATTACCTACATTTGTGTTTTAAAAGTAGAAGAGATTTGTTTGTTCGTTCGTTATTCAGTTATGTTCCTTCTTAGTAAAAGGTTGAATACTGTTTTTAAAAAGAAAGCGTATTTTAAAAAACCCGAGTCCAATTTCATTGCAATTGTTTTCTATTTCTAATTTGAATAAAAAATAAGCATAATGATTTACCAAGGGAGAAATACAGTGAAAGAGCTTTCTTCTCTGTGAGGAGATCAATAATCACAGAAAAAAATACCACTGTTTTTTATATTTACAAATAATAACGCCTATAAGTGTGCCGCGAGAATCCAAGTAACATCCGTAGTGTGCCGCAAGTTGAAAAAGGTTGGGAAACGCTGCCATAGACAGTGGAGGTGAGGGATTGTGAGTTAATGTGAGTGACAGTAAAATGGAATGTATTTTTACACTAGTAGAATACGTTAATGTTATGTCTATGTTGTATTTGTATTTTATTTATTTATTTACTTATTTAACCATCACCAGATACCAAGCCCGTATTTATATATTGTGCGCCCCTGTGCTCTAAATAATTTCCCGCCCCCCGCACAACCTTATGTCTCAAACAAGGAAACAAGCCGTGACTTTGCAAACATACTGGGCCTTATGCAGAGTCGTTTTGACGTCTGATTAACGCCATACTACGGGTTTGAGTAACAGATGGTTATCAAAATTGTATTCAGGGTCTCTGATTAGGAAGTAGTATTTGACGAAGTTAATCACATGTGACTAACTAATCTAGAGCAGAGGCTAATCTTTTACCCACGGTTTAGCGTGCGGCACAACATTTCGTAATTCATGTATTTTCATTTTTACAGTCTACGCATGCGCTCATGTACTTTTCCGTAGTTGCCACATTTATTTTACTCACCGATGCATTGGGGTTCTAAAAGTTAATCATACCGAAATCATCATTTTAGTTGTACTAAAAGTAGACTCTGAATACCAAAAAGTGCACCTTCCTTAGTAAAGAGTTAGTATGCTTACTAACTAGTCTGTGACTAACCTTTGATTAACGAATTCTCTCTGAATACCGCCCACTAGCTCTTGTTGAGTACAAGTTACAAAGTTACAACGTTATTTTAAATGACCCAATTCTTTCAATGATGATTATAATGTAGTGTTCTGCCCGAAAGTAACATTGGTGGACGTCACTGTGAAACACCAATAATTATTGATGATAACTGACAAGAAAAAGAATAGTTTCCATTATTCACTATCAATACTATTTAATAGTATCTATATTACTAATACAATAAGCTGTCTGTCTGTAGCGCTTTTCAACTCGAGAACCACAATAGATAGAAATATGAAATTCTAATATTTAAACCTCACAGAGAAATGATTCAAATGACCTGTTCCAGGTCCCTAGTATCACACCCAAGCTCAGGTATGGGGAAATGAAATCTTTAAGTTTTACGTCCCACGATTATGCCGGTTAGGCTAAAGGAGACGGTGATGATGAGAGATGAGTGAAATGGTGGAATGAAGAAAGTGGGAGGAAACGGGAGAACCCCGAGAAAACCCACGAGCACGGTGTTTGTCCACCACAAAGTCCACACGGCGCGAGTTGGGATCGAACCAGGGACCCCAAGCACCGGAAGTGAACGCTCTACCACTGAGCCACCGCGCCCCCCTCTCAGGTATGGGGGTGCAAAGTTTCCATAAGAATAACATGGGGGCATTATAAAAAATACTCGAAAACGATCAATATTAGAGATGAATTCACAGGTTTTGGGGTCGCTGAGATGAATACTGATAGTTTTAATCCAATTGAACTTCAAGGTCATACTCCACACCCCATGGAGGAAGCGAGAGTTTAAAAGTAATCGAAAACTACAGATATTAGTGTTGAATTTATAGTTTTCGAGATCTCTGAGTTTAACGGTATCAGTTTCCATGATGTTCAAGTTTATCCTCACCCCTTGGAGTGAGGGTGGGAGAGGGAGAGGATGACTTTTTAAAAATAATCAGATGAGCTAGCTGATTAATAACTAATGTAATTAGAGCGAATTAAACACATTCATATATTTTCTCGCGCTTGCGCGGGAATCTGCGAGTTGCTAGTTTTAAATATTACTTTATTATGTATCTTTAAAAAAATCCAAAATTGCCTCCCCCTAAATTCTGCCGCTCCGTGCTCGAGTACAGAATAACACTTACCTAAATACGGGCCTGCCAGATACAGCTCAGAGGCCATTTTATACTGGATATTTAACAACAATTTGAATTAACAGAACCGCAGAATAAAAGTAAAATATAAATACCGCACTAACTTATGCATCGACTCAATATTATCAGTTATTATTATTATTATTATTATTATTATTATTATTATTATTATTATTATTATTATTATTATTATTATTATTATTATTATTATTATTATTCGGTTTAGAAATAAAGAAATAACTCGTTAGGCGTTATACAACACGCCGTCCATTTTAAAGTATGCAGTTTAATCGGCCATAATCAGTGGCGTATTTACGATTTTGTTTCGGGAAGGGCTTTGCTAACTTTCGGGGGGGGGCTTTGCCTGGAAATGTGAAAATTCTGCAAGATATTTCATTTACTTTACTATACTAGGTAAGATTTCGTGGGGGGCTTAAGCCCGGAAGCCACCCCCCTAAATACGCCACTGGCCATAATATTTATAGGTATTTGTTCCTGATATTATTATTATATTTAATAGATGTTTGTGACATATTTCTTTCTTTCAGAATTTACACATGCTTGTGAAACGGTTACTTACATACACGGATGACAAAATTTTATTAGGAGACGAAATAGGGTAAGTGAAAAATGCATTGGCGTCTCTGGCATGTAAAATTTGGGGTGGACATCAAAGAAAGTGATTTAAATGGTACAACCTAGCCTAAGTTGTTTCTTATCTTCCATTACATTTACCTTTCTGCTTACCTTAACCCTCTCCCCACCTAAGGTATATCAAGGTATATAACGCACCCCCTAAGGTATATCAAGAACTCGGTTATAATCGTTTCACAGCCTGAATAGTATATTTCAAATAAATATAAGTATTGTTATTTATATGTTATTCTGTCCTTAGTATATCAATTAAATTAGAATAAAATATTGAATATTTTGTATTTCAAAATATTGAGGGGGCGCATCTCTCCGCCAGAGACGCCCTCGTATTCACGAAAACCTTCATTATGAATAACTACTTTCTATCGAATCGGCCGAGCACCGGTTGTCACCGTGAATTACTCATGGAGTCACGTAGTTCTTACCTCGCTGCAAGGGCGTCACAAGTGATAGCACACTCCTGCCTTCTATATACCTATATACTAACTACTAGCGAAACATCAGAATCATACACACGCAGTAAAAAGTTGTTGAGAGACTACCCGCTCGGGAGAGTAATACTCCCAGAAGTATGTCTTTTTCGCGCGCTACTCTAGCCAGCTGTTTTACGCGCTATTGTAGCTAGCTGTTTTAAGTTAATCACAAAATTTATATCATGGGGGTCAAGGTGGAACAAAACGAGCCCTGCGGGGCTTCTAACCCGTTCCTACTACTACTACTTATCAACACAAAAGTAAGAAAATAACTTTTTTGAGTATTATTTTCATCTTATTTTTATCAAAAAAGTGATATGAAAATTAAAAAAAAAACTTTTCTCGGACCGGGTTTGAACCCATGCCAAAAGCTATTTCCTTTACTAGCACGTAGCGCTGGCACGCTTTTTCTAAAAAATAAACTGACCCACGAACGTGTCTCAGTAACTTACTTGAACTACTTACTAATTTTACTTGCTTTACTCGGTTAACTGGCTTTTCCAATCTCCTAGAACGACAAGGACACGAACACAGAAACATCGAGGACAGTGAAAATTACAAAGGCGTTTCGACCGGGAATCGAACCCGAGACCCCGTACACCAAAGGGGCACGTGCTAGCCACTAGACCAGCGGGGAGAGCACGCTCTGCCACGAGGACCGACAGCAGCACGCGTTTGATTTCTGTTATATGAATGCTACGTGGCAAGAAACGGACAACACCAACCAACCAACCAAAACCGTGTATTTCTTTCCTACTTCCGAGAGCATTATTGCCCCGAGCTAGTCCTGTTGAGAGTACCACATCGTATCAATGTTCACAGAAGCGAAATGTTTGTAATAACATGCACAAAGTCGTAAGCGGCAGCGATACATGGTGAAAAGAAAAGTAATAATATCCCGTTCACGCCACGAGAAGGAGTTTGATTTCTATAGCGCGATACTTTCTCAGTTACTATTGAAACTGGAAGGAGTTCTAGATTTCTACCAATTCTGGTTTTAGTAGAGAGATTAGAGTGGAGGTGCAATAAATATGTTATCGGGATGTGTAATTGATTAGAGAAGCCCGATTCTCGCTATATCTTTCCTTTCCTTTCTATGACGATTAACGTTAAAACTAGAAGTGGTTGATATCTGTCATTTTCCACAAAAACTTACTTTTCGCTATCTTTTATCGTTCTTGCTCTATGTATATCATTACTGAAACCGGAAGTTGTAGTGGATTTCTATCACTTCCGGTTTTAGTAAAGACTTAAGGTTGGACATGAAACGTATTCTTGGAACGCTTAATCGATTCTACGAAAACGCTTCTTGCGATTTGTTACCATGTTTACGCTGCAGTAATCAACGTGAAACTGGAAATTGTTGCAATTCTACCACTTGCTGTAGTTTTATCACCTCCATCAATGAACTTCATAACGAGGAACTACATAATTTATACGGTTTACCAAACATTGTTAGGATCATCAAGTCTGGGAGGCTTAGCTGGGCAGGCCATGTAGCTAGGATGGAAGAAAGTAGAAATTCTTTCAAAGTCTTGACTGGAAGACCAATCGGAAAACGACCATTAGGAAGACCTAGGCGCAGATGAAAGGACAATATTGGGATGGATCTCGCAGAAATAGGAATACAAAATAGAAACTGGATCCAGTTGGCTAAGGATAGAAGTCAGTGGAGAGCTTTTGTGAACGCGGCATTCAACCTCCGGGTTCCACAATAGGGTGGAGCGTTTTGCACTTTTGTTGGAAATTCGATAACGGCTAGTGCGGAAAAGGTGCCATTAGTTGCACCGACCTTATTGATTTTTAATTTTTTTTTTTGGACAATCCCTTACCTTGCCCCAACGGACTTAAAATTTTTAAGTGTTTGGTTAGGCAACACGCTCAACACCATTGACAGAAAAGCTACTTATGGTCGTTTTTAGAGTTACCTGATGGCTATAATACAATTATTTTATTAAAAGAAACTTGTAGCAATGCCAGTAAATAATTTTAAAATGTTTATGAGTCAAAGTACAGTCATATTAGCTCAGTTGTTGGAATTAATGTCCAGATTTTGTTTGGAATGCCACGTTAACAATGATTATAGGCATAGCCCTTGATATAACACGATTTGTTTTTTAGCAACTCTTCGCTTGTTTTGTACACCGACAGCAAACGCCATCTAGCGGCAGGCTACACAACTTCGTAGTTGCTTACTTTGGCCACGCTCTTCGAGCGTCATCGCAACGTCCGTCTCCGTTCAGAAGTTTCGCGCACCTCCCGCTCGCCTTCTTGGCTCTAGAACCTATGCTGACGTTTCTAGAATATTCTCGCTCGAAGTTCGGCGGTGGTATAAATATTGCGTACTTCGGCCAACCAATCCAACAGGCCAGTTTATTGCAGCTTAAGCTTTAACGGTTTTAGTTCGCTACTATTTCTGTTAAGACAGAGAGTTTGTGCATTGTACCTAAAGTTACAGTGTTCTTAGTGCGATACGATTCAGAGACATTTTTTATACTTTGGTTTCCAAGTTCGGAAGCAATGGAAAGCAAGATGAAGAAAAAGCCTCATAGCAGACCAACGCGGGAAATTGTGAAACGAAGCTTATTAGGCACTGCAAGTGAAATGAGTAAAGTGCAGTTATCTACGTACGCTGACGTTATACGACATTATGATTGGTTTCGAAGTGGTTTAAGTGGTGACGAAAGTGTAACTAAATTACCAGTGACTGACATTTATAAGCTGGTTGGACAAAGAGTTGTACATATTTGTGTAAAGCAAGCATTCCTGTGATTTCTGAAAAGAGAGTTTTTGACATGCTGAAAACATTTTATAAGTTTCGCAAAAAGGAAAAACATTTCAGTCGACAAGGACAAGAAGCAACACTTCGTGCAGGTTTTGTTGCACACGCGGAAAAGTCTCTTTTTGATATTGCGTCTTGCAAATGTAAAACCACCGAAGATTGCAACTGTGAGAGGACATGCAAGATTCCAAAAAGAGAATTCAAGTTTCTTTTGAACCAGAGAACATCACGGAAAATGAGCATTGGTAACATTGACGTCCGAACAAACAAATCTCTGTCAAACATGTTTTCCCGTAAAGTGAGCTGATTTAAATTTCAGATAACCAAGAAAGACGCTGGAAGTGTTGAAGTAAGTCCATCAACTAGTGGGATTACGCATAGGCATAGGTCAAAGATACTGGCGTCGTCAGGGGAATCCAGCGAAGCTGTTGAATCGGGAAGCACGTCGGGATCTGATTTTGAGGCGCGACCAAGAAGGAAACATAGCCTAAAGCAAATCTGTCTTCAAAATACAGCGGAGGCAGCGTTTAGAGCTGGTGCTTCAGACAGACAGGTTGCTTTGATCGCTTCTGCCGTATTTCAGGACGCGAGACTCATAACGCCAGATAACAAAAATCTTGTTGTTGACAGATCTAAGGTACGAAGAGGAAAAGATAAACTGGGTGAGAAGATCCAGAAAGAAAAGGCTCACCTAGGTCGGGCGATAACAAGTATCTACTTCGACGGAAAAAATGATACAACTTTTGTGCAAGAAAAAATCAACGGCAAACTACGAAGACGAGAGGTTACAGAAAAGCATATCATACTTCTACCGGAGTCCGGTTCAGAATACTTGGGTCATGCCAACCTAAGTCAAGCACTGGCAAGGATATTGCCTACTCTATATTGGAGCTTTTAGAGAACCAGTACGACGTGTCAAGTCTTGAGGCAGTCGACAGCGATGGTGAAGCCACGAACACAGCATAGGATAACGGCGTGATAAGTCAGATACAAAGATCCCTAGGAAATGAACTGCAGCATCTCATTTGCCTTCTTCAAACCAACGAGTTGCCATTTCGACACCTGGTTACCGAATAGGATGGTGGGACGACCGGACCCAATGCTTTTTCCGACCCCATCGGAAAGAAATTAAAGGATTGTGAACGTTCACTGATCGTCTCCTTTACACCCATTCCCGTTGAATGGGTGTCTGAAATAAAAAAAAAAAAAAAAAAAAAAAAAACAGATGGTTTAGGCAGTGACCAGAATTATCTCTTTGAAATTTGTAAGGATGTTGCTACAGGAATGTGTACTATCGATCTAGAAAACAGAAAACCAGGACCATTATCACATTCACGATGGCTTACATTGGCCTGTAAGATGCTGCGCCACTACATCAGTACTGATAAACGTAGTTCAAGTTTGTGTCCACTTTGCCAGTACATTGTTAAAGTATACGCTCCCGTCTGGTTTTCAATACGGCGAAATCCTTCGTGTGAAATGGGCACCATGCATCTGTTTAGCATAGTTAAGCTATCACGTTTTCTGCCAGAAAATCTACAACACATAGTTCATTCTGTTCTACAAACAAACAGATACTACGCTCATCATGAAAACCTGCTGACAGCGATGACAGCAGATGAAAATCCGCATATTCGAACGTTAGGCTGGTGAAGGATAAAAAAGTGCCGCAGCCAGAAGACTCCGAGATCAAGCCAACCACGTGACTTCATTGTTCCGAAATTAAACTTTACAGCTGAAAATTACTACAACATGATTAATTGGCCTAAATGTCTAACAGCCGCCAATCACACGAAACATAACTGATCAGCAGCTTGAAGAAAACATCTGAATTTCAGCTACTCTAATAACATTCCCTTTCCATAGTCAAGCTGTGGAACGCACAGTGAAGGTGGTGTCCGAGGCAGTGTCGAAAAAGTGCGGCCAGAATGTAAAACATATCTATATTAGAGCCAAACTGAAGTCTAGAACAAGAATGCCCCGCTTCGAGACCAAGAAGAACTACGTGACCTAAGGTCAAATGTCAACGTATGTCTACTGGGTGGGTGCGTGGGCGGAACTCGACGTGCAACCATCTCCGCGTGGTGAGTTCTGGGTTATTTTGCGTACAGAGCAAAATAAGCGAATAGTTGCACAAAGAAAATCGTGTTATATTAAGGACTATGCCTATAATCATCGTTATCGTGGTATTCCAAACAAAATCTGAACATTAATTCCAACAATTGAGCTAATATGGCTGTACTTTGACTCATAAACATTTTAAAATTATTTACTGGCATTGCCACAAGTTTCTTTTAATAAAATAATTGTATTATAGCCATCAGGTAACTCTAAAAACGACCACAAGTAGCTTTTCTGTCATTGGTGTTGAGTGTGTTGCCTAACCAAACACTTAAAAACTTTAAGTCCGTTGGGGTAGGGTAAGGGGTTGTCCAAAGAAATAAAAAAAAATCAATAAGGTCGGTGCCACTAATGGCACCTTTTCCGCACTAGCCGTCATCGAATTTCCAAGAAAAGTGCAGAACGCTCCACCCTATTCCACAAACCATAGAGTTAGTTAGTTACTGCAGTGCGTAAGTAAGCGTTTTGATATATACAATCCATATGGGCTTTTGCTCCCCATTGCGGATGGCAATGATTGAGTTAATATTTGAACTGTGGGATTTCTAATTTTTCATTCATTGACGGATTGTATTCTTTATAGCAGCCAAGGCTAATTTATGAGCCAGGACAAAAAAGTGCCATACCCAACGGGCAGATAAATTAAAAAAAAATAAGATAGACATGGAAATTTAAGAACATACTATATTCATAGATAGGAATGGCAAAAGAAGTTTTTAGGAGGAAGAAAATACTATTTTGTGGAACCTTATATAAAGAGTTGAGAAAAAGACTTCGTGTGGAGTATTGTACTGTATTGGTGAGAAACATGGGCATTACGGAAAAATGGTGAAAAACGACTGGAAGCTTTCGAAATGTAGGTATGAAGAAGAGTGGAGAGAATTAGTTGTGCCGAGCGGAAAGAGAACGAGAGGATGTTAAAATTGGTTGGGGAGGAAAGAACAATTTTACATATTAAGAAGAAGAGGAAGAGAAGAAGCTGATTGGAACATTGGCTAAGAAAGACCTATATCATGTGAAGGGTGCTAGAGGGTATGGTAGCAAGAAAGAGAGGGAGGAGATGAAGGAGGCTACAATTGATGAACGACATCAAAACAGAAAAATCGTATGTAAAGACAAAGAGGTTAATGGAAGATTGTGGAGACTCAGTTGTAGTGAGAGACCTGCCAATAATGTCAGAATATCTATGTTGATGAGATTAATATTGTATTCTGTAAATCTTTGTTCTAATTAACATATCCTGAGTCTAGTGTCATGTGTCTAGGGCGAGTAAAGCCTGTGATAAGCACATTTGCAGTAACTCTATGAAATCTGCGTTTCTTTTAAAAAAATCGGCCCGATATTCGCGAGCAGGGTGAAACATATTCGCGAGTTCCTATTTGGCCATCGTTGGTTTAGAGAATCCGAAGCTACGGATGCGAGCTACCGAAGGCGGTGGAAACCAGGGGTGGATACAGGGGGCGATTGGGGCGTTCTCCCCACCCCAGAAGAGGAAACTTTCTTATTTTATATATAAATAAAACCCATCCCAGACTTTGAAACTCTAAGTAGCATATTACAACCCACTGCCCCCCCAGAAGTTCGTCCTGGATCCGCCCCTGGTGGTAAGTACGGAATTGGATGCCGTAAGGCACTGGAGGACTTCCCCTGGTTACTAAAAGAGATTAGTATATTTAAATTCTTAAAGGCAATGGTAACAAATATGAAAAAAAAAAAAAAAAACTAAACAAGGAAATAAATATATTGCGGGAAATGTTTTGAGTGATCGATTAAGTAGAGTGTTAACTCTTTAATTGCAATTGCAAGCATTGAAAAATTCTCGTAAAGCTGTTTTGGTTTGTTTTTATTGTCGGAACATATCTTCTTGACATGATTTCGTAATTTTTAAAAGTATTTTTGCATGTTAGATACAAAATACAGGATGTTTATTTCCAAGCAACATTGCCTTAAAATACCTAATCATGTGTTGCTAATGAGCAACCTTTCCGTAATATGGTCGATTATAATTAGGAATATTGGTATTTCTTAGAAGGAGTAATTAGTAGAAGTAGCAGCACTTGAAATATATTCCTACATACAAGATACAGACAAACAAATAAACAAACAAAAAACCTTTTTGGAACTCGAGAAATAAAACTTGTGTAGTACTGAATCTGTCTCCTGCCGAAAACTCGAAATGCCAGGCTATGGAATGGGTTAAACGAGAATAAGTATGTGTTTCCTCAGAATATACAGTACTGTACTTGTATGTATTTGGTTGCTTGAGAATACAATAGAGAATAAACTACCCAATTATCCTTAAACAAAGGAAAGGTAGTATTTTATGAAGGTCTTTACTATACATGAAAATAAACATTAATGAATACACTGTACAGTAATTCACGTGAAAAGACAGACCTCAGAGAAATACTTTATGAAGGTATAAAGCTGTCTATAATGAAAATTAACTAGCCGACTTTACAAAAATATGTTTTTTTTTTTTTTTTTTGTTTTTTTTTTTCGCCCTGCCAGGGTTGGCCTAGATATCCGGACTACCTGGTGATCGAGTGCCGAGTTTTAGGGACTTTACTGAATCTAAACAAGTGATCCACAAATCGAGTAAATTACATGAATATTGTATGAAAGCAATAGTGTCAATTAAATGGTAGCTGACGTTATTATTAAATTTTTAGTACATTTTACGCAATAGAAAGCGATGTTGTTTGTAAAGGAACATCGTCAAATAAAGAGTTAATTAAACTTACAAATAAAGAAACTTTGTCCTACATTTCAAAAGAAAAATTGACTTATCGCTACACAGAATAAAGATGAAGCCCCCTCCCCAACCTCTAAAGCAGGGGTTCTCAACCTGGGGGGTCGCGAAGATAAGCGGAAGAGATAAATATAATTAGAATCTAATAACGGAAAATATATTAAAATATGATTTTGAATTTTGTTCTGACAGGTATATTTTTTATTTTTATACACACTATTAAGAACAACAACAAAAAAATAGGTTTACTAAACATTTTCAACAGGCGCAGAGTTGTTTAAAAATTAATTTAAACGAAATCTCTAAGTTTTACGTCCCACGATTATGCCGGTGCGGCTAAAGGAGACGCTAATGATGAGAGATGAGTGGAATGAAGAAAGTGGGAGGAAACGGGAGAACCCCGAGAAAACCCACGATCACGGTGTTTGTCCACCACAAAGTCCACACGGCGTGAGCTGGGATCGAACCAGGGACTCCAAGCACCGGAGGTGAACGCTCTACCACTGAGCCAACGTGCCCCGTTCAAATGAAAGACGTACGATATGAAACTAATCAAAACAGCATATTGAAATACCAGAAAAATATAAATGCAACAAAACCTGCATATTGAAATACAATTAAAATCAAAAGCTAATGAGATACCTGAGCATGGTGTGATTTCACTAGTGCAGCAATGTCCGGTTCAATCTTCGTGACGCACATTAGCAAGTCATTTAAAATACTCAACAACTTTTTAAGCAACTGTCCAAGTTTTTTTTAAAAATCAAAATTAGAAATCATTTAATTTTTTTTATCATATGATCCAAAACTGAGGGAGTTATGGAGTTTTAAAATTTTCAAACGGCCCCCATTTTGAACAGTATGACGGATCGGATTCGATATTTGTAATATGAATGAACTGACCAAATTTAGTTTCAATCCATTTGCTTTTAGGGAAGTTATGTATTCACTATATACAAGAAATGGATTCCACTATTATAGAAATAGATGGATATCGTGAGATTTCCGCAACAGGTGTACTAAAAATCCCACACAAGGTTATTACAAACCAGAAATTATAAGGGGGTCGCTGGCAAGAGGATGGCCTAAAATGGAGGTCGTGATAGTGTAATCGTGTTTTTTTGCCGTTGTTAAAATTCTTTAAATCTAAGCATTTATTTGCATTTATTTCAGCTTTACTACGGCAAATCACAATTACATTTGCACTTATATTTTATCGAAAAAACCGAAGCTGGGCACATACGGTTGATAAAACATAAGTACCGTAAAATAGAAATATGTGTACATGATTACTTTTAGCACAAATATTAACGAAAAAAAAAAAGAAATCACCCTACGATACAAATTAAGAAAACCTAATTAAACTATAATGTTGCTGAATATGAATTATACAAATTAAAAGAACATAAAAAGATTACTAGCGGTCAAGTAACTTTGTTTGATATTCTTTGATTGTTTTAACCTTTTATTTCATTTTTATTTGCTTTTTTTAAAAATAAAAAAGTGAATAGGTGGCTCGAATAATTAATGTTTTATTTACTCACGATAAATTTTCGACCGGTCAGCTGATACCACTTGGGCCCTGGCATTGAATTTACTGGACAACAGATTTACAAAAGGTTTTTGTGCTGGAGTTGGAATAAGCTTGGGGGTGCGTTAATTAAGCCCAAAAGGTCCGCTTTATTTTTTTTTTTTTGGTGGTGCTTAATAATTATTTACATTGGCGTAATTTTTTTAAAAATGATTTTGACGATTTGGTACCCATTTGTTTAACAAAACTAAGAATTTCATTTTATTAGTAATAAGATATTTTACTATAGCTTGCCTTTATTTAGTTATGAAATTATTTTTTACACTTAACCCAAAAGGAGTGAGGGGAGCCGACTTTTGGTAATGTAAGCGCGCAACTTAAATAGCACACCCAGTTTTGTTTTTAAGGGTGGCAAGCTTAAGAGTCTTCATCCCGGCGAAATTAAAATACCGCTAATTTTACAGTAATTATGTGATATCTTCAAATAGCTAAAAGATAATCGAAACGTGAAACAAGAGCGCCCTAGACAATATTATTATACATGATAAACCGTTATCACTACTCACTTATCTGCTTTCGATATCGAGCCATTTTGAAAATCGGCATTTATTTTCGCGTTTCTAAACAGCTGAAAACGGAAAGCCACTAGGTGACTTGTGATAACGGTACCTCACGCAAAATAATATTGTCTATAGGGCGCTCTTGTTCCATATTTCAATTATCTTTTATCTATTTGAAGATATCACATAATTACTGTAAAATTAGCGGTATTTTAATTTCGCCAGGATGAAGACTCTTAAGAGGTTGTACGTTTTACTTGACGCTGGCACGACTGGAGTTTCCCTTGCCGAAACATGGTTTACATGTTGTTAGCTTTTTTTTAAGGAGCAGTGTCATTGACTAATTAGCGCTTATTTGTTACGGTGCGTAGGTGGTAATGTAAATGTCTTGAAAGTTAGGGAGCTAAAAAAGTTTTTAAGCATGTTATGATTATGTGAACAAAAGTTTTGCTTTTTGACCATATATGGCTATAAAAATTGAAGTGAAGCCTACCAACATAAATGCATGAAATACTAAATTGATGAAGGAAGCTTTGAGATTGTTTTTTTATATATATACACGAGGATTGGTTAATAAAGTTTGAAATTAAATTTGTTTTTTTTTTAAATATTTTTTTTTAAATTAAAAAAAATGAGCTTTGGGTCGGTGATAATAGGAATGAGGTTGAGAACCACTGCTCTAAAGAATCGAGTGGTTCGACTGATACAACGTTCCAAATTGTTTCTCCGTCTCCCGCCGTTTAGTATCATTCTAGCTGGCATTTTCTTGGTGTCAAACGGAGACGTTAAATTGCAGATAAACAAACCACTATGCACCGAAGCTACTGCGTAAATCGTGTTAAAAATCGACTGTAATTTCAACAGTATGTATCAATATGACTCTCGGGTGCAGAAATTATCATCCCAACAGTTTTCTTTTTATTAGCGAATATTAATACTGATACCGGTCCAGGAATTCATATTATTAAACCATTCAGACAGCAACAAGTATTGAAATAAAAATGCTTTTGCTTGTGAATCGCAAGCGAATGAAAAACCACATTCTACCATCTGAATGCAGTTATTTGAGTCTATTCGTTCACAGAACACGGAAATCAATGACCGATTCACAAAAAGAGAGCAAATTAAATTAAAGGTGAAAATCGGCTTTCACGTAGCTTCCCGTTCTTCTTATTTCACTGTCTTGGTCTGTTAGCGTAGGTATATTACGTTCATGGTTTCTGCTTTGAATGCCTAGTATTAGTAGACGACGATGAGTATACTTCTAAAGAGGGAAATATTTGCTAAAAGAAATTTCTCTTTGGTTTCTACTTTCTATCATATCAAAATGCTAGTGCTGCCACCTACGGGCTTGAGTGCTGTTATAAACACACTCAAATGATTGATAGGATTACATTTCTTTCAAGACACAAGAACACACACACACAAAAAATGATTCCCAATTTTTAATTTTTAAGGTTTCAAATTTCCTCCTTTTTCCACGTTTCGCATTTTTGATAAGGATATATAGTGTTTTCCCCGGACATGAGAAATTTCTCGTCTCATTTTGACTTTTCGGCACGAAGACAAAACTAAAAATAAATTTTCAAATTCGAGACGAGACAAGACAAGAACACACTCGACACGAGAATGACAAATAGACGAGAAATTTCTCGTCCCACTTTGAGTTTTCGTGTCATTTTGATTTTGATTGAGACAAGAAGTACATTTTGAAGCTCGAGACAAGTCGAAGCCAGAAACACTGCAAATTTCGATGCGAGAATCAAGGCGAGATGAGAAATTTGTTGTCCCATTTTAATTTTGATTGAGACGAGAAGTAAAGCTATTAATTCGAGACAAGTCAAGATAAAAAAGACACTACGTTTTTCGATACGAGAATCAAGACGAGACGATAAATTTTCATCTTACTTTGATTTTTCGTTTCATTTTGATTTTGATTGAGACAAGAAGTAAATTTTGAAACTTCAAAGGAGTCGAGAAAGGAAACACTACGAATTTCGATACGAGAATCAAGACGAAGTTAGAAATTTGTCGTCTAATTTTGATTTGTCATCTCATTTTAATTTTGATTGAGACGAGAAGAAAATTGTCAAATTGGAAACGAGTCAAGATAAGAAACACTACTATTTTCGATAAGAGAATCAAGACAAGATGTGAAATTTCTCATCTTACTTTGATTTCTGGTTTCATTTTGATTTTGATTGAGACCAGAAGTAAATATTGAAACTTGAAAGGAGTAGAGAAAGGAAACACTACGAGTTTCGATACGAGAATCAAGACAAAATGAGAAAATTTTCGTCTCACTTTGATTTTTCGCCTCATTTTGATTTTGATTGAGACAAGAAGTAAACTTTGAAACTTGAGAGGGGTCGAGACAGGAAACACTACGAATTTCGATACGAGAATCAAGACGAAATTAGAAATTTGTCGTCTAATTTTGATTTGTCATCTCATTTTAATTTTGATTGAGACGAGAAGAAAATTGTCAAATTGGAAACAAGTCAAGATAAGAAACACTACTATTTTCGATAAGAAAATCAAGACGAGATGAGAAATTTCTCATCTTACTTTGATTTCTCGTTTCATTTTGATTTTGATTGAGACCAGAAGTAAATATTGAAACTTGAAAGGAGTAGGGGAAGGAAACACTACGAGTTTCGATACGAGAATCAAGACAAAATGAGAAATTTTTCGTCTCATTTTGATTTTGATGGAGACAAGAAGTAAACTTTGAAACTTGAGAGGGGTCGAGACAGGAAACTACGAATTTCGATACGAGAATCAAGACGAAATTAGAAATTTGTCGTCTAATTTTGATTTTTCATTTCATTTTAATTTTGATTGAGACGAGAAGTAAATTCTCAAATTGGAAACGAGTCAAGATAAGTAACACTACTATTATCGATAAGACAATCAAGATGAGATGAGAAATTTCTCATCTTATTTTGATTTCTCGTCCCATTTTGATTTTGATTGAGACAAGAAGTTAATTTTGAAACTTGAGAGGGGTCCAGACAAGAAACACTACGAGTTTCGATACGAGAATCAATACGAGAGGAGAAATTGATAATCTCAATTTGATTTTTCGTCTCATTTTGATTTTGATTGAGACGAGAAGTAAATTTACAAACTTAAGACGAGACGAGACAAGAAACTACAATTTTCGATGCGGGATTCAAGACGAGGTGAGATATTTCTCGAATCTCATGTTGATCACTAGTTTACTCAAGTGTTCGATCTTTGTTATTTTAGTGTTACATATATCATAGTGCACAAAATACAAATTGATAAAATTATTATACGAACTTAATGAAGAGCATGTATCAACATTTCAAGATACTACAAGTCACTACAGAATATACCCCAAAAATAAACATGGTTTCAATTTGTTATATTACATCAATCTATTGACGCAGAAGGATTTTGCTGAGTTCTAGATGAAAATTAAAAAAAAAAAAATGGCGTAAATTTTGTGCTCAAATTTACAAAATGAGATCAGACGAGCAAACCTATCTGAGAATCGAGACGAGATCAGGAATAACTCTTCGAAAATAAAGACCAGACGAGACGAGTATAATTTATTTTTAATCTCGTCTTGTAGGCAACATTAGATTTATTAAATATATTGATTACAGTAATAATTTTGGTTAATAGATACTGTATCTAACATCCCTGATCGGATTCGTACCCCTATTTGGATTTGCATCCTGTGCTAAGTAGCATCACCGGAATTTGAACTCGGATTTTGAACCTAGAAACCACACGCTTTAGTCTCTTAGTGGCAAAGAAACATATTTATCTGTCCCCAACAGAGATTTCCATCTCCAACTACAGGAGTCTATACATGAACATACAGGGTGTTTCAAAACAACACCGACAACGTTTGTGAGGTGATTCCTGACACCAAGACAAGACAAAACGTATAGACCAACCTAGCTGCACAAATCCTTCCATTCGGAGTTATAGACTGCCGAAAGCATGAAAAAAATGAACTTTCAAGGTCCATAGCTCCAAGTATATCGGACCTACCGTAGTCGGGTCAAGACTTCATTTAGGAACTAATATGTGCCGTATCCAAATATTCGTGTTTCAGAATCCTGCAGTACTTCCGCAACAGTTTTTATAGGGGTAGTTGGTGAGTACTTAAAATTATATGCCCATAGTCAAACTCTCTCTATAAAAATTGTTGGGTGAGTACCTTAGGATTCTGAAACATGATTTTTGGATAGTTCACGTCTTAGTTCCTAAGTGAAGTCTTGACCCGACTACGGTAGTTCTCATAGTTCGGCAGCCAGGGACATTCTTTCATGCTTTTGGCAGCCTATAATTCCGAAGGGAAGCATTTGTGTACCCAGGTTGGTCTATACTTTTTTGTCTTATCTTGGTGTCAGGAATCACCTCCCAAACGTTGTCGGTGTTGTTTTGAAATACTTTGTATATGATTAATCATATTTTTTACTGGAGCAAAAGATACCGGTACTCGTAATGCAGGAATTTTCATAATGCAGGTTACTGTAATGCAGGAATTTTCACACCTTTAATACGCGTACGAGGAAACTCACAGCAATTTCGTCGTATTTTTCTTTAGATTGTACGCACTTCCTTCTTCCCAGACATGTTTATGAGATTATACTGATGTGGTAATGCGATGAGAGCTTGGTCCAATTGTTTTTCTTCTATTGAAGAAGAACGTGGACATTCAGTTGGCTTTGTGCAGCAATGGAGGAACAGGAGACAATGACCCGATTTTTCTGGCCTGAAGGTGTGTTAGAGACTGAAATTCGCTGGAGAGATTCACCGCAATACGGAGACAGTGATCTGCCCCGTAGAAGTGTGTACGAGTGGATAGAGAAGTTACAAAGTAGCCGAACAATCGCGAGATAAGAAGAAGAAGAAGAACGTATATCAACCTCCACCACTTACTTAACTGCTACAGCAATAGCCACAGAAGAAAAAAAAACATAGGTCTCTCATTATGGGCCAGAATCCAGAAAGTGTGGAGTGGACATACCGAGAATCACTAATGAAAAGTAAAATTCAAGAATCAAACTTCCGGGGGAAAAGTGATGCTAAACATGTTTTGGGACTGAAAAGGGAGTACGCTGGAGGACTATCTGGAAAAAGGGCACAGAGTTAATAGGGCAAGATAAAGTTATTTGCTTCCCAACAACCTTAAGCCAGCATATTTTATAGTATGATAACCCCCTCTATTCTGATGCATACTGCCAACAGAAAGGCGATGTTCTATGTGCAATAGACGAAGGAAAAATGGACCAATTTAGATCAAAATTTTATATATATAAGAGTGAAAGAAAAACTCATAGCACAGAAAAAAATCTACTTTGGACTCACCTTAAAATCCGTGCATATCTGTGAATTACATTGAGAACATATTTGGGAATTATACCCTGTAAGGAATTCTTTTACACTTCAATTGTCCATTGGATGAATCATTTGTGGATTGCTTATGCATGATTTCATTTATGCCGATATGGAACGCAGCTCCACGTTTTCAAGAATTCGAAATAGTGCGTTTTGAAATGTAGCTTTTCTACAATTTTGAACAGCCCTAGCTCTGAAACTATGAACTTTTTCTCCGGGTCCATATGAACTTTTTGTCTTATTTTGGTGTGAGAAATTATTTCTTACAGTTTGTCGGTATAGTTCTTTAACACCATGTATATACTACATGTGAATTGGTAGTTTGTATGGTACCTTTAAGGAAATGGTAACACTGTTAGCTGCAATGCAAGAGGTATTTACAATATCTGAATATGAAACTTTTAAACTCTGAAATCAACGTCAGATATAGATCATGAAGATGAAATATGTCTAAAATGACCAAAAATGGACCAAAATGACCAATGAATTCACCATGTCTTTGTTCGTCAGTAATATCTAATTTAAATGTGGTTTTCTGTACATGTTGTCTGGAAAATTAATATTCCTTACGTTAAAGTAAACTGAATTAAACTTGCTTAACTCGATCTGAAGTTATCCGCAAGAGAACATATAAAAAATGTGTACCTATCTTTGCAGATGATCGTGCAACTTTCAAGGAACGGAACGGAGCGTAAAAGGTAAAAATTTAGAAAAGGCTTCATAATTTCTTAATTCAACTACCCTTGCCGCTATGTTGTATGAGAAAAAGAACATGCAGCATTATGTTCGTTTTCTTGTGTTTCTTTCTTTTCTTTGTGTACTAGTTTTAGAATCAGCTTGCAGAAACTAACTCGTTCCTCAACGTTCAGAGGAGGCTACGTGTGGGTTCTGCAGAATGGATCTAAAAGCTGCATCGATCAGGGAGAGCACAAATGCATATGACAAGCTGGAAGATGCATATCGGAAAAAAGAATATAAGAAAGAAAAAGAGGTGGAGTAAGAATACAGAGTAAACATACAAACACACAAAGAGAAAACAGAATGAAAGAAGAGCAACTGTTGAACCTTGTGTCAGAAACAAGACTAAAACAATCTACGACATGAATAAATTGTGTCAACAACTATTACCGTGATTGATTCACAACAAAGATATTTATTTTTACTACTCCGTTTCTATCCTTACCATTTATTCGCTATATTGATCAAATACATACTCAGTAATTAGACTCAGTTTATGACTTGAGTTGCTAATGAACTTATATTCTTATATTGTAGCACGTACATGAGTCAGCAAGAACTACTGTAGATTATATTAAAGAACGTTCAAGAAAAAGGGGGTTCTCAATTCAACCCGTTTATATACTGCGGGTATATTCACGCTTAACTTCAATATAGCTCTAACGATTTTGATGATTCTTTTTTGTTTAAAAAAGTATACCATCTTCGAGGCCCCATATAAATCTATTTAAAATCTGCTGGTAATCTTACGGGCTAGCCAATGAAACACCTCCGTGAATACGGTACTGAATTAATTATGAGCAACTAACATGATTATAGGCAACCAAACGTTCTTTAGTGTGATTGCGGTTGCATAACAGTACAGGGGTTGTACTGCAAAGTGTTGGAACACTTTCATAGTGCGTTATCCTGTCTCTGTTGTTTGTAACATTTTAAATAAGTGGGTTACCTATGTGACAACGATTAATATTTTTCGGAAAAGAAAGATGTATGCAATTATTTAATATTTTATATTGAAAATGTGAGATGCGAACGGGTAACGTTCCCGCACAGCAATCGGAGACGTATATCGATTTCTCTTAGTTCCATAATACATATTCTGAGTTATACCCTTGATATATATAGGTCCTAGCCAACATTTTTTTCTAAATTCCATCCGATCAATCATTGTTACATATCTCCAGAGTGAAGCCAGGACCAATGGCCTACTTCTGTATTCCAGCTCTTGGTGATTAGGCAATGTGATACGGAACAACCTACAGTCCTATGACGGACGATATTTTATCATGATCTGTTTACATCAGATTCAAGGCCCGGCCGTTAACCGGAGCCCATGTTAATAGAAGTGACGCATAAGGAGGTATAACACAAAAGTCCAGTATAAGTTTTCACAGCTATGTCTGGTATTCTGGTAATAAATAAAAGAATAAAATTAGACTCACATTTATAACAAGACTATATTATCTGTTAGCACACCGAATGACAAACCTTTTCTCTAAGTAAGAATCCTAAATTTGCAGAAAAAAAACCTTCTGATAGTCGTTTAACACAGAACTAAATTGAATTCGGTTTTGGAACAAGACGAGTGAAATAGTAGTTTCCATGAATCATAGACGTCTCTTATGTAGTTTGTAAATGGCTTGTCATGAAAGATGTTACGTCATTGGATAAAACGAAAAGGAGGGGACAAACGATATTGTCTGCCTCTTTTAACAATACGACATTCATTTCTTCCTCCCATAATTTAGGATTTCTACTTAATACCAAAAAGCAGTCTTCTTGTTCCTTTTACAAGAAAGAAAAGGACTCAATTTCTTTTCATCTCCTGTCCTCTTATAGTTACTCAACACCCCTTCTACTAAAATAGGTTTTTTGTCGTTTCCTTTTTATAGTCCTTTCCCAATTCCATAGCAGTGTTGCCAATCGGTGAGTTTTCTTATCTGAAGGGAAAAAGTTTTACTAGAAACTTTTGTGACAAGTTTTACGTATTAGGGATATAAATTGGTACACACACAACCGTTACGACATCTAGAACTTGTATAATAGGGGAATATTGTATACGGTATGTGATACCACCATATAACACGTTGAGCTATCTTATTGGGATTTGACTTCTGGCAACCAAGTAGGTGAGAGTGGGGCAAGATTATATATATATATATATATATATATATATATATATATATATATATATTGCAAACTAATTACGAACCTTTGACTATCAGTTTTCTTAGTACATAATCAGAAAAGTTAAAAAATTCTCGAAAAAGTAATTTCTTTCCAGCTTATCATTTAGAAGAGCAAGATGGTGTTTGGAATAACAATAACAAACTATCAGGTGGTCATGGAAGTATTCAGCCTTTAGAGATCAAAGGGAGAATACATTCATTCTGATTTGAAAATAATATTTTCAAACCACATATGCAGCATTTCGTTCGATGACTTGTAATTTTTTTCCGACAACGTCGTAATTCGGAGGCAATGGAACTTTTGTGGTATCTGGTCAAAAAAAAAAAAAAAAAAAAAAAAAAGTGACACGTTGTTTTCACAGACTCCTTTTAAAAATAATATCATTTAGGGAGTTCTGCAGACACAGATACAAATTTTACTCTGACGGAACCAAGTCTATACTAAACGGTGGATACATTACAACCTCCCAGCCAAGTTCTCTTAATTTCTGACGGGTCATTAAAGACGTATGAGATCTGGCTTGTGAACGTGGTATACAACACCCTTTCTGTTGACTAGTTCCGGCCGTTCCTTTTGATCTGCTAAGTACATTCGCACTAAATGTTGACAGTACAGGTTCAAGTCTATCGTTCTGCCCGGCGGCAGCAGTTTGTGATGCACCATGCCCTTCCAGTTTCACCAAAAACACGGTATAACCTTCCTGGGCGTCAGTGTGGGCTTTGGAGCTTCTTCTTGCTTCGACAAAATTATATTTTGTGCAATTGGTGTCGTGGGTTATTCATTTTTCATCACTCATGATCAACAGCTTTAGAAATAGCTCGAGTTCACTACGTTTCAGTAGAGATTTGCAGATAGAAATTCAATCGAATAATACTTTTGAGTCAGTTTAGCACCCAAACGTCGACGTTTTGTTTTGCAATCAAATTTCTCGAAATAGTTTAATGCTGTTTTTGGTTATGCATGTTTAGACCATTGGCGATGACATGATGGCTTACATGCTGGTCATGCTTTACTTTTGCCAGAATTTCATCCACTTTTTCTATGATTAGTCGTCCTGGACCTTGGACATCAACATTTAGAGAACGAAAGTGACTGAATCATGTTTCGGCTGTGGCTTTTGATAAAGTATCTTGCCATTTCTTCATAGGTCTGGCAAGATTTGTGCGCCTTATCGAACTAAACTTGTAAAATGTAGGGCAGTATTGCGGAAAGTTCACTTATTTCACAGCACAATACGTTTGATTCTAAGAATTGCAATATTGTTTTGCGCATTTACTAGCCTTAACTAACAGGTGTCAAATGACATTAACTTTGATCCGCTGCGACTCATATACCATGAGATTTGAGACACTTACTACAATTCCTGCGCAAAAGTCTCAAAATTTTCTTGACTATCTGGTATGACTTAAAGGTAATAAAATTGTCACATATTTCATGAAAGCTGTAAAATTTGTCTCACGCATTCAGCAAATACAGAAAAATTGTAAAAAAACACAAAAATGTTAAAAGCTATTATTATTGCAAAATCAGGAAATACGTGAGAAATTAGTTGGAGAAATTGGCGTTGAGCACAGTTTCCACATCTTATGCAATTTATTAATCTCTCTGTAGGTTTAAATTTGAATAAGTATGTAATTAATTAATTATAAGTAATATAAATCAACCCATATTATCCCTTTATAGGTTACTCCATAATTCTTGTTCGGGTGGCCACGCATAGAAATTCAAATCCCCTCGAAAAAAGTTGTTAACAAATAATAAATATTAATTCTTACATTAAAATACAATCAATTCTGCTTTCTAAATATGACTTCATGTCACATTAATAGCTCAATTTATCCATTTATTAATACAAAGCAAAAATAATGTCGAAACAAACAAACAAACAAATAAACAAACAAAAAATGCGCTTTTGCGTGCTCATCCAGAATTGCGACCGTCTACTTTGACGTCATTCGTAGGTTGAAAGGCGCGGGGTTTCGCTAGTAATACAAACGTTGTGGATAGAGTGACATTTTGTTTTAGAAAGTAGAAAAGAGTAACCCGTCTTGCCCCTAATATTTGAAGTTAATAGAATGGAAAGGAGGAAATTCGTTATTATTCAGTCCAAACTCTTCTGACGTTGACAACTCTATCGAAGAATTTGAAGCTTAAAATACGTATATAAAACGATATGTATACCTGTTGCACAGTATGATTGCGAAACATGGTTACTTACTTTGAGAAAAAAAAAAAAAAAAACGCAGAGCGAAAGTATCTCATAATAAAATCCTGAAGCGACTACTCGGTCCTAAGAGGGACGGGAATGAGGAATACAAACTTCATAACGTAAAACTGACTAATTTTTACCCTTTACCACTGGCTCAAATCCTGGGAGGGATGAGGGGGACATGTTCCCTTCAATCTTGCAACTGGGGGACTGTGCCCCCAATAATCAGATTTGAGGGGGAGAAACGTGATGATTTGTGTAAGACTGCCACTTCATCTATATCGCCTGATATACCTAGGTATAATATACAAGTTTACCTCAGAAATCAGATTCATCTACCGTAGCACGAGTTTCATCTCCCCCCTCCTAGAATAAGCCCCAAATCTGCCCACCTCCCAGTGTTGAATACAACTCTTCTCCCCTGATCCTCCACAACATTGTTTTTCAACTTCTTAAATATTTTGAACATCGCTAAAAAAAAAAAAAAAAGGTATTACCCGTTCCCCCAATGTTGAAGACAGATTTGCGCCCCTGCTCTTTACGTAACATTCTCATCAAATCTAGGAGGCTCAGATGGGCAGGTCATGCGGCCAGAATGGAAGAAATTAGGAGTAGCCATTATCCATACAATGCACTGTCATAATAAAGAGCTAGATAACAATATGCTTCAATATCAGTTTCAAAATAGACGAGTGGCATGATTTTCTTTTAGCATGAATTTTTTTAGATTTACAAACAAATTCGTTTTTCTCGACTCTCTCTCTCTCTCTCAAAAAAGTCTACGAATAATCTTTTACATTCACTAGTACCATTTTGTTCAGGTTAATGAGAATTATCGATTGGTATAATAATATTAAAAATTGAACTTGTCGTTGAACGTTAATAATATTTTTAAGAAAATATCAAATTTGTGCCTTTTATTTTCACGTTGCTTAGGACGTACTTTGGAAAAATGACACGTGTTTCTGTAATCAACAGGTCAAGACAATTATGACACTATATTTCACTGCAAACACAATAATTTCGATATTTCGTCACCTTAGTTTCATATTCAGGTGATGATGTCGAGGCAAATGGGACGAAATTCTAGCAATAAATTTATTGCCACATAGCAATGACGGCCAATTTCTATTCCTCTATGACAGTGATGAGCAATTTCTATTTCTCTATGATAGTGATGGCCAATTTCTATTTCTCTATAACAGTGATGGTCAACTTCTATTCCTCTATGACAGTGATGGTCAACTTCTATTCCTCTGTGACAGTGATGGCCTGTTTATAATACAACACAGGCCAAGGGGCCTCTAATGCGGGGCCTCTAAGGGTAGCCCGCGGATCAAATGTAGCCCACGAATAAAAATGAATAATGTATGATTTGTTCCCTTTTTTTAAGGTTACGCGTAAGAGGAAGCATGTAGCTAGTCATAATAATACACTTGAATCAGTTGTTGTTTTTAATTGTGAATTTTTTTTTAAACTTTTGGTTACCAAGCCTATTTTGCAAGATTAAACCACTGATACCGGGTTAATTTTGAGAAAAATAATAAATTTCATATGGTTTCTTGCAAATGTTCACACCTTAGGCTGTAATTTGCTTAAACACGTGAGAAGCAAAAGACAGGATAGAGAGAATATAAGAAAAAATTAGAAAATATATAACTTAACGCATACTCAGCAAACCCTGGATTGAGTTGGGGCAATGAGGAAGAGCGGAAAATGAAAAATGGCCCCCAAGTTTGATTCTTATTTTGTTCTAGCCTATGGTGCAATAGAAATTTACCATCACTGTCATATAGGAATAGAAATTGACCCCCATTGCTATAGAGGGAAAGAAATTAACCATCACTGTCATAGAGAAATAGAAATTGGCCATCACTGTTATAAAGGAAGAGAAATTGACCATCACTGTCATAGAGAAATAGAAATTGACCATCACTGTTATAAAGGAAGAGAAATTGACCATCACTGTCATAGAGAAATAGAAATTGACCACCATTGCCACAGAGGGAAATTAATTGACCATCACTGTCACAGAGATATAGAAATTGACCATCACTGTTATAAAGGAAGAGAAATTGACCATCACTGTTATAAAGGAAGAGAAATTGACCATCGCTGTCATAGAGAAATAGAAATTGACCACCATTGCCACAGAGGGAAATTAATTGACCATCACTGTCACAGAGAAATAGAAATTGACCATCACTGTTATAAAGGAAGAGAAATTGACCATCACTGTCATAGAGAAATAGAAACTGACCACCATTGCCATAGAGGGAAATAAATTGACCATCACTGTCACAGAGAAATAGAAATTGGTCATCACTGTTATAGAGAAATAGAAATCGGTCATCATAGAGAAAAGGAAATTCGCCATCACTCTCATAAAGAAAAAATCACTACCACTGTCATAGAGGAATAGAAATTGATTAGCACTACCATAGAGAGTACAAATTGGCTATCACTGGCATATAGAAATACAAATTCACTATCACTGTCATAGAGAAATAGAAATTGAACACACTGGCATAGAGGAATATAAATTCACCATGTCATAGAGAAATAGAAAGTAGCCATCACTGCCATAGAAGAATAGAAGTTTCCATCACTGACATAGAGGAATACAAATTGGCCGTCGCTGTCAGAGGAATAGAAATTGACCATCACTATCATAGAGGTATAGAAATTGGCAATCACTGTCATAGAGGGATAGAAATTGGCAATCACTGTCATAGAGGGATAGAAATTGGCAATCACTGTCATAGAGGGATAGAAATTGGCAATCACTATCATAGAGGGATAGAAATAAGTTGAACCGCATGATGCCGTCTCTGTCGACAATAAAGTCAAATTGCCCAGATTTACAGATCCCGATCTATTTCATCATGGATTCTATTTAAATATACAGTACATCTTCATGAAAGCAGTTATTCTGTACTCAAGCCGTTTAAAGATGTTGCGTTGTGCATCAAGATCCGGGAAATGAGTGATACAAAAAAAAAAAAAAAAAAAAAAGATGAAATGATAAACATTAAAGGCATTATTATTGATTTTCGCTTCACATTATATCAAACATTGAATGCTTTTATATATGAAATTTTAAACATAATCGAGGTGAAAATACTTGTAAGAGGCCTTTAATATTCCTATTTTTTTTATTAGAATATTTTTATACAGTCTTTTAAAACTTTTCTTTATAGTTTAACGACCCACGTTTATGCACTGAGGCTACGCCAGACGATGATGATGAGCTGAAAGTAGGAGGAAACGAGAAAATCTCGAGAAAACCCACGCACAAGTTGTTTGTTCGTTGTAGAAAGTTCATTTGGCGTAGGTTGACTAAGCCACCGCAGCCCACTTTTATCCAGTCGTGTTCTGCTATTCTATTAATAGATTCTCCGGAAAATAGAGGGGGGTAAATATGAAATATTAGAATTTCTAGATTTACTTTTCCATAATGAAAACGTGCTATATACATATATACAGGGTGATTACTAGGGCAACCCAAAAGCATAAAAAGCATAACAGCACTTTACACATGTGGTTTGTACCTTGAATATGGTTGTGGTTGTCTAAGGGTCCAGAAGAAACTAATTTTAAAAGCATAATAAAGCATACTTTTAGAAAATAAAGCATAATTTAAAATATATAGCACAATTCTTGGAAAATTCTATTAGAACAATTCTTGGAAAATTCTGTTTAACTGCAAGTTTAACATACTGTATTTAATATTTTTCAAAACCAATATTTACAATGCAAAATCATTGAGAACATTTGCAACAATGAAAAGCTTATTTTTATTTCTGTAAACTTTTCGGTTTTGGTGTGGAGAAAAGAAAGAAAAAAAAAAGGAAAAGAAGAAAACTTTCCGCCAACAATAAATAGTACTCAAGAACTCCACACTATATTGTTATGTGTACCTTTTGAGATTGAGCACTTTCTGTATTTTTGGTGGCATCTTTTACTTTCCCTCTCTAAGGCGCACTCAAGTGATAGAAAAAAACTGACTCGAGTGAAGCATATCTCTTTAAGTGCATTAAGTAGAAAATTCGTTAAATATGAGAGAAAGTAGTTGCATAAAATATTAATAAATAGATCAAGATATTTAGAATATTTAGTGTGTAGTAAATACTCGTATTATACATTATACACGATTAATGTAAAACAATGATTGAGATTAACAATAAAGCATAATTTGGAAAAAATAAAGCATAATTAAACAAAAAATAAAGCATAATGTTAGTTGCTCTAGTGATTACAAAGTCCTGTTACTCCATATCGCGTGTCCACATATTCGTAGATGGTTGCATTGTATTAATGTGCGATCACGGCAGAGGACAACTTTGAAATACTGTGACTATTCTGTACTATTTATTGCAGAGTGTCTGTGTGTACAGTATCGTTTTCATAACAGAGTATGATTCTCCTCCATGAACGATAATAAAATTCTCGTCAAAATTGCTTCCTGGCGTGATGGCAGTAAATGCACGTCGAACAGCACCCTTAAGTTCGTTTTTTTTTTTTTTTTCATGTTACTATCACTTAATTCGTTTACAAACGAAGGTTTAAATGCCTTTAAGTACATATCTTTCTTCATATGTTTTTTTAATGTCGAGTATGCAACACCCAATTCCTATGACCGCTTACGATTGGACTTTTTTTAAGGGGGGGGGGGACGAACGTTCGACAGGTGCTGCAGCCTCCACACACGTGTTCAGTCGTGTTGGTGGTCGTCCGGAGCGGAGTTTATCTTTTATGTAACCAGTTACAAAGAGCTTTTTCTCCCACCGTAAAATTGTTGGTTTTGGAGGGGAAGGTTTCTGAAACCTTACGGTGAAATCATGCTCAGGGGCGTCATTTCAGACTTCGCTTGGGGGGGGGGGGGCAAGAGCACCATCGACATAAAACTTTCACATTTTTACTAATATGTTAGTAGACAATCGATTAAAGTATATGCATTCCTGAAACTCTTGGGGGGGGGCAATTGCCCCTCCTGCCCTCCCTAAATGACGCCCCTGATCATGCTGAATGTCTTTCATTGCTTTTCCTGTATGGGATCGTTCGTGAGCCAATGTGCTCATTACGATCCGTTCCTCCTTGGTGTAAATTAACTCATCATCAATGATTTAGATGTATATCAGCAACTTCAACAATAAGAAACAACAATTCATTAATACCTGTGTAATACATAGGAGATATCAGGACTTCAAGAAGAGATTTTTTTTACTCCTTCTGTAGAAAAGAGAATTTTTAAAAAGTTTTCGTGCAGGAATATTTCACTTCCACGTGTTGGCAACATTGACCTATGCTCTTGAAGAAAACTGAAGTGAATAGACGAGTGATTTTAATGCCTTGCTTCTTGAAATGGAGATGCATTGAATGTCGCTAATTTTCACACAGCTCTTAAGACAAATTCTCTCTCTTTTCATTTCTCTCTCTCTTTTTTTTTTTAAAGTCTTCGATCCGCCTCCACGCCTCTTTATTTTCTTTCTCCTCTCCTCTCACTCTCCAGCTCCCGCGTTTACGTGTGGTTTATAGCCCTTTGTCTTTCGACTACTAATCAGTATCCCTAATGAAAGAGCTTCGTTGTTTGTGAAATACGGGCTACGGAATCAGATGAGGTGGTTTCTACTATTACAGGGATTTGGTTTGTTAAAAGCTTTCTAACGAACGAGGAATTAAAAATCGGGACAGACTGGGAATAAGTTGGCTATTATTATTATTATTATTATTATTATTATTATTATTATTATTATTATTATTATTATTATTATTATTATTATTATTATTATTATTATTATTATTATTATATTCTTAATTAATCATTGTTTCGTTTAGACGAACGGAACAGTGTACTTGAAAAAAAATCTTCAGAGACCCCATCACAGCGAAATTAAAACATCGCTAATTTTACAGTAATTATGTAATATCTTCAAATAGTTAAATGTAATCGAAAAATGGAACAAGAGCTCAATAGACAATATTATTTTACATGAGATACTGTTATCACGACTCACTTATCTGCTTTCGATTTCCAGCCATTCAGAAAATCGGCATTTATTTTCGCGTTTATAAATGGCTGCAAACGGAAAACTACTAGGTGACTCGTAATAATGGTACCTCATGCAAAGTAATATTTTTTAGAGGTGCTCTTGTTCCACATTTCGATTATCTTTTATCTATTTGAAGATATCACATAATTACTATAAAATTAGTGTTATCTTAATTTCGCAGTGATTAGGCCTTTTAATATTACAAGCAGTATGTGTGTAAAGAAGTATTTGTTTCACCGATAGGAAAAGACAAAAAAAAACACAGTGGATACCATCTGCTGGTTAACAATGAATTTTAGTGCATATACAGCGTGTCCAGAAAGTCCCTCCTACACTCAATATTAAATTATATCATCAAATTGTATAAAGGTTACCGAATAGCTACTGTTTATTTTAAACTGGCAGTCATACTTCGCTTTGCTTCTCTTCATAATACGATTCGCACTAGCCCCATTGTTGTTCCCGGGTGGCAGAAGAAACGCGCGAACAGTGGAGCCCAGTTCAGTCAGTCCTAATGGTGATACAACCCACATAGCACACTACGTCCCTGGGATGTCCCATTTTGATCCCAATCATCCCACTCGGTTCCCGGGATTATCGGGGCAATGAGAAGACATCCCATGGACGTCCTGAAGGATTCCCATGTAGGATGTCCACGGGACGTCCCAGATGGGACAGGAGGTCCGAGGGAAAACCAATAGACATCCCTTGTGGTCCGGTTGAATATCCCGTATCCCGCGATATTAGCGGACATCTGGATCTCCCGCGGAAGTCCTGTGGATGTCCCGGGAGCACATTCGGGTAATCCCGGGATGTCCCGTCGTCCGTTGCGGGCTCAGTCTCGGACATTCCATGGACGTACTTGTGCTATGTGGGAAGCATTTTCACTTACGCTTAACAATCTTTGGTCCATCGCCAAATGCCTGAACAAAATTTTCTCCAAATCATTAAATCTGAACGGATTCCGGTTTCATTACCGTGGCTACCAGTTATGATTACACCTGACAATGCACTCATAGAGTATTATGAACGAGAGCGTTCGGCAAACCCCATACACCGATAACGAGCAACTAAAAGACAAAATTTGTGCTGCATTTCAGAATCACCCATGATATGCTAGCACTCATGAACAATTGGATATGTAGGCAGATAAGAATACGCTACGAACATGAAGGAACTCACAGGCATGTTTTATTCCATAAGAAGTAAGTAGTACAGTCACAGAGTGAGAATAAAAATACTTCCTGGTCACACTGTACAGTGAATATAAATAGATAATTATTTTTTCAGCAAAAAAAGAAGAAAAAAAGAAAAGAAAAAGAAAACTGTCAACTATAATTGGCAATGAACCAACATAAAGTTTAGCGTCACAAAAATTCGTTTTTTCTATTTTCTCGAGGACTACATATGAGAACTAACGCTAAAGCAACTTATTTTGTTGAGCGTTCGTAAATTTGGACAATGTAGCTAAACAGCAGTGGCGGATCTAGCTCGGGGTCAGGGGGGTCTAGGCCCCTAGTTTTCTGAGTGATAAAAATAATTTAAGCTATTATTTATATATTTTTGAAAGTTTATAGTAAACATGATATACCTATCATACTCTGGGTTCTGACTGTCCCCCCAGTTTTTACCTTCTAGGTCCGCCTCTGCTAAACAGCAGTTGAAACTTATGAGTTAGTGATAATTTTAGGCTGTAACTTATTGACATACCGTGTATTGTTAACTGCTAGTGTCATAGAAAAAAGCTTAATGATGTATACTACAATTTCAATTTCATATCAATAATTGGTACGCTATTCGTACAGCATCAATTTCTAGGTTTACTAAGAAATTAGTTTCCTTTTTTTAATGTTCTCGAAAATTATTCACAATTTGATATGATTTGATTTTGAGTCTAGCACCTCTTTCAGCAGCGACTCTATATGAGACGTGGATCTATAGGTTAACGCAGAATACGAACCACTTGAACTTAAGCCGGGAATTGAAGCGGGGTCTCCCACGCCAATTTGCGCGTACGCTAACTACTTAGCCACAAGGGTGCTCAAATTTACTCATAAGAATTTACACCTGCCCATATAATTTTGTTCAGCTGAATTAAATTTACGATTAGTATATGTCTCATTTTGGGATATTTTTCCCAGCGTAAAACGCGAATACAGTAATATTGTGCGGTAGGATTTTGGCAACATTACTGAATGTTCATAGCCCACGTTCTTCGCAAATACTAATATGCGATGCACTGCACTGTAGCTAAAGGCTCATTCGTACATAGAATGTCATGTCCAGGCGATTCCCCTGACATGCTCCGTCTATGCCACGGCTGAGACCATTCACACATATCCTGTTAAGCCGTGCCGTATCGCTGCTGCTTTCTACACTATTTCCCAAGATGGATTGCAAGGAGAAAGACATTCTTCGTGTGCTTCGTGTGTTCCGAAAAAAAGCCGAAGGATCGCTGCCGACGAGCCACGACCAGGCTAGTATCTCTTTAAGGAGTCCTGTCGGGACACGGCACGTCATAATATGAATTAAAATAAGGCAACCGAATTAATTTTTAATGTGGACTTCGTCGACCACAGCATGGGAGCGGCACACTGTGTGTGAATTAGCCTTAAGGATTTAATTTTTAAGTTAAGGGGAAAAAGTTCTTCTCCTTATCTTTGACCCATTTTGACTGCCAGTAATAGTGATAATTCTTAATCTATGAAAGCAGGAACGTCCGCAGAATAAAGAAAACGCAGGAAGAAAAGACAGACATAAGAGCATTTGCAAGTATGCACACACACTAATGCACAAAATACTTCAAGTAAAATATGCATTTACGCACATCGCATAACTTTATAAACTACAGTAAATATGCTATTCTTGGCTGCTATAGTACTTAATATAAATACTATAGTTTGTAGGTAAGCAAAAGTAATGGACCGCATTCAGAGTCGTTCTTAAGTGTGATTATTGTCATACTAAAGGCTCGACTAACGCATAAATGATACGCATAACTTAAGTGTCAGTCAAACCCTTAGTATTACACCAAAGGTAAGGACAATTCTGAATATGGCCCAATATGTTTTGGCATGTATTTCAAAGAACTATTCGTAAAACATCTTCAAAAGTCCAGAGGTGAATCACTGCCTTCTCTGACCCTTCCTGTGGAGGGCCATTTTAGGTGTCAAGAACTAATAGAAGTGGTATTCTTTAAACATCGTACGAATTATATTACCTTATGTTTCGGAGAAAAATCGAAACGTTTGTAGTTTTGAACACTTTTTTTTTTAGTATACAGGTTACGTATATTCGGGACTACCCTGGATAAACCGGGACGTCTAAGAGCCCTTGCCACATATGAAAACCATTTTTAAAAATCCGGTACGTACAAATAAAAAATACTTTATTGTTTTGTATATGTGGGACCTTGAAGGAAGAGTTGAGAAAAAGACTCGTAAAATGCTTCGTGTGGAGTGTTGTACTGTATGGGGCGGAAACGTGGACATTACGTAAAGGTGATGAAAATAGACTGGAAGCCTTTGAAATGTGGGTGTGGAGAAGAATGGAAAGAATTAGTTGGGTCGAGCGCAAAACGAATGAGAGACTGTTAGAAATGGTGGGTGAGAAAAGAACACTTTTAGATATTATTAGGAAGAGGAAGAGAAACTGGTTGGGACATAGCCTAAGAAGAGATTGTATCATGAGGGACGTCCTAGACGGTATGGTGTCGGGAAAGAGAGGGAGGGGGCGAAGGAGACTACAATTAATGGATTATATAAAAACAGAAAGATCATACGCGAAGACGAAGAAGTTAGCGGAGGACCGTGGAGCATGGAAGCTTCTCAGCTGCGGCAAGTGACCTGGCAATAAAGGCAGAATACCTATGATGATGATGTTTTGTATATGCATTTTAACATATAAACTTCGATATAGAAATTGTAGAATACATAAATAAATAGATAAGTGAAATGAAATCTTTGGTTTTACGTTTTAGGCTAAGGGAGACGATGATTAAGGCAAGTGAATGAAGATGGAAGAATTGGTGGAATGAGAAAGTGGGAGGAGACGGGAGTGCCCCGTGAAAACCCACTGACACGGCGTAGCCTGCCACAAATTTACTTAGCCTAGGATTGAACCAGGAACCCGACCCATCGAAGGTAAGCACTCTACCACTGAACCGCTGTGTCTTCCTAGATAGATGAGTATAATACGGAATTCATATAAACTAAGTATAACTTAAACTAATATATATATATTAGAAAACAATCATTTTACACACGTGGAAACATATATGGGGTATGAAAATGAAGAATACATTGCATGTAATCCTGCCGGAAGAGTAATACTGACCCAGAATCGACCTCAGTACAGTAACTTAGAAAGAAAAAAAGAAGGAATGTAAGAGACAGAAAGAGTGGAAGAGAGAGAGAGAGGAAAAACAGAGAGGGGGAATCAGAGAGGGGAAGGTAAAAAAAAATCGAACTGAATCATGCACGTAAAACGGAACTAGTTCATAAACTTCGCCAACTACTTGACAGTGATCACCATAAGAGAAGAAAAAAATGGAAAGGGATGAGAAGGGAAAATAGGAAAAAAGACAAAAAATAACAAGATGAGGAAAAACACAGAAGAAAAAGAAAGTCCGTGAACTTTTGGAAAAGTCACGCAGTACTATGTTGTGCCAGTTTGCTATTAAGCTGGCACTCTTCCATTTTACAAATCGCTGCTCTATTTCACATCTCCCTCTGTTCTCGGCCTGATACCAAGGACGCGCGATTGTTCTCCAGCGACCCATCTCTCTTCCCCACAATCTCTTGTCTAAATTTGTCCTCAATCAAGAAAATCAAAGAAAAGAAACGATAATAAAAGGACACAAATTACTCTGAAGATCAAATTTGTTAATAAAGGAAAGAAAAAAAATTACTTAAAGAACATTCTAATCGCGTAACATGAATGATATTGGTTCACGGCATGGGCGTCTGCGAAATCTTTTTTTTGATTCTTCTTTTCAGGGGCTGCTAAATTAACACAAAAATCTTAATATTAAACGTTTATCTTTTATTTTTCACTTAGCGTGTAATTATGCAGTACATTGATTGGCTATAGTACTCGCGCCGAGTCGTGAAGCTTGGACTCTAAACTAATCATAGAAATATTTTGCTTGAGCTCTGATGCATCGGAAAACTTCGGTGCAATTCGTGGAGCCGCTTCCCGAGCGCACACTTGGGGAAAGTCAAACAGCTGAAATTCACCAACAATGTTGCCAAACTTTGAAGACATAGTAAATGAATATTTAAAAAAGCATTTAAATATTACTAATAATAACACCCCAGAACACTAACCAATGTAACAATTGTTCTAAAATTGTAACAATAACATGAATAGTAACAACAAAAATGCAACGCAACAAAGAAGAATTAACAAAACGGAACTTGACGCCAATCCGACAACACTGTAGTCTCGGGAGATGTTTTCCGTGTAACGCGAGAGACGACACTGACAAAATGTGATGGGTGGGGTTGACGACCGGAACACACCCTCGCGTTCTATTGGGTGGTGAAATCGGTAGATCTAGGTCAAGCATCACGACTCGGCGCGAGTACTATAGTATGAATTTACTAAGTGGGTATGTCACATCGTTCACTTCATCGCATCTTACGTGATGATCTCAAATTTCACCCGTACAAAACACTGATTGTCCAGCAGCTGAGTGAAACGGATTTTGTGCAGCACAGAGAATTTTGCGACATAATGGACGCTGTTCTTACAGTAGTTGTAGATGTCCCAAGTATACATGAGTGATGAAACCTATTTTCATCTGGATGGTTATGTTAATGTACAGAACTGCTCTAAGCTCCAACGTTCCATAGCGACTGAAACTGCATTGTCTAAGTTGTCTGCCAACAGTTGCTCCAAATCAATACTCCTACTCGTCGCCGAATACTAGCGGTTAAAAAAAACAAACATGCATTTCCTTTGCTTACCCTGTATATATATATATATATATATATATATATATATATATATATATATATATATATATATATATATATATATATAGGTAGATAGATAGATATACGTGATACAGTAATCATATTGTAGAATTACCTTGTTTTCTATTTGCTACAAAGTTTAAAGTTAAACGTAATGTACGTGAATAAATATCATTAGAAAGACGTATCAACATGAGAACTAGTTCACGTTAATTGCGAACACTTCACAAAATTAAAGCATCTCTGTTGAAATCTTTACCTTTGATTACAATGCTATTTGAGATGGAACTTTGTTCAGTACCCAATTATATATATATATATATATATATATATATATATATATATATATATATATATATATATATATTGTATATATAGCTGAACTAAGGCAAATCATATTAGGCTATATCCTCTGTTTACAGCAAAAGGAAGGATGTTCCCGTAATATTGTTCTCGTGTGTTGTGTGTGTTGATATTAAACGTTTAGGCCCTTGAGAGGGATGATTAGATTAAGGAACAGTGAGATCATATAATGTAATTTTGCCTTTAAGCATTTTCTGTTTGCGTGATTAATGAAACTAATTGCAAGGTTTCCTTTGAACGACAAACACACACACACACGTTTCACTTTGTGCTTTGTGTACCTAGAAAAGATGAGGGGGTTGAGGGATTCTGCTGCTAATTGTTCAGACGTCAACAGAGTAATGTTGCTCACAGTGGTATATATGTATACCTTTATTGGTAGGCTATGACAGGTCAGTTGGTAGTAAACATCTTTTGTGTGATTGGCTGATCTCATCACGGCGAGTGACGTTTAAGTAAACACAGAGAGGAGGAACTGGGGCTGAATATTTTACAGCTATTTTTCCTTAACGATTTTTTTTTTTTTTTTTTTTTTTTTTTTGCCAACGGTACCGTAATTGGTTTTCATTGCAGATCATCTATTCCTGACAAATCAATTTTTAATATTATCTACATACAATGCTTTTTCTTTGCCGTACTCAACAGGAATATTTATTTATTCATTTGTTGTCATTTAACAGAGAATAGAATCTCCAATTACAGAAAGTACATAATATAGATAGTTTATATATTATAATATTTATATCATTATACATGATAGTGAATATAAACATAATAACAATGACTATTGTAAAAGTAAGCACCCCGGACAAAATATTACGAAGTAGGCTATGGGCATTTTTGGAGCCTTGCCGAAAGTGGCTTAGAATAGCAATATGCTTGTAGGCACCGCGAATGTGAGTTATATGTGTTATTTATGACAATTTACGGCTAGTAAGACGTGTGTACTGATGAGGTATCATTTCATTAAATGTTGAACCATTGGCCTAAGAAAGGACATGATCGAGTGGCAGAAAGGAGCCATTGATCTCGGGCGTCAATATGGGTATATCCTTCGGGAGGTAGAGCAGTTCGCTGGCGTGTCCGAATCCATGGACAGTACTATCTATGGAAAATGGAGGGCGTCTGGCACAAACCAAACCTCTCAGCCATTGAGATAATATAGTCTAGAGGTGCCCTTCCCTGTGTCGTGGTATTGGTTCGAGCGTGGTCTTGATTGTAGCGTTGGATTCGAGATACCCCCTCACAAGATGGCGTATTCCGCAAGTTTCAGTCAGGTGATATATGTAAACAAACAAAACGCACATCTCAGAACTCCATTTGTATACAAAGTACAACCATCAGGTAACGTTTAGAAAAAGATGGTTACTCAAAATGGTGTTACTGTATCCAATTTGATTATCACATGTAGCTTCACTGTGCGTGCGTGAATGGATACAAAATTAGAATAAAAATAAACTATGTTTGTTATAAAATATGGAGATTCACTTTATCAGACGGTTCTACCAAATTTTGACACTTTTTAAAAACATTTTCAGGGTAGGTTAGAGCTTCATATTACTTTTAACAGAGCATGCATTAAACGAGGAGCTCCATTACTACTTGCAGATTGATTTCAAGAGGGCTCTGTTTAAATATAATGTGGACATATGGCGTAAAACTACAGTGCATAAAACTCGAATCAACTTGTGCTAGGTGGCCACTAAAAAGCACGAATGCTATGCAACTGAGTCAGGGACGGAGCGCAGCAGGAGAGCCTGAGCGGTAGGGAGGAGGTGCGTCAGTAGGTATCAGGCGCGACAGCGACGGAGGGTATATGCATACACGAGAATAGTGGAAGAGCACACTTATAACAATACTTTCACTATCACTTAAAATTCACTTCAATATGCTGTGCACTGACAGTAAATACTTCCATTCACTCTTCTATTCCCCCGCGAGAAAAATCCACATCGTATTTTACCTATAAATTTTCATGGTACACATACACCTCTGCCACATATTGTATTACTTGTCATGTTTTTCAGCGTTCTGCTCTTGTGGTATTCAACTAAGCTTAATTCCTCCAATGGTGCAGATGTAAGCGAAGTGGAAGTTAAGAAAATCTGTGGAAGGCAAACTTGGAACAAGTGATTAAAGTTACCGTAGATTTTGAACAATACCAAATGCTACAACCCTTTACGTTATCCGTTCTACACTTTACGATACTAAATTGGAATATTAAAGATAAATCATAGCGCCTTTAATTTTTAATTTAAAAATTTCACCAAAACAAAAATAATTATATATTATATACGGAACATAAAGAGTTCATTCAAGTAGACGGTTCTACCAAATAGAAAATTTATAGGTAAAATGCGAGGTGAAATATTTTTCGCGAAGGAATGAAAGTGTGAATATAAGTAATTACTGTCAGTGCACAGCGTATTGAAATTATTTTGAGTGGTAGTGTAAGTATTGCATGTGTAAGTGTGCTCTTCCGCTGCCCTCATTTATGCGTGTACCGTCCGTTGCTGACGCACCTGCTCATTACGGATGCACCCCTTATTTGACTGGGGAATCGAACCAGGGACCCAATACACCAGAGATGAGCGTTCTACAGCTGAGCCACCGTGCCCCCTTCAAATAATTTAATTGAAACAATACAGTTCAAGATGCAATTAAACAGTCAAAATATATTACTGTAGAAATACTCAAATGTACTAAATGTGGTTACCATTTTTCTATTTTGAAATAATAAAATTGAAGCAATTCAGCTTTTAAGTTACATTTAAATCCTCACAATAGTGTTTTTTAAAGCTGCTTGTTTCCCGTACTCTAGCTACATCTATTGGCGTCAGGTTGCCAGCGCAGCTAGTGACAACTATTAGAGTGACTCTTAACTAATAAAAACTACCATGCTGAGTTAATTTGTGCCTCTTGTCTTTCTACAACCAGCAATACAAATCTCTTAACTCTTTGGGGCATAGTGATGCATTTTTTGCATCACCGATTTATTAAACGATGTTGCATAGTGATGCACTTCTTGCATCACTTTAGTGAACGCTCAGCTGATACTTGCACAGTGGTGCAGATTTTGAATCACTTATTCGATGTAGTTACGATGTTTGTTACTAGGTTATTTGGAGTCAATTGTCATATTCTCGCGTTTTGTGGTTCTGTTATGGTCCTGTTTCCACGCAGTGAATGCGGTGATAATTAAATTGGTAATGTCATTGGTAATCATGCTAATTTATGTATTTCGTCTATGAGTTCTTGTATTTTAGATTCTTGAGATGTAAAGCGTTTTTCATAGTCCTTTGCACCTTTCAAAAACAAACCGCATAAATTGATGTTGTATCACTGCGCGCACGACTATTTGCTGATTGGTGAAGAGGAAATTGTTTCGTCTGTTTCCCGCAATATTTCTGCTGCAGCACGTGCATGAATTTCTGCTACTGCGGTGTGCATTACTCGTCTCACTCTAACACCATTGCCGTGATATAAAGCAAAATACCCAATACTATACAGTATAATCCCCATCCTTTAAGAACAACTGAACATTGTTATTTTCCTTCAAACTGTAATTATAGATGAAATTACAATGAGTTATGTCAAATTATCAACTGAACGATAAAGAGATGGTGCTGGTATGTTACAGCAAGCATATTTATTATTATGGGAGATTATTTCTTTTTCATCTATTACCTAAATCGTTACCCATATCCATCAAAAACAGATGGTACTTTTCCCCCTTAAGTTCAATTTATTGATGTGCTTTCTTAGCATGCGAATGTACAAATACTAACTTCAGTACTACAAAGTAAATAAATAAATATTCTATGAGAACATGAAAATTAACTATTATAAGTCTTAATTTTCTTCAAGTGAATTGAACAACGTTGATATCGTTTGGTAAAGTATTTGCTTTTCTTCTGCACTTATTGGTTTGTCTTGTTTATGTTTAATAGAATAACTCGGAGGCAGCATGTAACCTGCTGGCTTTCTTGGGCGACATCTTTTAATTGTGGCGCGCACTTCGTGTGTTTTGTCATTTGTTGTAACAGTTTTCCCTTACAAATTCGATTTTGGTTCAAGATTTCGATCCCATATAGATACATACTTTGAGTCGGATCCTAAATGTTCTTACTGTGCCTTAACAATACATTAATTACCATAATACATTGCATTTGTTGTGTACTATTTGCTCATGGAAGAATAAACTGTTATTAGTCTCATTTTCAATGTTGCTAACTCATAGTTATTTTTCAGTTTTTCGCAAAGAATGGTTGTCAAACAGTTTTGTCATTTCATGAAAATGGGCTAAGAAAATGAAAAAGAGAAATCAAGTGAACTTGCTGTTCTTATTGAAGATAATAAGTTCCTTATAGTATTTCAGATCTTTGTTTGACCTTTCATTAGAGATGAGGAAATAGTGAATTAAAAAAAAAAAGAAAGAAAGAGAGTAAGGGGTATAGAGAGAAATTAAAGAGGATAAAACCTGTTTTAGTGATTCATTACGAAGTAATATGAGGCTAATTTTTCAGTTATAACTTGTATATCGCTTTTTTTAAAATGCGATCAGAATAAATGACCATTTAAAAGATGCAAAAACCGAATATTCGGTGCCAGAAATGAAATAATGTACAAAGGAATCTTCAACATTTAAGAATTTTTATAATATTAGATAGGAATATTCATAACTTTTGAGTCTTATTTTTTTCTGGCTGCAGTGAAAGTAAGAGGAGGTACTATGTGCATGTTAAATAATATGTCTTTATTCCTATGTAGAAACTAAAAAGTTTCTTGGATGTCGATAGAGTCTTCATACTCTCATGACTGATATTAATTTATGGCGTAACTTTTCTGTTAGATATCAAATGAAAGGATAAGTCACGAGGATTCAAAATATATTTTATAGGTATTTTATTGCATATAACAAAGGAAATAAAATAATAAATTCTCTATTCAATAAATAAGTAAACTCAGTAGTTTTCAAGTTCTTGCAGAATGAACAATTGCTTGTTCCAAACACTCGCTCGCCTGTAATGGAAACGTACAAGGAGCTCAATTTTGAAATGAAATTAAAATCTTTTGAGTTTTACGTCCCACGATTATACAGGCTAGGCTAAAGAAGACTGTGATGATGAAAACATGAATGAAGTGGTAGAATGAAGAAAGTGGGAAAAAACTGAAGGACATAGAGGAAACCCACGCACACGGTGTTTGTCCACCACACGGTTCACTTGGCGAGAGTTGGGATCGAACCAGGAACCCATGTGCCAGAGGTGAACGCTCTACCACTGAGCCACCGCGGCCCCCCAAGACCTCAATTTTGAATAGAAGTCGTGAGAACAACTGCACATGTTTCTAAATCTGATAATTAACTCCTGTTGCTATATGATCCGCGTACTCGTCGTCGGGCGGGAGACCCGCGTTCGATTTCCGGAGGAAATTCATGTAGTTCGAATCACTCGTTTGGCTGTAGGTCCAAATCTCATAGAACCTTATTGTTGAAGGGGACGATAAACTTTAATCCATCCATCCAATCATAGGTCTGCTAGTAGGAACACTAAGTCATCATGTAATAGTGGCTCTGAATTCTAACATTTTAGGCAGATTCTCAGCTAGAGGAAATGTTAGGAGTGGGGATAGTAAGTTTTAGTTGTAATTTACACTGGTAGAGGAAATTCAGTGTTCTGCCCTTCTTCCTCGTGGTACGTATATGCGTTTACATAGTAGTTCAAAGATTCAGGAGAGCAGGGCATACGCCACTGCAAACAAGAGAAAATGGTTCCTGATTCTCCTATCACAAGCCCATGCCATTTTGTTTTTAATCTCATTGTTTTCCCCCTTCAGTTTGTTTAATCATTTCTTAGCACAAAATTGCATATAACATTTTTTGTTTAATTAGTTGGCAACATTTGTGCACTGCAGTCTGCATTGTTTACAAGGGGTGCAAAGCTTCGTGAAAATCAGATTAGTGCAGGTGATGTAGAGGTCACCCGAGTTAAATTCGTGATTTTTTAATGTTATTTGTTGTGATGCAAAAGTTGCATCACTGTGCAACAAGCCGATAAAAACGATATTAGTTATTTGAACGTGTGTTTCTCATACGTCGCAAGTTACGTGTAATATATTCATTGATGGTATTAAGAAAATGATAGAATACAATAACACCAATGATGTAATCCTGAGGGAGCTCCGAGGGTGCAGCCCTATCTCAGAAAATTTCGTTTCTAACAAAAGTCTTAAGTTTTCAGAGAAAGTATTTTTACATGTATTTCATACATAGATACAGCGGTAAAATGAGGCATGAGAGGGATGAGATAATAATTATAAACTACGATAAAATATATTATCGCTGTAATTTATAGGGTCTAATATGTTCAAAAATACATGTGGTTTATATTTACTAAAGAATTATTTTTCGCGTGCAACATGGGGGTGTCAAGAAAATATTTCTCCGTGCCGCAAAGGGTTAAGCAAGGTTATATGACATTCAAAGATAGCGTGACGTACACACTGACATGTTTCCCTTTTATAATTAGAATGTGCATTTCCACATGAATAGTATCATGCCATATGCCATATGAGACGTGGACCTACTGATTAACGTGGAATCCGAACCACATGAGCTCCCGCCGGGAATCGAACCCGGGTCTTCCACGCCGTGAATAGTATCATTTTTTAAAGAATATCAATTTAGATCTGCAACATTCTCTCCTTTAAGCGTATCAGATGAAAATTTTAGGGTCTCTTTTTTTAAACTTGATGCATACTTATAGTTTCCGAAAGTGGTCTATGGTTATGAGATGGATAAATAGACAAGAGTGATTTATTTCTCGTTAACTTAGTAACCTGAAAAGTTGTAAAGTAACTAAATGAGACTACTGGTATTAAAGTGACATAAAAATGGCAATAAACACAACTTTTACACCATTAGAAAATAATCCAAAATGTTATAACTACGTAAAATTGAAGAAATAATTAATCTTTAATCCATTGGAGAAGTTTGTTTATTTCAAAATCCAAAAGTCTTTCAATATTTATACTTGGAACACAAAATTTATAAGCTTCTACAATGGATTATTTTAGTATTTTACACGGGAAATTCCACATGAGAAAATCTATGTAGTATTTGCTTTGCGAACTTAACATAAAAATCATTATAAATACAAAACACAACCAACCTATCAAGTGGGCGTAAGTTAGGGTTCGCGTTCTAGTCTATCTCGCAATCGGTTCGAATCCAGGTTCCATCCACTTTGACTGAGAATTTTCAGTTTCTTTTCCTTGGTTCTACCAGTCAAATTCCAGGATGGTACCTTTAAATATAAACCCCGACCAACTTACTTCCATATCCTTTCACATTGTCAATATCAATGATTCTATTGCAAATAAACCGGGTTGTATCTGAAAAATTCAGTTTAATGTCCCACAATTATGCCCAATAGGCTAAGGGACACGATGATTAACGCAAGTGAATGATGATGGAAGAATTGGTGGAATGGTAAAGTGGGAGGGAACAGGAGTGCCCCGAGAACCCCCACGGACACGATGGTGTTCACTACAAACGTATTTGGCGGGGGACCGAACCAGGGACCACACGCACCAGGGGTTAGCGCTCTACCACTGAGCCACCATGCCGCCTCGAGTTGTATCTGGAATTTCGCTATGGTTTCTACATTAGGACTAAATGATAGACTGCCCGTCTCTGGTGCGAGTGTCCTTGGTTCGATCTCAGTATCTGGGAGTTTGTGTTGAAAATCGAATCTATCGATATTCTTGGAGTTCTCGAGCTCCCTCGTGGCTAAGCGGTTAGCGTACGCGCCCGGGTTCGAATCCCGGCGGGAGCTCATGTGGTTCGGATTCCACGTTAATCAGTAGGTTCACGTCTCATATAGCCTCGCTGCTGAAAGGGACGCTAAACTAAAATCAACTCAACTCTTGGAGTTCTCCACTTTCTCCCATATACTCATTCTACATATTAGAAAAAATACATTGGGGCTGCCCACCTCTGGCGGGAGGTGTCCTTGGTTCGATCTCAGAATCTGGGAGTTTTTGTTGAACGTTGAATCTATCGATATTCTTGTAGTTCTCCACTTCCTCCCACATACTCATTCTACTTATTATTTCCAATACTTTAATTAGTCATACGTCTCCTTTGGCCTACTGGCAAAAATGTGGAATGCTAAACTTTTTTACTACCTACTTTCCTACTAGCTATATTTATTCCCTTACCACAATAGTACCTTTGCCACTGGTTTATATATGTGAAAGCAATGAAAATATTTTGATCACAAATCTACAGAACTCGAAAACAGAATGCTCAAACACTAGAATAATTGAATTGGCATATTGTGCACAAAGAGGTGGCCAAGCAGTTATTCAAACATGGATGCGCTACAAACAATGTTGTTACAGCTTTAAGAAGAGACACACAAACAGCTCATCTTAATGCAAAGTGTAAACTAAACAGTATTCATCGTACGAAAATATAATGAACCGACTGGGTTTAATTCAACTAAAAGACAAGTGTTGGAGTGTGCATTCAGACGAGAATGGTTCCATTTTAGTTCACTGAACAAATATAATACGCTCGTTCACAAGTTCCAATTTTTGTTTTTGTAAAAGCATGAAGTGAAGAGCATTTCGTTTGTCGCCTCATTCGGTCACAGTTAATGAATACATGTTCCAACGTGTCTATTCATAACCTACTCTCCTCCTCCCCAACAAACAAAATCCTATTAGCATTTGCTTTTGTTGAAAGACTGTTATTCGAGTTTTTTTTTTTTTTTTTTTTTTTTTGTGAATAAAAGTACATTCACTAAACTTCTGGGATTCACTGAGAAAGACATCTAAAGGAAATGCATCGTTCATTGTAGATAAAAATAGAAATACTTTGATTTCAATAGATATTCAGAAGAATTTCAATTGTTACTAATTCAATATCTTCGTAACTCAGTATCTTAATGAATTTTGTAAACAACCCAATGTCATAGTTCCGCTGCTTCTGGTATAATTTGCAGTTATTATTATTAACTACAATTAATTTATTTTGAATGATAGTGGAGGAAGACAATTCAATTTATAAGGTTTAAAAGTTCTAGGAACTTACGAGAGATGATCGAAAAAATATTCCAAAAGCTATTATGGCTTATGTGTAGGGCAACCGAAAAGCATAAAAAGCATAAAGAGCATAACAACAATTTACACATATGGTTGGTACCTTGAACATGGTTGTGGTTATCTAAGAGTCCGGAAGAAACTAATTTTAAAGCATAATAAAGCATAATTTTGGAAAATAAAGCATAATTTAAAATATATGGCACAATTTGTGGAAAATCCTATTATTCACACGAGTACGAATATTGGTTAACTTTTTGGGGACTACAATCTCGATCAGAAAGAAGGAAATTTATTGATAACTACTTTATTTAAATGGCATTGGATAATTAATATAGTAGCGATTACTGCTCGGAAAATATAGTAATAAGAGTGCCGAATTATAGTGTAAGAAGTCAATCAACATTGGTAGCACTAAATTCAAAACGCAAAAAAAACGCGAAATATTGACAAGAGAGGCAATGTGTTATAACAGTTTGAAATGACCATATGTTGGGAGAAATAACGGACCAATTCTTACAAAAATTAAACTTTTTTTTTTCAACTTTATGACAAGCGATCCAACTGCCAATCTTGATTTTATGGTTATTATGTACAAGTATCTTCAGAATATCTTTAGTTATAATCTTTTATTCAAAGAACTAATCTTATGTTGAAATGTATGACAATAAGTGACCTGCATCTTCTGCATTCCAGATGTGCAATTTAAAACAAAGTTGATTCATTCTTTTAAGTGATAGTTAAATGAAGCTTTAATTTGCGTAGTTCTTTAAATGGTATTTTATGCCGTTGACTGTTTTTATTTAAATCTTGTTTTATAAACCAGTTTGAACCTTGTAATTTGAATATATTAACATTTTGACAATGGTCTTAACCAAGGGCGCCGATTTCTCTGTAAATTTGGAGGGGCCCATTCAGATACAGAAGGTATATATATATATATATATATATATATATATATATATATATATATATATATATATATATATATATATATATATATATATATATATATATATATATATATATATATATATATGATTTTAAGACAAATTGCATTCAAATTATGCCAAATATTGTATATTCATAAATACAATAGCGGGGCCAGGGGCCCGGCCCCGGCCTCCCAGGATCGGCGCCCTTGGTCTTAACCTACCGTAATATTCATTCTATTCTACAAATTTTCTGGTCTTTTAAAATGATTATATAATGGTTTCAATGTAGTGTTGTATTTTTGCCTATGAGATGTTCACAGCACTGAAAATAAAGTTATTATTATTTATCTAAGTACATAGTGTGGTGAGTCATCATTCATATAATTCCAAATATCTAAACTTGATGATTATCGTTATTTTTCTTTAAAAAAATACATGATGAATTATAATAATTATTTCTGCAAGCACATAATCAGGAAGATATTTATTATAAAATTCCCATGTAAATGATCTGGTGATTCATTATTACTATTTTTCTAAACACATACAGTATCTGGAGAATTACTATTTATTATATCTCCAAATACATCTGTATATTAAAATGTTACGTTTATATGTATGTCCCCAATCCTTTCGACAATGGGATCTCGAAAACCACAAGTGCTACAAATGTGCCGTTTTCGCTGTCGATTCCAAATTATGTGTAGCTTGTCCAGTTCTAATTGAATATTTAAAAAACGTGACTGTTATTTCTTCATTACATTTTTAGAGGTACACTGGAAATGTTGAAAAGTAAACCATCATAATCTACGAGTTATCTATTTCAACACAACATTATTGTATAAAGGGGTTGTATATCTCTCGGGCGTTTGCTTCATGACCAAATTATAAAATAAAATTAAAAAAAAAAAAAAAAAAATAAGGGTTACCATTTCTCCAGTCTAAGATTAATCTTCATTGTTTGGAGTGTTTTGCCCAATAAGTAGCACATATCACTGACATTATAATTATTTGTGTATGTAATGTATTTGATTATTACATTTTATTTTATTCATTTTTATTTTAGTTCAAGCACAACACAACAGGCTCTAGGCCCAATTATTGTGTTGCCTTTGACAACGAAATACATATTAATACAAAACAATTAGATATACAAATAATTAAAAGAAATACACATTACAAAATAGACAATTAAAAAAAACACACACATTCATATTGTCTTTAGCATATGAGTTCCTTATATGCCGTTTTCAAAACATGCCTGTCTAATTGTTCTTTTGTACACACTTTCCGACATGCTAAATATATAAATATTGAAGTCTTTTTCGACTTCATTGTGGAGAGTGCTTATTCTCCATATAGGAGATTTCCGAAGGATATTTGTTCTTGCCTTTCTTTGATAAAACGTAGATGTGTTTCCTATCCTCGTTCTGGTTGATGGGACTTGAAAACAAAGCAACGAACGCAGCTCAATAGAGTCAATCTTATCATGTATTAATTTATATAAAAATATTAGATCATTATATCTTCTTCTTTCGTATAAAGTGGGTAGTTGATAATTTTCCAGTAACTCTCTGTAAGATTCATATTTCGGGTAAAGCCCAGTTTTCCTGTACGTTAGAAGTCTTAGGAATTTTTTCTGTATTCCCTCAATCATATCACAGTAGTTTTGCATATTTGGTGTCCACACAACAGTAGCATATTCTAACTTTGACCGAACGTAAGTGAAGTACAATTTCATTAAAGTTAAATCATTACGAAACTCTTTACCTAGCCTCATGATAAAACCAAGGTTTCTATAAGCCTTGCTCGTTACTGTTTCCATATGATGCTTAAAGCTTAAATTTTGATCAAAGAAAATCCCAAGATCTTTTTCCACATACTACATGCAAGAAGAAAGAAAACATTGATCATACATGAATTAGAAACCCCAACCGGAAGTAGGCTCAAATCTTGCAAACAGTGCGAGATATTGAAAAAATAATCTAAAAACATCTCCCATTTATGATACCCCTTGCCGATTTTTATCAAGACGTCTTTCACTTGTGTCTCATACACATTTGTTGTGAGGAATGACAAGGAGATAGTGAATCTTTTGTATTATCTCTTTATGTACACAATGTATCATTATTATTACTTGCTCAAGCACGTAATCTGATAAATCATTACTACTTCTTCTACAAGCTCATGGTACAAAGAATAACTCATGTCATACGAGACTGTCGTATCCATAGAAACAGAAGAAAGAAAAAGAAAAGAAATGTAGAAATAATGTTGGCAACACTGTCACACTGGAAGAAAGTAGGACGGAGATGAATCTGACACTGATTGTCATTTGATCCTATCGATTTTTCCAAATCTCTTTTAGGCTGCCAATGTAATTTTTCTTGGGTCGGCGATTTATCAGCGGAAAAATAACTCTTGTGTGCTCCAGAAAACATACAGCAGGGTGTCAGTTTGGTTTTAAGGATAGTTTCACTCTTTCCTGGTTGTAGCTGGAACAACGATCTACAAATTTGTTCTATACAGAATTTGTACTCAATATAAGCAAACATATTAGAAATAATTGTATTTTTCTTCTCCTAATCTCAATTAAAAATGTTAATAAGGAAAAACAAAGTCTACAATGTTATTATTTATTGATTGATGAAAGTGACACCACAGCCAAAATCTTGATTTGGTTACATAATGAAAAATATACATAAATAAACCATTCCTGAAAAATATATTACACAAAATTTAGAAACGTGCAAGATGCAACTTCAAGTATTAATTTATAAAACACAAAACCTACATAAATTTTAACAATACAATATACTGTGCTTGCATAGGATTGTCCATAAAGAATGAAGGAAAGAATATAATAGCACAAAATATCACACAAGGTGCTTTTAGTACAGCTTCCGAGAACGAACTGGACAAGAAAGCCTATAAGTGGCCCCGAGCTCGGGCGAAATATACGCATAAACTTTCAGGGACATAGCACAGAGAGAGATCAGATTTCAAATCAATGTTTGTACACCGGGGACGAACTTTGCTTAGATTTTTTGTTTGGATTTCAAGCACTATCACCCATGAGAGGGGAAACAATCTTGTCGTCTCGTCCCTCCAGGTCACAAGAGACTCACGAAGAATATTATATAATGGCATTTACACGATATTTATTATTGAAATAGATTGTGTTATGACTCGTGTATCTTTAAGCGTTGATAAATGTTCTTCATTACGTTCGTAAATTACTTCATCAGCGTGTAATTGTTATACTATGAATCATTTAACATTAAAAGAGTGTTTGAGAACTATAAGGCTTGAGAAATAGTGTTGTCCAGGAAACTCGTAAAATTTATCGTGTTGTCTCGAATTTGAAAATTTAATTCTCGTCTTGAAAATAAGACGAGACGAGACATTTCTCTTCTTGTGAGCAACATTCGGTAGAAGACCTGTTGAAATGTTCAAAGGACGTCGGGTAGACAGCTTGAACGCAAAATAAAGTGAAAGTTTAAGTTTAACGTCCTACACTTACGCCCGTTAGGCTTAAAAATGAAATGAAATAAAATGAAATCTTTGAGTTTTACGTCCCACGGTTATGCCGGTTAGGCTAAAGGAGACGGTGCTGATGAGTAGTGAATAAAATGGTGGAATGAAGAAAGTGGGAGGAAACGAGAGAACCCCGAGAAAACCCACGCACACGGTGTTTGTCCACCACAAAGTTCACATGGCAGGGGCTGGGATCGAACCCGGGACCCCAAGCACCAATGGTGAACGCTCTACCACTGAGCCACCGCGGCCCCTAGGCTTAAAAAAGTACGAATGAAAGTGAATGATTCTGTAATTAAATTTTTAGTGCTCTTCCATTGGGAATTGAGTCCGGAACCATGTGCATTAAGAATGAGGAAGTATTTTGATATTAAGGTACACTTAGTATAGCCTATATATTAACGTAAGAGCTAGCCTATATATTAACAATTATCAGAAGCATTACTAAGTTTGTTATAAAATTTTCTTAAGTCCCCTAGAGTGACAAACGATTATGAATATCATTATCCGTATGACGCATGTTGAACTGAATGAGCCATCCATGCTGCTTTATTGACTAGCGCATGTACACTCATGTACAAAATATTTTTTCTCATATCTATAACTGTCTTCTTGTAAGAATATAATTTGATAATGATTTTGCAGGGCACTTTTAATACTGATACTATGTGTATAATCGGGAAATGTATATTTGTGGTAAATTTCATAGAAAAAGAATTATAAATACGAAAATTAGAATGAGTAAAACAAAATGTTGCTAAATGGACAAGAAAGTTTTATTTTCGTTTTATTGTTCTTATTAACTGCTCTGCCATATACATGTCTTTGCCGATTATACACATACTAACATTATAAGGAATACCGAGCGAATTCTTTATCAAGTTATATTCCTACAACATATTTATAGATATGCGACAATAATTTTGGACATGAGTGTACATACAGAGGCCTGTTTACCTTTGTTAGGAGTTGTTGTAGGAGTTACGTTGTAGGAATATAACTTGATAAAGAATTCGCTCGGTATTCCTTGTAATGTTAGTATGTGATAATCGGCAAAGACATGTATATGGCAGAGCAGTTAATAAGAACAATAAAACGAAAATAAAACTTTCTTGTCCATTTAGCAACATTTTGTTTTACTCATTCTAATTTTCGTATTTATAATTCTTTTTCTATGAAATTTACCACAAATATACATTTCCCGATTATACACATAGTATCAGTATTAAAAGTGCCCTGCAAAATCATTATCAAATTATATTCTTACAAGAAGACAGTTATAGATATGAGAAAAAATATTTTGTACATGAGTGTACATGCGCTAGTCAATAAAGCAGCATGGATGGCTCATTCAGTTCAACATGCGTCATACGGATAATGATATTCATAATCGTTTGTCACTCTAGGGGACTTAAGAAAATTTTATGACAGACTTAGCAATGCTTCTGATAATTGTTAATATATAGGTCAGCTCTTACGTTAATATGTAGGCTAATCTAAGTGTAGCTTAATATCAAAATACTTCCTCATTCTTAATCTATTTATATTGGGTTGGCCCATAAGTCCTTGTGCTTTTTTAACTGAAAATTTTGCAACAAATAAAATGTTTTGCAGTGCGTTTTATGTTATTCGGTACAGAATTATTTTGTTCTACAAAATAGTGTGTTTAGTTTTTTTATGCTGATATACGTTTTGTTCTTTTTAGGTCATTAAAATGGAGAGTCAAGCCGATAAAAATACAAGATTTTCAACATTTTATGCTTTTTGCGTTTAATGAGATGCCAAAGCCACAGAAGCTGGTCGAAAGATTTGTGAAGTGTATGGCGAAGAACCGATGCCTCTTAGGACGGCTCAAAATTGGCTCAAGCGATTCAGACACCATTTTTGCCCTCAAAGACTTGGATTGCACCGAACGCTCCGTTCAGTTCGATGAGGAACGACTGAATCAGCTCATTTACGACAATCAACGTCAAACGCAAAAAGGAATTGACAGAGGTAATGGAATGCTCCCATAATAACACAGAGCGTCACCTTCACTCGATGGGAAAGTTGAAAAGTTAAACAAACAAACAAACAAACAGAACTTATGGGTCAACCCAATACATTGCTTTTCCCATCCAACCATATATATATAACCTAAGCTTCTTCATTGTTCTCAATATTGAAATTTTGAAATCTTCTAGGTTTTCCTTCTTCCAAATAAAATTAATTCGTAAGTATTATTTCTAACTGTAGTCATATCTATAAAAGAAATGCAATCATCAAAAACTACGAAAAAGTAATGTCACATTGTTTTTACCCTTAGCCAAAGAGAAAAGAATGCAAGTATTTCTACCAATCCTATTTGCAATGCAAAAAAAAAAAAAAAAAAAAAGCCAGTCTGTGAGTGAGGTTAATATGCAAATCTTAAAACATTTAAGAGTTTCGGGTTGCATAAACATTCAAGACATTTTAAGGTATTTTTAATCCTTTTTATAAACACATGACGTTTCAGTCAGTCACACATGCTTTAGTGTTGCCTCGAGATGAGATGAGAAATAAGGTTTACCGTTTCGTCTCGATTCGAGAAGAATTCTTTCTTCTATTAATTCTCAAAATGTATTTCTCATGTCATCTTGAAAATTTTCTCTTGTCGTTTAGTAAATTTATGTTCAAAATTTGTGACCAGTTTCCTTCTGCGTCACGAGAGGATCGCAAAGGTTGGTATAGCAATATTTAAACCATATTCTGTAATGATTTTACGTATCTTTGAACTTTGATAATAGGCCTTCATTGTGTTCGTACGATCACTTTACTAATTTATAGTTTTTACATATGAACCATACTACACTAAAACAATGTTTGAGATCTAAAGACTTGGGTGAACTAATATTGCTAACGAAACTAGTGAAATGTTTCGTGTCATATCGATTCTCGTCTTAAAAACGAGGCGAGAATTGCAATGTCCTTCGTCTCGACTCGAAGTAAAACAAGAAATTTCCCGTCTCCCCTTGTAGTAGTCGGTTTCAATGTTGATTCCTATACAGCAAACACTGTAAAGAGATAGCGAGAAACAGTTTTTGATATGGATTCAGCATCACGAGAATAGGCACTATCTTGTACCTTACCCCTTTCTTGCAGACAGAAGGAAGTCATAGGTTTAATACTTTCAGTTTCTATGTTGATTCCTATACAGCAAACATTGTAAAGAAACAGCGAGAAACAGTTTTCTGATATGGATAGAGTGTCACGAGATCAGGCGCTTTCTCAGACCTCACCCCTCTATTGCAAACGGGAGCCCTAGATCTAATATTTCCGGTTTCAATGTCGATTCATATACAGCAAACACTGTGAAGAGATAGCGAGAAACTGTATTTGATATGGATTCAGCGTCATGAGAATAGGCGCTATCTCAGATCTTACCCTTCTATTACAAATGGGAGTCATAGGTTTCAATGTTGATTCCTATACAACAACAACTGTAAAGAGATAGTGAGAAACTATTTATGATATGGGTTCAGTGTCACGAGAACATATGTTGTCTCAGATCTTAACCCTCTATTGCAAATGGGAGCCATAGGTCTAATACTTCCAATTTCAATGCTGATTTCTATACAGCAAGCGCTGTAAAGAGATAGCGAGAAACTGTTTGTAATATGGATTCAGCGTCATAAGGAACAGACGTTATCTCAGACCTTACCGCTCTATTACAAAGGGGAGCCATAAATCTAATACTTCCACTTTCAATGTTGTTTCCTACACAGCTAAAACCGTAAAGAGATAGCGATAAACTATTTTTGATATGGATTTAGCGTCATAAGAATAGGCGCTATCTCGGACCTTACTTCTCTATTGCAAATGGAGCCATAGGTCTAATTCTTCCGTATTCAATATTGAATTCCCATAACTCAGTTTCGTAATCTGAAACAATAGGCGTATTGACTTGTTTTCTTTGAACTTCGATACAAGAAAAAAAAAGGTCATTAGCTGAAATATGAAGAAATTATTAAATGAGAATTTTGTGCAGTGTTTTGAATTGCGAGATATATTAAGAAAGAACTCTGTTACAACCTGATTGAAAATGACCATATATATTCAGAGACTGAATACAACCAGAACACGACGCAAACTGTGCGCAAAGCAAAATGGCAGGAGCTATTATCTCAAATTGCACGTTTCAGTATGGAATAGTTTCACCATGCATGTGTTCTACGGGGAAGATTGATTATGTATAATGGAAGGTGTGCTATTTATATATACGTAGATAGACGAGCATACATAGAAGGATCTTCAATCATAGTTGACAAGCGAGAATTGCACATGTTAATCTTTTCAACGAGTCATTTGCAGCAATTCATTTCAACTCGTATATCAGGGCCTGACACTGACATAATGCATAGATATATGTATTGCTATATATGCTGTATTACTGGACTATTTATTTCTTTTCTAGATTCTCTGCTACCTACACCGGCAATGGACTTGCAAATTCTGTTTTGAAATAAATGTTTGCATAGAAGTAAACGAAGTTAAAATAAGATAACACAAAGAAACAGAAGAATTATTTGAAATTACGAGAACTAAATATTCAGCCGGATCGTTTTAAAACTATTTTTTTTTTTTTTACTTTCATTTTTCCGAATAGGCCAAAACGTCTCACGTCGGGTCTCATATGAAGAGAAGTGGGTATGATCAACATTTTACAGTTATTTCAGTTTCCTAGATAAGAACATCGAATCTTGCTAATTCAGATGGTGTCCGTACAGTATGACATAGTTAATCCGAACGTCAAAAATCCGAACGCGGTTCTTAGTTTTTTAAACATTTTGTCTTTGCGCTAGCGATAAACAAACAATAGGATTGTCCGTCGGCGTTGTGTAAAGTCAGGTTTTTTTTTTTTTTTTTTTTTTTTTTAAACAAAAACTCATTCATATGTAATTGTTTGTCTCACAATCACATTTTTATTTTTATTTTTCCTTAGGTCTATATAGGTTAAGTTTTAAGTGTGTTACAAGAACAGTGTGATTTAGTGTACGAGCATGTTCTTCAGAAACATTAATGAGTTAAGTTGATATTGAGTTTAACGTCTCAGCGGCGTTCAGCAGCTCGGCTATATGAGACGTGGACCTACTGATTAACGTGGAATCCGAACCACATGAGCTCCCTCCGGGAATCGAAGCCGGGTTTCCCACGCCAAAGGCGCGTACGCTAACCGCTTAGCCACGAAGGAGCTCTCAGAAACATTAAATGTAAGCAGCCTTACGTACGGTATTGTAATTACTGTATGTACTGTATTACCATTGTATCAATAACAGAGCATACCGTACAGTATATTTAAGCCTAAATGACATTTTTTGGGACATTTTCGAAAATCTGAACAATTTGAAAATCCGAACTACCTGTGCCAATTGGTTCAGATTTTCGACTTCCTATTGTACTTCGATTTCAGAAATGAAATTAAATGAAATCTTTGAGTTTAACGTCCCACGATTATGCCCTTTTAGGCTAAGGGAGATGATGATTAAAATAAGTAAATGATGATGGGAGAATTTGGTGGAATGAGGAAGGAGGAGGAAATGGGAGTATCCCGAGAAAACTCACGATTACAATGTTGTCCATCACAAACTTACCTGGTCGGTGATCGAACCAGGTATTCCACGTAAAGAAGTAAGCGCTCTGCTACTGAGACACCGTATCCTCCAAGTTCAATTTCAGTTCATGTGAGTTTCTGTGGTGGACAACATCTTGTTGGTGTCTTTTCTCGAAGTTCTCCTCTCATTCCACCGAAATTCTTTTAGAATCTTTCATTTTCATTGGTCATCCATCTCTTTTAGCTTGCAGGTCATGACCACGGAACGTAGAACTGAAAAGTTTAATTTTTCCTTGATTAAAATAGGTCGTAAGTTTAAAAAAAGTTTGTGGAAAGCTTTGTATTACGCGGGTTATGGAAGATGTGATCTACTATTAATGTAGGATCCCGACCAAGAACGAGCATTGAATCCGACGTAGTTGACAGTAATCATACCATCATGTAAGATCAATTGGTGTTTGTAGGTTTCCTTAAGAAAATTTCCCTCAACTGATATAAAACTTTCCCTTTTTTTTATGAAATCTTCCCTAGTTTGTTGAGTGTCCAATTCGTATAACAGAAGTTATGTGATTAGTTTAATGTTGCTATATTAAAGGGTGTGCCAACCATATTTGTTTTCTTCGTTTGCCTTTTGTTTCCATTTTTTGCTTTTTCTGTCACTTTTTTTAAACAAAAAGATACAAAGGCATCCAGCTAACAAAGGGTGCAAATTAAGCTACTTTGAACACATACACAAACTATTGCTATTGTATTAATTTATTTCTGAAGAACAAAGAAAAATGTAAGCGCGACCATAGTCAGCGCGAGAATTTCTCTGGATTTTCATCTATAAAAAAATCCCTTTTACCTTTTTTTGCTAAATTTACCTATGAAATTTCCCTAGATTAGGGAAATTTACCTCTACAAACACTGACTAGGGATGTACTTGAACCTGAATTCACAAAGTGCCGGTGATGTATATATTTCCTAAAAGATTGGATCAAGGTAAGATCAAAACCAGTTACCAAAATTGAGGTGGTTTCGTGCATTCCGCTTGGGGGCAGCACTTTACTCATTGTTATTAAAATCTTTAAGCGCGTCCATAAAGTCCATTGCAACCCAGAAAAATCGGAAACGGTGAGACAGATATGAGAACAGAAAAGCATTCTTTCATCATTTCAAAAGTACAATGTATCAAAGTAAAACAAATTGTTCCAGAGTCCCCCGCAGGGACCCAGACGGGGTCCAAGGTCAACTTGGACATCGTATGAAAGTTGGTGTTAAATGAAAGAAGATAAATCAAGTCTTGATACTCTATGGTAAACCTGTGCAAAATAGTGGTGGGTCAAAATATCAACACAATCATCATTTCAAAGTCTAGGCCACTCCTATTAATTTGAAACTGTGAGACAGGTGTAAAAAAAAGCAACTAGAATACATCAAAGTAAAAAAGAATTGTCCCAGGGTCACCCACAGTATCACAGACGGGATCCAACTCAAAAGTTTCAAATGCCAAAGGGGCAAATAAGCACACCATGTGAAAGCTCAACTTGAACATTTTTCCCATTTCAACATTTTGAGTTGGACTCCGTCTGGAACAATGCGAGGGACCCTGAAATATTTTTTACTTTGAATCATTATACTTTTGAAATAATGACACACCCATACTTTTGTTTTTATACCTATCCCACCGTTTCAGATTCATACGAGTGGCCAAAGACTTTGTAATGAAGATTGTGTTGATATTTTGACCCACCACCATTTTGCACACGCTTATCGTAGAGTCGAGACTTGATTTTTTTTTTTTCATTTAACACCAACTTTCATACGATATGCAAGTTGACCTCCCCTTTTCATTTAAAAATTTTGAGTTGGACCCCGTCTGGAACCCTGCGAGGGACACTGGAACAATTTATTTGACTTTGATACGTTGTACTTTTGAAATGATGAAAGGCATGTTTTCCTGTTCTCATATCTGTCTCACCGTTTCAGATTTTTCGGGGTTGCAACGGACTTTTTGACACGCTTAAGGATTTTAATAACAATGAGTAAAGTGTTGCCCCCAAGCGGAGTGCATGAGACCTCCTCAATTTTGGTAACCAGTTTTGATATTACCTTGACCAAAGCTTTCAGGAAAAATATACATCACCGGCACTTTGAGGGTTCAGGTTCAAGTACCTCCCTAGTCAGTGTTTGTAGAGGTAAATTTCACTAATCTAGGGAAATTTCATAGGTAAATTTCCCTAATCTAGGGAATTTAGGCTATTCTTCATCACACTATTTAGCTTCCAAGAAAACTAGATTACCCTCCGGTCCGAGCTAACGCCCGAGCTGCCTGACAAACGTCAATCAATGATGGAAACATCGGGAATCAAACCACAGGGTTCTGGTGTCTACCATACGAGAACATTTTCAGCTAACAATGTTTACTTTAAAAAAAATCTAATTAATAGATTTTCGACGTTTCATAATTTCAAAATAAAGAAATATCGTAGCTAGTTGTGCTGTTCATATGTCTTTACAGTAAATGCAACATGTAGCTTGTAAACCGTCATTTCAGGAGTAAATTGAAATAATATTTTCGCATAAAAGATGTAGACGGTAAACAGCTAGAACATAGAGCAGCCTAAGTGATTGAATTTGTTATTCTTGTTTCTTGATTGGTGGATATGGTCGCTATAAGTTGAACTAATAGAAAGTCCATAAGGTATAAAATTTGGGAGTGTTGGTTATTTACACAGAGTGCCAGTCTACATAGAATAAGCTAAAGCAATGTTCAACGATGTAGTACGTCGGTTATGTGATGTAATAAAAAGTTAACTTAAAGATAGCAACCGAGACCTAGAGCAGAATGGCACTCACCAGGTTCTGGTTTATGCTGATGTCAATTTGATAGGGTATGATAGGAGGGCAATAGGCAGAAATGCAGAGGTTTTATTAAACGCCTGCAGGGACACGAGGTTTAGAAGTGAATGGAGAGAAAACTAAATTCATGGAACTTCACCGTGAGCGTGATACTGCAAAGTATGGACAGGTTAAAATATCAAGTAATACTTTAAAAATCTACGATCAACATATTCACGAAGAAATTAAATGTCAACTAAAAGCAGAATTCCATGTTATTGTTTGGTCTAAGTCCTTTTATCTTCGCGAATTTTGTCCAAGGGTTTTTGAAGTTTAAAATATATAAACACACAGCTTTCAAACCAATTGTACTGTACCGTTGCGAAACGTGGTCGCTTACTTTAAGGGAAGAACGCAGGCCAAAAATATTTTTTTAAAATAAAAATATAAGGCAATATTTGGACGGAAATGGGAAATGGCAGAAATGTCATAAGGAGAGGGTCATAATTTACAGAATCCACCAATTCAAACATGTGTTACAAACCTTCAAGTAAGCAAAAGTTAATATTATATGTTCAAAATGTTGGCGGCCAAACACCTAACAGAATGACAAGCGGTCGCTGCAGTTACAGCGGTCAATGTATGCATGGAGACTGATGCAGATGCACATGCTTCTGTAATCGTTCCATGCGCCACCAAACTTGTCAACGATGCTTTGATCGTTAGGCGGGTCGGTGGTTCAGTACCAAAATCCCCTTTCCACTCACGCTGCTCTTTGGTGGCATTCCCAAACCTGACAAAATACTTCAAAACGTACTCACGCTCGATCGTCAAGCGTGCTCCTGCCCTTTTCTTATTTCGCTAACCGCGCTGACAGTACCGACATCTGTTGAGCAGAAAACCGTACTACAACGTAATTTTAACTGAAAACAATTGGCAATGCCGACATCTGTTAGACGAAAATCCATACTACAACATACTTAAATTTCAGAATAATTGTCAATGCCAGTATCCTGATACAAGATGACAAAGAGTGTATATATTTTTTCTGGCGGACTCTGTATATATCCTTCACCTAATTGTTAGAGTCATAAAGTATAGGTGACTCAGAAGGGTACGTGAGGCAGCCACAATAGAAAAAAAGTAGCATTTTTTTCAGAATTTTAACTGGAAATAAAGTCGGAAAAAGACCATTAGGAATAACAAGGCCCAGACTGGAGCGCAATATTATTCTATTATACATCTCCCAGAAGTATAATATAAAATAGAAATTGGATCCAGTTGGCTAAGGACAGAATTCAACGAAAAACTTGTGAATACGGCATTGAACCTCCGGGTTCCATAGGTCTGTGTGAATTAGTTATTGTTTCTTATGAAGACTAGCGATCAGGAAGTATTTTTGTTACTTGATGTTAACCTAAGAATCTTAAAATGTGTCGCTTACATTGATAACTAATGTTGGAATTGCTTTGAAGACGACCGTACTAAAATTTAGGAAGCCAGATATTACTTAAAATACCTAAACAGCGTGACAAACATCTTGGCATTTGAAGGCGGAGCTCCAAATTCCTTTTAAATGGTGCTAGCAAATGAGAGGCCAGCGGTATTGCCACGTTTATTTTGTACACATCCACGTGTATCCTCTAAATTCCTTTTAAATGCTGCTAGCAAATGAGAGGCCAGCGGTATTGCCACGTTTATTTTGTACACATCCACGTGTATCCACTGTCATCTGATCGCGCTGTAGTTTGTCTGCTTAGTCATAGCCACAACGCTTTACCACTTGGCAACGTCGCGCCAGAGCTTGCGTTTTATTCGTTTAGCTGAAATGTCAAGATGTTTGTCGCAGGCTTTAGTAATCAACGAAACTTAAATGAAAGCTAATACTGTCAAACCAATAAGAATTAAATTTCGAATTTAGAGTTATTAAAAATTTCTCACAAATGTGCTATATCCTATATTCTTCATCTGTCCTCCCTAATGTCAGGAGTCGTATATTTGTTTTCTCAAACCTAATTTAAACCTGGTTAACAATTCTGGTTGTACTAAAGAGAACAATGACTGTAATATATTTATTAATCATTTCAGAACATTCCAAACAAGGGTGATTCACTCCTGGAGACAAGTTCTATTCACAATGCGATTTTAAATGATTTTATCGTCCATGCTGGTCCAGCACCCAACACAAGCGTCCCTTTTTCACGTGATTCTGGGTTCAATCAATTCCCAGTGGGATAGCATTTAACACATTATATTACATTACATTACTGGGACTTGAATTCGATCTCAAACGGTAGGTGTACTCGTCTTACATAACTTCAGAGCCAAAAAGGAAATGAATTCTTTCAATTTTACGTCCCACGATTATGCTGTGTAAGCTAAATTAGACGGTAATGATGAGACATGAATAAAATGGTGGAATGAAGGAAGTGAGAGGAACGGGAGAACCCCGAGAAAACCCAAACACATAGTATTTGTCCAACACAAAGTCCACTGAGCGTGAGCCGGGATCGAACTAGGGACCCCATGCACCAGAGGTGAACGCTCTACCACCGCGGCTCCTGGAGCTGAAAAGGGACTCCAAATTTTCAACAAATGAAGGAATTTGGTATCATTATTTTTAAGTTACAAAGAATTATTATTATTATAATTCTTACACAGATTTTAAATTCCAATCCTAGGGGGAAAAAAATAAGATATTCATTTAAAAATTTAAGGGAAATAGGACATCTAAATGTTATTTACCTTCAGTTGTTCGACTTACTGACCCTAACCGGGCTGATCTCCCGGCCAACTGCCAATACCATGCCCTGATGTTTATTTTGCGCCGCGGTTTCAGCAACAAAGTTAAAAAAAAAAAAAAAAAAATATTCTCTGCAGCCATAACAGAGGGGAAGACACTAAAGAAGTTTTACAGTAAGAAAGAAAAATAAGATAGAAAAGAAGTAGATAAAAATAGTCTACCATATATGCCTCAGACTACGTAGTGCTATCTGAAGCAAGCAGTTTGTGAAGAAGACATATTTCGTCAGTTATTGCAAAAATTGTTGATCCGGAATGGTCTCTTTTGGGAGAAGTTTTCTTCGGGGAGAAGGTAGGGAAACTATTATATATATATATATATATATATATATATATATATATGTGTGTGTGTGTGTGTGTGTGTGTAACATGAGAAAGTTTTATCGAACCAAAGAAGAGTAAGTGGAAGAGAGAAGAAAAGGGAGAAGAAGAAGAAGAAGATAGTATGAGAATATTACTACATTCTGTGACACAAAAAGACAAGTTGGAGAAGAGAGAACATCACTGGGGGAAATTTTCATCTAGAAAGTTGTAATAGAAATTCTTTCGGCGCAGCTTCTCGAGGGAAGAGTTTAACTAAAAATCACGGAGTCACAGAGCTGAAAGTGGGCCATTAAAAGAACCCCCCCCCAAAAAAAAAACTTTTGTTCCCTTTCCATTTTACCTTTCTAGATATGTAATATGCAAACAAAACTGAGAAAACTTAACTTTTTTTTTAAAAAAAGTTATTTTTTTAAAAATATTTTTATGATCTTTCTTTTCAACTGTTTTCTTCCTGAACATTACTTTCGAAATCAACATTCACACTCTCTTGACCTTTTTTTAAGGTTTCCTTTTCCTCTTTTTTATTCTTCCTTTCTCTTTAACTTCATTTTCTTTATCTTTAGACTTTAAATTTCTTTTAATTCTGTTTTTTTACTAATGTTGCTATTTTTTTAAAAGAAACTTGTATTCCTTTCGGACCTTATTTTTCTCTGCTTTCCTTCTTCGCTTATTCTGTCTTGGTTTTCTTCTTATTTTCTTTCCATGTCTTACTTTTAGTTCTTTATGTTTTCCGCTTCCTACATTTATTTTCTTTTTACGTTTGTTTGTTGTATATTTCTTTCTTTTTCTGATTTTTAATATATCTCTTACGAGTGGTAAGTTGATAACTGTTAGTAAGATGTGTATCATAGCTAGACCAAGATAGAATCTGAAAGATAACAGCGTTTTTTTTTTTTTTTTTTTTTTTGCATATACAGTACTAGAAGAACACTCGTTCTTCGTATGAGGAAAATACGTTTCATTTTGGACATAAAGGGATTAATTTGGATTTAAATGGCGTCGGAAATGTTACTGTTTATCTCAGAAAACCCGAAAATTGTGGATTCGACACTAATATAAGTCATTTTTCATCATCATATATATATATATATATATATATATATATATATATATATATATATATATATATATATATATATACTCCTCCCCCTCCCCTACGTTCTACCCTCAAAGTGGAATGATGGAAACCATCCCAGGCCCGAACCCCATCTCTGTTGAAAATTTGATCTAGATCTGTCGGGAGGTTCAAGCGGTGCGAAGTCACAAACATAGTGACTTTCATTTATATAAATATGTAAGATATTAATATATGAACAATTTGTTCCGATAAACTGTAAATTATTTTTTGGCAACAAAATATATGATTTTAGCGCCATAAAAGTTCGTTTTTGTTGATTTTCTTCAAAAACTAAGCATCAGAATTTATCCATAATCCTGTAATTTTATTTCACTTGGTGTGATCCATAAACTGATATAATGACCTGTTTGAACAAATTTTATAATTAAACAAAAGAATAAAATTAAAGAAATAATTACAATGTTGGGCTATATGCATAGGGTAGACCATTGGAAATATCTGGAAACCGGTTGAACATAAATGACCCAAACAAATACTAAAATAAAAAAATAACAAACATGGAGGAAATCGAATGATGTTATCACGGTGCACCCCAGGGCCGCCCTTCACGGGAGACCAGGACCCAACTATAAAATTTTAAATGGAAACAGGGGACGAGTGATACCTCGTTCGATAGATCTTTAAGAACTAAAGAACGCTGCGGCAAAACATTGTTCATGAGGCTCACGGTTTTCAAATGACCACTAAGACATGGTGCCTGTATTAGATACAATGTGAAGTGCCCATAGAATGAAAACGGTTAAAGATAAATGAACAGAACAAAAATTCAAATATGAAATCACAGAGGGTATTTATCATTCCACGGCTCGAGGATGTTGCCACAGAGAAAAAACATGATTATAGTGAAAGTGCCATAATGCAAAGGAGGATATCTAATTTCTAGAAAATTATAGCTCCAACCTTCCTCTGTAAGTGGGCGAAGCGGGAAGGACATAGCAAATGACCTTAGTTTTTTGCAAATGGAATCTACGCAACAAAATTATCTGAAATGCATTTTTATAAGAGATATATGTAATGGCAACAGGTAGGTAAATTTTATTTTGATTGCAGGCAATGACTTGATGCAAAAATGAATCAACTGAAATGCAAAATAAAATTGTCGAATAATGCTATTTTAAAACTGCAATGCAATTTTAAAACTATGTGTATAAGCCTGCCATACGTTCCGTAATATACGGGACAGTCCAGATTTTGTGCCTGAGTGTCCTGCGTTCCCGTAAATTTAGTCGGGACAGGCAAATGTCTCGTATATTAATCCCGTCCCATTTCTGCTATCAATATCGGCTTATTCGAAAGTGAAAAATAAAAAAATTCTGATCTGGCTGGGAATCCTGTAATTAGTGAATGAACAATGAAGAAGCTGTAACATGAAGCAGCTTCGAGCAAGTTATCATAGGGACATCTCCAATTTGATAGCGAACAAGCCAATAGCAGCGTAGAGTTGTATTTATCGTTAGCAGTCAAGGGGACCTGCAATCTTTGATAAAGTGCACGAGCTAAGCTGTCATTGATAATAAAATGGTCGAACAATGCAATTTTAAAACTATGTGTACAAAACTGTGTGTTTCTTTAGTTCAACAGTCGTCTCCACGATATTAGTTTGATTCTATTCCTTTTGTGTCCTCTTGTTTGTGATAGAATGTAATCTTCACTGAAATGTTGTCCACAGTTACATTCCGAATTAACTTTCAGCGGTAATCTCAGTTGTGATCCTCAGTAACGAAACGGTACATACTGATGCAGATGCCTCCCAAACAACTTGCACGCATTGTGTTAAATTATAAGAGGCATTCAAAATGTTTGCAAATTCCAAAAATGTATTATAAAAACCTTTGCTTTGCATTTCAGTTGCTTGTTTCTGTCCATCCAAACACACTTTGCAATACAAATGGGTGTTAAACTTGAAAGGGAATTTCACCTTATTTTTATTCATTACAGTAGCAGTCACTTGTACGCATAAATGTTTTAGACAAACTATACCTATTGCAAGTAAAGGTGGGATTCTCATTTGAGATTTTACCATTCATTCACTTACGGAGGGAGATCGGAAATATAATTTTTTTAAGAATTAGATTTCCTTTTATTGCATTATGTCACATTTTAAGCATCTTTTTCTCTGTTACAACCTTCACGAGCCGTGAAATGATAAATACCCTCTGTGCTTTCATATTGGAATTTTTGATCTGTTCATTTATCTTTAACCATTTTCATTTCATGGGCACTTCACGTTTTATCTGATACAGGTATCATGTCCTGGTGGTCATTTGAAAACGGTGATCCATATGAACAATCTTTTGCCACAGTGCTCTTTAGGTTTCAAAGATATATCAAACGAGGTATCACTCGTCCCATGTTTCCATTTAAAATTATGAATTTGGGCCCTATACCCCGACAAAGGGTGGCGCAGGGGGGGGGGGCTATAAGACAATACCATTCAATGCTCACCACATCAATACTCATTTTCTATTTGAGTTTTTTTTTTGTTCGTTTTCGAATATATATATATATATATATATATATATATATATATATATATATATACAGGGTTCATTATGAAAGTAATGAGCATTGCTTTAGAAAAACTGTTTTATTGTTCCGAATGTTACAAATCTTTAAAATTCCTCAAAATACGCTCCTTCTGCATAGATACACTTCTGGAGACGTGTTTTCCACATCTTTAAAGTCCTCGGGTGGAATGGCTTTTAAAAACCTTGTAACATGGGCTTGAATGTTCTGCACAGAGTCCCAATGTTTTCCTTTGAGGTGTATCTTCAAACGGGGAAACAAAAAAGTCACTAGGAGCCAGGTCAGGACTATAGGGGGTTGGGGGACCACTGGGGTTCTGCTCCGGACCAGGAAGTCGACGACGGTGAAGGCGGTGTGACTTGGTGCATTGTCGTGGTGAAGTTTCATTGAGTCATTGATGTCACTTCGAACGTGGGCGACCCTGCGTTTCAGTCTCTTGAGCACTTCTAGATAAAATCCTGCCTTGACAGGTTGTCCTGGTGGCACAAACTCGAAATGGATGATTCCTCGAACGTCGAAGAAGACAATGAGCATGGTTTTGATTCGGGATTTGCTCATGCGCGCCTTTTTGGGGCAGGGGGAGAATGAGGTGTGCCACTCCGCACTCTGCCTTTTGGATTCTGGATCGTATTCGAACATCCAGGATTCGTCTCCAGTTACGACCGAGTCTAAAAAGTCGGTTATTTCTAACAGTTAACAAGGAAAAATGTCTTAAGAAATCGTGGCAAAAAATTTTGCTTTGACTCCATGTTGATGGTAAATATTTAAGTTGTCAGTGAATGATGCTTTTTTGTTGTTCAGTGTTTTTAAGGGAAGGGGAATGCTGAAAAAATTAAAAATAATTGTACTAGTGAAAGTTAAACAATCGTTTGTCTGTTATTTGGAAGTCTTTCTAAAACAGTGATAACAGGGGTGGTTAGAGGTGGGTTTGTATCCGGAGCCACGAAATTCTCCCTGAGACTATTATGTCCTATTGTACTCAATGTAAATTCCCAGTATTTTCGTATGAATGTGAATTAAAAAGCAAGAATAGGAATAGCGAAAGAAGGCTTTAAGAGGAAGAAAATACTATTTTGTGGGACCTTGAATAAAGAGTTCAGCAAAAGACTCATAAAATGCTTCGAGTGGAATATTGTACTATATGGGTCAGAAACATTTCGCACAAATGATGAAAAGCGACTAGAAGGTTTCGAAATGAGAGAATTAGCTGGACCGAGCGAAAAATGAATGAGAAAGTGTTAGAAAAGATGAGGAGAAAATAACAGTTTTAGTTATTGTTATTAAGAAGAAGAGAAACTGGTTGGAATTTTGGCTAAGAAGAAACTGTATCATAAGGGACGTTTTAGAGAATATGGTAGCAGAAAAGAGAAGAAGGGGACGAAGGAGACTACAATTAATGGACGATATCAAAACAGAGAAATCGTACGTGAAGACGAAGAGGTTAGTGGAAAACCGTGGAGCATGGAAGCTTCTCAGTTGCGGCAAGTGTCCTGTCAATAATGGCAGAATACCTATGATGATGATGATGATGATTTTTTATCACCAGCGTATTTAAATCCACCCCTCCCCCGGAGAAAATCTGAAATCATCAGTGTTCTGTTATACTTCGCAGTGATGTGTAGGCACAGCAGTGTTATTTAATATTGAAATGTAAAGCTATGCTTGCATTGTGCAGTTGTGTGATTCAGTGGTGTGTATTCTTAGTGTAGTGAACTATAAGAAGAAGGAGCAGAGAGTTGGATAATGTTCTATTATTCTATAGTTGATGCGGTTAGACTTAATGTAATAGGCTATTCTACTTCAATTGGATTGTAAGGTCACATAACCAATTAAAAGATATTTGTGGTTCCAATAATTACTAAGTTTTAGGTTAGAAGAATACCAATTTATTACAGCATCTCCTAGGCTAGAACACAAATGAAAGAAGAACCATTAACTATAAACGTTTCATACAAAATTTGAAATGAAATGAAATGAAATATTTAAGTTTTACGTCGCATGCTGGCTAAGCTAAACTTAGACGGTGATGATGAGAAATGAATGAAATGGCGGAATGAGGAAAGTGGGACGAAACGGGAAACTTCGAGAAAACCCACGCACACGGTGTTTGTCCACCACAAAGCTCACTTGGCGTGAGCTGGAATCGAGCCTAGGACCCCGCGAACGCTCAACCACTGAACCATCGCGGCCACTACAAAATTTGAGTTTCTACATCGTTTAAATCGGAATTTTGTCGCCCCCCCCTAAGATGATGCATTTTGTATGATGACCCCCGCGTCCTGCTAGTCAAACATGTTCCCTCCACTACTCACAAAATTCATAACACTATCTGTGTTGCTGATTGCAATGGGTATTGCTCAAAGTAAATTATCGTGTAGATGCATTTAGTATTTCAACCTGTTCTAAGCCTGAGAAAGTTGCATACAAAATAAGGCAAAAATAAATGTACGTATACAATCATGATGAATTTCATTGCAACTCACCTTTTTCTCCTCTAAATACTAAAATTCGATATAAGTGCTCTGAACAAATAAGCCAAGGAAAGTAATATATATTTCCCCCTTTATCTACGCTACTGGAATACAGCACAAGATGGCTTTACAAGTAAGAAAAATCCATATTAATTTTCTTTTCTTTATTTTTTCCATTATTAAATGTGAAGCATGTTTCTCTAAACCTCCAGGCGAACTTAAAAAAAAAAAAACTTTTGCGGCTTAAGAAAACCGACCTCGTGCTCTGTCTGTCTAAGTTTATTTAATTCCTTCACACAACTCAACTCAACCTCTCGGATTAGCTTACGTCAGAGCTCGTCATCTTTTCCTCTTGCCTCTTTGAAGAATTTCCGCTCTTGACATCCTGGAAACCTTTATTTTTTTGTTGAAAAGTAGTTTCACAAATTCTCGCAGACTGCTTTGCTTAATGTTGCTTAAGCACGGATGCTAAGAGCAAGTTTCTGGAAGAATTTTCAGTTCATGTAAGTGGAGAAAGTAGTTTTTTTTTTTTTTTACCACTGACGTTGTAACTATTCGTTTTTTCCCTCGTAATAAATATAATGATAATAACAATAAGTGGCGTATTTACGATTTTGTTTCGGGGGAGGGGGGCTTTGCTAACTTTAATCCTGGAAATACGAAAATTCTACAAGATATTTCATTTACTTTAATATAGTAAATGTAATTTAGGGGGCTTAAGCCCAGAAGCCCCTTAAATACACCACTCGAATAATAATAATAATAATAATAATAATAATAATAATAATAATAATAATAATAATAATAATAAATTAAAAAGCGCTAAGAACAGCGTTTGCCAAGTATAGTACTGTACAAGGTAATTGATTATTTTGTGCATAATACAATTACAGGCTTAGGTATTCAATGTTAGTACCATTTAAGAGTACAGTTATAATATTTAATTGCTTAAAGATGAGCTATATAAAGTAAAATATAACAAGGTAAATCATTAAGATAGCCACAATCTTAATGATTAGATTGTCTAATAATAAAATATAACTATTTATAAAATAGAGAGTTACAATAAAGGGAGTTACAAACCTCCGGCTCTCGAAAATCGTAACAATCAGTCGGCTTGGGACGAGCCCATCGTTAATTGCCAGGCAGCTTCTTTATTGCAGACTACAAATAACATCGAAGATAAAGCCAGACTTTTAGCGGTAATGTCCCCAGAAAACGGAGCATGGCTTCAAGCTCTACCATCACCATCTCTGGGCCTACACCTATCCAATGAGAGCTTCCGAGTATCAGTTGCAGTACGGTTGGGAGCAGATATATGTGAACCACACCACTGCCCCATTTGTAACACCTTTGTAGATAAAAAAAGGATTACACGGTTTTTCGTGCAAAAGCAGCGCAGGCAGACACCCACGTCATTCAAGTGTAAATGATATAATATTAAGAGCATTAATATCAGCAGGGGTCCCAGCAATGAGGGAACCGATTGGATGCAGCCAATCTGACGGAAAAACACCCGATGGTATGACATTAGTACCTTGGAAGAAAGGAAAGGCATTGATTTGGGACTTTACATGTTCAGACACCCATGCCCCCTCCAACCTACAATATGCCTCAGTACAAGCTGGACTCGTAGCTGCTCGAAGAGCGAAAGAAAAAAGGAATAAATATAGCAATCTACTCGATAACTATTGCTTTGTCGCAATAGCAATTGAGTCTAGCGGTTCTTGGGAAGAAGGAGGCCTCAAATTTATAAAATAAATCAGCCACCGTCTATCAATTAAATCAGAAGATAATCGAGCAAAAAGTTTCCTGATTCAACGCATAAGCATAGCCATTCAACGTGGGAACGTGTCGGCTATAAAGGGAACGTTACCCACTAGTAAAGAGCTAGAAGTCTTTCTTCTGTAATTGCGGAGAAGGGAGGTTAGGAGTAAAAACAGATATCATTGGTGCATCAATTTATGTAGCAACCGAGCAAGGAGTGTGAAGAGACAGCTCACAGTTCATAAGTTTATATGAAAAATTACGGCATGAATGCTGTACCGTACGTCAAGACAGTGACATAACATGACAGATTGGAGCCTTTGAAAGCAGAAGATTTAGTACTACCTGCCGAACATTATGGGAACAAAGTACCGAAGAATAGATATTTACTGTTTCATTTTAAATTTAAAGAATGTATACAATTGGAAATTAGAAAATAGAACAAGACCTGGCAAACATTATTGGGATATTATGAATATAAATAAAACTATTTATAAAAGAAATCATGTATGAATTGTTGCTATAACAAAATAAAACATTATAAAAGTACTAAAAACCCAACAGAACCCTAATTTCTGAGTATGGTCTTCTGCTATTAAACATAGTAAGTAAGGTACTTAATACAGAGTTCTTTGTACCGTTCTTACACAATAAATTTGTTTTCCTTACTTTGTGATTTGGACTCTGTATGATAAATTATTTACAAGGTACTGACTGTATAATTTATTCTGTAGAATGGACTCTAAAAATCTTAAAGCTTGTTGTTCTCTTCTTTGTGATAAAAGGTGTAGATTAAAAACCTCAAATAAATCTCTCAGAGTTACAATAGTATTGGTACAAATGTAAATGGAAATATACATCTTATATATAAAAGAGAACGCACAAATCCTTTGTTCCCTCATCACGCTAATACGGCTGAACCAATTTCTTTCATTTTTGGGGGGTTATTAGGATTTGGACCCTAGATGGTTTTTATCATATCACTTTAATTTTCAATTACCAGTGTCTTGAGATAATTGACCATTCAAGTGTCCATAACGTACAAATCCTTTGTTAGTTCATCATAGGTAAAAATAAACGTATTTATATGCAACCCGCATGACCGTGTCACTCGACGGGTTAACATAAATGACAGGCGATATAATGTTAACATTTACTGCAATCTACTATGGTTTTTATCATATCACTTGAAAGCGAAAAAGTAAAAATTATCTAAGTAACAAAGTTTATTGCGTTCCGGGGTGACCCCAGCGAAGCGGGGTGAACGCTGCTAGTATTTTATAAACCTTTATTGTAACTCTCTATTTTATCATTATTTGTTCTGCTAATGTTTGACCAAATCGCACTTGCGAGTTCAAGTTTAGGTCTGATAAGAGTTTTATATGGTCTTATATACGTGGGGTGGTTCTTGAAATTCGACCAGTTTCTGTGAAATTTACCTGTTGCGATGTTTCCAAGTTTGACAACGTCATTCATATAGAGGTTGCATGTAAATTGACAATCAAAAATTACTCCAAGGCCCCTGTCAAATTCTACCTTTTTTAAATTTTACTATTTAGCCCTATACTATATTTTGTTACCTAGTACTGAATTTTCTTTGTGTACGTTACATGTTAGCATTTACTGCTATTTATGCCCATAACGTTATCACACGCCCATTTATAAATGCTATCTAATGCCTTTTGAATAATAATAATAATAATAATAATAATAATAATAATAATAATAATAATAATAATAATAATAATAATAATAATAATATAATAATAATAATAATAATAATAATAATAATAATAATAATAATAATAATAAAGATAAGGTTACGATAAAATCTTGTAAAATCAATCATCTGCTACACATGGATGACCTAAAGCTCTACATCAACTCTTCAAACCAACAAACAACACAGACTACTAGAAATAGTAACATCTTTTAGCTCTGACATCTTCATGAATTTAGGAATTAACATATGTATATCTCACTACAACTGCAAAAAGGGAAAATAACAAACACCGAAGGATTCTCAATTGATGAACATCACAAAATTGAAGAATTAAAAGAAGGTAAATCCTAAAAATATCTAGGAATAATGCAGCTTCGGGGCATCGAACACAACACAATGAAACACATATTACAGTAAGATTTCTAGTCAAGAATTAAGGCGATAGGCTACTCACAAGTAAGGGACCATATGGTTGTCGCGCAAATCAGATGCAGACATACGCCATCTGATTGAGCATGAAAAGATATGGAGAACACAGAAATTTAAGGTGCTAAGGGCCATAGGGAGCGGAGCGAGGAAAGACGAAACATTGAATGTCGGCAAAATTGAAGAAAGTCAGGAATGACGGGAAAAGTTAATTTCTTGCAAACAGGGAAAGAAAGTCAGCTAAAAGAAAGAAATTAAAAATAACAAGGGCATCAAGGACGAAGAAAGATCATAATCAGGATTGCCATCCGGACCACAGTGTTGCCAGCGCTGCATAACATTGATATGGAAGGTATAGCACAGTATAGCAATTCATGCACAAGGAAAAATATTAGTAACACATAAGACAATTGAAAAGACTCTCTACACGTGCGTAAGAAGGTTTAACGATAGTCGTGAGTGAATAATGTACATGAGGGAGGACAAATATAGACATGAAAGTGAAGGGGGTACACATGATAACACAGAAACGAAAGTGTTTGGGAGCATCGTTCCATGAATTCCTCAATGGGAAAGCATATGCAAGCAGATCAGCGAATATGACCAAACGGGATTTCCAAATCTTCTTGGAAGAAGGTTTGTGGCCCGATCTTCAGGGTAAGTATCGTGTTTTGCTTTTGGTTCACTCCCGGACACTCTTTACAACATGACTGTACTTGACGGTGTTCAGTTCTACAAAAAGCTGATTCCTCCGAAATGTACAGGCCTTATACAACCTGCTGATGTGTTCTTCTTTCGTCCATTCAAAAACATGGTGAAGTTTATCACAGATATGTTAGTGTTCTCCAGTATTAATGTGTGGCAACGTAAGAACTTTATCCGCCTTCAGCCATTTGTTCATTACCAGTTTTCCTCTACGCGATTCCAAAAGATGATACGCTTTGCGTTTTTCAAATGTGGATACTCCGATGAACATCCTGGGCGGTTTGAAACACTTTCCGCATATTGCTTTGAAAAAGGACTCACAGAGGAATGCTGCAGAGACGCGTGTGACCAGCTTGCCTTTATCCGCTGTGCTCACTGCGAGAAATGTTTGTGTGTTGACAACGCATTCATTCGTGATCTTCACGTCAACTGCAATTAAACTACAAATGGTGCGTACTGTTCTATATTTTCCTCCATTTGTATTCACGAGGGCGTAATATTCACTCACGACTACGTTAAACCTTTTTACACACGTGTACAGAGTCTTTTCAATTGTCTTTTGTGTTATTAATATTTTTCCTTGTGCATGAATTGCTATACTGTGCTATATCTTACATAGCAATGTTACGCAGCGCTGGCAACTCTGCGGTCCGGATGGCAACCCTGATTATGATCTTTCTTCGTTCTTGATGCCCTTGTTATGTTTAGTTTCTTTCTTTTGGCTGACTTTCTTTCCCTGTTTGCACGAAATTAACTTTTCCCATCATTCCTAACTTTCTCCAATTTGCCGACATTCAATGTTTCGTCTTTCCTCGCTCCGCTCCCTATGGCCCTTAGCACCTTAAATTTCTGTGTTCTCCATATCTTTTCATGCTCAATCAGATGGCGTATGTCTGCATCTGATTTGCGCGACAACCATATGGTCCCTTACTTGTCAGAACTCAGCCTACTAATGGTAACAAAATTAAAGCCATCAACACTTCGCAGTACCCCTTATGAGAGATTCACTTGGGTAATCAAGTGGACTGGGACTGATTTAGTTGATTTAACACCAATGATTCGTCCTCTAATGACAGAATTCAGAACGAAACACCCAAAAGCTCCAATTAAACGAGTGATACTTTCCCACAGAAGAAGGTGGCATTGGCATCGCAGATATATCAAAACTCACGAAGAACAAGACTGAAGACCTTCGCCAGTATTTCAACAGCAAAGAAACCAATCATCTTTCTCATGTACGTAATATACGATGCAGATACAAAAGTCACACCACTCCATCTAGTCATGACAGAGTTCACAACAAACTATGAATCAGATTAACAAAAGCATAGCAAATAGAAATCAAAAGAACTCCACGGAACCTTTAAGAATCATTTAGAGGAGAGTAACACAGAATAACGACAATCAAGAAAACCGTACTCTTTTCTGAAACAGTAGGATTTATAATGGCCATACAGGACAGAATGATACCAACCCGAAACTACTGTAAATACATACTGAAGCAAGAAATATCGGATGAAAAATGCAAAAAATGCTTAGACACATCAAAAACAATTGAAAACATCACAGGCTCATGCCGTATAATGGCTCCCATAGACTATCTAAAAAGATACAACAATGTTGCAAAAAGCATTCGCCAGTTTTCGACACATAGCATGAAACTCATCACCGTTGCTAAGCCATAATACAAATAGGCTACCAGCCAAGTTCTTCAGCCAGCTTCATGCTTACAGCGCGACTCAATGGACCCTGGATTTGAAATTTTGAGTGATGATGAAATTACTTAATAACGTACCATTCGAATCTCAACAGATAAGTGAAGAAGGTAAGCCCGTGGCTTTAATTGAACTCGAGAAGGGGCCTACTGACTGCGAATTGAGACATTCGTTTATTTTAGTCGTATAGCTTGAATGCGATCACGTCAAGCGAGCGTCCGCTTCTTTCCGTCCAGCATTTGCAAGAGTTGTAGCACACAAACAAATGACTACAGCAAAACAATTTAACTTTGTTGTAAATATTCTACTAACACCTGTAAAGGTATAGAAGTACGTATTACTGTATGGTATACTTTCGAATTGTTTGTAGTAAAAGTGCCCTTACTTTCAATACATGTTAGATCTAACTTCCTACTTATTTATACACCACAGAATTTATGATAAATCGTAAGGAAAGTTTGAGTTAAGACATTGAAACTAAAGGTACTTATAGACGAGGAAAGTAGTGGTACCCAGAACTGGCGGCAAGTACTGGCTACTCCCTCACTTTCCCGCAAGTATGCCTATATATTGGGTAAGTACTTGCCGCAGCGGCCAGCTAGTGTATCTTATAGGTTTAAGTTTTGATCGCAAGAAATTAATATCAGTTACCGCAACATTGTGTTGTAAAAGGTTTTTTCGTAACTTTTTCAGCGCATTTTCACGTTTGAACTTGTCAGTGTACTCCTCATGTCGCACGTTCCGTAACAGTTCGTAGTTTTGAAATATGGAAAAAAGATAATAATGTCATCAGCACTGCCCCATTTGATACTTTCTTCTTCTCAGGAACATCAACAGACATGTTTAATTACAAGATTTCGCTACAAATAATCAATTTTAACTAGACAACCGTCTACTGCTCGCAAGTGCAATGTTTTGACAAGATAGTTCTGGCCGCCAGTAGTTGCGAGACCGATCACGTGACACGCTACTTGCCGATCGCGCGCCAGTAAAATCAAACATGTTCGAGTTTTCTGTACGCCAGTACCTACTTGCCGGTCCAGTAAAAAGTACCTCTATAGACGAAGAAAATAGGTGGTAAGTTGTTGACAGCCAGTAACTTGTCGCTAGTTCTAGTATTCTACTTGCCCCGTCTACAAGCACCTTAATAATAATAATAATAATAATAATTCATTTTAAAGTTAAAAGTCCTACGATTAGGTTTCGAGGCAAGGGAGACGGTCTTGGTGATAATGAATGAAATGGTGAAATAAGGAAAGTAGGAGAAAACCCCTAGAACCCCTAGAAAGATATGCACACTATGTTTGTTTATCACAAAGCCCACTTGGCGCGACCTGAGATCGAACCAGAGACCACAGGCACCAGAGATAAGAGAACCACCGCGGACCTTTCAAAGTAGTTACAGAGAAGTTTATTATTTTGTATATATATATATATATATATATATATATATATATATATATATATATATATATAAGCTCCCCGGACAAAAAAATAGTCACCCCCCTTGGTACTTACATTAATACAGTGTAGCGCTGCCCCTGGCCTGGATAACCGCCTGGATGCGGTCAGGAAGGGAGTCCACAAGGGTCTGCAAGGCCGATACATCCAATTGAACCCACTCACGGACGATAAGATCACGCAATTCCACCAAACGTTGGGGATGCTGATTTCGACTGGTCCCACAGATTCTCAATTGGGTTGAGGTCCAGCGATTTTGCCATTTGAGGTGTGGTAGGGTACCTGAGTTTTCCTCAAACCAGTCACATATGGTTCCAGCTCTGTGAACCCTGTTGTCGTCTTGAAAAATGGGGGTGTCTGTAGCAAAGTCATCGCGAAGAAAGTGACTGAAGGGCACCTGCTCGTACAGGATGTTCAAATAAACGTGCTGGTTTATGTTCGTGGACACCGCGATGAGTGGGCCCACCCCATAGTACGAAAAACACCCCCAGAATATGACAGACCCACCCCCGGCCTGCACGTGACCTTCCACACACTGCGAGTGAAATGCTTCATGTGGCCGTCGGTGGATACGACGCCGGGCGTCATTCAAATGCAGGCAAAATCGTGATTCGTCAGACCACATGACACGGCGCCAGTCTGGTACTGTCCATGTTTGATGATTATTGGTCCACTGCAGACGAGCAACTTTATGTGCATGTGTGAGCAGTAGCCTTTTGCGAGGTACCCGACTCCATATGTTCATTGCATGCAGTTCCCGTTGCAATGTTCTCCCGCTGATAGGTTGGACTGGACCTGCATTCACGGACTGCTGTAATTCCTGGCGGGTTTGGAAGCGATTTCGATTCACAAGCCTGGAAAGCCGTCTTCGGGCCCGATCTGTGAGGATCTTTTCCCGACCACAGTTCTAGCGTCGTGTTTCATGGCCACGTGTGTTACACCACTGCTTGTAAACACGTTGAACAGTCCGCCGCGAAACACCAACAAATCCGGCAACTTCTATGACTACAGTGTGGTCATGGGCACGGCCAAACACAATTGCCACTTTTTGCCACTCCGTCAAGTCCGCTCTCTTCCCCATCTTGCCGCACACACAGACCGCTTCGAACGGTTCTGTGTCACTACACGGTAATGCTCTCGAGGCAGTGTATGCACGTTTGGCCAGGTGATTCGACCAATACGCCATCTGTACCTGTTTACCGAAGCATCCTTGCTCTCGAGCGTGGGTGACTAATTTTTTGTCCGGGGTGCTTATATATATATATATATATATATATATATATATATATATATATATATATATATATATATATATATATATATATATATATATATATATATAAAGATAACCAAGAAAGTTCTGTCGCTTTTTGTGGAGGTCTGTGTTCAATTGGTCCACACACCGTAAGTTGAATGCAAATGGAGATAAGGCGAAGGTCAAGTGTTGGTGTGGTTATATCCAACATACCACTTGGTTGTGGCAGTTCAGTTAAACGTTAACTTGCGTAAGGACAGAGTGAACATGGGACCTTCACACAACCTCATAAGGGCGCGTATGCTGTACAACTTCAAACTGGGGTCAAACGCCGCTCCAGCGCGGTGGAAGGTATGCCAGGCCTTTGGCGAGGATGACGTGACTACGAGGACAGTACAGTGGTGGTTTAACAAGTTCAAGGACCGTGACGAAACACTCGAAGACGCACCACGTGCCGCAAGACCAACACATGTACGAAATGAAGATCTTCAGGCAGCGACTGAGGCGAAGAGTGGCCAGATATGTGAGGAACTGGGACTATGATTGAAAAGTGAGTAGATAAACCATTCGGCAGTATCTCCTTCAAATTGGGAAACATTACAAGTTGGGTCAATGGGTTCCACGTGATTTGACCCCGGGCCAGAATAAAACGCGAGCAGACACCTGTGTTTCCTTGCTGTCTCGTCTGAGAAAGGAGCCATTTCTGGACAGAGTGTTGACATGGGTTAAGAAGTGGGTCCTGTACGAAAGTCCACGGTTTTCATGGGATTCTAACTTGGCATTAGGTATTTTTATAGATGTGCCATGAGACGTTAAACTACACATTAGTAGTCAATTTAAAAATAGTTGATAAACTCTGCACTAAAGTTAAAGAATAATAAAAAAAAGCTAAGTCATAAACAAATTATGATGGTTTGTGATTCACAACTACAGATTGGCATTCAAAAATCCTGCCAACAGTAATCCAATTCCTTCAGATTTCATACTTGGAGTTCGGACCGTATTTTAAATTTACCACATTGGCAGGACATTGTTTCCTGGAGACGCCGTTTATCTTTTGATGGTGCTGTAGTTGCAGTTCTTGGAACTCGCTTGTATCTACTATTAACATGCATATCTGCGCATTGCTTCTTATTTTGTCATTTATTTACTGAATTTTCTTTCATTTAAAAGATTGTATTAGGTTGCCATTTTCTTTTAAACATATGTATGGCTCGGGGAAATATTATGGTTAAGTTTTACTCCAGGTGAAATTGCGGTATTGGGTGAAATGGATTATGATCGAACTACATAACAGTATGTAGGTAGTGTAATTTCGGAAATGTACCTGCAGATAATAGGATGAGCTTGTTTGGTGTGCGCCATTACTTTGAATTGTATGGAATGTTAAACCTTGTTTCCCAGTTTATTGAAAATTAGAGAAAAGCCACGGTGATTCGAACGAAACGGTCGGTGTCAAATATAGAAGTACGAGAGGAGAAAATAAAACAGGTAACTAGTTTTCGATACCTGGGTAGTGTTATTAGTGATGATATGAAATGCGAACGTAAAATAAATGTAAGGATAGGAATGGCTGAAGAAATCTTTAGGTGGAAGAAAAATATGTTTTGTGGGACCTTGAATAAACAATTGGGAAAAAGACTCATAAAATGCTTCGCTTGGAATATTGTATTGTATGGGACAGAAACTTTGACATTATTTAAAATTAGTAAAATCGACTGGAAGCTTTCGAAATGTGTATGTAGAGAAGAACGGAGATAATTAGTTGGATCGAGCAGAAAACTAATGATAGGGTGTTGGAAATGATGGGAGGAGAAAGTTTCAGACATTATTAAGAAGAGAAAGAGTAACTGGTTGGGACTTTGATTAAGTAGGAACTGTATTATGGGAGACGTGCAAGAGAGTATGGTGGCAGGAAAAAGAAGGAGAGGGCGAAGGAGGCTACAATTGATGAAGGATATCAAAACAGAAAATTCGTAAGTGAAGACGAAGAGATGCACAGTGAAACATGAAAGCCTCTCAGTTACGGCAAGTGGCCTGCCAATAATGGCAGAATTCCTATGATAATGATGATTAATTTCTTTGTTGGCAACCAAGTTTTCATTGTATGGGTATAGGCAGGGGTGAAAGTGGATCTGAAAAGTTAGAGGGACGCGTGACGTCACTCTGTACTCCATGCCTATCTTTGCCCGTTGTAATTTTTAGGAAGTGGAGGACACCATAGATATTTTTGGAAGTGGGATAACGGCATCCACTCACGTTCCCCCTCACTTTTACTTCTGCTTATAGGGATGTTTTTGTTTTAGTAATGTAATGATTGAGTCAGGTTTCTAAAGCTTTTACAGGCTTGTTTTATTAACGCAACACAGTTTTCGCCTCTGATTTGTGTTGAATTGCAAATTAAGGAACGTCTTCCAGAAAAAAAAAGAAAGTATATTTCTATTTACATATGACTGAAACATGTGTCTATTGGATAGTTTAAAAATCCTATTGAGTCGTTTTTAACAATACAAACAAAAAAAAATATCTGGAATATTTCAGACTGTTATGTAAAATAATCAGATATTTAGATTATTTACTATTATATTTTTAAATAATAAATATGCACTGAACTTTGACACAAACATAACGCTGTCCTTCTTTAACTTAAAATGTAGATTTTCCCTTGTAAGGTCCATCTTCTGAATAATTTTACATCAATAAAAAAATAAATTTTACAAGATAGATGAATATTTCTGAGCCTGCATGTGCTATTTTAAGCCTTACACTTCTAGTATATAATTAATCACGCTATTCTGATATTCTTTTTATTCAGAAAGGAATATAAAATATAACTATGTCAAAAAATAGTAGTTCATTTGTTTGTTTTTTCTTTTCTTTTTTTAGTTTCCTTTTTTGCATTGAAAAACGAATGGTTGGTGGTAACGTAACAATTATCAATCAATGCCACGGGCCGCTGCACTTACAACGTATGTGTGTGGCGCAGACTGTTTCCTAGCCTGGATCAACTAATAAGATTGATGTTTCAAAAAGTTTCCCCAATTTCTCCCATCAATCATGGAATGCACCGTTTCGCTATCCGACAACAAACTGGCGATTTTTTTTGGGGGGGGGATAGAGTAGCAGCAGAGTGCCGCGCGTCCTGGCTCGTTCCAGCACACCTGCTCTGAGAGAAAAAAATCCTTTAAATTAATGTTTGTAGAAAGATTAAGACAGACGTTTGGCTGGCTAGATGTAGTAGCGGTGTGCTCAGAAATAGAATGGTTCTCAATCTTTTCTTGTCTGGTATCCTTCTTTGTAGCCTCTTTAAATTTCACATCTTGACATATATTTTTGTGTCAAGAGATGTTTAAACTCTCAAGCTCTTGCTTTCGGGCTTAAACTGCCTCAAACTCAATAACTGAATGCGAGCCAGTTTCAGCATAAGCCTTTATGAGTGAATACTGAAGCAGAACCCGAGTCCAAGCAGACGTAACTCCCATTGAGGTTAATAAGCACAACCATGAGCTAGCGCGAGTCTCACTGAGATTAGCGAGCGCGAGTCTCAATGAAATTAGTGAGCGTGAGCGTCATTGAGATTAGTAAGCGTGAGCCTCATTGAAATTAGTGAGAGTGATCCTTATTGAGATTAATGAGCGTGAGCCTCATTGACATTAGCGTGCGCGAGTTTCATTAGGTTTAGTGAGCGTGAGTCCTTATTAAGATTAATGTGCGTAAGCCTCGTTGAGATGACCGAGCGCGAGTTTCACTGAGATCAGCGAGCGTGAGTCTCATTGAGATTAGCGAGTGCGACTCTCATTGAGTTTAGTGAGCGTGAGAATCATTAAGATTAGTGAGCGTGAGCTTCATTGAGATTAGGAGCAAGAGCCTCATTGAGATTAGTGAGCGTGACCCTCATTGACATTAGTGAGCGTGAGCCCTTATTGAGATTAATGTGCGTGACCCTCATTGACATTAGTGAGCGTGAGCCCTTATTGAGATTAATGAGTGTGAGCCTCATTGACATTAGCGTGCGCGAGTTTCATTGAGTTTAGTGAGCGTGAGTCCTTATTGAGATTAATGTGCGTAAGCCTCATTGAGATGACCGAGCGCGAGTTTCACTGAGATCAGCGAGCGTGAGCCTTATTGTGGTTAGTGAGCGTGAGCTTAATTGAGACTAGTGAGCGTGAGCTTAATTGAGATTAATGAGCTTGAGCCTCATTGAGATAAGTGAACGTGAGCGTCATTGGGCTTAGTGAACGTGAGCCACACTGAGATTAGCCCTCTTTTGATGAAGTGAGGTGCAAATACCCCAGAGCAATTCATTTCGTTGTTACTTTATTAAAACTGCTTATTCAAGTGTGACACTGACTGACATTTATTGTCTATTTGTATTTAGCATGTTAACAAGGAAAGAAACTTAACTCAATAATATTTCTTGCAGTGATTTAAAGTTAATTACACACCACTCGGTAAATAACGTTACTCTAAAATTATTTCTCCACAATCCGCAGAGATGGAGATAATATTAAATTTTGAATTTTACCGTAGTGGAATTTCTTTTATCTACGGTTCAGATCTATACAGTGTGTCATACATCCAAATTCTACATATAATTCTTTACTATTTTCTTTTTCCTGTTTTCCATTTAGGAAGCATATTTTGTCTTACGTGTTATACAAACATTATCTCTTCAAATTATTTTGTTGCAATTCTTTATTATTAACTGTGTCTTCCATCTAACTTCTATTACCATAAAGAACTGCGAAAACTGTTAAGTAAGAATTCGTTTATTTTACTGAAATAGATATGTTGATTATCTAGAGACAATATAAAGTGTATGTTATCTGGAGAATTTGAAGTTGATACTGAGAGTGATTCAGAGTTCGTGTTGGGGTTTATGTAAATTTTTAGTAACATTTTGTTTAAGTTCGTTATATTAGAACATCATATCTGGTAACACTGAAAAGAAAGAAGAAGGGTAGAAGTTTCGATGGCGGGTGCAAGGCCATGGTTGCGGACTTGTGCTGGCACTGAAATGATTTTATGTATATTCGAAGCAATAGTGTAACATTATTTTTAATAATTACAGTCCTCATTTTATTTAATGACTTGTGTCATTTACAACCTAAAACCAAACCGAAACAGTTTAAGGATAATGTCGGAGATATTTCTGAGGAAGTCCTGTCGTTTCTGTATAGGACAAGGAGCTTGCAATATTTCGAAAATATATCAACAATAGTGCCACATCTGCTAGATGGTTCCAGCACATCTGCTCTGAGAAAAAGAAAAGAATCCTTTAAAATGTATTTGCCAAAATCAAAGGTTCTAGTAGCCCAACTTGTTTTGTTCTGATGGTATTACTAGTTTACAGCTCCCATAAGAAAAGTCAGCCATTGCTTTAAGAATAGACACAGAGGAGAGAAGGTCTCGCAGAATCAACCGGAGAACTATAATTAATCCAAGGAGCTTATTATTATGACTTCTGGCAAGATCAAGTTTAAAATGTTGCATCTTCCAAATAAATCACTGACCGGAGTCCCTCACAAACACTCTGCATCGGACTCCACTTGCTGATTGGTGGTTAAGCAAACACCCTCCACGACGGAGATCAACTTACTGATTGGAAGGCCCCACAAATATTCTTCTGCACCAGTGCCAACTCAGTGATTGTGAAGTCCCGTAAATATCCATTTGAACTAGGATAACTCACTGATTGTGGACTATGCAAATACCCTCCTGCCCCATGCCAAGTCACTGATAGGAGCTAAGCACATACCCTCCTGCTCCCGGCCAGTTCACTGATAGGAGCTTAGTACATACCCTCTTGCATCGGGGACCACAAGACAAATGTTACTGGACTGTTTATCGCGTATGACATATACTGTCATTATGACTGATTTTTCGAAAGAAGAAAGATTTGAAGGACGTGAAAGAAAACTTCTTGTCCGTTGCCATAGAAACCGTCGTTTCTAGGGCAACAGATCCTGTCACGGTTAGCCAAAATTGAAAGAATACGTTAAAAAAAATAACGAAGATAAAAGAGCTAATGTAGAGTTGGAGAGGAGTCGCTAAAATTAATTTTCTTTAACGAGGACGATTACGAAAGATCACTTACTGATTGAAATCCAGATTATTTTCCAATAGAGTAACTTCCAATAAACCTTTTGTTATTGTTAATTATTCCATATCGGACTCCCGAAGAAAACTTATCGAAACAACTTATTGACCGTGCCAATAGCGACTACTCTCAATCATGACTCCGTTTTCTTTCATTTAGAAATAGGAAAAAAAGAGAAGAAAGTAGAAGGGTAAAAGAAGGAGGTAGGTAAAGAAGAAAGAAAAGAAATAGGGTATTTTAGTGAGAAACAGATTACTGGATAATTCCGGAAATATAGTAAAAGGTCGGGAAAGTCGTTGAAAGATGAATCATTCTAAATGTTATTAACAACTAATCAATTTTGGAATGCTTCGGAATAGACACATGTTCCCTCATACCACCCAGACCTAGCTCCAGGCACCACGATCATGGGGTTGCCCAGACCTAGACCTGGAAATGAGAAAAGTGAAATTTAATTCTTTGTAAAGTTATTCCGACCGGTGACTGATAACTATCCAGCATCTGAACTCTGTCCTCTAGGATCGACCACACATATGAATTAGCCGAGGGAAAAAAAAAATCACACTTATCAACTCAATATAAATTTATGTATCGCATCAATAAAAGTCTCAACTTCCTGGAAGAAAGATGTCGTATTTAGGCTTATCCTGCTATTTTTGCTTCACTCCTCGAGCCGATTTAAACCATTAGTGACGGTCCTTCATGACCTAGGTTATTTACCTTAACACATATATTAAAACATGACACATATATTACAGATGTTAATATGACAAACGATATCACTAAAATTACTTATATTAAATCTATCATGCATTCACACGCTCACTCACTCAGGACAGTGTATATATGTTTAAAGGAAACCAACTAACTACAAAGGTATAAATAGTTTATTACATTCATAGTGAAAAAAAAGGACAAAACAAATAATTATGAAGAAAATATTAAAAGCACAAGTTCTTGGTTATATATTAATAGAGTACATAGTGTTATATTTTAGTAATTTTTTATATATTCAATCATATTGACAAACGAAAAAGAAAGGAAAACAAAAAGAAAATAATTACACGTATCATATCTTAGGCATGCTAAAGCAAAATGATGATTTGCGACATACGCAAATACGACACTTATTTCACTTAAAAAAAAAAAATTGGACAAAGAGGAAAGAAAAAAAAAACTTTTTGGTGTATTAGAACTTATATGAGTCTCTACCTCACGTCGAGATATTAAAATATTAATAATTTCGAGCGTCCAAATCACAACTCACGCACTAGTCGTAGTGTCCAAAACGTTTCGCTCCATTTAACTTAGTTTGTGGTCATTTATATATATCTCTATATGTATATATATATATCTATTGGTTTACAAAACCATTCGTCGTCTATATTTGGTTTGTAACTGGTAACAGTTTATATCTGCAATCGCACACTGCTACTTCTATACCCATCTAGGGATTTCGAGAAAATAACTTTCACTAGAGGAAGTTTCTCCTCTTAGACGGTCTATTTCCAAATTTATTAATCGAATAATTTCAAGTTATTTATCCAACACTGGGACACTTCACGAGACCTTTCATTAGGATCACTTTCGTATATGTTTATACATGGTTCGGATTAAAAAAAAATGATCTTCCACAGGTGTACGGAGTATGATGGTTCAAATTGAGGATAAAAAAAAACTGGTCAAGTCATAGGATACACATGTAGGTGAGAAGGATTCAAGGTGCACTTTCCACAATGGTTTTAGGTTAATTGTTCAGGGATAATATTTGTTATGATGTGGGTTACGTTTAGACCTGCCGATATTTTTTCAATGCATGCCATTATATAATTACAGAGGTTATCACTTACATTGATTCAGAAGAAAAGGAAAATTACTTAAGTGCACGGCGGTATTCTTAACAAAATCTACATTCTTAAATTCGTCGGAAAACTTCTGGTAAACTATAGCAACCAATACACGTCTAGGGGGACAGACACGAGCGCTCTTACATATATTCATAATACATTTAATATCATACTTTTACTTTAACATCATATTCACATACTAATTACACATATATTTCGAAGTATTTATTTCTCTCTCTATATATATATATTTATAATAAATGCGCACACATTTAAATTAATCATCCCCAACAATAAAATTTTACAAGGTTGCAACATTGTCCAAGAAAACAAATGACTTCCAACATTACATTTGGAAACAAATTAAATTTTATCTGATACCGCGCGTCTATAAATTTTTAACTTTTATATAATCAATTCGTGTTTAAATCATGTAGGAAAAAAAAAAACTTTGTGAGGCAGGCACGTAACAGAGCATTTCTAGATATAACTAGGTAAATCAAAATACAATTTCTGGGCCCAGGTTAACTACAAAGTAATCGAAAACCAAAACAGAAAGGAAAGTGACCAACGGATTACAAAAAAAAAACTTTTGAGGAACGACGGTGAAAGAACGTAATCGAAGTATCGTCAAATACTAAGTCTTTGTTCATTTCAGCGATAGGTCAAAATGTGATGGAGGACCCAATCATTATCTACTCCATTCATGAATCGTGTCTTGCAACGTCTCAGCTGGTAATTTCAGATCAGAGTTGTACGTTAAATAAATCGTAAGTAACAAGTTCAAAATCTTGGGGGGGGGGAAGGTTGAAAAAATTAAAAAAACTTGAAGAAATGAAGACAGAGAGAGAGATAGAGAAGAAGGAAGACGAAGAATAGGGGCGCCAAAGACTTAAGTGAGAAATAACTAACGCTACAAAGTTAGAAGTCGAATTTCGCTCTCAACAAAATCCATAGCCAAAATATTCTTAATATGCCAAAAAGGGTGGTCTACTCAAATACGTAGACTCAAGGGGCGCCCTGCTGCCAAGGATGCAAGTTCTGTGTCCATCAGATCCCAATCCCACAAGAGTTGGCTTGTAAGATTGAAATCCGATCCCCGTATCCGGCCCAGACCAGCAGGAAAAAAGGAGGGGGGGAAAGGGACCAGGTAACTGCGTCCCCAATTTTGAAATCTCTAAGTAAAAAAAAATATTCGACCCCTTAGAAAAACTAAGAAGGTTCGAGGACAGTAATGAAACTAGAATAGAAGTATTATCTAAGATATCCCTAACTAATGATTTGCCGAAAAAAAAAAGTTAAATAAACTGAATTTTGGATCGGTGATTTCAATAACCCAAACATCACCGATAGCTACCCTGCGCAGACACGCCACAGTCTGGGATGTCGTTAATTTCCCTCGTCTAATTAAACTAAGAAAAGAAATGAAAATACTTAAAGGGACTAGGGGTCGACATCCGGGTACGCGAATCGACTATATTTGGTTCTGTACCCTATCAGAGCTGTCGCCTCCATGAACATTGTAAGCTAGCCTGAGTAGGTAACGTGAAGAAAAAAAAAATCTCACGGAGTGGTACATTCTATTTTTAAAACCGACCAGAAGATATGATTCACTACAGCCCTGTTGTCTAACTACTATTGTCTTTTCATAATTTATTATTCAATATGTCTAGTCAGCGATTATATGATGCTACCCATTCTATCAGATGGTATTACTATGGTTGATTACTATTATGACACATAAACTACAAAGTATTACCGTAGTCCGACTATATATCGCCCTCCGGTCCGCGTGATATTATGGTGCAGGGGTCAGAACCTGAGATGTTTGTAGTTACACGTATCTATTCAATATCTATATATCAACACGCGGCGAAGTATTCACTGGGCTACTATATATTTAACTATATGGGTGTCCTATATTCTATATTCATTTACTACAATATTCATATACTTATTAATATTCATATTCACATTAATATTCATTTGCCACGACGCTATATTCTACAAACACCCTGTTTCCTCTATCTACGCCCAGCCTATTTACACATTTCATCATAATACTTTAAAATCTATAATCACTACAAACATTTTCCCATTCCGCTCACCGCACGACAACCTCACTCGAACCCAAGACTCTTTTACCACACACACAATACTATGTAATACTTGGTAGCTTTATTAAGAACGAAAGAAAAAAAAATCCTATGTATGTTCACTGAAAATAGAATTATCTGCGATAATGTCTAATGTTTATAAAATTCTGCATCAACAATGAAATTCTACAGCCACGAAGAAAAATGGACATTTAATATATTTTCAAAGCGAAGAACTAGCATCATATCGCCCGACTTCTGTTAAAAATTTACGTATTGTTTATTTATTTAAATATTTAGATTTCTAGACTATGCAGAATGTTGAAACTTTCAGAATATATTAATTTTAGGTCACTTGACCTAACTGTACATTCATATGGGCTGTGAATTATACCTTCTAGGTTTTATTTCGGAAAGAAAGGTCAATTTCATGAAAACTAAATCACTAAGCACCTCGACGGAAGAATGGCGGTTAGTACTGACTTCTGACACTAGGGCTAGCGACGATATAATGAACCCTTGAACAACTGAATGTGACCTTGTACACGGAATTATTATACTATATTACGTTCACTTAATGACGGAGTAATAAAAATTTATCGCATAGTAAATACTACACTGTCCAACACACTCTTTCATCACTTAATTATCACTATCACTGATACTACATTACAAATATACACATACTACTCGAACTACAAGACACATCATGCCACATTCATACTACACACTACATTAATACATGTTATACTAATAAATATACACAGAAATCATTCGGATTTTACCATGTTAAATCGGCTCTATGAAAGGTAACGAAAGGAAAGAAATGAACAGGGCCAACTGGCCCTTATATTTACTAAATCATATTCTTTACTCGACCTATTTAATCGATGCCCTGAGGGGACATATCGGAGTATTAGCTAGCAATAGGACCCCTGCCCTGAAGGGGCAGGAACCCGGAACAAACTGAATGTTCAACTCATCCCGCTGGAAGCCGTACTCCCAATTTGGGAGTCAGATAGGAGCCCTTACTGAAATTTACACGTGCATTGTGATTACTGGACTGACTACCACAAAATTAAATACCGCCATGTTACTAATAAATAAATACAAAAAGAAATCACATCCACTACATACACGAACACAAACGGTAGTGAGGCAGGCCTTACGTAACTAGAAAAGGAATAATTTTAAGGATAAGAATATTTTAAGGGAGAAAACACCACTCCTCCGAAACTGTTTATAGATTCCTAAGAAAACTCGCAAACTGATGCACTTTACAAAGCCTGTCCATAACTAACAATATCTGCACAACATGGCGTCATCTATTTTTTATTTCTTCAGTCCGGTTTTTACTAGGAAAAACTAACAAATTATGGCTCCGTAGCTTCCTGCTTGGTAGTTATTCGACTATTATATTAGTTTTACCTTTTACTGCAGTTTTTCTCACTCCGTTGCGACCTTTTAAGCTCGACGATCGAAATCTGGCTGTTGTCAGCAAGATTTTCCGGCTTGGAATGGAATAATTGCGCCCTAATATCATAGCGTGGGTTTATCAGCCAATCAAAACTAAGCATTTTGGCGGTGGGGCTTTGAAACGAATAAAATTTGGTAAAATCTGGATTAAACTAGTTTTTTAGAAGGACCTAGGTATCTAAAAGAGAGGTGAAGGGTGGTCCTGAAAATTCTGTCGAATTTTAGATTGGTTATTTGATCTGGAAAGTTTCGTCCAATAGTGGATCTATATTTTCGGATAGCACTGACACCGTAAGAATTGTAATAATCCATTTACATATACATATGCAAGACTTATAACTAATTTAAAATATAAATAAAGATATTGATTCCCAAAACTATCATTCCCAATGAATTTTTTACAGTTTTTCCATGTTAATTTGAAATAGAATAACAAATAAAATTACGAATTATATGAACAGCCAGAAATTTTTTTGTTAAACATCAAGTACAGTCGGTGCAAAAAATTTCGGGCACCCTCCTATTAAAAACATAATTTCATTAGACTGTAATGGCACATTACAGTTCCCCGGCGTCGTTAAAAAAAAATTTTGTTTGAATAACAAAATTTTGTTGAATAGAATTAACATGTATTAATACTAATAAACTAACTACTCACTCATACACTCATACACTCATACACTCAAATGAGACAGTGTAACATTCACTTTGGGTATTGAGATAGAAGTTCACGTTTTTTGTCCTCGGTACAGTTGAAAAGCTTAAGATTCTGGAAATTGTGAGTTCACCTTTTAGGTAGCAGGAAAACACGAGGTAACCAGTTCGCAATGTTCCCATCGAAAGTGGGAAAATGTTCAATATCCCGGAGGGACACTTTAGAGCTCACGCTAACATGAGTAGGGGAATAGTTACTGGGAATTAACATATTATCCTGCACAATCGGAGTCGTCACCGGATTTACCACCGACGACGTAGTAGCGGTGTTATAACTACCCATGTAAGGGAAAGGGATTTTGTTGGTCGTATTGAACATGTTGGGCTCCATCACCGGACCAATCGCACCCAGAACAACGACTCAGAATGGCACCCATCTCCTTTTCCCGGCAACACGCTATGTGATTGTATACCTCCATGTAAGGAGGGAGCACTCACGCTAGTGACCGTAGTCGTCACAACACTCGACTGATTCGGCACACTATTAGAATTGAACCACGACTTTGGTTCTGACCGATACATGGGGTAGTGAGTCGCAATATCCCGTGCATCAACTGACGTTAAATTTTCTTTTCCTGCGCTACATGTAGTTGTTATCGCAGGTAATATTTCTGAGAAATCGCTACCGGGGAAAGTATAGGTTACTTCTGATTTTTCACGACTAGATTTTGTCATTTCTTTTCGAATATTTACTATGTCGTTTTGAATTTTCAAAACTTTCTGGTCAGTTACTTCCAGTTCGGTTTTCAATGATAAGTCTGACAAGGTTGACTTTGAACTATCAATTTCGGCCTGCTGTGTTTCCAGTTTATTGTCGATTTTATGTAATTTTGTATCCATTTCTTCAATTTCAGAATTTACATGATCTAATTTACTTTCAGTCTCCTGCTGAAGTTGCTTTATGGACTGTTGAGCCTCGCATCTGACCAAATCGATGTCAGTAGACGTTTGCTCTCTCAATTTGTTTATTGAGGAAGCAAAGTCCAAACATATGTTGTCTATTTTGTGAGTTAATACTTCGAATCGAGATTCGGTTTCTCGGTTCGAGGCATCTATTTTTTCATTCATTTCCCGGCTATTCTTATTCATTTCGCGTCTCATCTCTCGGCTATTCTCATTCATTTCGCGTCTCATTTCCTGTAGCATTTGTTGCAATGAAAGGAGGAGAGCGTCATTATTAGATGACCCAGTCTTCCTTTGCTTTTCTTTGGGTTTATCACCAATTGGATCCCCATCTCTTTCATCATCATCGAGGTCAGATATCTCCACTGGAGATATTTGGCCTCGGTTTTTCGGAGTACTATACCCTCGCTCACCGTCTGAATCGGGATGTTCCTTTTCTCTCTCAGAGGATAAACTCATGGGTTCACGCGACTGGTGGAGCTTCCCCTCACATTCTTTGCAGTATTTAACTATCTCACCAGCCCGGACCTTTTCTGCATTTTCAGCAGTATCCTCTAAATTAATACAACTGAAATGAATCCATTTCAGCCCACATTCGTGACACCTCACTAGCCTACGAGAGACGCGAGCTCTTTTCTCACTACTTTCTAATGTACATTGTGTACATGAGACTTCCGCGTTCTCGTGTGATACGACTTCTCTATTGGTTGCCATAGCTTACACCCAAAAAGACACAATATAAACACATGCAATTATATACTTATCAACTAACAAGACTTATTAATCAGGTACTATTCATAAATTAAGGGACTCCTATCTAATTCCCTCCTTGGGTCAACTTCCAGCATTTTCAATTTTTAGAATTTACTTTGACAAATTCCTTCATTTCCCCCTTTCTACAGAGAGAGACAAAGATAGCAGAACAGCCATTGACTATAATTATTTAATCCCACTGTAACTTTTTAATTATGCACTTTTTGTGGCCAAGTCAATATGTGCTCGATCCTAAACAGTGTTTAATAAATAATTTCAGATCCGTTACCAGGGAAAACAATTGTTTCCATGGTAACTGTCCGATGTCAACGGTCGCCAATATTGAAAGAAAACTTCTTGTCCGTTGCCATAGAAACCGTCGTTTCTAGGGCAACAGATCCTGTCACGGTTAGCCAAAATTGAAAGAATACGTAAAAAAAAAATAACGAAGATAAAAGAGCTAATGTAGAGTTGGAGAGGAGTCGCTAAAATTAATTTTCTTTAACGAGGACGATTACGAAAGATCACTTACTGATTGAAATCCAGATTATTTTCCAATAGAGTAACTTCCAATAAACCTTTTGTTATTGTTAATTATTCCATATCGGACTCCCGAAGAAAACTTATCGAAACAACTTATTGACCGTGCCAATAGCGACTACTCTCAATCATGACTCCGTTTTCTTTCATTTAGAAATAGGAAAAAAAGAGAAGAAAGTAGAAGGGTAAAAGAAGGAGGTAGGTAAAGAAGAAAGAAAAGAAATAGGGTATTTTAGTGAGAAACAGATTACTGGATAATTCCGGAAATATAGTAAAAGGTCGGGAAAGTCGTTGAAAGATGAATCATTCTAAATGTTATTAACAACTAATCAATTTTGGAATGCTTCGGAATAGACACATGTTCCCTCATACCACCCAGACCTAGCTCCAGGCACCACGATCATGGGGTTGCCCAGACCTAGACCTGGAAATGAGAAAAGTGAAATTTAATTCTTTGTAAAGTTATTCCGACCGGTGACTGATAACTATCCAGCATCTGAACTCTGTCCTCTAGGATCGACCACACATATGAATTAGCCGAGGGAAAAAAAAAATCACACTTATCAACTCAATATAAATTTATGTATCGCATCAATAAAAGTCTCAACTTCCTGGAAGAAAGATGTCGTATTTAGGCTTATCCTGCTATTTTTGCTTCACTCCTCGAGCCGATTTAAACCATTAGTGACGGTCCTTCATGACCTAGGTTATTTACCTTAACACATATATTAAAACATGACACATATATTACAGATGTTAATATGACAAACGATATCACTAAAATTACTTATATTAAATCTATCATGCATTCACACGCTCACTCACTCAGGACAGTGTATATATGTTTAAAGGAAACCAACTAACTACAAAGGTATAAATAGTTTATTACATTCATAGTGAAAAAAAAGGACAAAACAAATAATTATGAAGAAAATATTAAAAGCACAAGTTCTTGGTTATATATTAATAGAGTACATAGTGTTATATTTTAGTAATTTTTTATATATTCAATCATATTGACAAACGAAAAAGAAAGGAAAACAAAAAGAAAATAATTACACGTATCATATCTTAGGCATGCTAAAGCCAAATGATGATTTGCGACATACGCAAATACGACACTTATTTCACTTTAAAAAAAAAATTGGACAAAGAGGAAAGAAAAAAAAACTTTTTGGTGTATTAGAACTTATATGAGTCTCTACCTCACGTCGAGATATTAAAATATTAATAATTTCGAGCGTCCAAATCACAACTCACGCACTAGTCGTAGTGTCCAAAACGTTTCGCTCCATTTAACTTAGTTTGTGGTCATTTATATATATCTCTATATGTATATATATATATCTATTGGTTTACAAAACCATTCGTCGTCTATATTTGGTTTGTAACTGGTAACAGTTTATATCTGCAATCGCACACTGCTACTTCTATACCCATCTAGGGATTTCGAGAAAATAACTTTCACTAGAGGAAGTTTCTCCTCTTAGACGGTCTATTTCCAAATTTATTAATCGAATAATTTCAAGTTATTTATCCAACACTGGGACACTTCACGAGACCTTTCATTAGGATCACTTTCGTATATGTTTATACATGGTTCGGATTAAAAAAAAAATGATCTTCCACAGGTGTACGGAGTATGATGGTTCAAATTGAGGATAAAAAAAAAACTGGTCAAGTCATAGGATACACATGTAGGTGAGAAGGATTCAAGGTGCACTTTCCACAATGGTTTTAGGTTAATTGTTCAGGGATAATATTTGTTATGATGTGGGTTACGTTTAGACCTGCCGATATTTTTTCAATGCATGCCATTATATAATTACAGAGGTTATCACTTACATTGATTCAGAAGAAAAGGAAAATTACTTAAGTGCACGGCGGTATTCTTAACAAAATCTACATTCTTAAATTCGTCGGAAAACTTCTGGTAAACTATAGCAACCAATACACGTCTAGGGGGACAGACACGAGCGCTCTTACATATATTCATAATACATTTAATATCATACTTTTACTTTAACATCATATTCACATACTAATTACACATATATTTCGAAGTATTTATTTCTCTCTCTATATATATATATTTATAATAAATGCGCACACATTTAAATTAATCATCCCCAACAATAAAATTTTACAAGGTTGCAACATTGTCCAAGAAAACAAATGACTTCCAACATTACATTTGGAAACAAATTAAATTTTATCTGATACCGCGCGTCTATAAATTTTTAACTTTTATATAATCAATTCGTGTTTAAATCATGAAGGAAAAAAAAAAACTTTGTGAGGCAGGCACGTAACACAGAGCATTTCTAGATATAACTAGGTAAATCAAAATACAATTTCTGGGCCCAGGTTAACTACAAAGTAATCGAAAACCAAAACAGAAAGGAAAGTGACCAACGGATTACAAAAAAAAAAAAACTTTTGAGGAACGACGGTGAAAGAACGTAATCGAAGTATCGTCAAATACTAAGTCTTTGTTCATTTCAGCGATAGGTCAAAATGTGATGGAGGACCCAATCATTATCTACTCCATTCATGAATCGTGTCTTGCAACGTCTCAGCTGGTAATTTCAGATCAGAGTTGTACGTTAAATAAATCGTAAGTAACAAGTTCAAAATCTTGGGGGGGGGGGAAGGTTGAAAAAATTAAAAAAACTTGAAGAAATGAAGACAGAGAGAGAGATAGAGAAGAAGGAAGACGAAGAATAGGGGCGCCAAAGACTTAAGTGAGAAATAACTAACGCTACAAAGTTAGAAGTCGAATTTCGCTCTCAACAAAATCCATAGCCAAAATATTCTTAATATGCCAAAAAGGGTGGTCTACTCAAATACGTAGACTCAAGGGGCGCCCTGCTGCCAAGGATGCAAGTTCTGTGTCCATCAGATCCCAATCCCACAAGAGTTGGCTTGTAAGATTGAAATCCGATCCCCGTATCCGGTCCAGACCAGCAGGAAAAAAGGAGGGGGGGAAAGGGACCAGGTAACTGCGTCCCCAATTTTGAAATCTCTAAGTAAAAAAAAATATTCGACCCCTTAGAAAAACTAAGAAGGTTCGAGGACAGTAATGAAACTAGAATAGAAGTATTATCTAAGATATCCCTAACTAATGATTTGCCGAAAAAAAAAAAGTTAAATAAACTGAATTTTGGATCGGTGATTTCAATAACCCAAACATCACCGATAGCTACCCTGCGCAGACACGCCACAGTCTGGGATGTCGTTAATTTCCCTCGTCTAATTAAACTAAGAAAAGAAATGAAAATACTTAAAGGGACTAGGGGTCGACATCCGGGTACGCGAATCGACTATATTTGGTTCTGTACCCTATCAGAGCTGTCGCCTCCATGAACATTGTAAGCTAGCCTGAGTAGGTAACGTGAAGAAGAAAAAAATCTCACGGAGTGGTACATTCTATTTTTAAAACCGACCAGAAGATATGATTCACTACAGCCCTGTTGTCTAACTACTATTGTCTTTTCATAATTTATTATTCAATATGTCTAGTCAGCGATTATATGATGCTACCCATTCTATCAGATGGTATTACTATGGTTGATTACTATTATGACACATAAACTACAAAGTATTACCGTAGTCCGACTATATATCGCCCTCCGGTCCGCGTGATATTATGGTGCAGGGGTCAGAACCTGAGATGTTTGTAGTTACACGTATCTATTCAATATCTATATATCAACACGCGGCGAAGTATTCACTGGGCTACTATATATTTAACTATATGGGTGTCCTATATTCTATATTCATTTACTACAATATTCATATACTTATTAATATTCATATTCACATTAATATTCATTTGCCACGACGCTATATTCTACAAACACCCTGTTTCCTCTATCTACGCCCAGCCTATTTACACATTTCATCATAATACTTTAAAATCTATAATCACTACAAACATTTTCCCATTCCGCTCACCGCACGACAACCTCACTCGAACCCAAGACTCTTTTACCACACACACAATACTATGTAATACTTGGTAGCTTTATTAAGAACGAAAGAAAAAAAAATCCTATGTATGTTCACTGAAAATAGAATTATCTGCGATAATGTCTAATGTTTATAAAATTCTGCATCAACAATGAAATTCTACAGCCACGAAGAAAAATGGACATTTAATATATTTTCAAAGCGAAGAACTAGCATCATATCGCCCGACTTCTGTTAAAAATTTACGTATTGTTTATTTATTTAAATATTTAGATTTCTAGACTATGCAGAATGTTGAAACTTTCAGAATATATTAATTTTAGGTCACTTGACCTAACTGTACATTCATATGGGCTGTGAATTATACCTTCTAGGTTTTATTTCGGAAAGAAAGGTCAATTTCATGAAAACTAAATCACTAAGCACCTCGACGGAAGAATGGCGGTTAGTACTGACTTCTGACACTAGGGCTAGCGACGATATAATGAACCCTTGAACAACTGAATGTGACCTTGTACACGGAATTATTATACTATATTACGTTCACTTAATGACGGAGTAATAAAAATTTATCGCATAGTAAATACTACACTGTCCAACACACTCTTTCATCACTTAATTATCACTATCACTGATACTACATTACAAATATACACATACTACTCGAACTACAAGACACATCATGCCACATTCATACTACACACTACATTAATACATGTTATACTAATAAATATACACAGAAATCATTCGGATTTTACCATGTTAAATCGGCTCTATGAAAGGTAACGAAAGGAAAGAAATGAACAGGGCCAACTGGCCCTTATATTTACTAAATCATATTCTTTACTCGACCTATTTAATCGATGCCCTGAGGGGACATATCGGAGTATTAGCTAGCAATAGGACCCCTGCCCTGAAGGGGCAGGAACCCGGAACAAACTGAATGTTCAACTCATCCCGCTGGAAGCCGTACTCCCAATTTGGGAGTCAGATAGGAGCCCTTACTGAAATTTACACGTGCATTGTGATTACTGGACTGACTACCACAAAATTAAATACCGCCATGTTACTAATAAATAAATACAAAAAGAAATCACATCCACTACATACACGAACACAAACGGTAGTGAGGCAGGCCTTACGTAACTAGAAAAGGAATAATTTTAAGGATAAGAATATTTTAAGGGAGAAAACACCACTCCTCCGAAACTGTTTATAGATTCCTAAGAAAACTCGCAAACTGATGCACTTTACAAAGCCTGTCCATAACTAACAATATCTGCACAACATGGCGTCATCTATTTTTTATTTCTTCAGTCCGGTTTTTACTAGGAAAAACTAACAAATTATGGCTCCGTAGCTTCCTGCTTGGTAGTTATTCGACTATTATATTAGTTTTACCTTTTACTGCAGTTTTTCTCACTCCGTTGCGACCTTTTAAGCTCGACGATCGAAATCTGGCTGTTGTCAGCAAGATTTTCCGGCTTGGAATGGAATAATTGCGCCCTAATATCATAGCGTGGGTTTATCAGCCAATCAAAACTAAGCATTTTGGCGGTGGGGCTTTGAAACGAATAAAATTTGGTAAAATCTGGATTAAACTAGTTTTTTAGAAGGACCTAGGTATCTAAAAGAGAGGTGAAGGGTGGTCCTGAAAATTCTGTCGAATTTTAGATTGGTTATTTGATCTGGAAAGTTTCGTCCAATAGTGGATCTATATTTTCGGATAGCACTGACACCGTAAGAATTGTAATAATCCATTTACATATACATATGCAAGACTTATAACTAATTTAAAATATAAATAAAGATATTGATTCCCAAAGCTATCATTCCCAATGAATTTTTTACAGTTTTTCCATGTTAATTTGAAATAGAATAACAAATAAAATTACGAATTATATGAACAGCCAGAAATTTTTTTGTTAAACATCAAGTACAGTCGGTGCAAAAAATTTCGGGCACCCTCCTATTAAAAACATAATTTCATTAGACTGTAATGGCACATTACAGACGAAAGCGATGAAGATGACCAGCACCTTTAGCAAACTGGTCTGTGTATGATAAACTACGAAACACACACACACATACAAAGAAAAACACACAATAGATTCTAACGGTACTTCAACAAGTAATGAAGTTCCAGTTTTGATGAGCACTGGAAGGTACTCGGATACTGTCACTGTAAGAAATTTTCTCGTTAGAATAAGGAAAAAGAGAAACCGAAAGAGAAAGAGAGAGAGAGACGAGAGAGAGAGAGGAACGGAATGTTGATGATGAAGAAGAAGAGGATCGTTCCTAGGCATCACGGTTCAGAAGAATTACGAGTACTTTCCATCGCTTGGAGCCTCTCAAGGATTTAACAATCGAGGGATCTTTTTAGACGTCGCAATAAATCTGCTTCTTCCGTACCAGTAGTTTCTACGCTGTACCTCCTCTTCCTCATCTCTCTCTCTCTATCACTCACATACACACACACAGATATATACTTTAGGTCTCCAAAAGCCATGATCTGACCTCTTTTTTTTTTTTCGCCAGAGGTACCCGTTCCTTGGATGCTGTCAGCAACCACCACACTCAAGCGCAAACACAAACAAATGCGTCAAACATTAAAGACAGAGACATTGAGAGAGAGGGAGAGAGAGAGAGAGAGAAAGAGAAAGGGGGAAAGCAATGAAAGTAGGGTACTTGACTAACCAAACTTTATGTTGGACTTACTCTTTGCTTTTTGTGTGTGTTCACCCATTAAAGACACACAATACCTCTAGTATGCGGGCTTCTTTCATATGACATACTTTTTCTCCCTTTCTTGCTTGGACCATACTAGAATCAAAGTACTTATAATGCCACGTATTCAACAAAAGTCTTATATTTTATAATATGGACAAAGTTTTGTCTCTAATGGTCGATATGGATTAGCGCAAGGGCATTTACGTCACATTTCAGATCGCGTTGTAATGTAAAGTATTATACAGCCATACAAAAAAAAAAAAAAAAAAAAAAAAAAATAATTTTAAAAATTCTGTCCAGCGGACCCCAGGCTATGAATTCGATGTATTTTATTACCCAGAATCAAAATTTCGAAAACCCCAGGACAATTGACTATCATTTTTTTATCGGCGAAAAACTTGAACGATTTTGGATAGGGAGGACACAAGTAACACAACCATACAAAGAAACAAAAGTTCTGTGGAACAGTCCCCAGAGTATGGATTCGATGTACTTTTTAACTCCGAATCCAAGTTTCGAAACCCCAGAACGATTGACCGTATCAATTTTTTTTAAATGGATGAAACAAATGTGTATCCTCCCTATCCAAAATCGCTTGTTTATTACCCATAAAAATGACACGGTCATTCATCCTGGGGTTTCGAAATTTGGATTCTGTGTAACAAAATACATCGAATTCATACTCTGGGGTCTGCTGCACCGAACTTTTTGTTTGTTTGTATAACTGTGTAACGTGTATTCTCCCTACTCAAAATCGCTCAAGATTTTCGCCCATAAAAATGACACGGTGAATCATCCTGGGGTTTCGAAATTTGGATTCTGTGTAACAAAATACATCGAATCCATACCCTGGGGTCTGCTGCACCGAACTTTCTTTTTGTATAGCTGTGTAACGTGTATCCTCCCTACTCAAAATCGCTCAAGATTTTCGCCCATAAAAATGACACGGTCAATCATCCTGGGGTTTTCGGAATTTGGATTCTGTGTAACAAAATACATCGAATCCATACCCTGGGGTCTGTTGCACCGAACTTTCTTTTTGTATAGCTGTGTAACGTGTATCCTCCCTACTCAAAATCGCTCAAGATTTTCGCTCATAAAAATGACACGGTCAATCATCCTGGGGTTTTCGGAATTTGGATTCTGTGTAACAAAATACATCGAATCCATATCCCTAGGATCCGCTGCACAGAACTTTCTAATTTTTTTATGTGGCTCTGATTGCTTTTGAACGGCAAAAGAAAAATTCCCATAGGTTAGACCAGGCCCGTATCCAGGGGGCGAATGCAGCGGCCCCGTAAAATTTTCACGGCAGGCTTGCAAATGAACTTTAATATGGCGATGAACTAGAATATGGTTTGGTCGGGACCCCCGTACTTCAGCCGCTCCGCCGCTACATTTTTGGGCTTTCTACCGCCCTGAGTTAGACAAATACCAATTGATATATCTCATCGATATGAACAAAAGGATACTGGTGAGTCTAAATTCTCATGCGTAATTTTCGAGAAAATACAGATTTTTTAAAAATTAATGGCGTACTCAGTGGCGTATTTACGATTTTGTTTCGGGAGGGGCTTTGCTAACTTTCGGGGGGGGCTTTGCCTGGAAATGTGAAAATTCTGCAAGATATTTCATTTACTTTACTATACTAAGTAAGATTTCGTGGGGGGCTTAAGCCCGAAAGCCACCCCCCTAAATACGCCACTGGGCGTACTATAACTACGCCATCTATTAAGGCAAAACTAATACTGAAGTATACTATAATGTATGGTAGACATGGAATGCTAGTTGTTTCTTTTCTCTTACCTTTCATTATCAAACGTTCTTTGTACACTGTGCCATAGGTGCCAACTTTGTGGGGCAGGACATTTTTGACCCCCCAATATTTAAAGGTGGGGTCCTCGCCCCCCCAATATAATCCAGTCGAGGAAGAATTAACAAAGAGGAGCAATAATTTCTGTAGTAAACTTCGTCGTGCCTTCATTTCAATATTAGGAACAGCCTTCTTATTCGATAAAAAAATGCCGTTTTCAAAATGGTGTTTTTAATAGAGCACTGAAGCTTCTACTAACACTCTGGCAGCACTGATATGAAAAGTAAAGATCAATGTGGTGCGCAAAGTTGCAATGAAGTTCCCAAATTTTGAACTTTAATTTGTTTTAATGCCTTTAAGCGAATTTGACTTAGGTCGTGAATTTTGCAGCGGAGCGGATGCAATGGAGCAGTGGACCGAGATATGAGGGTGGGAAGGGGGCTAGCATCAAGCAGTTGATAGAAAACAGCTGAATATGATGATATATTTATTCATTGTTTGCCCCCCCCCAATATTTTCTTCAAGTCGGCGCTTATGCACTGTGCTACAGATAAGTAGGTACTTCTAAATAATAGCTCTTTTCTCTATGATTTGGGACCTCATGCGCGTAGCAGGGCGGAAGTCTTCAAGGCTTCTATTCAAACCGGAAGTGACAGAAATCAACCACTTTTGGTTTTAACGTTGATCGTTATAGAGTAAAAAACGGTAATAGATAACGAGAAGCGAACATTATATTCCATCTCTTCCTTTAATCTCTCTACTAAAGGCCGGAAGTGGTAGAAATCTACTACCACTTCCGGTTTCAATATTAATTGAGGAAATATCAATACATACAAACCAAACTCTTTCACGTGATGTATATGTGACACTGTTTCTTGTTAATATTTGTATCTGGAACCTAATATATATAAAATTTCATTTGTGTATAACAAAACTTCATTTTCATAGATAAAGAGAGATTAAAAATGAAATGAAATATTTAGATTTACGTCCCACGGTTATGCCGGTTAGGCTAAAGGACACGGTGATGATGAGAAAATGAATGAAATGGTGGAATGAAGAAAGTGGGAGGAAACGGGAGAACTCCGAGAAACCCCACGAGCACGGTGTTTGTCCACCACAAAGTCCATACGGGATCGAACCAAGGACCCCAAGCACCGTAGGTGAACGCTCTAACACTGAGCACCCGCGCCCCCGAAGGGACATTTAAGTACAGCTGAAGAGGAAAAAGTAAATTTACTATATTAACATCATACTTAATTTGAAAGAAAAGAGAAAAATATTTCTCCGTATAAATTAATGAATTGTTGAAAAAAGATGGCGAAGGTACTTTATACACTCTTAAGGTAAAAGCAAATCAGCCTATTTGTGACAAATAACTTACATTGCCACGCATTAATTTTGTATCATAATGGGTCATAATGAGTGGTACTTTGGTAAATGATTGTTTTCCCAGTGGAACGGACTAGGATCATTATCATGATCCCTGACAATGGAACAGTGTAGATCGATCCAACAAGATATATGTGTGTACATTGTACAGGGTTAGCATAAATGATTAATTTGTTCTGAAAAGGCCATATTTTCAAAAGTATTACACATACACACATGAAATATATATGAAAAGAACCATAAATTCGCCAAGTTTGTACTATGTGGTAGAGTGGCAGTATGAGGTTAGTACCTGTCGGAAATGGACGTAAAGCAAGAAAAAAAAGTTTTCGTGAGCTTGAATATGCCTGATGTTTGTCTGTTATAGCTGTACAACGCGCTTTCAAAAGAGAGTATGGAAAAGAATTGCCATTAAAAAGAAAAGTATTTTGCAGTGGTATCGGCAATTCAAGGACGTTGCTTGCTTGTGTTAAGTTAAAAGCATCTGGCCTCCCAGATCTCCTGATTTAACGCCCTGCAACTTCTTCCTGTGGGGGTACATTAAGGATCTTGTTTACGTACTTTAACCACCGCAATCCTTGTCGAGCTCAAAGAACGCATCAGTACTTCAGTGCAGACAATTGACAGGACTATTCTACCAACTGTACGGAACGAGCTTGTGTATCGTCTGGACGTGTGTCGTGTCACCAAAGGGGGCATATATTGAACATTTGTAGAGGATGGATAAACTTAGTGAGTTTGTGGTTCCTTTCATATATCTTTTATCTGTGTATGTGTTATACTTCTGAAAATATAGCCTTTCTAAAATAAATGAATCATTTACGCTAGCCCTGTACAATAAATGCCTATATTGAGAAATTGTTCGACCCAACATGAAAATTTCCTGTAGGTCAGAGACAAGTCGTATGTAATCTCTTTGCAAGGACTAACGACAAAGCAGTTGTTTCATGGTCCAACGAATGTCATTTAATGGTAATTTACTCCGTTGGGTAAAACCAACATGTGACGACGGAATTTGTTAACACTATCTGGCCATTTTCACTGCTGAGAGAAAATAGTTCAAATTAACTTAATTCTATTAAGAAAAAAAAAAGAGAATTGTCCAATGGCCTACTTACCATGAGTAGTGAGAAAGGTAGCAATGATGAGAACATTGGAAACGATGATGGCTACCCCGATGATGAGAATAATTCCAGCTTGAGTTAAGGTCTCCAGTGTGAAGGATGATGTACCGTAGTAGACACTGTAATCCCCGTATCCAGGGTACATTCTCGCCCGAGCGAGCAACAGCTAATGGAGAAACAGATGAAAGGACGAAAAAAATAGTAGCTTTGAAAACAAAAATGGAGAGAGACAGACAGAGAGAGAGAAAACAACGAAGAATCACTAAGCGAGCGTCGGTCGCTACACCGGGCGTACAACAGTCACAGTTCTGTCACTTGCGTTCACTTTGGGCTTCCACACGACGATGTACGGCAGCACAGCAAGGCTCAGGCACAGAATGTTACTCACTAGTGTATTAATAAGAAAGTTATCTATACACGCCCGCTGGTAGAAGTCTTGATGGTAAGGTTCTTCGGTTGGCAACCGCAACGTCGTGTTAGGCGTCGTCTTAGATTCGTCCTTCCTATTGACTCTAGTGTTAGTATTATTATTGTTATTATTGGTTATTATAGTAGCAGTAGTAATAAGAGTATTAATAGTAACAGTAATAGTAGTATTGTTCTCGATTGTCGAAGTAATCCCTGCGGTCGAAAAAGCTTCGGCCAGGGTCTTAATTATGACTAAAGGGGGTCCGGAGTTAGGGGGGTCTGCCCTTGGGGCGGGGGTTGGTGTGGGAACAGGGCAATCCCCCCAAGGCCCCACCATTGTTTGTCAAGTCCACTATCACCTGCACTTCCTGCTCTCTTTCCTCATCTACCTGAAAAGAGAAAGAGTGAAAAAATCATTAATACACATGTTTAAGAAAAGAACAAAGATATTTGGAAAGTACAAATATAGTTCTAAATATATTTTAGAATTCACGTCTCTAAATCATCTTTCGTAGCATTTATCTTTCCTCTACCCTATCTTAACCTTTCATGTTCTTGTTACTTTCTACTATTTACACAGTTGTGAATTATTTTGCATGCTTAAATAGGGGCTGTGGTGGCTCAGTGGTAGAGCCTTAACCTCTGTGGCGTGGGGTCTCTGGTTGGATTTAAGCTGGGACCAACTTGGCTTTGTGGCAGACAAGCACTATGTATGTGAATTTTCTTCGGGTTTCTCCCGTTTCTTCCCTCTTTCTTCATTCTTATCATCACCGTGTTTTTTAGTCTATCTGGCATCCGCGGGACGTAAAACTGAAAGAGTGCATGCTTTAATGGTGCATGCAAGGTTCGTACTACTAATAAAATTGTGCTATTTTACATTACAAGCTGTTAGGGTAATATACATTCAGTTTATTACATTCAAGACGGGCTATACAGGGTCCCTGGTTACAAAAAATAACACGAACGAAAAAAGACACACTTCTGTAGTGTTTTAGTGCTAAACTTACTTATGCATTAAGGGCCTTATACAGAGTCCACTGTAACCAATAACCGTGAAAATAAGTGCCTCCTACCATGAAAAATATACGGTTTACCGTTTTTCTAAAATAATGGTAGGAGACCGTTTTCCTTTCAGATACTTGTGTCGGGCATGCGCATTGGAAAGAAAAAGCACATGTTCGAAGTGAGAATTGATGGCGCGTAGGTTCGGATGTGTTGTGCTTTGTTTTGTTTTGTTTCTTTCTTTTGTTTGTTTGTTTGTGTGTTTAGTGTGTGATTTTTTGGTGTGATATATACAGTAGGCCTACTACTGTTGAAGGTATCATGGAAATTCAACATTAAGCAAGGTAATGTATGGGAAAGCACCATGTTAATATTTGAACTTTGATCGGTGATAAACAAAACTTGAGTTGGCTATCGTGGCAAGCAGATCGCTCCAAAGTGCAACGATTAGAAACCAAGAAGCTGCTGGATGTATAAAGTCTTATGATAATGCAGCCAACTACGAGTGGTGGTGAAGCTAGAATTAGAATCACAATGTTGAAATACTTAAAAAAAAAAAAAAGAAAAAAAGAAACTTTTAGGAAAAGTGCTGCGTAGTTTACCGTACTTAGTACAGCATTACATAAATTGTGTTGCATCAACTGGAATTTTTTGTTACAGAAATAAAAGTATACTGTCACTCATGTGTGTCCGAAGGAGGGACAAGGGGTCGCTCCCTAGCTAATGAAAACGTATTGAATTTCTTAATACGAATAAAAAATATCAAATGTAATAGGGTATATAGTAACCAGGGAGTTGAGTCCCCTAGAAAATTTTCATCGGCGCTCATGCTGTCATTATTTTTTCTGGATAGATGAATTGTTAGATTTGAAAAATATTTCTGTAAATGTTTTTATCTTTAATTTTGTTCTGAGTACCTATAATCTGTTCGGGTGTCTTGTTAATACATTTGAGCGTTTAATAAATATGCAAAAGTTCGATACTCTGGAAGTTTGGTGACTTTTTTTCTTTTAAGCATTGATGCCACTGTTACACAATTATGCAAACACGTATTTATTAATTTGGGATAGCGGATCCTGGATACTATAGACAGTGTTGTGAGAAGTCATATGGTTTTACACTTGTTTAGTCGTACTTCTGTTCATTCTAAGCTATGTTGTCGGGTGCCTGCTTGGTTATCTGAAATCGTAATAATGCGACTAATCGAATGAATCGCTGATTAGAGTATTTGAGGTCTATTAGTCTACTGGTACTCATAGCGAACATACATGCAATAAAGCTAGTCTTAACACTGCAACAGAATATCGATTTATGAATATCTTAAAAGGACATGGATGTTTGCTCCAACTAGATCTTCAAAGCGTGCGAAAACTCAGCTATAAAATTCAAGAAGTAGTTTTTTTTGTATGTAAAATCGAATCCTCTTCTGGTGTTTTGTTCAATACATGAGAAAATTGGTAATTTTGAAAAGAAAAAGCAATGTATGTTCAAGATGATATCAGAACAAGGGTTCGGTATTACAAACTAAGAATTAATTTCAACTTTTATTCTTATGGATATTATGCACGTCGTAGGTGCAATGCTTGTTTCGTTCCGTTTTGTGTTTTCGTGGACCAGTGTGCACTCTAGTTGCATCCATCCAGGAAAAATTATTGCTAGCCAGTGTGTGTACTGATACAGTTTCCAGCAATTCGATGAAAATTGGGTCAATATATATTGCCCAGCAAGAATTATTACTGGATCTAACAAGAGGGCATGCTGGACCGGCAAGGACCTCTAGATAGGGAATGGGTGTGATAATTACCGTAAATCTTGTACGGTAATAACACACCTGTGCTTTTTTCTTAAAAAAAAAAAAAAAAAAAAAAACGACCCCTAAATATTACGGTAAATTACCGTAAAATATACGGTACCAAATTTGTTCCTTAACACGGTCAATATTATTTTGCTTCTAAATATACGGTGTGCCGTTTTTATATTTAAAAAAAAAAAAAAAAAACGGTGGTCCGTAAAATTTAGGGTAATCGGATGGCAGCGAGAGTTGACGGTAATCGGTCAGTAAATTTAAGGCGAAATTTTTTAGTGTCGTTCTGACACATGATTAGTGCCATAGTAAAGAGTTCGACTAACATATGTTTCCTGCAGTAGTCAGACCTTTAGTATGACGCTAATCATACGTCAAAACGACTCTGTATAAGGTGGTAAATATTTTAATTCATATTAGACTTTACTACATATCACAACAAAGCACAATAAAAGTATCCTGTACTATACGACCAGACATATCACAACGCTGAGCGGTTGCTTGAGCGAACTCGGTCAATGCATTCGCCTGGATTAATAAGCATAAGAGTAAGTACTATGGGTGTTATGTAGAGTCGTTTTGACGCGTGATTAGTGCCATACTAAAGGGTTCGACTACCATATGTTTCCTGCCGTAGTCAGGTTTTTAGTATGACGCTAATGATACTTCAAAACGACTCTGCATACGGCGGTATGCGTCTTAAGTGTGTCACAAACGGCTATGTTAATTGTGTCAAGCAGGTAGGAAATTGTTTTGAACTCACTGCGCCCCTGACGTTGAACTTCAGTGACGTTTTTCAACTTGAAATGCCAATTTTGAAATGAACCTCGTTCCTCATATATGAAAAAGTGTACCGGCCATTTTATTTCACTATCATACGTCATATGTTACACTCATGAGAGTACTGACATCTGTTGAGGAAACATCATATTACATGCTGTAATGATAGTTTAATTAAACTTCGGAGACAACACGCAGATGCCATCTTTAAAATAGTATACCCTATATACGCTTTTGTGGACTCTGTTTAATAAATAAAAGTTTACAACGAAAATATTGTGTCGTTTATATCAGTCATGAAATATACCTTAAGAGGCCTCATCCCGGCGAAATTAAAATACCGCTAATTTTACAGTAATTAGGTGATATCTTCAAATAGATAAAAGATAATCGAAATGCGGAACAAGAGCGCCCTAGACAATATAATTTTACATGAGAAACCGTTATCATGACTCACTTATCTGCTTTCGATTTCGAGCCATTTTGAAAATCGGCATTTATTTTCGCGTTTCTGAACACTTGAAAACGGAAAGTCACTAGGTGACTTTTGAAAACGGTACCTCACGCAAAATAATATTGTCTAGAGCGCTCTTGTTCCACATTTCAATTATATTTTATCTATTTGAAGATATCACATAATTACTGCAAATTAGCGGTATTTTAATTTCGCCGGGATGAGGCCTCTTAACCAAGGTAATTTGGCAATAAGCACTTTATAGTTTTTACAGTGAACACAGAAAAATGTGATTTTTAAAATAGGACTAAATAATTTCATTATTTCTTACTAGCAGCGTTCACCCCGCTTCGCTGCGGTCACCCCGGAACGCAATAAACGTTGTTACTTAGATAATTTTTACTTTTTCGCTTTCAAGTGATATGATAAAAACCATAGAAGATTGCATTAAATGTTAACATTATATCGCCTGTCATTTATGTTAACCCGCCCCGCTTCGCTGCGGTCACCCCGGAACGCAATAAACTTTGTTACTTAGATAATTTTTACTTTTTCGCTTTCAAGTGATTGCAGTAAATGTTAACATTATAGCGCCTGTCATTTATGTTAACCCGCCGAGTGACACGGTCATGCGGGTTGCATATAAATACGTTTATTTTTACCTATGATGATCTAACAAAGGATTTGTACGTTATGGACACTTGAATGGTCAATTATCTCAAGACACTGGTAATTAAAAATTAAAGTGATATGATAAAAACCATCTAGGGTCCAAATCCTAATAACCCCCCAAAAATAAAAGAAATTGGTTCAGCCGTATTAGCGTGATGAGGGAACAAAGGATTTGTACGTTCTCTTTTATATATATAGATTATTCTTCCGGAAGTTATCCATAGGTAATTGATGGCGTGACAGTTTGGATATGTAAATATTTTGTTGCTTAAACTAGTTAGGTTTATTTAGACATTAAATATCTAGGTTAGAATTGGATTGGTAATGGCAACACTGTGGGTGTACGAGTATGACTAACATTCCGACTCGATGTTTGCAGTGAGTGAAGCAAGCAAAGAAAAGACAAAGGGAAAAATATTGTGATAATTACTTTAACCCACAAATTTTAAGTAACATATAGGAATGGAGATTGCATTGTGGTTACTGTATTTATACAGTATTTTTATTGCCTGTACGATGCACGGTCAAAACAAAGCTACCGTACAGAAAAATGGGTGAGTTTGAAGTTGTAAATTTGAAACAAAAAAAAAAAAAAAATTATTAAATCTAGTGAAAAATTAAGATGAATTGTCATTAGACAGTTTTCTCTATCTTCAAAATTTTTGAAATTTGAGTTTTTTTGAACTTCTACGACTCCATGGCATCGTCAAAAATAACTTAACCCTCTATAGCCTGCGTAATCAATTGTAACATCAAGACACGCCCGCGTAGTCTCACTCCGCAATATTTATTTATCTTATTTTAATGTGTATTTTGTTTTGAAACGATATTAAATTGCTTAATATTTTCTTTGCAATGTTTCTGATAATTCACCACGTATATTTTACAGCACAAACTCCTTTAACAGTTCTAAGAAAACTGAAATTTCTCTATCCGCGGAGTCTTACTCCGCGGGGCGTGCTACGGCGTCTTTTAAATAATAATAATAATAATAAAACAAGTCTTCGGTTCCAATTCCTCTCCTTTGGTGAAGTAGATCACTATTATACTCACGTTCACAATGGAAGCTATTAATGTTTAACTGCTACTTTTATTCGCTTGGTTGTCTCAGTTTGACTTTAATACAAAAAAAAAAAAAAAAAAATCATAGGATAGAAGTTTGGAATTATTTGACGTTGCGGGACCATTGCGGAAAACCAGTTGAATACCGCGAAGAAATTTAAGTGTTTTCAACTGGACTTATGTGAGTGCAGAGAAACGTTGCATAAATGGATGATGGATATCCGACGTGAATTATCTGCGTTTGAACGCAGGACGATAGTTGATGCTAGACGAATGGGACATTCGATTACAGAGATGGTTCGGACATTGAACTTTTCTCGCTCCTGGATTGTGAATACCTCACTAGAAGCATTGCCACGCATTAGTAAAAACGCAGTGGTCGTCCATGTGTGCTGAATGACTGTGACCGCTGGACAGATTTGCCCGGGCAAACAGACAAGCACCAATGGGTGAACTGACAGTACGAATCAATGTGGAACGTTCCAAGAACGTGTCTCCGAGGTCAGTAGAGCGTAATTTAGTCTCCATACCGTATCGCAGACTCAAAAACAATACCAGTGCCGCTACTAACCTCTGACCACTTACGAGGGCTCGGGAACATGTGGGTTGGGCCTTAGCTAACTGGCAACGTGTTGCGTGGTAAGATGAGTTGCGCTGAAGTTAGTACGCGGGGATGGTAGGGTTCAGGTGTGGCATATAGCCCCTGAGGCCATGGTTCCAAGTTCTCAACCAAGATGATGATGGTCCCGTAATGATTTAAAGTGTGTTTACATGGCATGGTTTGTGTTCTCTGTTTCGCTTGAACCAGACATTGGCCGGTAATGGTTATATTCAGCTGTTTGGTAACTATCTTTAGCTATTTATCGACTTCATGTATCCTGCCAATAATACAACTTTCAATGATGATTATGTGCCATGTATCGGGCTGCAGAGGTGCGCGACTGATTTAAGGGACATTCTTGGTACTTTCAGCGCATGATTTGGGCTCTAAAATTTCCGCACATGAACCCTATCGAGCACATGTGAGATATCATCGAACGGATCATCTGTACCCAGGATACTTCACCTGGAACAACCACCGAGTGTTGCAAGTCAATTGAGGATTGCAAGACTGCATAGCTCTCCAGGAACTACCAGCAATATGTCACGTCTCTGCCACGTCAAGTTCCTGCACTTCGCTATGTTCGAAGGATTTCCGTACATAGGTATTCCATGATTTAGACACTGAAGTGTATTTATAATATATTTTCAATGTATTGCACATTGTAATGCAATGCTACATTTATTATTATTATTATTATTATTATTATTATTATTAATAATACTTAATACTACTACTACTACTACTACTACTACTACTACTACTACTACTACTACTACTACTACTACTACTACTACTACTACTACTACTACTAATAATAATAATAATAATAATAATAATAATAATAATATGCAGTGTACGGTAACAGTACAATCTCCAGTACAATTTTTGCTATGTTAAAAATTTCCAGTCGTTGTAATAGTTTAATATGCTCCATACACTAAGTAGCCTTGGTTGTCACTTGACAAGTAACAGTCATTTGATCGTACTACTAATGACGTACCGCAAGAAACGTGAACAGAAACACGTAGTTGTTTTGATTCGCCTATATTGCAGTAGCAACCCGCTAACTTAAGAGTTTAAAAATAATATTACTTAATATTTCCATAATTTTAAGTTGATATTAATAGAAAAATACATAGTTTTTTTAAAAGTAATGAAGAATATTTTATTAAAAGAAATACATTCATATAAGCTATTAGAATTCATGTATATAATCTTTACTTTGTTAAATTGTACAGGGTGGCGCCGAGTTGACTGACACATTTCAAACTTGAATATTGCGCAGGCGTAATAACTTATATTGGTTGGCGTGGTGGGAACCGAAAGAGTAAAGAGCGCCACGTTATATGATCAGTCGCAATGGAGTATTGGAACACAGAACTTAGCGTTATGTTACCTCAGTTCGTAGTTATTACGAAACTAAGTCTGTGCCAGAAGTGCGAAATTTTAATGTTGGTCGATATGGTAAAGTTCCGTTTCGTACCATATTGATTTGGATGAAGAAGTTTGAAAAGACTGGTAGTGTGTTAGATGTGAAACATGAAGCTCCTGAGAACTTGCAGAAACCAACATTAAACTTTCGTCTTAAAATAAAAAAATAAAAAAAAAGACTTTGCACTTCTAACACAGCCTTAGTTTCATAATAACTACGAACTGAGGAAAAACGATGTTCTGAGTTCCAATGATCCAGTGCGACAGACCATATAACGTGGCGACCTTTACCCTTTCGATTCCCACCCCACCAACCAAAATAAGTTATTACTCCTGCGCGATATTCAAGTTTTAAATGTGTCAGTCGGCTCGGCACCACCCTGTATAATCAATGATTTATGTAATCAATAACTCTACGACATTCTTAATTATAGTGTGTGATACTCAATTTAGTTTAATTTGGCTCCATTTCCTTCTTTTCTTGGAACAATATTCAATCTAACAGGACTCAAGGGCTCGATAACCACTTGAGAAACGCTGGTATAGGCTATAACGGAAAAAGATCTACATAAATGATACAAATGAAGTATTCGTGTTCAGCATAATGATATTAGCAGATGATGCTATAATTAAGTCGTCATATTGACATTATATTGGGAAGAAAACTAACATTTACATTCATATGGTGGGAGATAATTGATTGCAAAGTAGAACGGCTTCAATATTATAGATTTTAAACTCTGTGGCTGCTAAGGAAAATAATTACAGTTGTGATTGTTTTATTAGCTAGTAACATAGCATTAATGAATTCATGAATATCAAATTTGGAGAATACGTCAAAGAGGGTTTCGTGTCATTATATTGTGCTTATGATTTTAGAATGTCAAGAGAATCTTGTTCGGTCGGGAAACGAAAAGTAGCATGAATGAACTTGTTTAAATTTAAGTCTAATGCTCGTAGATTAGATTAGTAGTCTATGGGTCTCTGGATTAATTTGGAACTTAAGCAAACATAAGTATCTGATATTGTAACATTTACCTTTTACAAAAGATCTTTGAATGTTCCTGCATATTGCTTTCTTCACATTTTGAAAGTGTGGTTGTTCAAATGTAATAAGACTTTACTCAAAATATTTAGTTTAAATTTTTGCAGAGTTTCCGTACGTATTTGAAAAAAAAAATCATTAAATTTCCATAAGAATTTACTAAAATGTTTCAATTAAGTTTCCACTACAATGTACTGGAAATATTCGGTTAAATTCCAACAAGAATGTATCAATAGTCTCAATAAATTTCCATAAGAATTTACTAAAACATTTTGTTTAACTTTTATAAGAATTTACTAAAAATTTCGTTTAAAATTCCATAGCAACTTACCAAAAATATTTTGCCAAATTTCCACGAATTCACTAAAACGTTTTAATAAACTTCCTGAAGAATTCACCGAAATATCGTTTTAAATTTTTATGAGAATTTTCTTAAAACATTTTATTAAATTTCCATAAGAATTTTCTAAAATAATCGTTTAAATTTTCAAAAAATTACTGAAAATATTTCGTTAAATTTTTATAAGAGTTTGCTAAAAGAAACTTAAGTCTCCATAAGAGTTTACTAAAAATATATATATGTTTTTTATTTGTTAAATAATTTACTAAAATATTCCGGTTCCATGTGAATACTCGTTGATAACATCGAATACTAAATCATCGACAGAACGTTTCATCAACTGTACATTTAATCGACAGTACATAAAATCAACGGTGCATTTCATTTACGGTTCATAACATCGACACCCAAATCCAATCGGATAACCAATTCCTCTACAACCAATTCATTGAGTTTTCGAAGCTTGAAGTTGAACCAGTTGTGACAGACAGGGTAATTTATAAAGGAGTTTTCGAAGCTTGAAGTTGAACCAGTTGTGATAGACAGGGTAAATTTATAAAGGAGTTTTCGAAGCTTGAAGTTGAAACAGTTGTGACAGACAGGGTAAATTTATAATTTATAAAAGAGTTTTCGAAGCTTAAAGTTGAACCAGTTGTGATAGACAGGGTAATTTATAAAGGAGTTTTCGAAGCTTGAAGTTGAAACAGTTGTGACAGACAGGGTAAATTTATAAAGGAGTTTTCGAAGCTTGAAGTTGAACCAGTTGTGACAGACAAGGTAAATTTGTAAAGGAGTTTTCGAAGCTTGAAGTTGAACCAGTTGTGACAGACAGGGAAAATTTATAAAGGAGTTTTCGAAGCTTGAAGTTGAACCAGTTGTGACAGACAAGGTAAATTTATAAAGGAGTTTCCGAAGCTTGAAGTTGAACCAGTTGTGACAGACAGGGTAAATTTATAAAGGAGTTTTCGAAGCTTGAAGTTGAACCAGTTGTGACAGACAGGGTAAATTTATAAAGGAGTTTTCGAAGCTTGAAGTTGAACCAGTTGTGACAGACAGGGTAAATTTATAAAGGAGTTTTCGAAGCTTGAAGTTGAACTAGTTGTGACAGACAGGGTAAATTTATAAAGGAGTTTTCGAAGCTTGAAGTTGAACTAGTTGTGACAGACAGGGTAAATTTATAAAGGAGTTTTCGAAGCTTGAAGTTGAACCAGTTGTGACAGACAGGGTAAATTTATAAAGGAGTTTTCGAAGCTTGAAGTTGAACCAGTTGTGACAGACAGGGTAAATTTATAAAGGAGTTTTCGAAGCTTGAAGTTGAACCAGATGTGACAGACAGGGTAAATTTATAAAGGAGTTTTCGAAGCTTGAAGTTGAAACAATTGTATGTATCTCCCAAATAAAATGTCATTTTCACAATTTCCTAGAAAACCGTCCGGTTCATTTTAGGGCCCGAAAAAGCGGGATATGTCCAGGTAAACTAGGTAAATCTCAGGCAATCCTATCCAAATCAGTAAACCTTTTTGTTCTATAAATATCTACAGAAAGCCGAAATATACAAATATAAGACTTCATTTCCTTATATGATTGTTTGAAAGTCTAAAAATCGACAGGAAGTTGAAGTTATTACAAAAATATCTTTTCACAAAGCTGAAATTTAAGAAAAAAATCTTTTAACAATGTGTAAGATTAGATACAAAAATTGACACTTCGTTACAAAAAAAAAATCCGTTAATACTATCTCTTTGAAACTATTCGAGTATATTCTATAATATTCTCTCTATGGTTTCATAACAACGCTGATATAGACTGAGTTTTCACTTGTTGCTAGAGAGGCCTCTGGCGTTGCTATGGCAACAAGAGGTTAGCTCATCTTGTCTAGTATTGAACGCCTTGCAACATGACCAGTGGTTTATATCATGTGCGAGGTATCATTTTAGTTCATCTTCTGATAATTTATTTTATTAAAGGGATTAAAAAAAAGAGAGAGAGAGATTAAAAATCATTTCTCAATTTTGAAGCTACTAACACTGGAGATCATATATATAAGGTCTTTCCAATGCAATGTAGGTTTAATAGGTAAGAAAAAAGCCTCACTGATAAGTAAGAAAGATACGTACAGTATGTGGGTACAGTACATGTGTACATAATTTGCATTTTTCAGAAGCAATTGGCCTATTTAAGTACAATTTTCTATAACAAAGAGAAGGTCATGTCCTCTTTAACTTAGTGGGATTCTACAGTATTATAAAATATTCAAAGATGAGACAGATATCAACAGACAGACCTCATTAAGCAGAACATAAGGAATATGGATAATTATAAATCATCATATGTAGTTTTTGAGTAAATCTTATAAAAAAACTAGTTTTTTTTGTAAACCTAAAAATTGAAGCTCTTTGATAACCATGGAAGCTATAAAGATGAAACGTTTGGTAAAGTACATCCAGGGCAACGTTTGGGAAACACATATTTTTAATAATTTTTATGGTAATTAATGTAATCATGCCTGTTGTTCTGTATAGTTGCGAAACATGGCTGCTTATTCTGAGGGGGAAAAACTAGACTAAACGCATAAGAGAACAAGATCCTGAGACGAATATTCGGATCCAGGAATCACGAAAATAAGAAATGGCAGAAACTTCATAATGAAAAACTGCATAATTTAAAGCGTTTACCAAATATTGTTAGGATCATCAAATCTAGAACGCTGAGATGGGCAGGTCATGGAAGCAGAATGGGAAAAAAGTAGGAACGCTTTCAAAGTTTTAACTGGAAGTTCAGTCGGAAAACGACCAGTAGGAAGACCTAGACGCAGATGGGAGGACAATATTAAGATGTATTTCGTAGAAATAGGAATACAAAGTAGAAACTGGATTCAGTTGGCTAAGGATAGAAGTCAGTGGAGAGCTTTTGTGAACGCAATATTGAATCCCCGATCTCCATAAGCCATAGAGTTAGTTATTTAGGTGTTACGGGGTAAAAGTGAATGTATTACTTTAAGATAATCTGGAATAATTGTGAAAAACGAATGAGGGTAAAGATAATGTTTAAAATGATTAATGTAAGTAGTAATTGTATTGTGTGAATAAATACTAGTTTTAATGCAAAATCATGTTTAATCATCTTTAAGTGTTTAAGTTAAACTTTTGTATTATTTTCTCCACTAATCAATATGGAGTCACACAAATATTAATGCTGAAATCGTAATGTGATTACAGCCTTTGTGATAATAATAAACACGGAAACATATTCATGTTCAGTATCATCATTTTGAAATACAGAAGACTCCCGTTTAATCGAGTTTAATGGGGTCGATGGTGCTTCGGTTAAATGAAAATTCAGTTAAACCCAGAGTTGCCAACTTAAGAGAACAAAATTATCGATTTTCGTCTTTAAAATTATCGTATATTAGAAAAAATATCATATATTCGTTATGCGCGTGATAATTGTAGAAACACCTAATACTACTAGTACTAATAGCCACAATATACAATGAACTTATCTAGTGACGTTCAGTTTTGAACTTCAAATCGGCGTCACTCTCCTCACCATTTCTTTTCATCCTTATTAACAATACTGTGAACAACAACATTTTCACCCCTATCGTAAACGTAATTGAATTTAAAGAATCCATGCACGGTTCCCATTCACCATTTTTCAAAACGTTATTCATTTATTTTTAGCGGAAATGACTGTTAAAAACCTCAGTGTGTGTGTGTGTGTTTTTAATATACTTATTTAATGCATCTAGAATATATAGGCCAGTGAATAAAGGATGATTAAGGGATGAATAAGGAAAAAATAGTGGAAAGCGGGAACAAATTATTTTCTTTATATAAGTGTCCGTAACAACATACTAATTTTGCACCACTCTACCAGCCCGGATTTGGCCGACATCTTGAAAAAATGGCGCCAAAAATTAGTTTTTCGTAAATATCTTGCATAGAAACATTTTAGAGCAAAATATGTTATTACAAAAATAATAATAATAATAATCTACATTAAATTCTCTACAAGAAATGTTCTCTTCATTTTCTCTCTAGGATGCACCATATAGATGTTATAGGCATGGAAAATTACGCATTTTTCTTTCAGCATCGCTTTGTATTTCATCAAATATTACAAAGTATTTCATCACCTACGCCGATAACCCTTAGGTCAGAAGTACTAAGATTTAATTTTCAAAAAGCCTGCCTGTTTTGTAGACAAAGTACATCAGATGAATTTTTAAAGAGACAGAGTAAAAAACTTGTGAGTGACCGTGAGAGTGTACAGCCAGCGACAGTAGAAAATGGAGGTTGGATACATAAGAAATGATAGCTTTTTCCAGTATCAGAATAGTTTCACTCGATGTCTGATAGTTGGACAACCAACATGACAACAAATACGTGCCCGAAAACATAACATGCCAGGATATTCCTCCACTCGGAGGAAAAAGTATTACTATCTGAGAGCATGATTTAGAGAAACAACCACGAGATAAATCTGCAGAAATTCCATTCACATTAAGTTCAAAGAGATAGGAATTAATGCAAAGAAAACGAAAAGAATAATACGCTTCATGCAGAAACCGAAAAAGTACGGATAGCTAAACAAAATGAGAAAAGAAGGAAAGAGCAAAAGATATGGGAATAAATTAAATTTTAACACTTAAGGATAAACAGTTTCCGTCTTTCCCGCTGCCCCCATCTTGGGTTTTCTTCTTTCATAGGATAAATCTCTTTCAGTATCAAACGCGAACATCATTTAGTGTTGAATTCCTTGAAAAAAAAAATTAACTCAGTTTAGGCCGAGACTCGAACCCCAGACCCTTAGAATGACAGTCTCACGCGGCACCCATTTACCTACACAGGCTCTATTTACTACGTTTATAAATCTGCTATTACCCGCGCTGTTATCAAACGTGTTAAATGAGCTATTGTCGGTGAGCCACCCAAGTTCCATTTGAAGTTTAAATTTTATTTACCTCACTTAGCCATCTATGTGTAGCAGTCCCCTTGCTTTCATAAAAAGTATTTGTTCTGTAGATTAAAATCAAGAATGAATTAATCTGTACTCTTGTGAGCTTACTGGTGCACCAACATATCTATCTATCTATCTATCTATCTATATATATATACATACATACATACATACATACATATATATATATATATATATATATATATATATATATATATATATATATATATATATATATATATATATATATATATATATATACAGGGTGGGCCATTTTAATCAATCCACGGAAATATCTGAAAAATGATAAAACATAGAAGAAATGTTTGAAGTACAGGTTATATATTGCTAAGGGGGAAAACCAATTCCGTCAAAAGTACCCCTCTCCGCCGCCCGTAAATGGGGGTAACGGAGGGTAACTCTGAAATGTCAAATGGGAACATGAGTCGAGTAATACCTCGTTCGAAAGGTCTTGGAAAACTAAGTAACGCTGTACTAAAAGATGTTTCATATGGAGCACCAGTTTCAAAATGGCCGCCATGATATAGTTCGGAAACTCCAGTGCCCGCAGGATGAAAACCATGGAAGGTAAATGAAAAATTGAAATGAAATCTTTGAGTTTTACGTCCCACGGTTATGCCGGTTAGGCTAAAGGAGACGGTGATTATGAGAAATGAATGAAATGGTGGAATGAAGAAAGTGGGAGGAAACGGGAGAACCCCGAGAAAATCCACGCACACGGTGTTTGTCCACCACTAAGTTCACTTCACACTAAGCTGAGATCGAACTAAGGACGCCATGCATTAGAGGTGAACGCTCTACCACTGAGCCACCGCGGCCCGACCAAGGATAGATGCAGTTACGAAGAAGAGACCTTATCAAATTATAAAACAGCTTTCCCAGGGGAGAGAAAAGTTTTAAAATTTCCTTCTTGCGCTTCAACCTATGATTGAAGTAAGGAAGATTATTATTATTATTATTATTATTATTATTATTATTATTATTATTATTATTATTATTATTATTATTATTATTATTTTATCGAGAATGTACTTCTGGGTTTCCTCCTAAAAAAATACACACACTATTTCCAACTATAGTTATCCTACTTTTTACAAATTTGTCTAATTCAATATTGGTTTAAATAGTAGTTTTCAAGCTACATATATGAGTTCTTTGACTAACTGAATAGTGCACGCCCCTTCTGGCTCACTCGCCACTATTTAACATTAAATTTCAGATGCCTCGATATATTTGCGTAAGTTTATTATTTTCAAAATAAACATTATGTAAAAGGTCTATTCAAATTGATATCAAGTTTTTCTGACATTTGTATATTACGCATACCTTTCTTCATTTGCATTACTCACATTACCCCAGAGAACGAACAAAGTTTAGAGTTCTCGTTTGCACTTCTCTTACAATAATAAGCAAATATACGAGGAACAAATTTACCATTATTGACGATGCGGAGGGGAGGAGATTTTCTGGACTAGGAAGGAATGTGTGCGGGTACAGAGCAGAGATCTGCACGGGTCGGAATTTTCAGCCTGGGCCCGGCCCGTGAATTTACAATGTGAGGCCCGACCCGAGTCCGAAATATGTCTTAGCATTTAGGCCCAAGCCCGGACTGAGCTCCGTGATAATCAAATGAGCCCGAAATAAGCCCGAATCACAGAAACTTAATTATTAATGCAAGATTGTATTTTTATTTACAGCAATTCGAGGTTTGATTTTGCAGTTGTGTTTTAAAAGTCCTTCAGAAAGAACGGTGCAATTTGTGTTTTACACTATATTTACAAAGTTAGGCCCGAAAAAGTCCAAGAAATATGGTTGTATATTTAAAAATTCACAGCCCGAACCCAGGGGCGTCATTTAGGGGGGCAGGGAGGGGCATTTTTCCCCCTGAGTTTGAGATTTATATAGATTTTATCAATAGAATAGTAGTAAGTCAGTGAAAAACGCGAAATTTTACATATATCAAGGGGTCTTGCTCCCCAAGCCAAATCTGAAATGACGCTACTGCCCGAACCCCTCCCGGGCCCGAAGTGATACATGCTTTGTAGGCCCGAGCACGTGCAGTCCTCTAGTGCAGAGGCATTTCAAGTGGTGGGCGACTGCCCAAGGCCTTGCATCTTTAGGGACCTCGCAAAGACCAACGAGCCTAAATCGATTTTTCTCTCACTTTTGTCGATGCAACAATAGAAACAAGTATGAATTCGGACTTACTTACAGAAAAACAATACATAAGGCTTCAAACTAACTTTTCATCTATTCGTATATATTAGATCGCTAGCATACGCGACAGGCGGCGAGTTTATTTTAAGATTGCAATAATGAATGTGTATAAGTCTTTATCGTTGGGATAAATTGTTTTCGATAAATTTTATTATAATTAGCAATTTTTAAAAAAGGGGCAGAAAAAGGGGGCAGGAAGGACTCGTAAACCTTACTCGCCTTGCTGTGCAGATGGTATGGTCAAAATCAATACTGGATAATGAAAGTGTAAGTGTAAAGGCTAATATGGAACAGAGGAACAAAAAAGAACTTCTTCAGAAGGGAATTGGGAGGGGAGGGGAGGAGAGTACAATGCTGTGACACTTGAAATGCGTCTTGATCTGTATACTTCAAGAAACTTTTCTTATTAGATTACGCAATTTCTAGTTTCTTACTCCGATTACTCAAAGTATTCAAATGTTCTCGGAGGGAGTGACCGCCCCTCCCTTTAATCCGTCCGTGGTGTCATTCAGTTTTGCCTTTTGCTACTAATTCAAAATGCTTTCCGAAACAAGTTGTCTTCTTGTGACTGCAGGGGGTGGAAGAAACAAACAAACCGTGAAAGGAAGAAAGAAGTGGTTTTGGGCTCTTCCAGTCCAGACCATTCTAACCACTGAGAAGTGAGAATCACATTAAAAGCAGCTAGAACAGATGGTCAGCCCTCTCCCCTCTGCAGCATACTTTTTATTCTCTGTTGCCAAACTTACTGAAGAATATATTGCAATTAATCTAACGCATGTAACGTAAATTGGAAACCGTGGTTGGATTTATATGGGTCTAGTGTATTTGTATTAAAAATTTCAAGTCATTACCTGCAATACTTTGTTAGAAATTACCATATTAAAATTTACATGTTTTCAAATGGGAAGTTAGAAACATAAGCGAAGAGGTAGAAGATCCCCTTAATAGGTGAATAGAAGGGACCCGAATCCATGACGTCAAGACCCCATTCCTTGAGCTTCGTGGCCTGGGCCAGACTTTTGACATTACTACTGCACTCAGGGGCATTGGTTAGGGATGGGCACGAGCGAGTTCGAGCGAGTTTTTTTTTGAAACTTGATTCGACTCGAAACAGACATCTTTTAGCTCGACTCGAGAACTCGACTCGACTCAGGGGACCCGGACCTTTCCAACGCTACCACTCGCGTCCAGCAACTCCATGTCTAACATGGTCGTCCTGACGTAGGAGAATCGACTCCATGCTTTTTTCATAATTATTCTCCAAATAGATTTGTATACAAGGTAGTTTGGCAAGTTTAGCAGCAGGTCTAAAATAAGCCTCTTGAGAGTGACTCTTATTTGTTAAAGAATACATAACGATCGCTTTTGGCTGTCTAAGCGGCTTGGTAAAAAAAAAAAAAAAATAGCGTAGCATAACAACAAAAAGGTGTTTCTCTTATATGTTAAAAATAAAAGCACATAAAGTAAAGTCAAATCTTGGTAAGGTGAGTGTCGGGGGACGCCGAATTCTACTTTGCCCCGGGCAACGAAATTTCTAGCTACGGCTCTGACCTCCAACACATCGGCCTTTCAGAGTCTCATCCCTTACCTACAACAACGTAGTTTGATTAACCTGTTATACAAAACGTTTGGAAAGAACCTGTGAGTCTGACTTATTGATAGCTATGCAATATATTGACAGAGTGCTAGTCTTCAGTTTAGCGACGAAGTTGCCCTTAGGCGAATATCATGTTGCTCTCTACTTTTGTCTGTGCCTTGTAAATCGTAACATTGTGTTTAAAGGCAAACAGAAACAATTTCAGCTGTTTAGTTGTTTGTAGAACAACTTGATAAGGCGTTTGTGTCTTTTACACAAATACTTTTTGCCATATTGCTGTTTAAAGCCTTTTTGCATTATACACTATAAAACAACATATCCAGATTCAGAGAAATACACAGAAAGTTTAAAGAAGGGTGAAAAATATCTTTATTATTCAGATGCTTTATTATTATTATTATTATTATTATCATTATTATTATTATTATTATTATTATTATTATTATTATTATTATTATTATTATTATTATTTTCTTGAGTACAGAGATACAAAGAACAAGAGCTCCGTCACCAATAACATGGAAGCGAAAATGACTTCGAATTGGATAGAATAGATCATTGTATTTAATTTCGGGGAGAGGCTATAGGGCAGACACGGATCCAGGGAGCGATCGGGGCAATCGCCCCCCTCCCACGGAAGAGGAAGCTTTCTTATTTTATATGTAAATAAAACCCATCCCAAAATTTGGAGCTCTTAAAACTAGCTAAGTAGTAGTATTACAATCCACCCCCACCCCCAGAAGTCCGTTCTGGATCCGCCCCTGCTACAGGGGTACTTTAGGGTTCACTGCTTTTCCTTGCAATCCACGCTCATTGCTGGATAAGTATTATATTTTATTATATTATTTGTCAAATTGAGCGAAATAGTTTTACCACAGCGGCAAATTCAACAATTAGGTTTAGGAAAAACAACTCATTGGTTCAAACACACACAGAAAGACAGAGTCCATTTGTTCGGGATGTTTTTTGAGGTTCGCGGCGTCTCCCAAGAAGAAATCTTGCTAAAACATATGTTGTTTTTAACAAGGAACGTAAATGGGTATCAGGTATATCAGTACTTCAAATGAAAAGCAAAAAGAAAAGAGAGACAAAGATGAGTGTAATTTCCTATACTGTCTTTTTGGCATTGAAGAATACCGTTACTGTTTTACTGATCTACTGTACGCACTTCTGCGTTTTACTAACCAAGCCACAATCATGCTATATATACCATATATCGGCTAGGTCCAATCTGATGCCAATGCGCCTTTTCTTCAAGGAACATTTTTTTTATTATTATTATTACACGCTCAGAAACAAGGATAATCACCCAAAACCTGAGAAGATCTGAAGAATGACCCAGTAACAATAAACTGACAAAGAGAAGGAAAGACAAAAGTGGAAAACTATTGTAATCCAAAGTCGAGGCATTTTTTCTTGCAATAACCGACCCTTCAAGTCGGGGGAAGTTTCTTGAAATAATAGTAATATATTTTTAACTTGCTCCTTATTTTAGCTTACGTAGTAATTTAAGACACAAAGATGTATCGCAATTTGCAATACATTTTTCAATTTGCAGTGCAAACATGTAAATGCAATGTTGCATTTCCATGTTTGCACTGCATTGCTTTCCCATTTGCACTGCAAACTGCGATGCGATACTCCATTTAAAAAATGCAAGGAGATTCCTGACCAGTTGTTCTTTCAGAAAAAAATGTTCAGGGTGGGGGAAGGGGCACTACTGGTACTATTCTATTTATTATTGTATTATAGACGTAATATTTTGGTCTCCTCCGGGGGGCACTCTCAGACCTCCGGGAGGGGGGCAGTGACCCAAAAACATATCTGGAAGAAATACTGTTCCTGACACCAAGATAAGACAAAAGGTAATAACAAACCTGGGCGCACAAATGCTTAATTTCGGAGTTATAGGCTGCCAAAAATATGAAGAAATGAACTTTAAAGGTCCATAGCTCCAAAACTAGGCGACCTACCGTAGTAGGGTCAAGACCTTATTTAGGAACTAGTACGTGAGCTATCCAAATATCCATGTTTCAGAATTCTGCCATACTTCTGCAACAATTTTTATACAGGTATTTGCTGAGTACTTCAAATTATATGCACATAGCCAAAGTTCCTCTCTAAAAATTGTCACATGTGTACTTTAGATTCTGAAACATTGTATATTTGGATAGCGCACATATTAGTTTCTAAGTGAAGTCTTAACCCGACTACGATAGGTAGGGATGCGCACGAGAGAAGATTTGAGGCTTTCTCGTCTCGAAAATGTGCTGTCTCGACTCGAAAAATGTATTCTTTTTTATTGCAAGAGCTGTGTCTCGACTCGAAATTTGTCAGGAAAATTCTGTCTCGACTCGTCTCGTGCGCATCCCTAACGATAGATCCCATAGTTTTACAGCTATGAACCCTTAAAGCCCCGGATCTAGGATATGATCAAGGGAGCGACTAAATCACAGTTTGCCGCTTTATTCAGTGCAAAGCAGGATTGAAGCTTATTTTATCCAGTGTATACCTGAGTGTCAAGAGGGCTGTAGCTCCCCTTGGATCCGCACCTGTATAATAATAATAATAATAATAATAATATATATATATATATATATATATATATATATATATATATATATATATATATATATATATAACTGTTTCTGAGTAATTAGTTTCTTCAAAACTATTTTTAAAAATATGTGAAGAGTTTTGAGACATTCGAGTCGAATCAAGATTTTAACGAGCAGTCTCGATTCGACTCGAATTTTACAAATTGTGTCTCGACTCGTGGGCATCCCTACTTCTCGGTTCGGTTCGATATTGAATAAGCTGTGAGCCAAGCCGCACAAGTCGTTGACAACCGTAGACCCAGGCCTGAACAGTTTTAAACATATTTGCCTGGCACGCTATAACTTTTAACAAATTTTGGCCCAAGCACGAACACTTGCTCCTCTGGAACTCAAACCCAGAACCTCGTGAACGATGTTCTTGTTTCCTAGATTTCACGACTACCGAAATCGGCAGTCAACTAGTTTTTAGTATTCAGACGCAAACCGCCTATCTTTCAAGCTTAATTACAGAATTTAATAATAATAATAATAATAATAATAATAATAATAATAATAATAATAATAATAATAATAATAATAATAATAATAATAATAATAATAATAATAATAATAAGTTGTAGTGGAAGTAGCAACATTGATAATAATTATCTTGTTTATGCAGAATAAGTGAAAAACGAACTTGAAACTACACACAAGATTTGGCTCGACTTGGCTCAACTCGACTCGAAACTCGATCCAAATTCGAGTCGAGTTGGAAGAAATTTTTCGAGTCGAGCTAAAAGATGTCTGTTTCGAGTCGAATCAAGTTTCAAAAAAAACTCTCTCGAACTCGCTCGTGCCCATCCCTAACCAAGTGTGATTATAAACCAGCCGTTACCCGCGCTATCAAACGTCTTAAATCAGCCATTGTCGGGAGTTACCCCACTTACACTTGAAGTTTGAATTTTATTTACGGCCTTTAGCTATCTACGGCAACAGGCCCCATGTTTTCATTAAAACCATTTGTTCTGTAGATTAAAATCAAGAATAACTTAATCTATACTCTTACTTACTGTTGTCAATATATATATATATATATATATATATATATATATATATATATATATATATATATATATATATATATATATATATATATACAGAGAGAGAGAGAGAGAGAGAGAGAATTGTAGGTATATAAAAATCGGATTAATGGGGGTTAAAAGAGTGATTTCGTAACTGCGAAATGGGTGATCGCATCACTACTGACATCTGGTAGCGGTGTTACGTAATACACCCATTAGAAATAACGCTTCGAAACGACAAATTGCATGTTGCGCCGTGGATAAGTCGGTAACGGGTCTGCTTATTGAGTAGGCAACTCGAGTTCGAGTCTTGAGTATACCAATATTTTTTCCTTCAAAATACATTTCTATATTTTTATATATGTTATTAATAATTGCTTTCCTGCATTTTTTGTAAATTATCTTAAATTAGTGAAGGTTCAGTAAAATCAAGAAGGTTAAAATACATATATATGATTGTTTTATCCGTATGTACAGTCCAGAGATGGAGCGGGTCGGGGGGCCGCGGGTCAACAGAACGTGACCCACTGCAACCCCCCACTCTGACTTAACAATGTATTACGACCCACAGACTCATTCTGCTCAGTGCATTGTAGACAGCTTCTGAACACTGGTGAATTTGTCTTCTTTCAAGGCATTCTTTTTCTTTTCATTTGTTTCTATTGACAAAAGAACTTCAGGCAATTTTAGATATTGATATTTGCAACTGTAATAATAGCAATAGGACTTATTTGAGACGCAGCCTGTGATTTCTTAGAGGAGCTAACTACTGGGAAAAATGTTTCAATCATGTGTAATATATGAATTATTATATAAAAAATTGAATGTAACTATGTGTGCATGATCATCATATCCAAATTGCAAAGTCAAATGAAATGATTTTTGGTATATACTTAGGCCTCAATCTCAACTAGGAAGTTACCATAAATTCGGTATCGATTTCATTATATTACATATTCTAAGAGGGTCCGAATTTTTGCGAAAAATTTAGTATCTCACAAGCCGTTCAAGTTAGAGAGCTGATATTCAGTATATTAATTCTTTATCTAATATAAATAAAATAAAGAGTTTGTTTGTGTGTTTGTCTGTCTGTCTGTCCGTGTGCGGCCTGGGAACCAGACGAGTGGACCGAGAGTTACCAAATTTTGGTCAGGGGTACCTAGCCCAGGCCCCAGATCAAGACGAAGTGGTTTTTTTAAATTTCGAACCAGGGGGTCTCAGGGGGCTTTTATCGGGACTGGTGTCTGATGATTCACGTGTAGAGAATTCATTTATGTCTTTTAATACTAATTTAGATAAACTAAGTGTAGACATTGCTTCAGGCAGCTTTAGTAATTTATATAAACAAATCCCTATTTGTGATGGACAAGATGATTATGTATTATTTCAATTTCTATTGTCAGTTTATAAAATAGTTAGTTTAAAAACCTTCCCTGAAGAAAGCATTCTCACGGCACCTATAGGAAAAGTCATAGCCCATTCAGCCCTGACCCACACAATTGTGCACGTAGAATGAATGACCAATCTTTCCATCTTTCGTAATTATTAAAATAAAACAATACTGTTTTTGTGGAAAACTGAATTTGTGATTTGTAACGTAGCCTGAGTGGAAGATAAAATATTTCCACAAAAACTAACGCTATGGGACAAGTACTGGTAAAGTACATAAACAATTGGTTTTAAATAACTAAAGAAATATATATATATATATATATATATATATATATATATATATATATATATATATGTGTGTGTGTGTGTGTGTGTGTGTGTGTAATAAACAAGCTGAAACAGAAGCATTAATACTATCAACTGAGTAAATCGCTCAATAGGCTATTTGAATTATGCAATGAAATAATACATAAAGTTCGTCGGATATAATATGTAAATTTCATTAAGGAAACAGGACATAAAATTTGACTTAAATAATTTTATAAACAATTTGATCACTCCAAAATAGATCCTACAACAAATATAAAAAATTAATAATTGTGTATTCATTGATTATCAGCACAAATATATTCAATATTCTATTAAAGTTATTTTATTTGATAAACTTCAATAATCTTCAATCAACTTAATAGGATAACTTTGAGATAAAAGAGTATTCAATTAGGAAAGTTAACATTTACCAATATTTTTCGCATATCAATACAACATCTTTCATAGCGAATATTACACTTTATACAATAAATATATGGTTTTGTTCCAAAACAAGCTAATAAGGAACCTTCGAAACAACTTTAAACACAATTCATTTATACTCAATACTCACAAGAATTTGACTAATACATATACTATAGCCGTATTCACAAAATTCATGAAAAGCAGAATAGCATTTGCCACTAATAAACTTCAACATATTTTTGGATCAATCACAGAATATAGAATAAATCTTGAGATATTGGAAGAAATTGCTATATAACTCTACTATCCATATGGCAATAACTTGAGCGTTGTTATCACAAAATTTCATAAAAAACTTAACTTCCCGTAATAACATACAGATTCTTGCCTTTCACGTTTCTCTTCCAGTTTCGGAATGAAATTGTTACAGAAAACATTTCGTCGATATTTGATAAATAATACTCATGAATTTGTATACATTTCCATGTTTTCACTTCTGACTATGTATAACTTGTAGAAAACTAAAATGAAGACCCAGGGTCAGATACTGAACCTTGAGAATTTGACTGTCCACTTCTCTATCGTAGTCGTAATTATGAACATACGGACGGCTACGGACAAATCACAGCCTAGCGCACGAGTTCCAATTCTATCCACTATCACATGAGTAGTGCTATTTATACTTTAAATTGACTGCCGATTTCCTCACCTTTTTAACTTCAATGAAATCGTTACACACATCCAGCAGTATATTTACAAACAAATGCAACGTATATTTTTTCCTAATTATGAATGTAAAACTACAATAGTCATCTGTCAAAACAAAAATTAATAATTTAATTATCTATACCCAAGTAATAATAATATTCTAACTACAAAATAAAAATCCCCAAAACTAAAAATTCCCAAAATAAACTACCTAAATACAAACAAGAAGTCCCAAGTCTAAACGTCAAAACGTAATCTATAGTCTTAAAAGTCCAAGTACTAAATGCATTCATAAACAAACATATAAATAACTAGAATCCTGAAATAACTATAGAAATCAAATTTTCCATAGATGTGTATAAATAAATGTACAAAAATTCACAAAAGTAAATCCCCACGTTAAGCGGGTTTTCATATCCAGGCTCCTAACTATGAAAACATTTACGATCACTCCGACCCCAATCATTTCACAGATTCAACCTGTTGTATATAAGTTATTAGGACGTAAAATTGAATGTAGTTTATACGAAAAAGATTTTTATGCATTGCAACACCTGTAACGCCCAAATATTCACCACAAACTTATAGTCGTATCGAAATAAAAAAAAATGTGGAGCAGGAAACTACTTTACATAAAAGTCTAAAGAAGCTCAGTGAAAACGTACGAACTGGTGGAGCGGTTTGGGTGAATAGTCTATCAATCATAAGTGTATGTGTTCAAACCCTGTAGGTATTATTCAATTTGTTTTTTTTTCTTAAAAGTGTGTTCATATTTTCATCAGAGGACTGAGAACATTTCTTTGAATAAATCTTTGGCAACAAATTCGATTAGAAAGGAACATTATATGAATTGCAGATCTAAAATCCAAAGCTGCAAACAAAATATTAAGTATGTTCAATATTTCATTATTATCCTTTGATTTGTAATAAAAATCTAATTATAAGCATTGATAATTTCAGAAGATTCTCCCCGGGTAATGGTCAAGATATGAATGAGAGAAAACTGATAAAACATTATTAGTCCACTTTGAGCATGATCGAAAATATAGCCACGAAGGGGGAAATTTATGTCGACAAGGTCTCAAATTCTCGAACAGGTAATGCCCTGAAATCATCACTGTTTGAAAGGTTTCCTTAACAAATACCTAGGTAGAATCAGGGGCGGATCCAGGAGGGATCGGGGCGTTCGCCTCCCCCAGAAGAGGAAACTTTATATATAAGGTTTCTATTTATATATAAGGTTATATATAAAGGATAACTTTATAACTTTATATAAATACACAGGAAGCTACATAACTTTATAGTTACTTCTTGTTAGTTAGTACGAATAATTACGACTACGATTTTGTTAACATAGTCTGAGTGGGGGGAATAAAATATTCCAACAAAAACTAACGCTATGGGACATGTACTGGCAAAGTACATACATAATTGGTATTAAAGAACTAAAGAAGTATATATATATATACCAGCTGAATATACCCGTTCTTCGCATGAGGCCAGTACTTGGAAGTCAACGCTTGTGGAAGTATTACTATTCATTTCGGCGACCGCGAAAACTTTGGATGTGACACTAATATCGATCATTTTGGATTACTTTAAAATGTCTCGGTATCCCCCCTCCCCGCTGACTCCCGGCCGCATACAATTGTAGCTGAATTTGCAAGTCATCGCTAATGAAAGTCTCACCATTGATCTCACCGACTGCGAAAATTATGAAATTGACGCTAATATCGGTCATTCTGGATTATTTTTACATGCCTGAGTATTCCCCCTCTGACTTCCGGCCCGCATACATATATAGCTGAATTTGCAAATCATCGCTAATGGAAGTGTCACCATTGATCTCAGCGGCCGCGAAAACTATGGATTTGACTCTAATATCGGTCATTTTAGATTATTTTTACATGTCTCGGCATTTCGTGTCCCCTCCCTCCCTGCTGACTCCCGGCCCGCATACAATGGTAGTTGAATTTGCAAATCATCGCTAATGAAAGTGTCAGCATTGATCTCACCGACTGCGAAAATTATGAACCTGACGCTAAAATCGGTCATTTTGGATTATTTTTACATTTCTCAGTATTCCCCGCTGACTCCCGGCTTGCATACAATTGTAGCTGAATTTGCAAATCTTCACTAATGGAAGTGTCACCATTGATCTCAATGACCGCGAAAACTATGGATAGGACACTAATATCGGTCATTTTAGATTACTTTTAAATTTTTCGGTATCCCCCCCACCCCGCTGACTCCCGGCTCGAATAAGGTGAATTTGGAAGTTAATGTGATCAGAGTTTCACCATTGATTTCAGCGACCGCGAGAACTATTAATTCGACACTAATATCGGAAATTTTCTACTACTTTTACATGTCCCGATAAACGCCCCCCTGGTTCGAATTTTGAGAAAAACGTTTAACTCTGATCTGGAGCGTGAACCAAGGTATTTGTGACTAAAATTTGGTAACTCTCGGTCTATTTGTCTGGTTCCCAAGCCGGTTCCGGTAAAAGCCCCCTGAGACCCCCTGGTTCGAAATTTAAAAAAACCACTTCGTCTTGATCTGGGGCCTGGGCTAGGTACCCCTGACCAAATTTTGGTAACTCTCGGTCCACTCGTCTGGTTCCCAGGCCGCACACGGACAGACAGACAGACAAACACACAAACAAACTCTTTATTTTATTTATATTAGATAAAGAATTAATATACTGAATATCAGCTCTCCAACTTGAACGGCTTGTGAGATACTAAATTTTTCGCAAAAATTCGGACCCTCTTAGAATATGTAATATAATGAAATCGATACCGAATTTATGGTAACTTCCTAGTTGAGATTGAGGCCTAAGTATATACCAAAAATCATTTCATTTGACTTTGCAATTTGGATATGATGATCATGCACACATAGTTACATTCAATTTTTTATATAATAATTCATATATTACACATGATTGAAACATTTTTCTCAGTAGTTAGCTCCTCTAAGAAATCACAGGCTGCGTCTCAAATAAGTCCTATTGCTATTATTACAGTTGCAAATATCAATATCTAAAATTGCCTGAAGTTCTTTTGTCAATAGAAACAAATGAAAAAAAATAATGCCTTGAAAGAAGACAAATTCACCAGTGTTCAGAAGCTGTCTACAATGCACTGAGCAGAATGAGTCTGTGGGTCGTAATACATTGTTAAGTCAGAGTGGGGGGTTGCAGTGGGTCACGTTCTGTTGACCCGCGGCCCCCCGACCCGCTCCATCTCTGGACTGTACATACGGATAAAACAATCATATATATGTATTTTAACCTTCTTGATTTTACTGAACCTTCACTAATTTAAGATAATTTACAAAAAATGCAGGAAAGTAATTATTAATAACATATATTAAAAATATAGAAATGTATTTTGAAGGAAAAAATATTGGTGTACTCAAGACTCGAACTCGAGTTGCCTACTCAATAAGCAGACCCCTTACCGACTTATCCACGGCAAACATGTAATTTGTCGTTTCGAAGCGTTATTTCTAATGGGTGTATTACGTAACACCGCTACCAGATGTCAGTAGTGATGCGATCACCCATTTCGCAGTTACGAAATCACTCTTTTAACCCCCATTAATCCGATTTTTATATACCTACAATTCTCTCTCTCTCTCTGTATATATATATATATATATATATATATATATATATATATATATATATATATATATATATATTGACAACAGTAAGTAAGAGTATAGATTAAGTTATTCTTGATTTTAATCTACAGAACAAATGGTTTTAATGAAAACATGGGGCCTGTTGCCGTAGATAGCTAAAGGCCGTAAATAAAATTCAAACTTCAAGTGTAAGTGGGGTAACTCCCGACAATGGCTGGTTTAAGACGTTTGATAGCGCTGGTAATGGCTGGTTTATAAACACATTTGCTATAGCGTGTGTAGGTAAGTGGTTAAAGCATCTGTCTGTTATGCTGAGGGTCCGGGGTTCGAGTCTCGGCCTGGGTGGAGTTACTTTTTTTCAAAGATTTAAACACTATAAATGATGTTCGCAATTGATGCTGAATGAGATTTATCCTATGAAGGGAGAAAAACCAGGACGGATACAGGGGGCAGGAGGAAAGACGGACACTGTTTATCCTTAAATGTTAAAATTTAATTTAGTCCCATGTCTTTTGCTCTTTCCTTTCCCTCTTTCCTTCTTTTCTCATTTTGTTTAGCTTTCCATACTTTTTCGGTCTCTGCATGATGCATATTATTCTTTTCGTTTCCTTTGCATTAATTCCTATCTCTTTGATCTTAAAGTGAATGGATTTTCTGCAGATTTATCTCGTGGTTGTTTCTCTAAGTGATGCTCTCAGATAGTAATACTTTTTCCTCCAAATGGGGGAATATCCTGGCATGTTATGTTTTCGGGTACGTGTTTACTGTCATGTTGGTTGTCCAACTATCAGACATCGAGTGAAACTATTCTGCTACTGGAAAGAGCTATCATTTCTTATGTATCCAACCTCCAGTTTCTACTGTCGCTGACTGTACATCGCATCGAAACTATTCAATTTAAAGACTCTTTTATGGAAGTTAATAAGGAAGAGTGCCAATCTTCATTCAGTGAAATTTTTCAAGATTATAATGATGCACTGACAACTGAAAGAAAACAATAAGAACTAAACTGAAAGAAAATTACTCAGAAGACATTATTATACCAACAAAAACATAAAGTCCATAGTTCGCTTCCGTGATACAGGGCATAAAATTCTCACGGATGCATGGTATGATCGTCAAAAGCGTATAAATATATGGACAAAGAGAAGTTGAGAATCATAACGACAGTCGGGCAAATAATTACTGAAGATAGCAGATCTTAGGTTTACGAAAGTGATGAACAGTCATCAGAAGATAATCTTTGAATGACGTTAAATCATTCATTCCTGGGACCTTAAAATGCCTTCTCGATATTACTATCTTGAAAAGCAAAACAGGGAATAGCACAAAATGGAGAAGAAAAAGTATAATAGTTTCTCACGTCATAATTGCAGCAGCTACACCAAAATATCTTTTATCCTCATCGCAAGTAGGACTTGCGGTGCATCTTAATCAACAGTATGGTAGTAAGCATCTTCTTAATGTCCTCTCTTTGTTAGGACTGTGTGCACCATATACTGAGGCAGCTTTCTTTCAAGTTTAGGTTCTTCTGCATCCTGCATTCTTTGTTTGTTTATATACATATCGTAATATCTTCTGAGTAATTTTCTTTCAGTTTAGTTCTTATTGCTTTTTCAAGTTGGCCGTGCTTCATTATAATGTTGGAAAATATCACTGAGTGAAAATTGGCACTCTTCCTTGTTAGCTTCAAGGTAGTTGAATGCATAAGCCATGGCATCTGAAACAACATTATTTTTCGGACGACAACGTTTCCTTCCAGAAGAAATCTTGCAGAACTTTTTCATGCATGAGGAATGGTATCAGCTTCAGCAGCAACTAAATCATGAACATTGTCAAATCCTGATACTAACTTCTTTGCCTCAGTCGTCATTTCTTCTGTCGGCTGCTTCCAAAATAGAATCTTTAACTTGAATCGACGCGGTGTACACTCTCACGATTACACATAAATTTTTTACTCCGTCTCTTTAAAAATTCATCTGATGTACATCGTCTACAAAACAAGCAGGCTTCTTGAAAATTAAATCTTAGTACTTCTGACCTAAGGGTTATCGACGTAGGTGATGAAGTATTTTGTGATAGCAACGCTTTACTACATTTTGTTTTTGTGAAAACTTTTCTACTCTTTTCATGAAGTGTAACACTTCTCAGTCCTCTAAGTTGACATTCGTTTCCATCTTTCACTTTAATAATGCAGTCTACTAAGATTTTCAATCCTTTTTCTTTTACTATACATGTAACACCATCACCGAGAAGTTTCTCACAGATAAAACATTTTTCAGCTGACATCTTGAACATAGATGATCTAATAGATTTGATTACTTATCCTTAGTTACATCTGAAATGAATGGAAAATATATTAATTTATATTTTATATAAGAAAAATCATTAAAACAAAATAGTATCAGAAAATATTCTTTAAGGTTCTGCTATAAAGCGATGCTGAAAGAAAAATGCGTAATTTTCCACGCCTACAACATCTAAACGATGCATCCTAGAGAAAAAATGAAGAGAATGTTTCTTGTAGAGAATTTAATGTAAATTATTTTTTGTAATAACATGTTTTGCTCTAAAATGCTTTTCATGCAAGATATTTACAAAAACCTCATTTTTAGCGCCATTTTTTCAAGATGGCGGCCAAATCCGGGATGGTAGAATGGTGCAAAATTAGTATGTTGTTACGGACACTTTGAAAATTTGTTCCAGCTTTCCACCATTTTTTCCTTATTCGACCCTTCATTGACTGGTCTATTACACATTCAAAAACTTCAAAAAACGTGTGCGTTCTAAAATTATCGTATATCCATCTATTATAGCAAGGGCATTATCGTATATAGCATTATGGCTTAAATTATGGTATATCACGATAAATTATCGTATAGTTAGCTAACCTGGTTAAACCAGAATAAAGTTTTTTTGATATACGGTATTGTATATTTTATTTATGTTCAACCTTGAAAAGTCGGTGTTGTCAACGTATGATACCTTACAAAACTGAACATTAGAGCTGAGCATAGCTAGACTAAAGCCGTATAATTAAAACAATGAAGTTTACTTCGGCAAGCAAAAAAAAAAAAAAAAAAAAAAAAAAAAAAATATATATATATATATATATATATATATATATATATATATATATATATATATTGTCTTTTGGCATTTCTTTGGCAAAGGCTCCTTTTTGTGTGTATTTTGGTTACCCAGTACATAATCTCGTTGGTGAGGACAAACATAACTATAAATGAATCAACTGCTGCTGTTCTGTAAAAGAAAATCGTGTTTAAGAAAGCTTAAGAAAGTGCTATAAATTAAATAAAAATGTTTGAAATACAAAGACAAATACGTTCCTGATTCTACGAAACTCAGAGTCTTGCACAACTTGTTGAAAGAAAATGGGTCTTCATTTTTTATTTTCTGAAACACGTATAGCTGGCTTCCTTAAAAAAAAAAAAAGAATAATAAGAAAACGTAGCCCCTTCTCATTCCGAAAGTAATGCATGGACTATATTACATTTCACTAGATACGGACGAACGAAAAAGACAGAGAAGAGAAATTGAAAAAAAAAAAAAATGAGATTATATTTTATAGGAAACGCGAAACAAATACGGAAAATGAAGCCCCTATGTGAATGAAGTTCCTATATTGAGTTTTCCCTTTTATCGAGTTTTCTTTCGTACTCCATTCAGTCTTTATAACAAGGTAACGCCTGATCTATAGACAACACAATTTAGGGCTCAGTTACACAGGATAGTATAATCAACAGACTGAATGGCTTTTCTATAGAAATAAAAATACATGTATGAAATGAAGTTGTTGTATTTCTTTATCCTCTCTCTCTCTCCCCTTTTAATGCTACAATAGTAAAATATTTTGTTGCTGTATTAATATTCTTTAGTTTGGTTCAAGAAAGTGTATTTATTCTAAGCAAAAGTTCTGAAGATACGATGTACAGAGTGTTTCAAAACAACACCGACAACGTTTGGGGGGTGGTTCCTGACATCAAGGTAAGACAAGAAAGTGTAGACCAACTTGGGTGCACAAACGCTTCCTTTCGAAGTTACAGGCTGCCGAAAACATGAAAAAATGAACTTTAAAGGTACATAGCTCCAAAACTATGGAACCTACCGTAGTCGGTTCAAGACTAGTATGTGCCCTATCCGAATATAAATGTTTAAAAATCCTGCGGTACTTCCACTACAATTTTTATAGAGGTAGTTGATGAGTACTTCAAATTATACGCCCGTAGAAAAAACTCCCTCTATAATAATTGTTGTGTTAGTACCTTAGGATTCTGAAACATGAATTTTTGGATAGGGCACATGTTAGTTCCTAAGTGAAGTCTTGACCCGATTACGGTTGGTCTCATAGTTTTTGAGCTATGGACCTTTGAAATTCATTTTTTTGGCAGCCTGTAACTCCGAAAGGAAGCATTTGTGCACCCGTTTTGGTTTATACTCTTTGTCTTATCTTGGTGTCAGGAATCACTTCCCAAACGTTGTCAGTGTTGTTTGAAACATCCTGTATATTCTTGACTGATGTTAAAAATTTAATAACGATACACTAATAATGCATGCGGGTTGAAAATACAGTTTCTCTTTAGATACGTCACCATACTTTCACATTTTTAAAAAGTTTCTAATTAACGGCTGATGCTTCCTGCTAGCCAGAAAAAAATCCCCGTACGAGTAGTCTAGGGTTTCTGAACCTGGGTCGTGAAGGTAAGCGGAAGAAATAGATTTAATTAGAATCTAATACTGGAAGATGTTTCTATGTGTTATTTTGAATTTTATTCTGATAGGCATATATTTTTATTTTTATACATACTGTTAAAAACAACAAAAATTAGGTCTACTAAACGTTTCAACACTTTTTTAATCATATGACCCAGAATTAAGGGAGTTACGAAGTTTTAAAATTTTCAAACGGCCTCCATTTTGAAACAGTATGACGGATCGCATTCGATATTTGTAATATGAATGAACTGACCAAATTTGGTTTTAATCCATTCACTTTTAGGGAAGTTACTGTATCCACTATATATACACAAGAAATTGATTCTACTATTATAGAAACAGATGGATATCATGAGATCTCCGCAATAAGTATATTAAAAATCCCACACAAGCTTATTACAAACCAGAAATGGAAGCGCTTAGAGGATAATGGTGTTATGTAACATTTTTTGAACCGTTGCATTCTGGCAGTTCAGGCAAGTATTATATGTTAATCACGCTACGTAACACTCTATTTAGTGAGTGCTCGTCTGAATGCGGATATTTAGAAACTATGAAGGCGGCATGTTAACGGACAAAGTTGTGAAAGTCCATTTTCCCGTCATATTCAATTTGTTACATAACACCTTTATCTTCTAAGCGCTTCAATTATAAGGGGTCGCTGGCAAGAAGAGTGATAAAATGGTGGGCCGTGATAGGAATTAGTTTGAGTACCACTGCCATAGCCTACAGTCTCTTGAAGTTAACCCAGAGAACGCTGTACTTATAGCCATAATGATTATGTCCTGAAGTAAACCTGCACCGAGAAACGCTACATCGTTATAAAAGTCAATTTTTGAGACACTAACATAGGAGATTTTACCGAAAACGAAGGATTATGTAACAATTTTGAATTGATACACCTATTCTAAGTCTGCACTAAATATCTGGTATTCATGGAAGTGATAAATATAAATAAAATTCCGTCTGGACCTTTCAAGCATATATATAAAAGGGAAAAGTACGTAACTCTACTAGAAATTATTTTTTTACAAAGAAAATTTGAACTCAATGTACGCGTATTTTACTTCAAGGAAACAAGTAATATACAGGGTAGGTGAAAATAGCGAGATATTAAAAAAATGTTATAAATTTTGTAATATTGATTCGTACTTATTAGGTAAAACATGTACACTAGGGTGGAGTGAAATAATGGTCAAAAAAATTTTTTTTTGGAATTAATTTTTCTAATAGGGCGGAAAAGTTGCCTTACCATTAGAGTACTGTATCACAAAAATATTAGTCTCGTTAATTGATTCCTTTGGGTGCCACACGGGACTTGAAATTTGGCTGAAATCCAATATTTTTATCCGTATTGGTAAAATTGACAAAAATATTTTTTTCTGTATTATTTTTTCTAATAGAGAAGAAAAAAATTCCTAACCATTAGAGTACTGTGCCACAGAAATATTACTCTCCTGAGTCATTTCCTTTGGGTGCTATACGGACTTGAAATTTGGCTGAAATATGTATTTTTAACAGTATTGTGAAATGAGGCAATTTTTTTTCTCTTCGGAAAAGTTGTTATATAACAATATTGTATCACAGAAACCTCACTCCTCTTGAATCAGTTCCTTTTAGTGTTATAGATATAGAGGGCTCGAAAAATTAGTTGTAAAGTACTTACATTTTTTACATTATACTTGAATGGAAAAATGGAACTAAGTGTCTTACATATATGGTATATTCGAATACAACATCTTTATAATTATTACGAATATTACACAAGTTTCATAACATCAACTTTTTTGTTTCTTATCTTAGTTTGAAAATCAGTTGGAAAATCTTTATAAACATATGTGAACAAACATAAAAAAGAACACTACCTTGTATGTAAAATTGGACTAGATTTATGTGTAGTCTGTATTACCCTACGTATATACTCGACTACAGGCATCATTGATAAATAATGTATATTAATAATATTAGAGAAGTTGTGAGCCGATTTTTCATTCTTGTCTGTTTGAATATAAGCTAAAAAAGCTTTATAATATGATATGTGAAAAAAAGATGACAAAAATATACCACTCAGTACAAACATAAGATTTAGGTTTTTGTGGGTAGTGTATGTTACAATAGACATCTTCACATAAATTTTAGATTAATTGCAATTACAAGAAAAGTCATGTAATGACATGAACATTTCTGATCTCAGTTTGAAAATAACCTAGGAAATCTTAATATACAAATAATATGTGAAAACATGACAAAATACATTACTTTCTATTGTTGAAAATGAGCTAGGAAAACTTCATATCAAAATAATATGTGGAGATACATGTCAACATACATTACAGTGTAGAAAACTCTGACTTTGTGTTGAAGGCAGGCGTACGTCTTCCGGACTCGAGTCTTGCCCTTATGTATCCATCTCGTTCACTTACACTACAAACACAAGACGATGCTTCTGTCATCAATTTCACACATCGTTCTACAGCTTGGCTAAGGCATGGAATATTCGGAATTTCAATATTTGTGGTATCACCTTGAATGACTCTATGAATATTCGCAGCAGTGAGATCCATAATAAGTGTGTGTGTAGGGGGGGGGGGGCAAGTTATAGCCAAATCTGTCCAATTTATGAGTTCTGTGTAGTCTTCAGCTTCAAAATTGAGTAATGGAATGTCGTAATTTCTGATTCCAGGCATTTGCAAGGTTTGGCCTTAAGGACTCGTCGAAACCCCAGTTCTCTGATATGTTTCTTGTCATCTGTCACCATAGAGAGGATAATGTTTTCAGGATGTGCAAAGTATCCATTTCTTTGAAGTACAGGATCAATGACAGCCTTGTACTTTTCAGGAAGGAAGCGCGATAACTGAATTATTTTGAAGAAATGTCTTAATCCATCTGTGCCAAAAAGTTTATGTTTTATGCTGAACCAAACTGGCGCATACACTTTTACAATATACTGAGAAAGCACTTTTAATTCTTCTGAAGGGTTTGGTGTAGCTACATACAATAGAATAATTCTGTTTGCTGTAGGAACCCACCTGACGTGCGAAATGTTTCCTGGATAGCTTTTTGCCAAAGAATCAGGAAAATGTCCATTTGAAACAGCCCTGCAAATCTCATACAAATATTTCTGATAAACACTGAGATCATTATAATTCTCGAAAGCTGAAAGATGGCTCTCAATTGCATCTTATTCCACAACTGGTTGGTTTTCACAATTTAATAATGATCTTCCAATCTGTCCAGAAAATACATGAGGACCTGTTGTTTTACCATCAATTGATTCTAGCAAATGTCTTAAAGTGAGCTCATTTACGTGCAGCAGACAAACCAACCATTGCAAAAGTCTCTGAACAGACTCTTCTAAACGTCGTATTATTCCACCCGTTCTGCCAGTATTTGCAGCAGTCCTTGTATTTGTAGCACGAAAATTTGAAATGTTTTCACTCTACGTATTGTAAAATGCTTTGGCAGAATGAAAACATATACTCTCCATTTCAATTGTTTTTAGTTCAAGTTTCTAAGACAATTATTTGGCAGGATATCAACCATTCCTCTAGTCTCCTTGCTCGTCAACCTAAAAGTTGGAAAATTTTTCGGAAGGAAAGGGTTAACCATGCTGGTGGCACCCAAAGATAATAGATTTCAACGGAAATAAATATTGATTTTTAAAATACTTAGTAGGGAGCAATAATCCCGCACTATTAGAATACCGATGTGCAAACTTCAATTTTTCACTCCACCCTAATGTACACGTCTTTCGTTACATAAGAAAACAAAAGAATATGTTAAATGTCAACCAGTGACGACGCCAGCTTTAATTTCTTGGGAGGGATTAGCGGAGGGGCGGAGACATTTTTGAGAACACGTTTTATATATATATATATATATATATATATATATATATATATATATATATAACGAAAATATTAACCTACATTACAAAACAACATGTTTGGGCCAGACTTGTAGGTACGAGGAAGCACACGGAGGTCGGACCTTCTCACGAGCTCCGCAAGTGAAAAAGCAACACATATTGCTTGATACATTTTACGTCAGATTTATTAGTTTAGAAATATGGTTCATCGATCGGTCATAGTTTTTGCCATTTCGAGGTTCAAATAGGGCAAAGATTGATGTGATGGGGGAGTGGGGGCCACCTTTGGTGGACTAAAACCTAAATAAGGACTTTTAATCTAATCTCAACCAGAGTTTCTTTCAGGCATGTTTTTGAGGGACAGTGCCCCCCAGCTCTGAGAATGCCCCCCGGAGGAGATAAAGTTAATATATGATAGAATAGTACCAGTAGTGGGAGATAAATAGTTTTAGAATACAAACAAATAATTAAGAATTTTAATATTGCTACTTTGCAAGTACTCTAAACCCGGTGCTGAATCTATTGATTTTATATTTCATATTTAGAGATTAGATGGTACCTTGTGTCTGGAACTGCCAACTTGTACAGATAAGTGACCATTAAACGTCTTGTTCCGCTAGGACAAGTAACTGTATGCTTTGTTAATACGTAGTTTTAGAGTGCCCCTCCTCACCGTCACATGCTTTGTAAAAGAAACATTGATCTCAACATTATTCACTAATATTTACACCAAGCGTGGCTTGACTGACAGAACTTTTTAAAATAAATTCTATGATGTATTTCATCAGGACAGTATAAATTCTGAATTAAATTATTGTACGTTTTGTTCAACTGTCCTCTCAAATCTCACTAGGTTACACTCAACATGTAAAACATATTGTTGGTGAAAGTGATCATACTAATAAACAAAATACGACGTTTTCACAACCACTCTTATCTTTTTTTAATATACTTGGATTCATACTTAGATTAGTATCAATTTTTTATTTGATTTATAAATCAAAAAGAACGAAATGAAGAATATCTACTTTTATGGCTTCAAAAAGCTTGTCCTTCGATGCTAGTGTGATTTAGTTGATATTTTCTATCTGCTGTAACAGATTCTTTTCTTTTTTAAAAATATTTATTTATTTATTTTATATGCAAAGTGTTCACTGTTAAGTAGTAGATTGTGTGTATTATTGTTGTTGTTCAGTTTCTTCTAATGTGACACACATGCTCTTAGAAGTGATGTACATAACCCTAGCAGGACACATGTGATCCTATCAGTGATCCACGTAACTCATACTGTGGCAAACATGCTCCTAACAGTCACGCATATAACCATAACAGTGATTCACATTCTCCTAACAGTGATACACATAACCGTAAGTGGCAAACATGCTCATAACAGTGATGCACATAAACCTAACAGTGATATACATGCTCCTAACATTGAAGCACACAACCCTACCATCGACACATACGCTCCTAACAGTGATCCACATAACACAAACAGTGATAAACATGCTCCTAACAATGATGTTCATAACCCCAACAGTGACAAACATGCTCCTAGCAATGATGCACATGACCCTACAAGTGATACATATGCTCCTAACAGTGATAAAAATAATCATAACAGTGACACATGCTCCTAACAGTGATGCACATAACCCTAGCAGTGACACAATGCTTTTAACAGTAATTCACATAACCCTAACAGTGAGACATATGCTCTAACCGTGATGCACATGGCACTAACAGTGAAACACATGTTCCTAACAGTGATGCATATTACACAAATAGTGGCACACATGCTCATAACAGTGATACACATAGCCCTAACAGTGACACACATGCTGCTAGCAGTGATGCATGTAATCTTGACAGTGAAACACATGCTCTAACAATGATGCATAACACCAACATCAAACACATGTTTCTAAGAATGATGCACATAACCCTACCAGTGATACACATATTCTTAACAGTAATACACATAAACGTAATAGTCAAACTCGTGCTTCTAACAGTGATGCACATAACCCTAACAGTGACATACACGCTCCTAATAGTGATGCACGAAACACTAACCGTGACACACATACTCCTAACATTGATACATATAACACTAAGAATGATACCGATACTACCCCTAATCATTACTTTAATTTTCAAATACATTAATTCATCGTTTATGATATTTGCCAATGTACTTCTCTGTCCTAGAATCTAGAGAATGTGATGAGAGCGAGACTATAACCATCCTGAGAGTTTCCAACGAAAACATTTGGCAAAGAGTTAATTCCTTCAATCCTATTTTCGAAGTAAACCCATTCTCCGATTAATTTATTTTCGAAAGTAAAGATCTCATTATATAAATTGAATCTTCTTTGGCGTAAAACCGTTTTTTCTTCTCCGCATGTACAAAGTATGTATATACACAGCACATAGTGTGTTCCCCCTCACCTCTCCTTATTACACGTCACTCACATAAACAAACAAACAAACAAACAAACACAGCAACCTGGGAGAGTAATTAGCAGATTAATCACGGGATGAGAATTGGAACCAAGGTGCTTCAACAACTGCTGGAGAATTCAAGCATTCCAACATCATTAGATCTAATTGTTTTAAGTAGACTGGAATAAAGCTTGTAATGGAGAGAACGTAGGCTAGATGAGCTACTGAAATAACAGTTTGTTCATTACAAAAGATAAATATACAATACTATACATTCTATACTATAAATTATTATAATTATTTGCTAATATTACTATAAATTATTAGCGTATAACGACAATGAAAGGTAGCGGGCTACCACACTAAACTTTCTCGCTCCAATTAGGATTTCTGGACTTCCGGCATCTAAGGCCATTTAGCCCGTCACGTATGAGGGATGACGTCCCTTGGCGATCACACAATCCGGGGAAAGAAAAGGAAGAAAGGATTGGGGGAAGGAAGGAAGCGGCCTGGGACCTATACGTTAGGTACAACCCGGTATTTGCCTGGTAGGAATGAGGAAAACCCAGGAAAACCTTATTCAGGCTTTTTCAACCCAGTGGCCCCACCGGAAAGCGAACCCGGGTCTTCCAGTGGGAGCGGTGGCTCAGTGATAGAGGGTTGACCTTCGGTGCTTGAGGTTCCTGGTTCGATCCCAGCTCGCGCTGTGTGGACTTTGTGGTGGACAAACATCGTGCTCGTGGTTTTCCCGGGGTTCTCTCGTATCCTCCCACTTTCTTCATTCCACCATTTTACTCATCTCTCATCATCACCATCTCCTTTAGCTTAACCGCATAATCGTGGGACGTAAAACTTAAAGATTTCATTTCATTTCATTTCCATGGCCTTCCAGAACGTTTGCAGAAGGTCGCCGATGCTGGCGGGGACCGTTTTTGATCTTCCATGTACGTGTTAAGTGACATAGTGATGTTCTGTAATAATGGATGAAAAGCAACAGAACTTTCTTGGTTACCTTTATAGTAGATACCTAAGGATAGAGATAAAATATGTTCTTTAAACGCTAAATCGATTACAGGAAATCGCTTCTCTCTATCTTCTATGGTTTTTACTTTAGAGTGGTGAACGCTAAAACTGTAAATGGTTTATTTCTACTTCTCTTGGTTTGAATATCACTTTAACCAAGAACTTGATTTCCTAATTATTAAGCCTCTACAACTACATCCTGGTTAAAGTTGCTGGTGATCCATCAAACGGTTCATAAGAAATGTTGTCTCCCGACACCGACAGGCCGAACGGACGGACAGAGAGAGTTCTAAAAAAATAAATTACGTCACTCCTTTAAATGCATTAAATTTTAATAACTTGTAATATCCTTAAGGTAATGTTTTTAAGGGAGTTGAGAGTATCAATTTTCATATATATTTTTTTTGTCAATTCCTTTATATGCGAAAGTATTCTTTTCGTTCTTTTGAAATGAATAAGAATTTTAATTTTTTGATTTCACTGAATCCTTCTCCAAATTTATTTAAATGTCTCTTATAGTTTCTGAGAATATAAATTTTAGAAAACTTTTCTTTCTCCTTTTGCAGCGGAAGGAAATTTTGAACCATATAACTATGTATGTGCGGAATCTTATCAGTATATCTGAAAAAGTTTGATTATAACTAGAAATTTCCCGTTTAGCGAAACTTTTTTGGGGGGATGGATTCAGTGTACATTTTAATCTTTCTATTGAAACTGGAATTTGTAAATTTAGTAACTGGAGATATCAGTATCGATCGTTACATAACGAAACCAGTAACATATTGTGTAATTAAAAAAAATGTTCCTATGAATTCATCATTCTGAGATTTCATGATTCCACGTCATCTATTACACGAACATGGAACGGACTTCATGCCAATCCTAATATATCTATATTGAATCCGGAAGTGGTACCGATTTAACGTTTCCGGATTCATTATTGTATCCACTCATAGAACAGAAACGGGCAAGAGATAACGAGAAATGTCATTTTTAATTGATTCAAAGTTTCAAAAATAGATACCATCTCTGAAACTGAAACAGTAGATTTATTTTATCCATTTCCAATTTCAGTACTTTATTCTTGTAAGGTAAAAACGTAAGAAGTAAGGAGAAACAGCTATTTTGACATTAATTCAACATCTCCAAGAGAGCTTATATCTGTGCCAGTATTCGTTAACTGAAACTAGGCGTGATAGATCTTTCACATCCGCTTTCAATATTAAATATCTATGGTTTGAAAGTCAATAGTAATTTGACAATATAAGAAAACACTTACTTGTTTATTTTGAGTAAATGATAGAATTTGCCTTGACAAATTATATCATTTTCTTTATTTCGGGGCATTAATAACGTAATAGTTTTTTCAGAAACAAGAGACAAAGTAAATTTCATATGTAATGATGCAATTCATTACTAAGAAGAAATAATAAAAAATAAAAACCAACAAGATGGAACTTCAGAAGAGAGAGAATATTATTTTAAAATGGATGGAGAGAGAGAGAAAAGAAAGCAAACACTACGTTGCTTCCAATTTCTGTTTCCCAAGTTGTTTCAGCCAGTCCTTCTGGAAGCTGGAAGCATTTTGATGTATGAACAAACTTTATTACTATTGACAAGACTGAACAATGCTTCTCATTTATCAGAATGACGTCACTCCTTTGTACAAGGAAACTTATTAGATAGCGGAAGAGGCAGAAAATTTTCTTTCGTCTTGTCTGCTGTTTTTTCTTCATAGGATTCCTTCAGTTGGCGCTTGTTCTACGGAGAATAATAATTTATTCTTGGCTTAAGGGCAAGACGGGTTTCTTTCCTTTGTTTTCTTTCCTATCTTTTTTTTTAAAGATAAACACTCCTAGCAGAAAAATTACTTTTGTAATAATCATAATGGGAACAAAACTCTGAAACTACGATTTCCAACTTTTTTTTGGATCGTTATTATTTTAAATAAAAAGAACAGAAGAAAAGCAGGAAATTTATTGATCATTTTACACTGCATATTTATATCTTATTCATTAAATTCTACCTTGATACTTATCTATAACCACATTTTTCTTTTAAAAATCTTAATCGATTTTAAACATGTAATCCAGTTTTTTTTTGTTTAGTGTTACAGTGTTCAGAAACTTTGCAGCACAACCCCTATACCGTTATGCAACCACAATTACGCTAAAGAATGTATGGTTGCCTATACGTATGTTAGTGTGCGTAATCAACCTAGCATCCGCTGAGGTATTTTATAGTCTAGATTACCAACCAATCCTAAAGACATTTATGTGAGGCCACCAAAATAGTGTACTCTCTTAAACGCAGAAAAATCATCAAAATTGGTGCAGCTCTGTCGGATTTTTGTGTAAACATACTACAAAAACATGCATCGTATCTTTCTCTAAGCCTCTCCTTACTGAGCGGCGTAGACAGTTTCTTCTGAACCGACATATGATGTACAAACATGGGGGGTTCGTTTTAAGCGTACGAGTAACAGACCGAAATTCAATCGCAAATTTCGACTACTTAGAATCAACGCATTAGCGAAAGGAAATGTTTTCCGTAATCAGCTCGCTCTGAAGTGTTTTATAGCACAATAAAGCAAATAAATGGAACTGCTCAATACACTGTAATGCTCTGTATCAGTATTGCAAGTCTTAGGGCTCATCCTTGTAGTACAGTATTGTGCACACGAAACATTATTTGAGTCTTATTCTAAACCATTCCCTATCAGGAAGTCGCGGTCGGAAAGAGAGATTGCCGCCGTCGACAGTGGTGGGCTGCCGGGGACAGCCGACACCCGTCCGCTGCGGCACGACGATCTACTTGTTCAAAGTTGCCGACCTTTTGCCGAGGCGGCAAGCGGTCAAAAATCGTAAATGAAATGCCCTTTGCCCATTCTTTGCCGACTGTTCCGACCGTCAGAGTCGGCAATACAGTCGGAAATGCCTCTTTCCGACCCCCTGCCGACCCCTTATGCCGGCCTCTTTTCGACGGCGCATTTAATGCTCATTTCCGGCTGTTTGCTGACTGCTCGGCAAGACAACTATTCGTCGCGGTCGAAAATCGCGCGGAAAGACGCCAGTGTCCGGCGCCGGCAATCCCACCGCGGCATCTGGTCGGCATGGACAAATTGTCTGACTGTAGGCGGCAGGATCCTGATGGGATTTATTCGAGAATCCACAAAATATATCTTTCTTCCTCGTAAATACTTCTTTCGCCATTTCTATCCTTGTTTGTTGCACAGATTTCTAAATATTAATAATTTTAAGGGATAGAGAGAAAGTGTTTCTGATATGGATTAAGCTTCCGAAGAACAGGTGTCCCTCTATTGGAACCTTTAGTTATAGATCTACTAGAACCAGCTTTAGTATGGAATTCGCGTTGTTTGGAAATCTATTGTGGTTTCACAAATGTGAATCGAAATTTACTTCTTCATACTACAAAATCTTTATCCTTACAAATAATAAAATAATGATTGTGTCTGCCCGTCTATCATCAACTTTTCGCATAGAAAAATTTGCTTAGGGCCACCAAACTCAGTAGTCCGCGTCACTCGAATTGGCGTATGGCGTCAACCAAAAGCTTGCATTTCGCTGTTGCCAAACCTTCAGTGAGGTATCTAATCATTCGTAAATGACCATAAACATGAACAAAATCAATATCGAAAGATTATATTCCTCACTGAAGGTTTGGAATCAGCTCTCTGCAAGCATATTGGCTGACACCATACGCCAATTCAGGTGACGCGGACTATAGATCTACCTGCCTACGAAGCACTTTTTTTTTTTTAGAATTTCGGAACGGGGTGAAATTGTGGGGATCAAAAAATGTATGCATAAAGAAAGACACCCGGAACGCCGATATTTCTGTCAAATTCATAGTTTTTCAAGTATGAATAGCAACACTTCCGACCCCGTTCAAGTCTAACGTTTACTCCCATTGTCCTATGGAATTGGAGGGACGTGAAAGATGAGGTAACGTCCAAAATGACCGATATTAGTATCCCAATTCATAATTTTTGAGATCACTTAGATGAATAGTAACACATCCGAAGCACTTCAAATCCAACTTTAGTTCCCATCATCATGTAGGAGGTTGGGATGAGTGAGTGACAACTAACGTGTCGAAAAATGACCGATATTAGTGTCGAATCCATAGTTCCCGGGATCACTAAGATGAACAGAAACATCCGTCACGCCATTCAACTCCAACTTTGGCCCTCATCGTCATAGAGATTGGGGGAGCGTGAAAAATAACATGTCCCAAAAATAACAAATATTAGTGTCGAATTCATAGTTTACAAGATCGCTAAGCTGATTGGTAACGATTCCGATTATATTTTAGCCAAAAAGAAGGAACATGGCACCCAGCATAAATGAAAGATTGAATATCGTATTACTAAAACGCGTGATGCATCAGAGAGGTAGATTTTTTTTTAATGTAACTACTGTCATATAATACTCGGCACCTGGAAATGCATAAGGTTTTTTTTTTTAAATTGGAATTATATTTTAGTGTACAATTTCGTACACAGTAATTAGAAAGTGACAACATGGTCAAGGTTGTGTGAATAGGGAAACAAACTTTCTCATCGAAGACAACAACAGCCAGGTGACCTTTACATAAGCTTCTCGGCCCGTTGCTTTTTCCAAAACAAACACCTCGTGACGTGATGGACTTTCCTAGAGTAAAATAAGAACAAAAATACTTACTGAAAACAATTTTTGGATTTTTCACCATCATACGTCACAAGATTCAATAATATAAAAAGCACGGGCAAGAGGCAGAAGGGAAGAAAATTGATCCATCCTTCGTTCCGTACAGTTTGGGTCAGAGCTTCAAGAAGCAGCCATGGAGTTTGGGATTTGTGCCTTGTAAGTATCCTTTCTTTACTACAATATTCCTTTCCACTTTGGAGAGGAGATTCAGCAAAAACTCTGCCATCTGGCATGTAACGAGTCATTTATCATTGTGGGTGTAAGTCTCCTGAGTGGCACGCAACCCACTATGCTATACTTGTAAATTTAAAGATTTTGTTTTTTTCTATACATGCAATTCAAAGATTTTATTCTGTACAAATCAGTAATAATAAATTGTATTTTTAAATGGGGCCACTCAATTTTATTTTAAAGCCCTGATATAGCTTGCTTTAGAATTTTTTTAATATTTTATGGCTCCCCGGCGGGGAATCGAACCCCGAGAGGAGATTCAGCAAAAACTCTGCCATCTGGCATGTAACGAGTCATTTATCATTGTGGGTGTAAGTCTCCTGAGTGGCACGCAACCCACTATGCTATACTTGTAAATTTAAAGATTTTGTTTTTTTCTATACATGCAATTCAAAGATTTTATTCTGTACAAATCAGTAATAATAAATTGTATTTTTAAATGGGGCCACTCAATCTTATTTTAAAGCCCTGATATAGCTTGCTTTAGAATTTTTTTAATATTTTATGGCTCCCCGGCGGGGAATCGAACCCCGAGAGGAGATTCAGCAAAAACTCTGCCATCTGGCATGTAACGAGTCATTTATCATTGTGGGTGTAAGTCTCCTGAGTGGCACGCAACCCACTATGCTATACTTGTAAATTTAAAGATTTTGTTTTTTTCTATACATGCAATTCAAAGATTTTATTCTGTACAAATCAGTAATAATAAATTGTATTTTTAAATGGGGCCACTCAATTTTATTTTAAAGCCCTGATATAGCTTGCTTTAGCATTTTTTTAATATTTTATGGCTCCCCGGCGGGGAATCGAACCCCGAGAGGAGATTCAGCAAAAACTCTGCCATCTGGCATGTAACGAGTCATATATCATTGTGGGTGTAAGTCTCCTGAGTGGCACGCAACCCACTATGCTATACTTGTAAATTTAAAGATTTTGTTTTTTTCTATACATGCAATTCAAAGATTTTATTCTGTACAAATCAGTAATAATAAATTGTATTTTTAAATGGGGCCACTCAATTTTATTTTAAAGCCCTGATATAGCTTGCTTTAGCATTTTTTTTAAATATTTTACTACTGGAAAGGAAAACAGCAATTTCAGCATAGAGTCAATAGCACTTAATTACACAGGGCAACTTTGGTCGTACACAGTAACGAAGCAAAGGGTATGCAAATGAGAAAACAAGAAAGAAAATTAAATCAGAGCTGGAGAGAATGGAAAGCAAACATGGAAGCACAAAAGAGTTCAGAATGACGAAGCCATCTGGTGACCATACACAGGAGCTCTGTGTACAGAAGAAAGTGCTATCTATGTAATTCTTCGGTGATTTTCTTGTTTTCAGCTGTCTCTCTGCAAATAATAATGAATACTAGTCAAAAAGAGCTTCATTATTTAACTTTCTAAGCTGTACTTAACACATAAGTAGTGTAAGTTCTGTGTAACTTTGTTACTTCTGTGTAAACAATGTTTCAGAGACAAGCGGAGCACTCAATTTTGAATATGGAACGGTGTCATTGGATTCCCAAACTGTAATATGAATAAGTATAGGAAGTCTTATAAGAACGGTTATGTCCGTCAGAGTAAATACGGTAAAAATATATTGAAAAGCGTTTTTCTTGGAATTGATTCAGCGTGCAAATAAAAAAAAATTCAATCTTTTAATCCTCTACTCAAAGCGGAAGTGGTAGAAATTAACAACTTCCGGTTTCTTTCGTCACGCGGAACAATTCTAATAACTTCTAGGTGAAATTAAGAAAAAAATGAGGCATTAATTTTTACATAAATTTACGAAATGAGCCGAAAAAGATTTTCTCAAGAACAAAGACGAGACGAAATGAGACTTCTCCAAAATTTACGAGAGAAAGCGAGAAAACCTTATTTCTCATCTCGTCTCGTCTCTTGGGTTTACACTATTGCTACCATGTAAAGCTTTAACCACATGTGGCATGATATTTACGTAGTTAGTCATATGGGTGACATCTTGTGGCAGATGGACCTTTCGTTACAGAATGCTTCAAGTAAGTGATGTTTCCTTACAGCAAGCGCGAACCCAGAAATTTTTGTTCGGAGGGTTCCAAGCTTGGAAGTGAGTGTCCAGTACTACAAGCCATTACGTCTATGTAGTATTGAGCGGGTATTATTATTCTTCAGTTGAATATACGATACGTAATTGTAAAATACTTCCAACTATATTTTCAGAAAAAAATATAGAGCTAAAGATATACCACATTGACTTGATCCCTAGTCTTCCGTTGCAAGCGCTGCTATCGGCTGAAGGAATTCCACTCCCTTTCTCTCGCTTAGCAACAGCTGAACCCTTATTGGCTCAACGCGTGGGTGTGTGAGGGTGTGGGCTTTAGTTCGTATTTTTGCCACGGCTCAAGACATTTTGGCAGCACAATAGATTGATTTTATAAGACAAAGAATACAGATGAAGTGTAAGATCAAATTTTCATGGTACATCAATCATTTCTCTATTAAACGAGTATTGGGAAAGTGTACTAATGTATGTTAAGTTAAGAAGTATACAAGGGGGATATCCGGACCCGATGGACCCCCATTTGTGCACCACTGGCTTGCAGTTTTATGTTGCCGTTTGTGCAACTTTTAGTTAGTGCAGTAGGATATATAACTTAAGCATTTTTTTGAAAAGAGATTACCTTGCTCACGGCATTTTGACAAGAAAGGGAAATTTAAGGGTGTTCACAGACTAAGAAACAAAGATAAGACAGATACCCTTCACTGTTAACAAGAACTGAAGAGAACATGAGTAAAACCAGACTATTAAATTCAGGCTTATTTCAAAGCAATAACAAAACAAGTAGCAGAGTCATATGTACAGCACGTGAAGGAGTTTGGTTTGTATGGCACTATATTTTCTCAGTTAATATTGAAACCGGAAGTGATAGTAGAATTCCACCAATCTTGGCTTTAGTAGGGAGATTAGAGTGAAGATAGAATATATTCTTGGGTCCCTTAATTGATTGGAGAAAACCGCTTCTAGCTATTTGCTTCCGTTTGTTACTCTATACAGATCAACGTTAAAATCGGAAGTAGTTCGCTTGTACCACTTCCGGTTTGAATAGAAGGTGGTAAGTATTCTTAGGACGGTGAATTCATTCTATAAAACTGCTTCTCGCTATGTCTTATCTATTTGTTCCACATATATCAATATTGAAACCGGAAGCTGTTGTGGATTTCTCTCATTTCTGGTTTAAGTAGAGAGTTAAGGATGGAGATAAAATGCATTCTTAGGATGCTTAATCGATTGCAGAAAACTGCTTATCGTTATCTATTAGAAGTTTTTCTCTATAATCATCAATAATAGAACCGGAAATGGTTGATTCCTACCACTTCTGGTAGATGGTTCACTCTAATAACGAACTCGGTTTCTAACACTTGATCTTTATAGCTTGTCTAAATTTGATTGTGATCCATCAAGTTGTTTTTGAGATATTGGATCTCCTGAATGGACACACGGACAGACATACCAAATATATAAACCAAACTCCGTAAAAGTATAGTTTTCATACAAATGAACGGGTTAAAAAAATATGCCGCAGGTATTCAGCATTCTTAAAGTTGGTGATATTTTTACGAGTAAGGCGTGTAAATATTATTTTTTCTCTCGCTTTTGTGTCCCACAACATTGCTAATGTCAAATTCTCAAGCTTTTCTTGACGCATGTACAAAGTCTGTTCGGAAAGTAATGTCATACATTATATTGCAAAGCGCCGGGATCGGTGATAGTTTAAGTCAACTACCGCGGTGAATGCAAGGATGTTATAAATAGAGGATCTGCCAATATGTATCTTCATCCTATTAAATCGGTGAAGCCAAAAAGCAACCGAGCATCGGCCCCCGTCTGATTGGCTACTCTCGTTTCGACCATCGTCTGATTGGCTACTTTCGTTTCAGCCACGATTGTTGGCTCAAAACGTTGCGATCCTATTGGGCGGAGTGGGCAGAGTAGAGGTGGCGAAACTGTGACGTATGGCTTCAACATTTTGTTGTAAGGGCACATCCTCTATTTTATAAGATCCTTGGGTGAATGCTTGCCCAGATGTCTCCGAGTCCGAGCTGTCCGAGGTGAAGGACGAGCTATTTCGTAAACTTCTGTTTCGTCTCTAGTACAACTTGCGATGCACCATTCACTGAACCAAAGATACATCATCAAAGTTTGTGTGAAACTCGGTAACTTTGCCACGGAAGCTTTTGCTATGGTTCAACAAACCTTCGGAGATGAGTATTTCACACAAAGTCAAGTCTACAGATGGCAAAAGGCGTTTTTGGAAGGCCGTAAAAAGGTCGACAACGAAGCCCGCACTGGACATTCTTCAACCTCCTCATACGACGAAAACGTGAGACGTGTGAAAGAACTTTTGCAAATAGACCGTTGAATGAATGTTTGTTTAATGGTCGACATGTTAAATACTCCAAAAGGTACCGCCCATTATTGTGACCAAGGATTTACACATGAGAAAAGTATGCGCGAAGCTTGTTCCAAGAATTTTGACCAGTGACCTACAGTCTCCCTAGTGAAAATTTGTCAAAACGTTTTGCAAATGTGTGAAAATGATCCTTATCTCTTTTTGGATAAGGTTATCACGGGTGATGAAACGTGGATATTCCACTATGACCCAGAAACGAAGAGGCAAAGTGCCAAGTGGCACGCCTCGGTGTTCCCTGGACCCAAGAAGGCTCGAATAAGCAAATCAAACATCAATACCATATTCATTGGGTTTTCTAACATCATGGGAATTATCCAACGTGATTTTGTACCTTTTGGGACAACTCTTTAACTCTAAATTTTACGTATAAGTTCTCAAGGGACTGAGAGCAAGGATCCGGCGCGTCAGCGATGTTTGGAAACTTCATCAGGACAATTCGTCAGCCCACACTGTCTTCGTCGTGAAAAGTAACCTGGAAAATCTACCGTGGTTACGCTACCCGAGCCACTCTACAATCCCGACTTGGCTCCCGCAGACTTTTATTTGTTTTCCCGTTGGAAATCCTTCTGAAAGAACATCGTTACAAAACAAGTGAAAACAGCTTGTGAAATTGCTTTAAACACAGGTACAAGCCTTCCAAGATGCCTTCGAAGATGGGAAAAACTGCTGGTAAAGATATATCAATGTAGAAGGGCAATATTTGGAAGAATTTTAACGTACTGGTAAATAAATGTTTTTGTTTTCATACTTGTAGACTTGGTGTCATTGCTTTCCGGACAGACTTTGTATGTTATGTTAGTTTCTTTTTTCTTTCTTTCTATTTTTTTAATGAGTGCTAATAGAAGCAAATCAGAGCCGAATCTCTTTTTTTTTTTCTTGTTCTCGCAAGCACCACGAATGATGATGATGTTATTTCCTCTGCAATCAAATTGACTGCAATCGCTAGGAATAGCTAGGAGTCACGAGAGCTTGTTTCAAAGTAATTACGTTAAATTTAAACTTTCATTTCCTGTTCCAACTTCCATGCTTCTTTGCTGGTTACTGACTAACGCGAAAATGTTGCAAAATCTATTTTTAAGATCCAATTAAGATTTATATTCTTCACTGCCTCTTCTCCCTTTTAAAATAACATTTTTTTCTTTTTTTCTTCTGTTAATAGTATATGATGTATGTATATTACAGTCTAATAAGTATCAATGTTAACAAAATTGTAATATGTTTCTATACGACTTGGTTTAGTATCAAGGCTGCTAACACTTTTCGTTCATTGCTTGGATTGAAGTTTATTGTCTTTTTCACTACGAGGCTATATGAGACGTGAGTCTACAATTTAAAGCAGAATTCGAGCCACATGAGCTCTCACCGGGAATTGAACCAAGGTCTACCGCTTCCATGGTGTATACGCTAATTATATATCGTTCAGTTAGCTGATACAAACTGAGATTTGTATGGAGTTAGTTGTTAAGTAAGTTATGTAAAGCTATTTTTTGTGCTATTTCGTACATACACTTGCATGTACACAGCACTGAACTCGGAACAATAGACATTTTTTCATTATTTTGTTCGAAATTGGTGAAATTGTTTGTCAATATACTCAGAAAATTCCGTTATCCGGGCAGCGGTATATTGTACAGCGGTGGACACTTCTAAATGGTACACCTTAGCCGTAAATCTCCATATGGCTGTACCATTTAGAAGTGTCCACCGCTGTACAAATATACGGAACGGTTATGTTTAATACGGAAATGTGTACGAAGATTACGCTATCCATATATTATATACGTAGTGCCCTTTTCCCTCTTAGATGACGTTGCACAATGTCTGACATCTAAAAGTCTTCCGTATATTACATACGTCAGCTGTATGTTATATACGCCCATCTGTATGTGAGATCCTTACCGCTTATATACAGTTTTATCGATCGTACGGAAAGTACGTTTATTCGGAACACTTATACGGAAGGTACGTATTAAACATACGTTTTCAGTTATACGTTCGCAGTAGTCTGTTACATAAGGTTGTACGTTAAGTACAAAAACTACAGGATTTACGCATGTAACCTACTTTTTTACGTATGCCGCATAATTTTTCTTAATGTATTATGCGGAACGTCTGTATTTAGTGCTGCAAACATACTAGCGACGAACTATGAAAAAATGTTGATCAATAGCTACATGTCTGCGTATTCCAGTACATAAAATAGGTTAATAATAATAATAATAATAATAATAATAATAATAATAATAATAATAATAATAATAATAATAATAATAATAATAATAATAATAATAATAAATATTTAGGGAATTCCTTCTCATTTCTTAGCTATCACCGTCTTATAGTAGATAACCAAACAGAAAGAAACAAAAGTTATGTATATATGCATCTTAGTACGAGGGTGTTTCCAAAAGTTTCTGTGCTAAAACTGAAATATCACATCACTGATAATAAGTCGTTCGTGACATATAGTGCCATCTATGGTAGAAATAACGTATCAATTTCGAACTGTCTAGCTGTGTCAGCTCGTTGGAGGCAATCATTTGAATCAATCGCTGCGCGTTGAGCTCGCATATTGGATAGCAATCTTCTAGTTCACATAGCTGCTGTTGCCATGACTGCAGTGCCAAATGTGAACTGTAGGGTGGGTACTGTATCGCAGTCACAGTCTTTCCTTGTAGCCTTGGGAACGACAGTCGTGTGGAGTGGAGCATTATCGTGCAGTATGTGAGCTCAACGCGCAACAAATGGTTCAAACGAATGCCTCCGACGAACTTAAGCATCTAGACAGTTGAAACTAGTACATTATTTCTTCCATAGATGGCACTAAATGTCACGAACAGTTTATTACCTTCAATGTTAAATCGGAAACTTTTGGAAACGCCCTCGTATCGCATTTCATCGACGTTATGCAAGTATGAACAGCCAAAGAAGTTCTTGTAGCCTCTTGATGTTCGAGTAGCTAACACACCTTCATTTTCCAAGCACAGTTCCGGTCAAAATTCTCGGTGGGAGGTACGTACCGACAATATAAATCCCGGGGACGGGGTAACTCAGTGGTAGAGTGCTCACTTCTGTTGTGTGGGGTCCTTGGTTCGATCCAAGCTCGCGCCAAGTGAACATTGTGGTGGACAAACACCCGTATGCGTGAGTTTTCTCGGGATACTCCAATTTCGTCCCCACTTTCTGTTTCCAGCAATTCTTCCATCATCACTCACTTACCTTAATCATCCGTCTCCCTTACAAGTTTGTCTAAAGGGTATAATCGTGGGACGTTCAACTGAACGATGATGATGATGATGATGAATAAATGTCTGATAATCCAAGCAATCATAATGGAAATAATAATATAAAAAACTGTAACAAAAATGAAGTAATTACGTAATGTTACTATATTTTATACTGTAAGCACCGTGGATTAAGTAGTTTGGGAAAATTTGTTGCAATGCTACGATTAAGAACTTACGCTATTTGTATTAAACTATTCAAATTAGACTGATGTAAACGACCGAAACACAAACAAAATCGCGAATATATTCAATTTCATGCACATATTACTCCATGTAAAAGAAGACGGATTTACGCATATTTCATAACCTTATTAACTGCAGTAAATATATTAAATACTGTAGTGTGTGTGAGTAAGCAAATCTAATATGCGTTTTGACATGTATTTGGAATAATCGAACCCTTTCAGAACTTACGAGGTTGGGGAGGGGAAGCCTACTTGTTTCACTGCAGGTGACCTTATTCTCATCTGTACATTTTTTGAATTGTAAGTGTATTTAAAAAATCAGCTGAAATGTTTTTATTTCAATGAATTGAATGAAGAATTATAGGTAAGAAAATTTTAGAATGCAGTACAATTCAAGAGAAGGAAAAGAAAAAAACTATTTTATTAGCGTATGCACATACGCACACTCCGTAGCTACCCTATACTAGGCTGTCTCTTGGGCCAGCTGTCTATAATGAGATTAATGCTAACTTGGACTTCTCCAGGGTGTTTAACCCGGGGAGCCTTGTTTGCGTATTTAAATATCCAACAAGGAGGCCAACTCTCTACATTTTTTTTTGAAGGAGTTTGGTTTACCATAACTCCTTTATGTATTCATATTTCCCTTGTCTGTTTGTGTGTCCGTCCGTTCGTCTGGGAGACAAAGAAATCTCAAGAACAACTTGGTGTCAATCACCATTAATTTTTATCAGGATGTAATACCATGTTCACTAAACTTACGAAGCTTCTAAGCTACCGTTTTTAAATCCTACTGTGAGCTACCAACCAAAAGAACTAGCAACGTTTTTTTTTCAAAAAAATCTTACGTTTATTTATTGAGTATAAACTTACATTTCTGGTAAATATGAAATCAGTTTAATTAAACTGTATATAACAAAAATAAACTGAAATTAAAAGATAATAATATATAACAAGTATTATTTTTTGTCACTATTCTGGAAGTCAAATCACCTAGATTTCAATAACTTTAACCCCAAATTGGCAACACTGATCAAAGTTAGCCCCAACCGGAGCGTTAACGCGATCTACCGAAAATGTCCCCGCGAGCTACTAGTAGCTCGCGATCGACGGTTTGGTGATCAGCGATGTAGAAGATCAAATTAAGTTCGTTAGTGGATACGGTATTCAAACTGGAAGTTGTATAAATCAGTCAATATTGATTTTTATGGGTAGTCCCAGAAATACTTGACCTGACGTATACAAGGTGGATGTTGTTAGTAAAACATTACTATAAAACATTATTATGGTCGAAACTACCAAACTTATGAAGCCTAAGCTTGAAGTTTGAAGACACTAAATTGTTTAGTATTTGTTTGGCAGCCATCAATAATGAACACACTGAGTGAATTTGCAAATGAGGCCCCTAGTATGAAAAGCCGCCAAATCCACTTTTTTTTTTTTTTTTTTTTTTTTTTTACCGGAATTGCAGATATATATCGCTTATTTTATGTTTGATCTAAAGGAATTTCATGGAAACAAAATTTTGTTTAAAAGCTTAATATTTAATACTAAAAAAAACTAGTTCAAATATGGGACTTTGTGCGCGAGTATATGGAGCTTCACCGCACGTTTTGCGAGATTACTCCAAGCTAAGCGATTTTGATACTAGGCGCCGCCTCAAATATGGAAAAAAAATCGGTCATCGTTATGTGACAAAATACACTTTCATTTGAAAGGTCTCAGTCCAACTAACATCAAAGCTGAGCTAAATTCTACTCTGGCGGAGTCTGATCCTTTGTTTACGCCAGTAAAGTATTCGATGGCAGATCTTAAACGAGGCAGAACGATCTGTAAAGACGAACATCACAGTGGTTGACCAAATGAGGAGACATCCACCAAATACGGTGAAGAAAATTCACAAAATGGTATTGGTTGATCGTCGACTGAATGTGCACGAGCTAGCAGACATAATAAGCAATTCAAATCGCATATTGACTGAAAATTTGGACATGAGAAAGCTGTGAGCGATATGGATGTCGCGTTTGCTCACAATTGAATAATAATAGCGTTTGCGTGCGGATGTTTCAATCGAGTGTTTGGCGACATTTCGCAGCAATAAAGTCGAGTTTTTGCGTCGATTCATAACCATGGATGAAGCATGGCTCTAATCACTTCACACCTGAGGCGAAGGAAGTCGAAACAATGCACGGAAAGGGGAAAATCGCTTCTAAAGAAGGCGAAAACAGTTTCATATGTTGGCAGTCATGGCATCAGTTTTTTTTTCTGGAGGGGGATACACGAGGGTTAAATTTTTGTTTATTATCTTCAAAAACTAATAATAATAATAATAATAATAATAATAAAAATAAATAAACGGCGAGTTATGGGAACTTACAGTAGCGTTTGAGCGATGAAATCGAGAGAAAATGGGCGCATTTGGCGAAAAACGCTCGCGAGAATAGATCGCGAGAAATGGTGTTGTGCAATCAATTAAGCGCCTCAAGAATGTATTCCATATACACTCCAATCTCTTTACTAAGACCGGAAGTTGTAGGAATCTAGTATTACTTCCGATTTCAATAAGAATCGAAAAAATATGACGTCATACAAATCAAACATCTTCACGTGTTAAACACATAACACTGCTATCTCTTTACTAAGACCGGAAGCGGTAGAAATCTAGTATTAATTCCGATTTCAATAAGAATCGAGAAAATATGACATCATATAAACCAAACATCTTCACGTGTTAAACACATAACACTGCTATTTAATTGAATTATTAATAAATAAATACATTAAATATTTTATGTAATATATAAGTGAAAGAAAAACAGATATGAATGGTCCTAGAAACCAGCTAAACGGACATTATCTCTTTCCAGATTTTCCTCTCCTGAAATAACGATGTCTGGGTTCTAAGTTAAGAAACAAAGTCTTCTTCACGCAATATTCCCATTAATTTCGTGGCTGCACTCTGCTGCTTCTTGATTATCTGTAGTTAATTTTCTCCAAATCCCTTTCTCCTTATCTCCAAGGAAACCGGACCTAATCTCATCTCCAGCTCCTTTAGTGATACACATCTTCCAAAAGCCCTCGTCGACCCTTCCAGCAAACGCTGTCTCTGATAAATGATGTTTGCTTCCATTCCATCAACTTTTAAGCCTCGCTTTCTTAAATAGTCCTTCTTTTTCTCCCTCTCACTGTTTTCCCCCCTTTCTTTTTTTTCCAAATTCTGTTTCGAACTCAAAGTTGATGCACTTTCCAGGATTAACTCTTTTTTAGATTCTTTGGCACAAACGCTGTGCCTCACACACATATTATCATCATTTCCTGGAACACATAGACTATGCTTGCTTCAAAATGCTAGAGAGTATAGTGTTATAATAAAATGTATTTTCCTCTCTTTGCGTTCGAGAGTGATGACGTCATTTCAAGTATCTCCTTGAAACGAAGACATAGCAACATTTCCATTTGTTACATTATATGGTGTAACGATATGAATGCAGATATAAGTACAAGCAGCCTGTATTAAAAATTTTAATTGTATCAAATTGTTAAAAAAAATTAGTAGTTACAGCACATACTTAACTGAAATGGTATGGACGTTGGCCCGAGGTTACCTATTATCAAGTGATATGTTCAAATACGTAAATTGCCTGTTATCAAGTGATATGTTTAAATACTTAACTTGCTTGTTATCAAGTGATGTTTAAATACTTGAATTGCCTGTTATCAAATGATATGCTTAAATACTTAAATTGCCTGTTATCAAGAGATATGTTTAAATATTTAGATTGCCTGTTATCAAGTGATATGTTTAATACTTAACTTGCCTGTTATCAAGTGATATGTTTAAATATTTAAATTGCCTGTTATCAAGTGATATGTTGAATACTTAACTTGCTTGTTATCAAGTGATATGTTTCAATATTTAAATTGCCTGTTATCAAGTGATATGTTTCAATGTTTAAATTGCCTGTTATCAAGTGATATGTTAAAATATTTAAATTGCCTGTTATCAAGTGATAAATTTAAATACTTAACATGACTGTTTCATGTGATATGTTTCAATATTTAAGCTGCCTGTTATCAAGTGATATGTTTAAATACTTAAATTACCTCTTATCAAATGATATGTTTAAATACTTAAATTCTTATACGGTAAGAACGTCCTGGTATTGGCGTTTGTTATATTTTACTTAAACTACACGTTATAAAAATTCAAAACAAAACATATAGGACCTTATTCAGAGTTGTTATTACGTGTGATTAGCGTCATACTAACAGCTTAACAAACCATTCAATCAGGAGGTAGTTAAACCGCTAGTATAACGCTAATCACAAGTAAGAATAACTCTGATTAACGCAATTAAATCTAAAGTAAATTTATTTAAAAGTGTCATATATATTAAATGTGAATTTTTAAAACTCTGCTACTTATCTGTCAGCCAGTTTACCAATATTTTGCTAGCAATATTTTGGAGTAACGTAGCAATATTTCTGTCTTTGCCTTGCAATAATCGAAGGAAAAGATAAACTTATCATACTGTTTATTTCACGTACCAGGCCTGCCAAACATACGATAATTTATCGTGATACACGATAATGTAAGCCTCAATGCTATATACGATAATGTCCTTGCAATAATATGTGGATATACGATAATTTTAGAACGCACACTTTTTTTTTGCTGCTTTTGAAGCTGGAAATAAATTGTAGAGGTGCATAAATAATTATAAAACACACACTGTGGTTTTTAACAGTCATTTCCGTTAAAACAAATAATTACAATTTGATAGTTCGCAAATGGCAACCCTGCATAGATTCTTTAAATTCAATTATTAGGGGATGGAAATATTGTTGTTGTTTAAAGTAGTGTTGACAAGGATTTTTAAAAAATGGGAAGGACAGTGACACCGATTTGGACTTCTAAACTGAAGATTACTAAATAAGTTTATTATAGATATTTTTGATATTCCTAGTAGTATTATACTTGTTTCTACAATGATCACGTACATAACATATATATAATTTTTCTTGTAATATACGATAATTTTAAAGACGAAAAGCGATACCGTAATTTAGTTCTGTGAGGTAGAAACTCTGTCACGTTCCTTAGTTCATGCTTCACTGTTCAACATTTTTTCACTTTTTATTATTATTATTATTATTATTATTATTATTATTATTATTATTATTATTATTATTATTATTATTATTATTATTATTATTATTTATTTATTTATTTATTTATTTATTTTTACAAAAACGAAAGTAGCCGTTCTTTATTATTGATTTTTGGCCACAGAACGCGAAAATCGCAATTCAAATTCTCTCCTGGCTCAGGTTTCTGAGTAATTTAGTGTTGTATATTTTGCATATAACGCTATGGGACATTATAAGTACATGATTTGAAATTATTGTTTTACACGGTACAAAGTGTCGTTCTTTACAAGTATTTGCTGCATATTCGACTTGGCAACGTTGTACGTTATCAACAGCTAGTGCGAACGTCTCATGAGTCACGTGAGGCAATGATTGCAAGTTGCAACTAGCACCAGTTAACGTCTCTAATCGTATTCGTGGCGTGCTTCAAGCAGTAGTTTGACAGACTGTTTGTGTTACTGGTGAACCAGCAGTTTGAAAGTAGTGAGTGAGGACATTATCGCTGTTGTATGTATTGTTTTCATTGCCAAGTGTCAGTGATCAAGGAAAGTGCAGCAATGCCTCCCGTTTGTAAAAATTCGGTGGACAGTATGTGCTATATATGTGCGGACGTGATTTGTGGTTCCAGGAAGCGGCCATTGTCTGCTGTAGTGCGAAGAGCATATCTACTATACTTTGGGTGTCGTGTTGGAGACCAGGATAAATTATGGGTTCCCCACGTTTGTTGTACGAGTTGTTCATCTACTCTCAATGCCTGGATGCGTGGGAAGAACGTTTCCATGCGGAGCTCATCCGCGGCTAAGCGGTTAGCATATGCGCCTTTGGCGTGGGAGACCCGAGTTTGATTCCCGGCGGGAGCTCGTGTGGATCGGATTCCACTTTAATCAATAGGTCCACATCTCATATAGCCAACTGTCTTCAACTAAACTCAACGTTTCCATGCGCTTTGCTGTGCCCGCCATTTAGCGTGAACCAACAAACCATAGTACAGACTGCTACTTTTGCATGCTACCCTGCTTGAAAAAAGGTATAAATACAAAGAAGAAGAGGAAGATCGAATACCCAGTGATACCATCTGTCATTCGTCCAGTGACCCATGGAGAAGGGTTGCCTGTTCCTGAGCCCCAGGCTACCATTCAGACGGAAAGTGATACAGAGAATGAAAGTGAAGGTAAACCTGCTCCTCGTAGCAATGACACTGATCCCCATTTGAGCCGAAAACCATCTATCCTGAACCACACTGACTCACACAAGCGGAGCTTCATCATCTGATTGAAGATTTGGAACTGCCAAAGAATAAAGCTGCTCACTAGGTTACAGAAGTGGAACCTTCTGGAGGATACAGTTAGGCTATCAACTATAGGCCTACACGATCGTCAAAAAAGATCTTGTAAAATAGTTCTGCTATACCGATGAGTTAGTATTTTGCAATGATGTTCCAGGTTTAATGCAGAAACTGAAGATTCCGTACAAAATAGAAGATTGGAGACTGTTTATAAACGCCTCCAAAGCAAGCCTTAAGGTTGTGCTCCTGTACAACAGTAAGGAGAAATCAGCATCAATCACTGTTGCTTATGCACCCATAGGTAAAGAAAGTTATCCCATGTTGGAACGTGTTCTGGATCTTATAAAATATCGTGAACACAAGCGGTTAGTTTGTGGTGATTTTAAGGTGATCGCAATTTGCTTGGTCTAGAGGGTGGCTATACAAAGTACAGTTGTTACATATGCGAGTGGAATATTGTGCTAAAAAATGTATATTACACTCAAAAGGAATGGCAGCGACGAACAGTTTTGTTGCCAGGCGAGAAAAACATTTCAAATGTACCTCTCGTGAACCCACAACGCGTTGTGCTACCACCATTGCACATCAAACTTGGACTCATGAAGGCATTTGTGAAGGCCATGAACAGGAATTAACGTGCATTGGTATACTTGTGCCAAAAGTTTCCGCGTCTAAGTACAGAAAAGATTAAGCAGGGAGTCTTTATTGGTCCGCAAATACGCAAGCTATTGCAAGACGAGGTGTTTGAATCTATTGTCAATGCTGATGAGCTCCATGCGTGGCATTGTTTCCGCAATGTTTGTACCAGATTCTTAAGCAACCACCGAGCCGAAAATTACAAAGAATTAGTAAAAGAATTGCTATCTGTCTACGAGAAACTTGGTTTGCAATATGTCACTCAAAATGCACTTCGTTCATTCCCACCTTGATGTCTTTCCAGTGAATTGTGGATCTTTCAGTGACGAGCAAGGAGAGCGATTGCACCAGGATATTTCTGCGATGGAACAATATTACAAAGGAAAGTGGTCTGATTCAATACTAGCGAATTTCTGCTGAATGTTTCCAAGAGATGCTCCAGAGTTTCCTCACAAGAAACAAGCAAAGAGACGACGTGTTTAAAACAGATACTTTAGATAACTTTTACCAATGCAGGTGTTGTCCTGTAGCGCTATATGCAAAATGTTAAGAGTGCTATTACACCGATAGTGTGCTAGGAGGACGTTATATTTTTGATATTCATATTCAGTGTCCAAACATTTATAAGAGACAGCTATTTTTATTTCCGTAATTATCTTAAATGTTAGTAGCTTTTACCTTTACAGTTTCATTATCAGAGCGTTATATGAAAAATGTAAATTGTGTAATTAGTACTAAATCTGAATTCGGAACACGTATTTATTGTGTTTTTCGTGCTCAGGGCCCAAAAAAATTATAAGGAACGGATATTTCTATTTACGTAATCATTTCAAAATTTGGTGACTTTTACCTTTACAATTTCATTATAATAGCGTTATATGCAAAAGGTAAATTATGCAATTACCACTAAATCTGAGCTAGGAACATATTATCATTGTTATTTTATTGTTCAGCGTCCAAGAAACTATAATGAATAGCTATTTTTATTTCGGTAATCATTTTAATGTTTTGTGACTTTTACCTTTACAATTTCATTATTATAGCATTATATCTAACATGTAAATTGTGTAATTACAAGTAAATCTTGGCCAGGAGCACATTTTTATTCTCAGTTTCGTGTTCAGCGCCGAAAAATCAATAAAGGATGACCATTTATATTTCTGTACAAAATAAATAAATAAATAAATAAATAAATAAATAAAATAAAAAAAATAAAATAAAAAAATAAAAAGATTCACTTTTGCACAATGGAGAAACGAACCATATAAAGAGTCTTCACACTTTCCATCACTTATAGTCAAAATTTTATTTCCGCGCTTCTTGAGGAAATAATGAGGGAGTTTTTAGGTGCTGTGTCGCAGTTTGTGGTACTGTCATTAACAATCGGCAATTGATTGGAGTAATTTAAGGGTATTGAGTGGCAGAAACGTCATTTCAGGTTTTGTCAGGGGAGGGCAAGATAGTCCACTGACGCAAAAGTTTCACGTTTTTAGTAGTAGGGGGCTCAGTGGTAGAGCTTCCTACTCTATAATACACAAAGCTCTATAGAGCATATGGTTAGAGAGCTTTACTGTATATAGTATGAATCCAAAGAATACAACTGTACGTCATCTTCTATATGCATTATGGTTAGCGTTTTTATGACTTTCTGTAAGATTTACAAATAAGTGTTGTTTAGATTGGGACTTGGGTTAGAAGAGTGGCTTAGATCGTTTCTCCACTATCGTCAGCAAGAAATCGTCTTACGCCACAGTCACGTGTGACTGCACCATGTGGCTACGTTATCGCTACGTGCATGAAAAGACATTTTCCCACTCCACTTTGCTCTTTCACTACGTTTTACTTCACACATGTGTGTATCAAATAATATTAATATAAATCGGGACTTTTAACTTTTATTTGCTCAATGTAGTTCATCGGAAATGAATTCTGGACTGCTTGTTTTGACTACTGCCCCCTTAATAATGGCAAATGTTATTACCCCCCGGATTTACATTCAAACGCCACCACTGTATGTGTCTACTGCTTTCTCCTTTTTTTTAAATCTTCGAATCTCCTGCTTTTCCAACTGACTCGTCTGGCAACACTGATTCTACGTAGTCATTGAGAATTATGTTATTTGTGCAACAAACAGGATACCAACGAACATCCAGGCAAACGCATGAGATTAGAAAAGTTTTATTTATTACAGTTCATAAAATAATAGCTGACACTTATCAATTTATAAAATTACCAATCAGCACTTGTAACCGGATGTAATATCGATATGTGAATGACAAGTGTATATACTGTTTTAAATAAATGCGATTTTTGTTAAGAAAATCAAGAAGTTATAGACCTAGAAACATGACTACTGCTAAGATAAGCACTCATGTGTGAGTTTGTCTTAGTTCTAATGCCGTGTGTGTGTTTTTATAAGTGGCGATGCTAATGTTGAAGTATGTATGTTGCATGTCACATGTAGTTGATATTTTCCCCGCATTTTCTTCTCTTCTAAGGCAAATATCATAAAACGGCGAAACACATGTGCACTTACTTTAAATGAGAAATCCATATACCGAATTTCATATCTCCAATCTTCAGATATTTCGAGATATGGACATTTTTAAGATAATAGTACAAATTACCACTTCTCTCTTTCCCTTATCCAGCGATACTCCAGAAATTCGTCCTTTGTCATATATCTTGTTTGATTTATCTGTGCGTGCGGCAAAGTTGCGAACTAATTCCCTTCTTTACAAGTGATGTCAGCTGCGCGGCAAGGTTGCTATAGGTGCTGGTTTTACTTGAGATTCCTTTCATATGGAGCTTTTCAAGAAAACCAAAGAATATCCTGGACCAAGTTCAATTTAATGGAAACAGACGTGTACATAATTTAAATCGGTGTGTGCAAGAATACGTGAAACTCTTTACAATTTATAAAACACTAAAGAATGTTAATGTCTTGCAAATTTAAATGTCCCATAAGAAAATAGAACATCCAAGAATATCACAAATTTTAATTTAATATGTCTATAGCAGTGGCGGAACTAGAAAAACATCGTGAAGCTAATAAACGTCTATGTCAAAGAAGGGCAGATAAACAATACCCTACAAACCAGAGGCGCTACAATCCCAGTCCTACGTATCTAGTTTATGTCTGAAGTACCACGTACACTACCAAACCCAATGGGTTGTGCAGACCACCAATCAGAAAATGAAACAAATATCCAATGGGCGTTCCATCTATATCGTGAGACTGAACCTTATTGGACGTCCGAGAGATGCCTATCTTTTATTTGAAACATTGTAACGATGCTTCTTTTTGCTGACTCTATGCGCCTTTGCCAATCTTAATCTCAACTATAGAAGTGATAATCTAGAATAAAATAGTAAATGTTCTTGGAAACGTACTTATCTTGATTAAATAACAGCTAATGCAAACTCAGGTATAGCAATTACTTAATTTTAAAGAAGAAGGATTTAAAAAAAAGAAGATACAAAAAACATGTTTATATAGCTTCTCTATCTTCTTCCTTCCTACACAACTGATTTCGTGCTTTATCAGGATAAAGATAGCAACGAAAACGAACAAATTTGCATTTTTCTTTAAATTCTTTTTTTTATTATACATGCATAGTTTAAAAAAAAAGAAGAACTTCCAGGACTTTTTAGGGAAGAATTTCTTTTAGTTCTGAATCCTTAAATACAGACAAATACGTAGCTCACTGTTTGAAAGAGATGGCCAACTGAGATAAAAGTCGGAAAATAAATTAAGGGAAAAGATGTCTGCCTGTCTGAAAGTTAATATCTATGGAAATTAGTTTCCTTCAAAAATAAAAAAGAAAAGAAATATTAAAAAAAAGAAAATGTATAATTATGATCTAGAAAAAGAAATAGTCTCGATATTAAAGATTTTTGCTACATTCTTCGTTTTCTTCACTATTCTCTTAATTTTTGCTTGTAAGCAACTATACTAGCCTCACCCAAAACGTTTGCCCTTTTATTTGAAAATAATTCGCCATTCATTGTATAGTAGCTTTGCTCAAGGTCCCGGGTTCGATTCCCGGTGGCGGTACTCGGTCAAAAAAGTGTTTTAAAAAATCTTTTTCAGGCCAGCCGTCCTGAATGAGAGTTCTCCTAATTTACACCAGGCAAATGCCAAGGTGGTACCTTACTTATAGGACCCAAGCCGCTTTCTTCCTCCCCTTCTCCCGAATAGTGCGCTCGTCGAGGGACGTCATCCTTCATACGTGACGGGCTTTAGATGCCGAAATCCCAGAAATCTAAATCCTAAACCCTAGCTTCGCCCTAAACCCTACATTTTGCACTATCGTTCAAAGAAATGCCATCCTTGATTGTATAGTAGCTTCGCTAAAAACGTTTCCATTTTCTTTGAAAAGGATACAGCTCTTGATTATCTATTAGCCTTGCACAAAATATTTCCACTTTCAATTAAGGCAATTCCTCCTTTGATTTTATAGTTGACCTGTTTGAAATGTTTACACTTTCTTTCAAGGTAGTGCTACCCTTCGCATACATGCTGTCTCGAAACATTTCCACTTTCTTTCGAAGCAAATCTGCAGTTGATTGTTTAATAGCTTCGCTGGATACATTTATAGTTTCTTTCAAGGTAATGGAGCCTTACGTTTTACTATAGCCTCGCCCTTACACGTTTCCAATTACTTTCAAAGGAATGACACCCTTGATTGTAAAGTAGCATCGCACGAAACGTTTCCACTTTCTTTCAAAGTAATATTGTCCTTGATTGTATACATACTTTCTCGAAAAAAAATAATCATTTTCTTTCAAAGTAATTAGGCTTCTTTTGTAATGTTATCCCCAAGTTAGTGAATCATTTAAAAAAATAATAATACAAAAGAATTCTAATAAAAAGTTCAGATGATTACGCGAAACTAAAGGCTAACGAATTTATCGCGGCAAGAAAATCCTTATTCTTTTCATATAGGCAACCAACAATACTTTGCTACTGTTCAGGTTGCATGGGAACTAGGGAATGTCATGGATCTTAACCCTTTAATTGGCAACATTGATAGCATTACAATTAAAATATTTAGTTTGTTTTTATGGTTGAACCATGTCTTCCTGATCATAATTTCGCAATTTTGTACTTTGGTTACGAAATACAGGATGTTCATTTCAAAGCAACATTGCCATAAAATAGGTCTTATGTGTTGCTACTGAGAAGCATTGCCTTTTATGGTCAAATATCATAGCAGCAGTATCGTTGCAATATTTTCCTACAGAGCAAGAAACCATAAATAAAAGTACTTTTACGGAACGTAGAAGATAAAGCTTAATACTAAGTTTGACTGCTCCCTGTTGACGAAGATTAGAAGTATCTAAAGAAGCGACCCGCAAATCACGTATGTAAATATTGTATGGAAGCTATAATGCCAATTAAATGATCCTTGAAGTTATAATTCATGCGGATAACGCAATAGAATGCGATGGTGCTTGTAAGTAACACTGCCAAATAAAGGATTAAACGATACAGTACGTTAAAAGTCATTATTACCCGTGTAGATGTTGACGGATTGGCTTCACTAATGAACTCAACTGAGAAAATCACTCTAACTATTTATTTTTAAAAATCGCTGCCATTCAACAATTATCATGTGGGGTAACGGACGAGCGCACTAACACTAGTTCCGCTGCATGATCCTAACAAACTACAAACAACATCATTGTTACAAATTTTGGACAAAATTCGCTAAATCTAAGGGATTGGAGTTGCAAAATAACGTTAAAAACATTTTTCCTCCTTGTTTTTTCTTTTCCTTTCCTTTTCTTTTCTTTTTTGAGATATTTAAATGAAGATTTCGCAACTAACTCACATGTCTAGAGGTTTCTGTGCTGCGGACAACTTGCCCCGTTTTGTAATGAAGCACTTTTTGTTCGTGGTATCTTAATGTATGTTTTATATAAGTTTTTTTGCTTGTTTTAAGCAAGCAAGCGAAGATCAGGTAGATAAGTATACAGCTTTAGCACTCCTCTACCATCCCTCTACGTTTCCTGTAACTCTTTAATAGAGAACAATTCCAACCTTTAACCTCCTTCAGTTTGTGGGGCGCCTGTTAAGAGTGAAAAATACAGCGTTATCAATACTAATCCAATTAGCTGTAGAAGAGTGAGTTAAAATGAAGTAGGTGTTGGATTTTTCATTTGGGGATTTCGATTTTTATGCGTTTTAAAAAAATAATTTAGTGTTGATTGCGTTGTAAGTATTGTTACTCCAATTTTTTGTAACGACTTTTCACTCAAAATTGAAGTATCTTCACCTCTGGTTTAGCATATTGCCGTGTCAGCGTTTTGGCAACACTAGGGAAGATGGTAATTGTTATTCCAAGAGAGTTACTGTGATTTGGTGCTAGGAGGTAGCAGTAGGAAACATGGCATTCAGTAGATGTGAGCAGTTATTTCTTGTGTTTTTGTAGTACACAAGAATATTATCCATAAAATTCAAAATAACACCTGGGAAACAGCAAATTCTGATGAAGTCGCAGAGCATGTAAGAGAGTTACCTAAAGTAAACACTTATTGGGTAATTTCGAATCAGATGGTTTGTTTGACAAGCGTGCTTTGTCTTTATCCTTTGTGCAGGGTCGAATTTACCACAGCTTCCAAGGCCCGGACCTAGAGGGTGCATATTGACCGAAAACTTAAGAAGATGAAAAATTCAAAAGTTGAATAGTAATAATAATAAACATGATTAACGTCAGAGTAAACGCCGTTCAATTAATAATTTCTTTAACGATTCTGTTGGCTTCAATTCCTGATGGTTGAAGTTGAGTGAAATGTTAACATTGTACTTGCAGTAAACAGTTGGTTACAGGCGGGCGCGAACGCTGTTGTGCTACTGTATAAATTCACAAAAAAACTATACCAAAATGTTGAAACAAAGATATACATAAAATAGATTTAAATTTTATTCTCTATTTTGTTAAAAGTTTGTACGAAGTAACAAGAGGTTTTGGGGCTTTCTGCCTTAGATCGAAGTACAGTTAACATCATGAAAGCAAGAGAGAGATTTGTTAGTCGTCTTTCGAGAAATTTCCATAATAAATTATGCTTTAACTGTGTGTCTACTGGCGGTAAACCTGGTAACATATAGAAATCGACACTCATTTCTGTGTCACCTCTGAAAAGAAGTACACTATTGGAAATAAATTATACTTTTTTGAACTTTGAAAATCACTTAACATTCATGAGTCGTAAACGAGACATATTGTTATTTATTTCTCTTAAAGTTATTTTCTTAAAATTTTATCTAACTTCAAACTCCAGTTAATTTTAGATTTATTGGACAGAATTTTCAATTCACCAGGTCATATAGTCACTGTGATTGTCAAGAAAAGCATATCGCTTGTTTATTTCAAGAATGGTATAACTCAAAATTCCTAACTATTCAGGAGAAGCGTTTCAGGTGGATCACCACCCGGAAGTCAGTGCATATTTTTAGCTCATTCCCTTAACCACTGCGCAATGAAACGTTATATATAATCTAAATATTGTACTATAAGATAGAGTTATGTTTCAGCTACAACACAAGACGCTGATTCATTTGGTTGTGTCTTCTGATATCGAAAAAGATAACAAATAAAAGAAAATATTTGATTCGTTTTACGATGAACACACAAGATGTCACTTGCTGTTAGATCTTACTAGAAATGCTCAGTTTTATGAAATGTTTATTTGAATTTGTAAAGTACTTTAAAGTAACGACCTGATTACAAAATAGTTATATTGTTTGACCGTTTTTCGTGTTAGGTTTCACATTTTATTTAAACATTAATTTACATTTAAGGAAATAGATTTTGAGAAGAAACTTGCGCAGAACGCCATAATGCGTTGTTGCCAAATTTGTACGTTTAATTCCTGGATTTTAGCGTTGCAGTTCGAGAAGCGGAACTTAGCTGTGAATTCCGGTAAGGATCGAAAATTAATTTCTCCAGTAAGTATCCAAACAGAATTCTATGATTACTTCCTTTATTATCTGGCACCAGTAAACACTCGACACTACCTGGCAACGCCGCACTATTCAAGCAGTGTTTAGTATAGCACCGAGAACACTTAGTGATCCACCGTAAAGTTAAGAAATGCAATGGGAACAAATGGGCGCAAGAACGACTCAAAAGTGCTCTCTAGCGCCCAGTTTTGGAAGCACATCTGTGAAATTTTTACCAGAGATAGACGTCAAGATTAGTTTTCATTTTCTGCCCGTAAGTCAATAAGGACGATTTTTGAGTTACGCCGTTCTTGAAGTAAACAGGCAAATATGTTGCAAAGTATTCTTGTGTGTATTTGAGAATCGGGAGTATAGAGTAGTCAACTTTTGAAAATGGAAATACCAGACACCCTGCCGGAATATGTATACTTTTAAGATTGTGATATCATCGCTAGTCAAAAATGTGAACAACTTGAAAGTGGTTACTTCACATAAAATTGAGTGATTCGGAGTCCGAATTTAACAAATTTAGTTACTTTTGAAGCATTTATGGAACTTACTTATTTTAGTTTTGGTTGAGTCGATAAATGTAATTTTTGTAGTCTACCATCAATAGTACATAGTATTTAAAACAAGAAAGCAAATAAAATTGACAATATGATTATGACATGTATAAAATATCCTGCAAAATAAATAGGACGAGTAAGACGAAAAATTACCTGACATTTAACGTCCAGTTTTAAGGCCGTACTAGACACCGGACAAGGAGGTCAAAAACCGGACGGTTGGCAACCCTACAAGTGTAGATTACACTGTAGCACGGATCCCCTTTAGCTGCGGAGCCCGATTTCAAGCAATTGTTCCAATTGGCTAAAATCCAACTTTATCTACTCCTATTAAAAGATAAGCCGAAATTTTGAAGATTAAATCGGTATTTCGAATCCTACATATGTATTTTTACGGTTATTCATTTCTGAAATTGGGGGCGCGATGGCTCAGTGGAAGAGCGTTCATCTCCGGTGCTTGGGGTCCCTGGTTCGATCCCAGCTCGCGCCGTGTGGACTTTGTGGTGGACAAACACCGTGCTCGTGGGTTTTCTCGGAGTTCTCCTGTTTCCTCCCACTTTCTTCACTCCACCATTTCACTCATCTCTCATCATCACCGTCTCCTTTAGCCTAACCGGCAAAACCGTGGGACGTGAAGATTTCATTTCATTTCTAAAATTAATGTGGTCCATCTTTAATGTGGTAGTGTGAGAATTTAAAATTATTATTATTATTTTAATTATAAACTAAAAAGTAACACGAAAATCATAGTTTTACGATTTATTCTAGTAATTTCTTTCATGGCAAAAAACCATTAGAAACCTCAACTACAGTAGGCTATGTTACTAATATGATTCGTACATCAAATATTAGCCCAGAACTCGGAAGTTGGGAATCGTACGCCACAGAATGGAGGAGGGGTGACAGATCCTAGCATATATATATAATGTTCGTTTCGCATATATTTTTTGTTATAATTATTTCACTGACTTATTAATTATCCGGCAAATATCGAAATATTGATGCTGAGACAAAGTCACGTGCTGTGATGGGTACTGAAGCTAAAGAGAGAGAAAGAGAGAGAGAGAGAGAGAGAGAGAGAGAAATGCCAATATCACGTGAAAAGGATATGAAACCAAATTAGAACAGCTATAAAATATTATATGTGACCTTTATTATGAATAACGTTTGGTTCGTTCGTTCATTCAAATCATTGAATAACGGAACTCGCCTGCTTTCTTTAATTTCACTTTTAGATTTGAACATATACAGGGTGATTCGAGAAGGACTATACAACTTTGAAAGCATATAGAAATTTATTGAGATTATTTACAGGAACGAAAGAGGTATCGATTTGTAGCAATAATGTTCTCACTTTTGTTCCAAGTCACTGACGTTCGTTAAGCGGCAAACTTTCCAAAGGAACTCAATTTCTTAGCACACTCGTTCCAGCTAATTGGCGTAACTTCTTCAGCGGCAGCGTAGATGCGAATTCTCAGGTTTCTAATATTGTCTAGTAGTGGTGGAACGCTCGATTTTTAACAAAACTTCACAAGAAGAAATCCACAGGTGGCGAGTTTGGGGAGAGAGGTGGCTATTCAATATGGAGCTGCACGGCGAATCCACCGATGTGGGAAACGAATATCAAGGAAATCTCGAATTTCCTTGAGGAAATGAGGCAGTGCGCCGTCTTGCTGGTAGTAATAGGTTACAACTTGTTGTTGTTCGTCTTCATCTATCTGAGAAATTCAAAAGTTTTACAGTTTATCAAGACACACGATATCAGTGATAGTGTTCTCCTTGAAGAAAAATTTGCTAAGGGCACAAGACACATTTACCGTTGAACTATTATTTACCGTTGACGTATTCAATTGTATGACGTAGGTTTTCGCTGCCTCAGAGTCTACAGTGTTCATTATGTCACTTATATGAAATGTACACTCATTGCTGAAGATAATTTGTTGTACCATTGCAAATCTTTATGGTTTCAAGTAACGTTTACGTAGCGTTCGCCAAACTTTCGTTTGTGGAATGTCTGTCTCACGAGACGCACTCCGCGTTGACTTTTTGGGACTACGGGCAAAGATTTTCCTAACCTGTTCGACAACAGCAGTAGCAACGAGCGGGCGACCTGGTGATTTCACATGAGGAACAGAACAACCAGTTCCAACAAAGTTCTTGTGCCAACTGTAAATTGTAGGCCTGCTTCAAGGTTCCTTACCTTGTTCGGTACGAAATCTACGTAGAACAGCTGTTGCAGAGTTCGTTTCATGAAATAACAACACACACCGAGCATGCTCCGCACCAGTGAAAGTGGCCATTTTAAAAATAAACTACGATTGCGCTCACTGTGACGGAATGTGCTACCACGGCACTAGGCGAATCAAACTTGAAGTGTTTAGCTACAAATGACACATATATGAATTCTGCATGTTATTTGAGTGCATTTTATATGTTTTCAAAGTTGTTAAGTCCTTTTTAACTCATCCTGTATTTTTCAATATTATCAGTGTTTAACGGAAAATTTATTCAAAGATGAAATGTACACCAATCAATACCGTACATCTTATTGAGCTGAATATAATGATACGAAGTAGGGTGAATCTTCATGTGCAGTTTTCCAGAAAATCGAAGAAGGACGATTGTTTCGTGCAAATAAAAATTGTTAATGTTCTATAACCATAGAACCTACAAGATGAAACAGATACTGAAGTATACCGTCTTTATAGTATTCATTTAGACTTGCCATGTGCAACAGCTGGCCCCTGAGTCGGTCTCGGTCCACTGAACCTTTTCATCCTGTCCGCCCGTCCCGTTATTGAAAAATGTATTTCTTACGTAATATCTTAAACCAAGGTTCTCAACGTTTTCCGCAGGCGTATCACCAAACCATATTAATTATTGATACCACCATAAGTCGTATGTAACACCAAAAGCGGCTCGTGTACCACAGGTTGAGAAATCTTGTCTTAAACTGATTTGAATTTTTTCTCTAGATAACTGATGTCCATCTTGAAAATATCCTCCGTTTGGATCATCCAGCGCAGTGGCGTATTTAGGATTTTGTTTCCGGTGGGCTATTCAGAAGTGAATAAGGACTTAACATTTTTTCCTTTTGGGTACCGACAAATTTTAATGACATTAAGCAAATACGAAATTTATTTCCGGGGGGGGGGGGGTTGATCCCGATAGCCACTCCCCCTAAATACGCCATTGATCCAGCGTATCACGGAACATTGAGAGATTAGTTCAAGATTTCCACTAAAATGGTAAATAAATAGATATTTTTCCTTCTTTTCATTAGTAAGTAAATATTTTCGTTACCGTTATAACAGTTTTTGTGTTTTTGTGATGTTAATGTGTTATGAACGATTTCTCCGTTGAATACGGGTATTCAATTCTTGTGAAAATGTTACATATTGGCTCATACGGCCCTCGATGCTAGGAAGTTTTCTGTCATTGGCTCACCCCTTGTTCCAACTTGCACATGTCTGATTTAGGTATTAGTCAGATGAGAGTGCATAGATTGGTGAATGAAATATAGCCTAATAGTATAATTAGCAACTACAATTAAACTTTAATTGGTGTTCAGTTACAATTTTGTCCACATATAGGATGTATAATAATAGATAAATAAATAACATCGAACTAATCACAGTCAAATGATGGAGAATAAACTCTTATAGTCTTTTTCGAGGAAATCAAGAAAAGCTGAATTCTATTCCGCTAGAGCAAGGGTTCTCAAAGTGGGGTATGCGGACCCCTGGGGGTCCGCGACGCCTAACAATTGAAATGTATAATAATAAAACGGAACTCAGTATTTTTTCAGTTACTAAAACGAAAGCAATTAGAAATTATACTTACGTTTCTAAATTTAAATGTTTACTAAATTTCTGACCTGTGAGTGTGAAGAGTTGTCTAAAAAGGCATTGCAACATTTGATGCCTTTCCTTACCACTTACTTATGTGAACAGTCCTTTTCTGCTTTTTGCAGTATTAAAACCTGAATGCGAAATCGTCTTAATGTGGAATCGGACTTAAGATTAATGGCGACAAAACTTATTCCGAATTTCAGTGCAATTATCGAAAAACAGAAAGAATTTCATTCCCCATATTAGGACCTCACATTTGAGAACATTGTTTATCAAGTGAATTTCCTTTAAAAAAAAGTACATTGATTTTCAGTATATTTCATTCACAAGAAAACACTCACGTATCTTTAGAATAAATTACTTATTGTAATATTTTTCTTGCTCTGTTTCTTGTCAGAGGTAATTCTAATCAGTATAGTTTTTAATACCATGTGAAATTTCAGACAGTTTTGCAAAGGAGTCCGCGGATCACTTTCCGAATGCACAGGGGGTCCACGTTATCGAAAAGTTTGAGAACCACTGCGCTAGAGAATATACCGTTTGTTCAATAATAATAATTGATCATTTCAATTTTGTTGAAAAATATTGTTTGTTCATTTACGCATTATATGTAAGAAAAAAAATACACTGTTAAGTAATATATTATGTCTATTGTTGTGTCTTCTACGGATGAGACAATACATTTAACCATGACACATTTACCTAAAACAGACCAGCATGCATTTCTAATAGTAACATTGTACAAGGTCCAGCTAATCAGAAAAGTTGAATAAAATATACAAACCTTTGATAATGTTTGTGTGTTTTTTTTGTTACTTTTTGGTGATGTCCTACAACTACTATCAGATGGGTTTGACACTCGTACCTCGCGAACGGGATGCTAGGAATCAGTGGAAAAAGATGGCGGCACCTTTGCAGATTTGCACCAACGCAAGGTGGAGCAACGGATTGCCATTAGATTTCTATTAGATGAAGGGTTGAAACAAATCGAAATTCACCGTCGGATAGCAGTGCAATAAGGTGAAAGTTGTTTGAGTCGAAAACAAGAGTAATACGCCTGTTTTCTCGTATCAACTCATCAACTCTCGTAATGTTGTTCTCTGTGACTACACAGACAGAACGTCCTGCGCGTGACGAATCTTCAACACTTGTTACACACCGTTTGAACTTATCTGTCCACTCGTATATTTGTGTTCGACTCAAACAACTTTCACCATATTCCACTGCCATCCGACAGTGAATTTCGATTGCTTTCAACCTTTCAGCTAACAAAAATCTAACAACACTCCGCTGCTCTACGTTGGTGCAAACCTGTAAGAGTGCCGCCATCTTGATTCACTAATTCCCAGCATTCCGTTCGCGAGACAAGCGTGCCAGGCCCATCTGATAATAATAGTTCTAGAACACCACCAAAATAAGTAACAAAGTAACACAAACTTTGTCGAAGTTTTGTATTTTTTATACAACCTTTCCGGTTATTTATTAAATGGACCTTGTACTACTTGTAATAATGATCTTTTTTGTGAGAGGACGAATTATTAATCTCCCGGAAAAGGTTTCGTTCTTCATTACTTGAATTTCTCTGCTATAAATCATCCTATCATTCCTACTGCATCTACTACTACTTACCTAGCATTACTGGCAGAGAAAGAGAGAGAGAGAGAGAGAGAGAGAGAGAGAGGGAGACGCATCTTGTTAAGTGTTTGTGTTTGTGTGTGTGTGTCACTATAAAAGTAAAATAATAGATGTTCGGGGCTTGAATAAGACAGAGTACCACCTCCGTTTTACTGCGGATATGGAATTCTTGGAGACGAAGTCTTGAATGAAGGAAAATAGTTGGTTCCTAATTAAATGTTTTTCCCAGAGTCGCAAAAGGGTTTTCGGGAGAGGGGAGTTGAAGGAAAGGAGGGGGTTAGAAACTTGAAGAATGTTCTAAAGGTGACGTATAGAGCAAGAACGGAGGACAATATACATTAAGAACAAAAGGAAAGAAAAAGAAGAAAGGGAAGAGAGATAGAAACGATCTTTCTAAAACGACAGGAGTTGATGGATTAAAACTGGAAGAGAGAAAGAGGGAAAAGAAGAAGAAGAAGAGGAGAAGAACGAGAGTGAAAAAATGAAAGAAAAGAGAGAAGATATAATGAGAAAAGAGGTATAGGTGAGATTGAGCGAAAAAGAAAAAGAGAGACATTATTAAATGTTTCAAACTACAATCCCATCACCATGACTCTGCATCTGCACATCTCTACAAATTGTTTTAGATATACCATCCCGCTCTACACAAAAATCTTTCTAACGGCTGTATTGCATTGTATCTATGTAAGCTTGTCAAAATTGCTATTTGTAGGAGTGTCATACAATGTAGTTGAATTACAAGTAACACATTTGGCACTGTTAGAAACATATGAGAGACTGTCAGGAATGTGTGAGTATTCAATTGAAAATAATTGGCTTTTATTTAATTGAATTACCATTCAAATATCTACAATAGTACTGGATTTACCTATAAGCTGAACAAGCTATACCGTAGAGCTCGACTTTCTTGAGGGCATCCAGAAATTTAAAGAGAAAACTGGATGAACATTTCGAAATTACGAGGGAGATTTAGAAAGTAATGCCACCAAGCCTAGTACTTGGTCAGTATTACTGCAAACATTATGGACTGTTTAACATTAATCCACTGATGTTTAATCTATAGAATGTCACTTGTTTCACCTTCCTATCTCTTCTCCTTCCAGAGTAATGGAACAATCCATGACATCCAGTAGTGACGTCCGGTTGAAACAGTGGGTTCTCAATGAATTTCTTACTGCGGAAGGATGTGTGCCCAGGAACATTCATCGCCTGCGACGAGTCATGGATACACCATTACGACCTGGAAACGAAGCATCAGTCGATGGAGTATCTCCACACGTCCTCTTTTCCGCCGAAAAATTCAAAGTTGTTCCATCCGCTGTCAAAATGTTGTTGGTATTCTGACTCATCCTGCCTATAGTCCGGATCTTGCTCCCTGGAACTTTTGGATCTTCCCCAAACTTAAGTACCTTAAGGACCAACACTACAGTTGTGATGCGGATGTGGAAACAGCAGTTCAGCAATGGTGTCGCCAGCAGCCACCGCAATTCTTCAACGACAACATGAAAAACCTTGTTTCGCATTGGCGCAAGTGAGTTGCCCGTAATGGGGACTATGTTGAGAAAAATTATGCCATTATTTGTAGCTTACATTGCAAGTTTTCCACTAATACCTGTATCGGTGCTATCTGTCAAACACAAATAAAGGTATCACCTTGGAGGCATTACTTTCCGAATCACCCTCGTATGATAAAAACAAAATAAAGCCTGCATACAACTACAATGTTTTGCATTGTGTAGGCTCCTATAGTTAAGTAATGCCCCATTTTCCTGCTAGCCTTCTCCTTAAAATCAGGGGTAAAAGTGAGGGGGGAAGCGGGAGGACGTCGTCACCTCACTTCGAATAAATATATATGGCGTTCCCCCACTTCCTAAAACTTACAATGGGCAAAGGCAGGCATGGGGGACGGGGTGACGTCATGTCCCGCTACTTATTCAGATCCACTTTTATTCGTGCTTAAAATATCACTATTTTGCTCATTTCTGTATATAAGGTGTATACGTTTTGCATGGCCACGTTCCATGACAACACATAGCATATATTTAACACAGAAAACAATGACAATTATTTGCCATTGAAAAGGGATATTTGCACACATAAAAGAGTCCATTACCTTCAATAGTTTAGGTCCTTATCAAATCTACATCCGACTCGGACCATCCAATCTTCTAGACTAATTTCCTGACCAATTATAGTTGAGTGTTATTTGTTGTCCTCCTGCATCTATGATACTGTAATACTAGAATATGGAAAGTGTTGCTGGGATTCATGATTCTAATATTGGAAAAATATAACAGGTGAAAAATTTACCAATTTCACACCAGTATAATTTTTCGAGATTTTATTGGGAAAGGAGCTGATACGGAACGTGTAAGTCAGTGATCGCCAAACCGTCGCTCGCGAGCTACTAGTAGCTCGCGGGGACATTTTCGGTAGATCGCGTTAACGGTCCGGTTGGTTAACCTTGATTCCTCCAATGAGCTGATGCTAATGACAGGGGGCGCTGGGAGTGTTTCTCCCGCGCCATTGCCATTGTCCGACTCATCTCACAGTTGATTGTACACGCGTAGCATTGTGCACGTTATGTTTTTCTTGTGTATATTAGACATTTGCTGAACGTTATGTTTTTCGTGTGTATATTAGTCATTTGCTGAACGTTATGTTTTTCGTGTGTATATTAGTCATTTGGTAAACGTTATGTTTTTCGTGTGTATATTAGACATTTGCTAAACGTTATGTTTTTCGTGTGTATATTAGACATTTGTTAAACGTTATGTTTTTCATGTGTATATTAGATATTTGCTAAACGTTATATTTTTCGTGTGTATATTAGACATTTGCTAAACGTTATGTTTTTCGTGTGTATATTAGACATTTGCTAAACGTTGTTTTTCGTGTATATATTAGACATTTGCTAAACGTTATGTTTTTCGTGTGTATATTAGACATTTGCTAACTTGACTAGTTTGATTTCATATTTACTAGAAATTTAAGTTTATAGGCAATAAACAAGTGCAAGATTTCTTTTTTTAAAAAGAAAGTTGGTAGTTCTTTTTGGCTGGTAATTCACACTAGGATTTGAAAACGGTACGGTAACTCAGAATCTTCATAAGTTTGGCGACCACTGGTGTAAGTATTGGCTTACCTCTTAAATTTATCGAATTTTGAATACCACCACTTGAGTATTTAATAACAGATGGCAGATGTAACCTTAAAGTCTGTTAAGTTTCAGAATTAAGGCTCCTCAAGTGTGTGCCTTAAATGAACCGCGTTTTTTTTTTTTTTTTTTTTTTTTTTTTGAGTCTTGTGTCTCAGGTTTAGGAATATTCACACTTCAAGTCTCGAATACGACAAACACACGCAGTAGCATAAATAGTTATACCAGAAAATAAACATTGATCTGAAAAATATAAATTTAAGTTATCAATATTATTTATATAAATGTTGGAAATCATTCAAAGATCTATAAGACATTATATAGGTTTAGCAACAAAATCTCAGTTGTTAAGAGGCCCCATCACGGCGAAATTAAAATACCGCTTATTTTACAGTAATTATATGATATCTTCAAATAGATAAAAGATAAAAGAAAAGTGGAACAAGAGCTCGCTAGACAATATTATTTTATATGTGATAGAGTTATCACGATTCACTTATCTGCTTTCGATTTCCAGCCATTTAGAAAGATCGGCATTTATTTTCGCGTTTCTAAATGGCTGCAAACGGAAAGCTACTAGGTGACTCATGATAACGGTACCTCATACAAAATAATACTGTTTAGCGCGCTCTTGTTCCACATTTCGATTATCTTTTATCTATTTGAAGATATCGCATAATTACTGTAAAATTAGCGGTATTTTAATTTCGCAGTACAAGATAGAAATCTTATTAAAAAATAAACCCTTTGTTTCCCACGTGTTTTGTTCCTGCTTCGCGTCTTCGTTTTTGATACAGCCATGTCTTTTCATTCACTTCCATAAAAGTGAACTGTTTATGGAAGAAAATAGTTGTTGGTCATGTTTAATATTTAAAAAAAATTCTTTTAACACTGTTAACAAAGCATGATTACTGGTAAATGGTTTTACGAGGAGAGGTCAAAAAGCAAAGGGACTTGGGAGAAGGCACACTTTTTCTAATGATAGGAAACTGAAACATACATTATTTTTCTACATAATCACCCTGCACTTTTCCCAACGTCTCACAAGTTCTTTGATTCCGTCGGAAACAAAGTTTTTCGGTTGCATTGTAACCAATTTTGCACCGCATCAATGACTAGCTGATGGTTAACGCGTACATTTCTTAATTCTGGTGATGATGGGTGTTTCCAAACCATGCTCGCAGCCTTACTTTTCATTCGTGATGATGTAATCAAATTTCATATACAGTAACATTTTGTTGTAAAAATTCATCCCCCTCGCGACAATAACGGGTCAAATGTTTACTAGAGATGTCCAACATTTGTGAATTATGCTTCGCGATAAACAGCTGTCACCATACTGTGCTTGCATTCGACGAACCATTTCACAGGTTTAACACCTTTCCGCAAACAAAAGGCGAATCACTGTCCTCATTTCTTCCTTGGTGCAGATTGACAATACAGCTGCCATGTTTAACGGTTTGCTTCACTCGAACGTCTAACGCCAGTGTTGCCACAGTCCTAGCTTTGGAGTGGGCTGAAAAATAGTACCAAATTGAAACAAAAAGGGCTGAATTCATTTTTGTCAAAAAGTAAAATATTTTTGCCCACGTATGATCATTCCTGATCTAACTTTAGGCCTATATATAAAGTTTGTTACAACGCGTCGATATAGATCTCTAAAACGCAAAAATGTTCGGGTATTTTTATATTCGTCAATATGGCGTCACTAGTAAACAACTTAGCCCGGTATGCCGGCAACTATGTCAATGTATTTTTTCGTGCTATACCATGCCGTTGGGGGGGGGGGACGGTGCTATACCATGACGTTGGGGGCGATGTAGAATCTTTTCAACGACACATAAATTATAGACTTACTTCAGCACCTACTGATCTTCTTCACAATATGCAACACTTAATTCAACGTGTGTGTACTTAAAAAAAAAAAAAAAAAAATCAAGCTAAAATTTACACCACACTGCTTCTTTCTCGTCTCCTTCCTGCGCGGCACGGATGCACCCATATAGCGTCATTTGTTTCCCTGTATAGTTCGAATTACAAATTTTACACACGAAGTTTGTACCGCTATGCGGTGCAATGTCCCAGAATGAATGTTCACCACATTTCTTAAGAGTCCAATACAATGTGAATAACGTGAACTTTTGAAAATGTGACAATATTTGTTAAATGGTGCTGAATTGGATATAATTGTACCAACTTTTTCACAAAAGGGGCTGAAAATGCCAGCGTGGTACCAACGGGCCGGTGAATGATAAGAAGGGCTGAATCTGGTACAATTGTACCAAGTGTGGCAACACTGTCTAACGCGAGAACTGGCACATTGTATAGAAGTATTGCAGACGACACTAATTCAGCGCTGGATACTAGCAGTGTTACCAAAGCCTAGTACGAGAAATTGCAGATTCCTTTACTTGTCGACTTCTCGTATTTAAAATCATAAAATAAGTGAAAACTGGCGATTTAAACTGAATTACAACGTTCGGAGCATAATTCCAGAGAAATTTTATTAAAATTATACCTAAAGTAAGCAGTATATGTGCGAGATTTGAATGCAGCCAAAAACGTTTCCTTTTTAACTTTTAATGCATGGTTCAGATTTGTTTGTGTTAATGAGTGAACTCAGCACTACGAATCTTTGAAGATAGTTCTCCTCCTCTTTTCTGAACTTTAACCAACATATGTAAAATTAAATACATTACAAGTCTAGGATTAAATATTACATATCTTGTCAAAATTAATGCATGCTGCCAATGGGCGTAGTATATGGCATCAAGCTCATATGTTGCTTGTAGCTATTTACTATCTACGGCTTTAGTGTTATTAGTAAATTTGCATGATACGGTTTTACAATTAATTAAGTTAATGTACACGCTACTGCACTGAAGTTTGAAATAATCTTTGCTGACGATGTTCCTGAAAATGTGTCAAGTATATGTAACACATATTCTGGATGAAGTAATAGTAAAAGAATTAAGCTAAAAAGAATCATTTAGTATTTAACGTACTGGCTTACTATTGTTGAAAGTAAACGAGTAGAAAGAATTGTTAAAAAATTATAATACTTTCACTAATCTCCTTCTTATTTTCTCCTAAAAGGTTTCATATAAACATGAAAATATCTCATTTGGCATAGATAAAATTCAAGGGAGGGGGCTACCAGAAGTATTTGTTGAAAATCTACCATTCTTTTATGATTTGCGTATAAATACGGCGTCCGGATGTGTGGCACAAAATCTACATTGCAAAAAACACAAACCAACCAACGTTAGGTGGTCACTAAAAATCACGAATGCTATCTAACCGAGTGAGGGCAGGGTGAAGCTGGTAGGCCCCTCACGAAATTGCGTCCGAACGGAGAAGGCGCGTCAGCGAAGCTGGGTACGCGCGTGAGAGTAGCGGAAAAATTGAGTGTTGCAATCATACACAGAGAAAAATCCGTTCTCCGGACAGCGGTATATTGTACAAATATACGGTATCCTCTTGCTCACTATAGAAATAAGTACGGAGCATAAGTTATCCGTATGCTACATAGGCACTGCCCTTAGATGTTACATCATGCCATTGCAGGATGTCTGACATCTAACAGTTTTCCGTATATCACATGCATATACTTATGTTTCCTTCGTCAGCTATATGTTATATACGTCCACTTGTATGTGAGATCCTGACCGCCTATATTGTTTCATACGGAAAGTACGTATAGATGGAACACTTATACAGAAAGTATTATAAAACATGCGTTTTCAGTTATACGTCTAGTGTACGTTAAGTCCAAAAACTACAGGAATTACGCATGTAACCTATCTTTTTAAGTATGCCACATACATTTTTTTTTCTCAGTGTACTAGTTTTAATAGCACTTATCATGGTTTCATACTAGTTACTCTCCTCTTGTAAATATAAAGTACAAGTTCTGTACCTATGCAGAAATGGCGTCTAATAGAGTCATCTTCCATATACATTCACTAAATTTATCCATCGTAAAGCACTTGTAATGATTTTACACTAGTAACTCTACACCTGTAAACTTAAAATACAGATGTATTACTTTGTATTTTATTCTGTTGGCTGCAGAAAGTTGTTTCTTATAAATATGTATTTTCATGCAAAGTATTGAATTTACCTGTAAATCTTCCAAAATGTGATTGGTCAAAACTACACCAGCACTTTTAACAATTTACCAGGAAAATGAATTTTATTATTTTATAAGTGTATTTTCAACGAACTTACTGAAGTTCATTACTGAATTTTCTATGTCTCTTTCTCTCTGTCTCTCTCTCTCTCTTTCTCTCTGTGTGTGTGTGTGTGTCTATCAGTTATCTGTTTTGTCTATCTGTTATTTGCGAGTTTTTCAATCTTGAGCCCTTCATTCTACAGAGCATCAAAAATTATCTGAGAAAGTGATAGTATTTTTCGCGTCACTCTTACTGTTCCTGAGATATTGGCCAAAATTGGCCGATTTCCGGAGATTTAAGTTGCCATATTCTAGAACCATAAGTCATAGAGAGATGATATTGGGTTTGATTATACCTAAAAGGATGGTGAAAAGGATGGTACCAAATAGTAACCGGTGGCCAATGGTTTGGCCATTGGCCAGTTGGCCAGTGGCTGCCATACCAAAATGTTTACCATCCTCTTCGATATTGACCAACACCAACATCATATCTTTATGACTTATCGTTCCCAACATATTGGCCAAAAAATAGTACCGATTTCGGGAGATTTAAGGAGCCAAGTCTCGGGGACCATGTAAGGAGCCATATAAAGTCATAGAGAGATGATATTTTGCGAGAAACAGACGAAGGTACGAATAAGAAGATTTGGTTTTACATGTAGGAACAATCATAGTTTTCCTTCCATCTCCAGCTCTCTTTTCTTTTTAAGTTTGTTATGGTAATGCTCTTGGAGAATTCTCAGCTGGTTATGTATGTATAATACGATAACTTGAAAATATGAGTATTTATGTGGACTTTAACGTTGGGTGCCATCAATGTCAGCTTCATGTCTTGAAAAGGAAGATAAGTCCTTTGTTGCTAATTACATAAATGGAACATAATCAGTCAGCAAAGCTTAAACATAGTAACGTTAAAATGCTTTAATCCAATGGCCAATAAACAACCCACAAATAATTATATAACAAGACCTATTATAATAGGTCTATGCAAATGTAACTCAAGCAAACAATGCACAAGAAAATCAAAGTTACGCGCACTATATACGGCCGGAATCTAATGTGGATTGAATTTAATCTTGATCTTGATGTTGGGTTTAATCTTGATTTAAATGTTAATTGTATCATGCAAACTACCTGATTTCATCAACAAGAAGAGTTAAATGAAATTTGGCATCATGGTTTTCAGTCGACAAGAATCAACTTAACCCTTTCACTGTGGAAGGCGACGGAAAAAAAATTCCCTAACCTGCGAATGTCGATTATAGTCGACGTGTTAAAATTTGTCTGTATCTTGGTTTAGTCGATTGTAGTCGCCAAAGGTTTTCTGTGTGATTTCTATTGTTTATCGAAAACAATAGAACACAAACAAAAATGAACGGTACAACTTTGGCGACTACTCTCGACAAAGCCAAGATACGGACAAACAAAGTTTAACACGTCGACTATAGTCGACATTCGCATGTTAAAGAAATTTGGTTCTGTCGACAAAAGTCGACTTCCTCTGTGAAAGGGTTAATATTGTATTACCTTATATATATTTCAATATAAATTGTTCGTATTTTCTTTGTTGTCCGACAAGTTGAACGTTTCTGGATAAACTGTTACAATGAACTATTTAATTACGTTTAAGAAGTAACTGTTTATGTTGTTACTTTTGTATTTTGCATATTTAAGTTCACAATACAATTTTCGGCATAACACCATGAGTAAAATGTCATTTCTGGATAAATTTACTTATATTAATTTTAATCAATAGTACAAAGTTCTAATACAAACGACCGTTTAATTGTTACGTTCTGGATCTTTTCCTGTTATTTACTAGACGTTGTGATTGTCGGTCCCATATACGCATGTTTCATAACGCGTATCTCTTTTTTTTTTTCCTCTTACCTTTAGGGGGAAAACATTGACGACTTCGTGGCTGGGCCAAAAGCACAGGTCTTCGCGTGCCGAAACAAACGTTTAGGATTTCTCTCGACAAGAATTCTGCGCCTACACCTTTCTACCTTCACTAATTAGTGCGTGAATTTATTCGACATCTGATGTATGTATGTATTCTTGTGATGACAAGAGAATCCTGAAGTCCACGTATGGTGTAATGCATGTCATATCTAATGTAATCCAATCTAGTGTTGTAGTGGTTAATTCGATCGGCTCAGCTGCAGGGCAGTAGGCACTGTAACAGTTAAAATGGACAATTTGGAGCAATGCCGCCAACAGTGAAATGTCTGAACAATTGCTACACTTTAATAATTTATTTCTTTTCGTGATAAGTAGGGACACAGAAAACACGATGTTTAATGCTTGAACTTTTATGATGTTCTCATAAAACGTTATTTTATCCTCCTCCAACCTTTCAGCCGCATTCTACTTCAAGGTATCGCACCTATGCTATATTAAACCTTCAATTATTTCAGTTGGCTTCGCATCAATTCCGTATTTCAAAGCGTATCATCCAGAAAGTCACGAGGAAAATGAATTCAAAGCTTGAGTATAAATACATATAATAAATATCCTAACTTCGAGGTATTTTTTCGTAACCTCGCATTGAATTCAGCATTCTCAAATCAGTATAGGAAGCGTAATTATGTAAAAAAAAATCCAAAAGTGATCACTTTTTACTAGTGGCATGAGCGTTAGTTCTTTGATAACATTTGGATTCATCTGAAGACTAACTTACAAGTAACTGATATGATATCTGAAGAAGTCGTTTCCTCATTGATTTTATAGATTGTGAAGATATGACATGAATGTTTGACTACTTGATCGGCACAAGTCAGCCTGAATTCATATTAAATGCTACGCTTTGTAGGCTAAATTCACTACATGGTAATATCGACTGGAATCATACCAAAGACTTCTTACTCCAGAGGAGATACTGCTTTGTAATTAGGAAGGGCTCTTTATCGTAAATGGAAGTGACTCATCTGCCATTTCAGGTTTTACTATTGAATTTCATAGTTTGCAAATCTACCGAAGTTTCACACTTTGAAACTCAACTCACTCGTTTTTTCTAGACTTCCAAACTATGCTCTGCATAAATGTCGGAAGTCTTACACAACTTCCATGATCATCCATTCGCCTGTCGACAGGTGTCAGAGAAAAAAAAAACATAAGAGATATCGATAAGCAGTTTTTTTGCAATCGATTCAGTGTTCTAAAAATTAGTTCCATATCCTCCGTTAACCACCTATTAGAACCAGAAGTGATTTAAAATATCCACTTGTAATTTCAATGTTTATCGCCAAAGGGCAAAAAACGTAATAGGTATCGACTAGCGGTTTTCTGCAATCGAATCAGCACTGCAAGAAAATATATCGTCACAAGCTGACAGACTCAGATCCTCGAAATTTAAAGCGGTTGAACTTTATTAGTTCTTCCGGTTTCAATACTGATTTCCATAGGGCAAAAGTAGTAAGAAATATCGATAATTTTTTGTAATCGATTTACCACCGTCTCAGGAATATATTTCATCTTCTCCGTTAACCTTTTACTAAAATTGGAAGTGGTAGAAATCAACCGTTTCCAGTTTCAACCTTGATCGACATAGAACAAAAATGGTAGTAGATAGCGACAAACAGTTTTTTAGCAATTGATTCAACCTCAATAGAACATATCATCATCACTCGGTACACTCTACCGAACTGGAACTGGTTGAAATTTACCAGTACTCCAGGTTTCAATACTTATTTACATAGAGCTAAAATGGTAAGATATATCGAGAAGCGTTTTTTTTGGGACACATATTTAATATCGTATGAATGAGTTTTGTTTCTACTCTTATGTATCTGTTCAAAGTGGAAGTGGTGAACAACTACAATTTCTCGGTTAAAACACTGATCGGGAAATAGATAAAACGGAAATAGATAGCGATACTCAGTTTTCAACGAACGTTAAAAAAATCATTACTGAACTCTCTCTCTCTCTCTTTCTCTCTCTCTCTTTCTCTCTCTCTCTTTCTCTCTCTCTCTCTCTCTCTCTCTCTCTGTGTGTGTGTGTGTGTGTGTGTCCGTCTGTTATTTGCGATTTTTTCAATTTTGAGCCCTCCATTCGATATAGCATCAAAAACTATCTCAAAAGGTGATGGAACTTTTCGTGTCACTCTTACCGTTCGCGAGATATTTGCCAAAAAATGACCGCTTTCCGGAGATTTAAGGAGCCATATCTCGGGAACCATAAATTATAGAGAGATGATATTGATATTGATCAATACCTAAGAAGACAGTTAACATTTTGGTTCCAAATAGTAACCAATGCCAACTGGCCACTGTTCCTCAGATATTGGCCAAAAAATTCGAATTTCGGGAGATTTAAGAAGCCATATCCCGGGAACTGTAAGTCATAGAGAAATGATATTTGGCGAATTTTTGCGAGAAACAGAAGAAGGTGCGGATAAAAAGATTTATTTTTACATGTAGGAAAAATCATAGTTATCCTTCCCGCCTCATCTCTTCATTCTTTTTCAGTTCGTTCTGGTAATGCTCTTGGAGCATTCTTAACTGGTTTTAAATATGAATTTAATCCACAAGAATATATTTCACCTGTAATCTCATTTCTCTATTGAAAAAAAAAACTTCTCCAGTTATACCACTTGAAATTTGAGTATGTAATTCGCATAGTTTGGAAATGTTTCGTGGTTTTACACTGTGAAACAAAACTCACTTATTTTACTTTTTGAATAAGATTCGACCAAATAAGTTCGAATAAATTTTTAAATACATTAACTAACTGGATCACACTAGCTTTGCTCTCTTAAATAATTTAAACAAGAAATACAAATTACTGAACAAAGCTACATTGATTCAAAAATAATAAATTTATAACAGTTTCGCCAACTAACTGAACATATTGACCTGCATCAGACACAGAGGTTACAGTGTCTGATGAAATCAATATGTTCATTTGGTTGGCGAAACTGTTACACATTTATTATTTTATAAATAAACGTTGCTTTGTTCAGTGAGTGTCTGATGAAGCCAATATGTTCAGTTAGTTGGCGAAACTGTTACACATTTATTATTTTATAAATAAACGTTGCTTTGTTCAGTGAGTGTCTGATGAAGCCAATATGTTCAGTTAGTTGGCGAAACTGTTACACATTTATTATTTTATAAATAAACGTTGCTTTGTTCAGTGAGTGTCTGATGAAGCCAATATGTTCAGTTAGTTGGCGAAACTGTTACACATTTATTATTTTATAAATAAACGTTGCTTTGTTCAGTGAGTGTCTGATGAAGCCAATATGTTCAGTTAGTTGGCGAAACTGTTACACATTTATTATTTTATAAATAAACGTTGCTTTGTTCAGTGAGTGTCTGATGAAGCCAATATGTTCAGTTAGTTGGCGAAACTGTTACACATTTATTATTTTATAAATAAACGTAGATTTGTTCAGTGAGTGTCTGATGAAGCCAATATGTTCAGTTAGTTGGCGAAACTGTTACACATTTATTATTTTATAAATAAACGTTGCTTTGTTCAGTGAGTGTCTGATGAAGCCAATATGTTCAGTTAGTTGGCGAAACTGTTACACATTTATTATTTTATAAATAAACGTTGCTTTGTTCAGTGAGTGTCTGATGAAGCCAATATGTTCAGTTAGTTGGCGAAACTGTTACACATTTATTATTTTATAAATAAACGTTGCTTTGTTCAGTGAGTGTCTGATGAAGCCAATATGTTCAGTTAGTTGGCGAAACTGTTACACATTTATTATTTTATTAATAAACGTAGCTTTGTTCAGTGAGTGTCTGATGAAGCCAATATGTTCAGTTAGTTGGCGAAACTGTTACACATTTATTATTTTATAAATAAACGTTGCTTTGTTCAGTGAGTGTCTGATGAAGCCAATATGTTCAGTTAGTTGGCGAAACTGTTACACATTTATTATTTTATAAATAAACGTAGATTTGTTCAGTGAGTGTCTGATGAAGCCAATATGTTCAGTTAGTTGGCGAAACTGTTACACATTTATTATTTTATTAATAAACGTAGCTTTGTTCAGTGAGTGTCTGATGAAGCCAATATGTTCAGTTAGTTGGCGAAACTGTTACACATTTATTATTTTATAAATAAACGTTGCTTTGTTCAGTGAGTGTCTGATGAAGCCAATATGTTCAGTTAGTTGGCGAAACTGTTACACATTTATTATTTTATAAATAAACGTTGCTTTGTTCAGTGAGTGTCTGATGAAGCCAATATGTTCAGTTAGTTGGCGAAACTGTTACACATTTATTATTTTATAAATAAACGTTGCTTTGTTCAGTGAGTGTCTGATGAAGCCAATATGTTCAGTTAGTTGGCGAAACTGTTACACATTTATTACTTTTAAATAAACGTTACTTTGGTCAGCGACTTGTATTTCTAGTTTAAGCTAAATACTCTGTATATAATTTGTTCTTGAAAGTCGTGGATATACATATTCATAAAATATTTTTTTTTGAAAAGAAACAAGTGACAGTATTGTAAATATTATGATTATATTCGTTGTTGCTATAAAGTATAACGCCACATTTATTTTAACATGTACTTTTTTTTCTGGTGTCAGTTAATTCCAAAAATATAGTGACACAAATGCACCCACTGTTACACATTCTTTGTGTTTATTATGTTTGTTTTTGTGAATTTATAATACTTTTTGTTGTTATATACATATAACATGTAGTATATTGTTCCAAACTCGTATATTGTAACAAAAGAATATGCCCGCATGTGCAAGTGATGAGTGGGTGTTGGTGTGGCGGACACATTACATTTGTGTGTATAAAATTTAGTTATCTATGTTGTTGAATAGTTCCCTCTACTACAGACACCATTGTAAAAATGCAACAAACTTTCCTGTTCAAAATCATTTTACAAGTATACAAGATTGGTACTAGTGCTCTATTTAGTCCGAGGATGAAATAGGGAGGGGGTGACCTTTTCGTCCCACCCTATTCTCTTTATGAATGTTGGTGTGTGTGTGTGTGTGTGTGTAAACCTGAACGAGAATTCAGAACTTAAAACAAAAGCGAATACAAGAGAAAAAAAGAATATAGCAAGAAAATATGTTTCTGTGCTTTATATAACTTATTATACTCCAGGGAAGGACTGTTTATGTTATCATTTCAAATGTTTATTTTCTCTCTTTTTTGCCCCCGCCCCCCACGTCTCTTTCCAGTACCTGTTTTAGAAGAGAAATTCTCTTCTTCACCCCCCTTATTTATCCCCCTCCATATATTTATATTCTTCCCCTCCTGTGCCAAAGCTGCGTCATCAGAACATCCTTGGGTTGCTATGACAACGAGTTTTCCCGCGGTCGTCGATCCCACTTGATTTTTTCTCTCCGCACATCCCCTCCTCCTTTTTCCCCTACACTTACTTTACTTAAGCTATGGAAGCACCTGGCCACTTGCTGAAGCAGCGAGGGGTAAAAGAACTTCCTGGACAACTTAGAGACGAAATGTGCATTACAAAATACACGCGCGCTTTCTAACGTTCCGAATTCAAGTGGCTATAAAAGTTCAATGTAATTATAGTATTTAATCAATAAATGGCAATTCAGACACGGAGATTTTTTTTAAAAAAAGCCTTAGTAATGTTCGATGCAAACAATCTGTGCTAGACTCACTCGATACTGGATGGTGACTTTTGATATTTGGACAATGGTTTCAATTCTGGAGGCTGGCGAAACGCATTGTAAACCGATATTTGTAAACCTATTTAAATTTCTCGCACACCAGGGTCGCCTCTACCATATTTGCAACACGTGCATTTGCAGGCGAAGGCAGGTTTCGAGGGGCGTCAAAATCTGTCATAACTATATTACTTAAAGTAAAATATTTCTTGTTCGAAACAAACTTCATAATGATGGTAGATAAATTTACTAAGCTGCCTTCTATACAGCTATAATGATGCAAGATCTAGCATAATTTGCATGACTTTAGCATTTAGCATCTTGCTTTTACCATCCCGCTCAAATCTAGCATAATTTCAGCAAGTTTATCAAAAAGCCGCAAAACCTAGAGATCAGAAAGAAGTTGGTCGTGGGAACAAAAAGAATGGCAGAAATGTATCCTTTCCCATTGATTCATATAGTCGGTAAACCATACAGGCAGTCTTATTGTTCGAAGCAAGTTTGAAACGGCAGGGGGTCATCCCTTTACCGATACCTTTAGAGAAGGGGCGTGGGAGTAAAAACAATTTAGTATTTCTGAAAATGAGTTAGGAAACGAGCTTTATTTGAGACGGTAGCTTCTTGACGTTAAGATGAAACATATAACACACAAATGCAGGTGACTCAAAGGCCTTTCGCCACATTTTAATCCAGTCCACTCCAGAAATGAAGTTTTGCTTTTTTAGATCTACCCTGGGTTTTCTAATTCTTTGACTGCGAGGTCACTTTCTTTCAAAATATGTAATCAAACACTTTGAATTCATTTATACGACATATTTCTTTATTCTTCTTAGTAGCCCAGCTTTTCCTGCTCTTAAAATGAAATATTATTCACAATAATTCCAAATTTGGGGCTGGCAACAACTGCACTAGTTTAGTTGAGTTAAAGATTTGGTGCGTGAAATATTGAGTTCTATCCTCGCATTCTTGAGTTCTGCGTATTTTAAGTTACGTTATCGTATCTCAACTTTGCTTTTCTTCTTTAAAAACTCCTGAATTAGTAATTATGAGGATCTAGGATAATTTGACCGAATTTAGCATAATTTCGATCAGGTTTTAGAATAATTCCGAGCTGTGAGTTTGGCAACGCTGCTTCTAAATGAATACTACATTCATAAATAATATTTAGGTCGCATTAATTTAAAGTCACATGAACAATGCTGAAGCAAATGGTCAAGCAAATCCCAGCATGAATTGCTTGATTATTGTCAAATACGAGAACTCAATTCTCGAACAGTAACAAACACCTGTTCCATTTAGAGAGTTATCACAGTTTTGATATGAAAATTAGTCTTGTCTTTGTAGTAAACAAGTTTTTTATCATTGAAGGTGGAAACAATTATTTGTTTTAAATTTTTAAACAGACGCAGAGGAAAAATCAAGAAATGAAGATAAAAGAAAAAATCAAATTGCACTTGCATGTGATATACGGAAAACTGTTAGATGTCAGACATCCTGCAAGCATGCTGTAACACTTAAGAGCAGTGCGTATGTAGCATATGGATAACGTATGCTCCATACTGGTTTCTGTAGTAAGCAAGAGTATTCCGTATATTTGTACAATATAACTGTTCGGAGGACGGATTTTTCTCAGTGAACTTTGGAACAAACAGAATATCAAAATCGTAGGCATACATATATAATTAACTACATGCCGTTGTTTTCTGACCACTTAAATTAGTTATCTGAAATGTTTTCTTTACCTTTCCCCCTCCAAGATCACAAGGAAAGAAGACGAAGAAAAGTAGGACATAAAATGGCTTTACATTGTCATTTACCTTTAAATTCACTTAAATATGGATGTAAAAACTCATTTCAAATAAGTTAGGAAATCTCTCAAAGAAAGAATAGCTAATATTTCTCTTTTTCTCGGAGGTTAGCACGCAACCCATTATTTTAAAAGCAGATTTCGTGTATAGTGCAACTAGCTATTTCCTGTTCTCTTTATAGTACTATAAATATGTTTCATGTGAGTTTGAATATTTCCTGATAATTTTACTACCTTCCCGAATAGATAAAACTCTTTCCGACTCCAATGCAGAACTATTTTTTTTTTATGTGAGTTACAGTTTTCCAAGTTGGTATAGTCTATTTTGCTAATCTTGAATAATCACTAGTGCCATCTAGTAATGGAATGTGCAACTACTGAATTGTTGTAAAGAATAACCTTATGGGTTGACGCCATTTTGATTTTCTTCCATTGGTTTTCATGGGAAAGAATATCTGCTTTTATGGTAAGATAATGATTCTACCTATTTTTTTCTTAATGGTAACTATTAGAGCCCGTGGTGTTAATTCAGACCCTGCAGATAGAGGCGGGAAGAGCAATAGATAATGAGGGATTCAAATAGAGAAATCTGGATCAAGTGGGGAAGTCGGGACTTGTGTAATCACTCTGAAAGTCCTTTGGGGTACTTATGGTACAATTTGTACCATACGGGTGTTTCATGGTACATTGCGTTATAACTCTCCTATTTGAGCTTTTTCGTCCGTTTTTTTTTTCAAGTCCAGAGGCATTGTAGAAGACCTTACGTATGGTTTCACACCTTCCTGTGTCGAGACATAGGAGGTGATGACGTCATAATTTTTAAATATATATTTTCTTTTATATGTTTACTTTTTCGCTTATGTTCATTATCTTTTGGCGGGCTTATTTTTGCACGTAGAAGATTGAAATTTTGCACAAACATTCAGTCCACCAAGTAGTATTTAACAGATTTTTTCATATTTCTGTGTTAAAACAGGGGGGTACAGAGGGGCTAAAAGTTGAAAAAAGGGATATTTTTACCAAAAAACCCTTTCATGGGATTTTCTCGCCTTAGATAGATGATGGAGACATGTCAATGGTAACGCCTGAAAGGCAGTTCTATTCTGAACAGGATGATGTGCAAACCATGACCCTAGGGTAATTAGGGATGTCTCAGGGAATGTTTACAAAATATCCCTCTGTATACGGGAATTTGGGACATTGTCGGTATATATTTTTTTTGGCGGGCTTACTTTTGCACCTGGAAAATTGGAATTGTGCATAAACATTCAGCCCACCTAGTAGTATTTATCAGATTTTTTCAGATCTCTACGTTAAAACAGGGGGGTCCAGGGGGGCTAAAAGTTGAAAAAAGGGATATTTAGACCCAAAAATCCCTTTCACGGGATTTTCCCGCCTTAGATAGATGATGGAGACATGTCAATGGTACCACCTGAAAGGCAGTTCTATTCTGAAGAGAATGATTGGCGGATGATAGTCCTAGGGTAAATAGAGATGCCTCAGGAAATTTTTTACCTGAGATCATGGTGTTTTGTGGTAATTTGGGGCATTGTGGGGATTCTTGATAAAATTTCTCCCGCCCTTAGTATTCAAGATAGAAACTTGAAATTTGGCACACACATTCAGTATACCAAGTACTATTTATCATATTTTTCTGAGATCTCTACATTTACATAGGGCCGTTCCAGAGGGGCCCAAAGTGTGAAAAAAATTCCCTCTGAAGTTTCCCTTTGACATCACTTTTCCCTTTCCTGGTACATGGTATGAGCATGCAAGAGGTACCATTTGAAAGCCAGCTCCATTCTGAAGAGAATGAGGTATGAACCATGATCCTAGGATAAATAGTGACGATGCAGTAGCTGCTTGACTGAAAGTCTAAAAAATACCCAAAAAACCCCGGATCCCGAAAGGGTTAGGGCATAGTCGTGTATCTCTCATCGTAGAATTAAACAATACGTTACTTTTTAATTGAATTGGCTTATCAATAAGATATTTTAATTAGGAAGTTTGCCCATGTCTCGTTACGACTCTTCAGGTGTCAAATCGGTAAAAATTTAATTTTTCTCCACAAGCTAAGGAAATAACCTGTACCTAATATACCTATTTTGCTATTCTTATGACGGTACTACTATATTAATATAGTAATTCATATATACAAATTCCTGATGCTTTCTCCCTTTACCTAGTAGCTATATTTATTATGACTATGGACTTACATAGGACTTCTACCCATTGAGGCGCCTATGACCCTGCAAAGAATATTGGGAATAATCTTATAAACTTCCACCTTATGAAGGTTACCCTGAAAAGATTTACCGTTTAAGTCATTTTAAGTCTTTCGAATATACTGTATGTTATTCTTTCTTTCTTAATTTTTTCTTTAACTCCGAATCAAATCTTGATGCGGCATTTAAAATATTATTTATAGTTCTTTAAAAATATTTTATAAAGTAACAATTATTAAGAAAAATCATAAGCCCTAAAGAATAACAGAAATGGGAATGCTACAGTGTGTTTTTCTAAAAATACTTTAGTATCGAAGAACTGTCACACATACTCCTAACAGTGACAAGCATAGTCCTAAAAGTGAGACACACAAACTCCTAACAGTGACAAGCATAGTCCTAAAAGTGAGACACACAAACTCCTAACAGTGACAAGCATAGTCCTAAAAGTGAGACACACAAACTCCTAACAGTGACATGCATATCGCTAACAGTGGCACATACATTCCTAATAGTGACAAGCATAGTCCAAATTGTAACACAGAAACTCCTAACAGTGACAAGCATAGTCCTAAAAGTGAGACACACAAACTCCTAATAGTGACATGCATATCCCTAACAGTGGCACATACATTCCTAATAGTGACAAGCATAGTCCAAATAGTAACACACAAACTCCTAACAGTGACAAGCATAGTCCTAAAAGTGAGACACACAAACTTCTAACAGTGACATGCATATCCCTAACAGTGGCACATACATTCCTAATGGTGACAAGCATAGTCCAAATAGTAACACACAAACTCCTAACAGTGACAGGCATAACCCTAAAAGTGACACACACAAACTCCTAAAATGACAGGCATATTCCTAAAAGTGAGATACACAAACCTCTAACAGTGACAGGCATAATCGTAAAAGTAATACACTCAAACCGCTAACAGTGACAGGCATAGTCCTAAAAGTGATACACAAACTTATAACAGAGACAGACATGCTACTAAAAGTGACGCACATTCTTCTAACAGTGATGCACGTATTACTTTTAATTCATGCAGTTATAAATTTGCTCTTTATAAAACTAGGAAACAAAGAATTTAGAGAAACATTAGACATTTTAAACGCTCATATTGTTGTCTCACTTAACTCTATATACTTACTGGCAAATCGGTTTTCTTCTGGAAGAAAGAAAAAAAAACTTGGTTGCCACTTTTGACTATGAGAGTTTTACTTTTTTTAAAAAAATCTTTTCTTACACAATATTTCCCATGGGAAAGTTTTTGGAAACATTTTCGAGAAAATGTGTTCTTATCTCCAGCTGCAAATGGTTGGTTTCTCAAGATATCACTTAGGAACATCCATAGGTCTTCCCTACTCAAAAACTCGCATACATGTACTTTATATAAATGGACTGAGCGAATATAGATGATAGAAAGAAAAGGAAGGAGGAAAATGTCGGAAAGAAGGGAAAGGACATTCAATTTGACCTTTAGTGCAAAAAAGTAAATAGTCTTGCACACGGGCATCGAACTTCCGACCCTCGCTTGCAGCAGAGAGATAAGCTTTGCACGCTGAAAAGATATTCTTTAATGGAGAGAACTTTTAAAGAGATGTTGCCCGTAGTATTTTCTCTATGGAAAATGAATGCATGTGGGTTGAGGCGGTATACTCTTTCTTTTTGAGAAGTTATAAAGAAATAATATGATTTGAAAGATTTTTTTTTTTTGAAGCAACACAAATTAGAAATTAATAAGTTTTTGACGGAACAACGTAGGCAGTTAGTACTTTAATGGTTATCATATTCTGCTTGTTCAGAATCGATCATGAAAAGCATGTTGGTATTATTTAATGATAAAATAAATGCATTATTATCTGTAAATGTCGTTCAGTGCTGTTTTAATACAAAATGATAGTCCTCATCCATACGGATTACGGATACACATTCTTCTCTATTACAGTTCTTCTATTACAGTTAAGTTTACGAGAAATTTTAAATTTACACGAAATACAATTTCTACTTTGCTTACCAAGTGATTGCATACAGTGATAAGTACTTGTAGATTTACCACGAGCTCCGATTATAACAGCAACTATGTAAGGTAAGTTTTGTGTAAGCTGGCAAATTAGTACATATTCCACAATGAGTTAATTTTTTTTTTATTTTCGATTAGTTCGATTCTCGTTTTTGTACTGAAAAATCGATACGTTTTGACCCTTTTTGCGTAAATGTGCAAGACAAATACTAGAAACAGTGAGAACAAGAGAAAGAGTAAGATAGATAGAAGATAGAAGGCAATGAAGAGAGAGAAAGAGAGAAGAGAGAAGAGAAAAAAGAGAAGAGAAAAAAGAAGTGAGAAGATGTAAAACAGATAGAAGAAAGAAAAGAGAAAGAACAGATAAAATATACAAGAGAGAAAACAGAGAGAAGATAGGAGATAGGGAGAAGAGATCAGATAGAGAGAAGAGAGAAAATAAAGAAAAAAGGGAACAGAGGGAATATTGGAGATAAGGGAAAGAGATAAGATAGAGAGAAGATGAATAATAAAGAAAAGAAAGAAAACAAAGAGAGAATATTGGAGATAGGGAAAAGAGATAAGATAGAGAGAAGAGGGAAAATAAAGACAAGAAAGAAAACAGAGAGAGAAGATAGGAGATGGGAAGAAGAGATAAGATAGAGGGAAGAGAGAAAATAAATAAAAGAAAGAGACCAAAGAGAAGATAGGAGATAGCCAGAAGAGATAAGAGAGAGAAACGAGAGAAAATTAAGATAAGAGAAAAACAGAGAGAAGATAGGAGATAGGGAGAAGATATGAAAGAAAAATAAAGAAGAGAGAGAAAACAGAGACAAGATAGGAGATAAGGAGAATAGGTACGATAGAGAGAAGAGAGAAAATAAAGAAAAGAGAGAAAACAGAGAGAAGATAGGAGATCAGGAGAAGAGATAAAATAAAGAGAAGAGAATATAAAGAAAAGAGAGAGAACAGGAATTGATACTTGAAAGCAGTCTTTAGACAACTCAGTACGAATCAACATCGTAATGCAGAGAATGTGGCTCGCATCGCTTTCAGTAAAGCACTTGTATTGTCATAATACTTCTCTGCCTCTCCCTTTCTCTTTCAGAGAAGATGTATAGAATGTCTCAATTCTTGGAAACACAAGTTAGAAACGTTCGTTTCCCGCAAATCGTATTAAGCCCTGATTCAGGAAAGCTTTCCTCTATTGTATACATCAATTGTCGTGCTGGTCGTCTCCAGTTACTTAATACATTCACTTGATTTCTTTTTACCATGAAACGTATAGTACATTCAACGATCTAAGCCTTTCTGTTCTCATACAAGCCCTCAATCTCGCCTCTTTAGATATTGGAGTACAAGGAACAATTCGCCAGTTTCATAACTAAAATCGTTGAATTATATATATCCATAGAAGCGACCACAAGGAAATTATGGTATGACACGTAAAGCATACGTTTATAAATATCAAATTTGCTTTATCGTTCTCAGCATTGTCTTATTTTTAGATGGTTGACAAAAATGTTCCTATAGGATTACGGATCACCGGTAAAGCGTTCTCCTTTGGTGCATGGGGCCCTTGTTCGATCCGAGCTCGCGCCAAGTAGACTTTGTGGTGGAGAAACACCGTGTGCGTGGGTTTCCTCGGGGTTCTATCGTTTTCTCTCACTTTATTCATTCCACCATTGCATTCATTTCTCATCATCAGCGTGTCCTTTAGCCTAACTGGCATAATCGTGGGACGCAAAACTGAGAGATTTACAGGATTACAGATAGGGATTTATAAATACAATATACGTATGCAACATATATTATTTTGATCTATATTTCAACGGAAAATATTTTTCCCTGGTTCGATAGGCACGTAAGTATAGTGTTGACCAAAAGTGAGACAAATGTGGCGTTCAGAGTACAAAAGAATCTAATCCAATTGCCAAAGTTGTGCAAATTAGAGACATACATTTTGTACAGTGCACTTAAGCAGTTTACATGGAAAAGTTAACACTGCTTTTTACATTACTATAGGTCTACGAGTTATTTACAACACCTTGACATGAATCTTTTAAACTCTAAAGGGAGCTTCAAATAGAGATCTTAAAAAAGATTAAATATGTCCAAAATGACCCAAAAGTAGACCTGATTCCCTTGTGCATAAATACAGGGTGGGCCGAAAGTCACAAAAGGGTTATAACTGTGAATATTTTTTTTAAATTTATCATTAGCTTCCATTGATATTTCGCAGACTTAAAGATCAAGTATGGGAGATTGTTTACATTTGTGTGGAATATATTCTTAAGTGGATGTCAGCCATTATGGGCCTCACAGGTACGGGCCCTGTATAGCACATGAATCATGAAAGTGAAAACCCACATGCCATGCATGAGGGTGAACTGTATCTTGTGAAGTGCACTGTATGGTGTGGCATGATGCCAGAAACGATCATTGGGCCATACTTCTCTGAAGATGATGAAACCGATGCAGTAACGGAGACTGATAATCGATATCGAAACATGATTGAGACTTTTGTGCGTCCTGCAGTGGAGAACATGTCTATGATGTGGTTCCAACAAGATGGAGCCACAATGGTTACTTCTGAGAACCATTTTTGTCCTTCGCATCATCTTGAGATACACTGACATAATCTGGCCTTCCCATTCAACTGATCTCACTCCGCTTAATTATTTTCTTTCAGGCTATCTGAAGAATAGAGTATATGTGAACCCAAACCACAAACAGTACAGTGGCTTAAGGAGAATATTCATGCAGAAATACGGACATTCGGACCAGAATGCTGATCCCTGTCATAAATCATGTGCTACACAGGGTCTGTATCTGTGAGGATCATAATAGAGGATATCTGCCTAAGATTATGTTCAGCACAAGATTATGTACACAATTTCCCCTCGCTTGTCTTTAAGTCTGTGAAATATCAATGGAAACTTATGAAAAATTTAAAAAACGAAACGTTCCTCACAGTTATAACCCTTTCGTGACTTTTGGCCCATCCTGTATATCAACCAATAGATTATATCCAGCTAAACAAAATGGCATACTTGAGTGCAAATTCTCATGCGAAAATTGAGATAAAACGAACGTTTATGGCTGTAAAAAGTTTAAAATACTTTGCGAATCGAATTTCTTTTAACAGCGGCATACATAGTCCTAACAGTGGTATATACAGTCCTAACAATTACGAACATACTGGTTGTAAAATATTATAATTAGATTGGTTTCCATGATTGAGAGAATTTGACCCAATTATACGTTTGTTTTAACGTACCATATCGTGTTAAACCCTAAAAATGAAAAAGAAAGAAAGAAAGAACTGTAGGAGAATTACGAAAGAACGTAGTCAGAAACGTAGTCTGAGAAAAAAAATAAAGAAACGAACTTCCAGATTCTCCTGAAGAGAGAAGATGGCATGATGAGAGAGAAAAGATGGAGAGAGCGTGAAGTGAACTGGAGATGGGCGTGGTATAATGTGACGGCGTTTCAGGTGACTTAGCAGTAGATCGATACCCAGTCTGAATGTCAGGTGTTCTCCCAGGAAAACTGGGAAACGAGAATCACATGTGAAAGATCATATATTAGATATACGTACATGTTTGCTTACTTGGTGCGGCAGTGGCGGGTATCTAATAACAAACGACGGAATATGTCAGTCTGGTTTTCAATCAAACCCGAGAGCAATATCTTTAGAGGTTCTTTTCCACGTTTTTATAACCGACAAGGTAATAACGGTGTGGATATAAATCTAGTTATACCTAGCTAAATACAATGTGCGACCTTAAAGTCTTGAGACAACTGAATAAAATACAGATAAATTCAGATATTAACATAATTTATTTTTGTTCTTCAAAATACATTCCTTCTTGATTAGTGTGCACGTTTTCACGTTTTTCCAGTTTCTTCATGGCCAGTAGAAAATTAGTTTTTAGGATGACGCGAAGCTTCTTTATCATGGAGCTCTGAATTTCTTCTACTAATTCAAAATGGGTTCTTTTAAGGCAAATTTTAATTTCGGACACAGAAAGTAGTCAGCAGGAGCACAATCCTGTGAGTAGAGTGGGTATGGAGAATAGACACGTCCTTCTTCGCTAGAAACCTCTTTACGAGAGCAGCGTCATGAGATGGCGCGTTATCGTGAAGGAGGAATCACTCATTCGCTTCAAACTTGGCCGTTCTCAATCGTCTAATTGTCTTAAGTAGGTCGATCCAGAACACTCAAATAGAAATCGCCCATTCATTGTCTTACTCATCCATGACCGTGATGACAAGGCGCAAAAAAACTTCACTTGCAACCCACATGTGTGTTTAGAGGCTAATGAACGAAAACAATTGAAACCTAGTCACGTGTTACACGAAGTTTTGAACTATGTAGTTCCAATGCCAATCGCTAGATGGCATGCATAGTAACTTTTAAAACAAGACGTATTAATAGGCCTACTTTTGGGTCGCGGTGACAAAGAAGCTTCGCAACATCATAAAAAGTGCTTTCCTATGAGTCATGAAGAATTGGAGAAACGTGCAAACAAGTGCGTTGATAAAGAAGGAATGTATTTTGAAGAATAAAAATAAATTATGCCCACATCAGAATTTATCTGTGTTTTATTACAGTTATTTCAGGACTTTCGAGTCGCGTCTTGTAGGTTGAACATTTGCCTTCTAGTCCCCGTAATACAATGTTTTTGACTCAAAGGACGTATGCTTAAAATCTTGCATCGTTTGACGCAAACCTCGATTCGCCTAACCAATTATCAGGAAAGTTATGACAGATGAATCATAGCATTTTCGTCTACCGTTTTAGTCGAAATAAGAATCTTTGCTTTGTCTAATTCTGATTTCGCCTAAAATCACAGAAAACACAGTAGGGAGAAATTACAATATTAAAACATAGTATTTTGTTCTGTTACTTGTGCTAGTAATTAACAGATAATATTATTATTACGAGAAAAGCTGTTATGGGAAATAAAAGCAGATTTCATATTAAAAAAAAAAAAAAAAAAAAAAAGAGCAAACCAAATTTGATAGATTTTCATTTTCGTTTAGTTTACATAAAGAAAAGGTTAAACTTTCCACAAAATCAAAAATATTTTATCGGAAAAAATACAAAAGGAAAAATCAATGATATACGCTAATTTCAATTTCTCAATTCTGCATATTGTAATTTCCCTCCACGTTTATTTCCGAATTTATTTTTTTTTAATTGTTCGTCATTTCAGAGTAACGAGGATTAAGCAAAACAAGGATCTTTATTTTGTCTAAAATAACGGACACAAATCTTATCATGTATCCAGGGCCGGATCCAGGATTCTCTGACGGGGGTGCACCAATACCAACTACTAGTTCATTGGAATTAAATTTGAGTTTTTAAAAAGCATTTAGGCATCTGAGATGTGAATGAGGAATCCCTTTATAAATGTTAAATGTCTGCTCTCGATGAATTCTTTTCCTTCAATCTTCAGAAAATTGACTTAAACTATTGATTTTTCAAAACTCACTGCTAGCTTCTCACTTTAGGTAGTGTATATTTACAACGAAGGGGGTGGGGTGCACGTGCACCTTTGCACCCCTTCTAAATCCGGCCCTGCATGTATCTATTATAATTATATGAGGAAATTGGTTAGGCGAATCGACGATTGGGCGAAATGACACGACACACATGGATAGCCGTGACACTTATAATTTTGGAACAAACTTTTAGTGAAAGTTATGGTGGAAGCTCAATGATATTTAGTATTGAATTCCCATAGTTTGAAAGTCTTCCGTGCCTCCGCAATATGAAACGAAACTCATATGTCTAGTGGTGGTTTTGTTTCCAGCTAATATATCTGTGTTGAGCTCAAAACCGAATGAAGGATTCACACAAATAATCTCAATACAGTTCAACGTTACTAAAGCTTTTGTAGCGTGGATTTAAGCGGTTGCAATCCCTCTGCAATTCTATCTCTTCCTCTTACACACGCATATATAGAAACTATAATCCTATCGGACTGTTAACCACAAACACATATACTCACTCACTCTCTCTCTCTCCAAACTGGCAGGACAGAGAGAGAGATAGAGAGAGAGGGGAGAGAGAGAGAGATAGGGAAAGAGAGAGGGAGAGAGAGAGAAATAGAGAGGGGGGAACCATTCCAACTGCGTTAGCATCTCACTACTACAACCATAAACTTTTCCTTTTGCTGAACATGGTGGCCATTCTCGTACCATTATGTGACATTTCGGCCTTACTGTACCAAACCACCCAAGCTACGTGGACGACTGCCCTCAAGATATATATATATATATATATATATATATATATATATATATATATATATATATATATATATATATATATATATATATATATATATCGGAACAAGACCAGATGTTGCACTGTGACTAGTTACAGTACTTAGGTAAATGTGTTCAATGTATCCACCTAATGAGATTTCTTTTTTCTTTCGAATCTTGTGATTAAATGTGAGATTAAATAGTACGGTAGTAATTTTATATAGCAATTTAAAATCCCCTGGTGTCATAGTTTGGAAGAGACTACAGGTGGCACTTTTTTTTTTAGTTCGTTGGTATGGAGATGCAAGGGTGCCGATCCTGGGGAGCCGGGGGGCCGCCCCCCCCAAAGCTCATGTGGGCTCCCATGTATTTTTATTAATATGTCTTTTTATATGTGTTTTTATTGTTACATGTATTGTTGTACGTATTTTTTTTAATGAATGCTCCCCCCCCCCAATTTACAGAGAAATCGGCGCCGTTGAATGCCTAAATTGGGGGGGGGGAGCCTATTCCATTAAACTAAAATACGCTGAAAACCAATACATGTAACAATGAAAACACAATAGTAAAAAGTCACAACAATGCACAAAATACATGGAACCTATTCGTAGGACTCTTAAATTTATATACGAGGGTGGATCAGAAACTAAGATTACAAGACCGATATTTCTAGAGTTTCGTCTGCTATAAAGGAATGAGAAGTGTGGAGTAATTTTAATACATGAAGTTGGCAACTCTGCAAAGTTTCAGCCACCCGCTACCTACGGCGCTCGTTGTATGTACACTAATGTCCAAAATTATTGTCGCATGTCTATAAACATGTTGTTGTAGAAATATAATTTGATAACGAATTCTCCCGGTATTTCTTTTAATGTTAGTATGTGTATAACAGGCAAAGACATGTATGTAGCAAATTTCATGTCAAAAGAGCAGCAAATAAGAACAACAAAACGAAAATAAAACTTTTTTTTGTCTATTTAGCAACATTTTGTTTTACTCATTCTAATTTTCGTATTTATAAATCTTTTCCTATGAAATTTACCACAAATATACATTTCCCGATCATACACATAGTAACAGTATTAAAAGTACCCTGCAAAATCATTATCAAATTATAGTCTTACAAAAAGATATTTATAGATATACGACAATCATTTTGGACATGAGTGTACCGACAAATGCTAACTCTTTTGGAAAACCGGACTCGCGAAGAAGTTCGCTCAGTTATACGATTTCTGTGGGCGAAACATGTAACCGCGGCTGAATAGCAAGTGAATGAAAAAGGCACAAAACCTAAACGGCGCAAGTCCTAAACGCCAGAAATCCTAAAAATCATATCGTGGCACAAGTCCTAAACGGCACAAGTCCTAAATGACAGAAGTCCTAAACTGGAGAAGTCCTAAACTGGAGAAGTCCTAAAATTTAGGGCTAGTGCCTATATTTTTAGGACTTCTGCCGTTTAGGACTTCTGGATGTCATCCCACGGTGAGACTGTAATGTTTCGTCAGCATGTCGCAGAATGGTGTCGAGAGTTTGCAGCTGATAGGGCAAAACGTCACCGTCGAGGAGTGCAGTGGCTGACCCAGCCTGGCATTAATAGATTTGAACACAGCTCTCGTAGAGGAACTGGTTCAGGACAACAGGAGGCAGCGTTGCCAACCTCGAAGAACAAAATTATCGATTTTCGTCCTTAAAATTATCGTATATTACAAAAAATTATCGTATATTCATTATAGGCGTGATAATTGTATAAACAAGTATATCACTACTAATAATAGCAATAATAAATAATAAACTTATATAGTAATCTTCAGTTTCGAACTCCACATCGGTGTCACTATACGTATCATACTTAATTACGCAAAGTAATTACGCGATACGTAATTTCACTTGCCACAGAACGATTCTAACTTCTTTGTTTTTCACATCCAAAGAAAGGCACTAACATTCACGTGAGCGAATAATAGAACCATCTATCATGAACAAACAATATTGCCACCTCCATTGGCGTCTCTGGCATGTAAAATTTGGGGGGACATCAAAGGAAATGATCTAACTGCTAGTATCTCAGCGGAATTTTAGATTATGTCACTTCAAAATATTGGGGGGACGCGTCCCCCCGTCCCCCCCGCTAGAGACGCCCATGGCCACCTCCACGTAAATGTGATAGATGCAGGAATGCAGGGTTACCAATTCTCAAATCGTTATTGATTTATTTTGGCGAGAATGACTGTTAAAATGTGTATTTTATAATTCTTTAATGCACACCTACAATTTATTTGCACATTCAAAAACTGCTAAAAAGTTTACGTTCTAAAATTATCGTATATTCACCTATTATCGCAAGGGCATTATCGTATATCGTACTAAGGCTTAAATTATCGTATATCACGATAAATTATCGTATGGTTGGCAACCCTGACAGGAGGACAATAGACTTTAACCTGTTCCCTCACTCGTAAGAGCACCTAAGAGGCTGTCGCTTCGCTTCACACGAGGAAGTGAAACACTTCGTGACAACATGTCTGAACACGCAAGAACAGGATTTTTACCAGGAGGGAATCTTCAAACTCTTCCCACGATGAGATATGTGCACTGACAAAAAAATGTATGTGGCGTACGTAAAATCATGTGTTACATTTGTAAATCCTGTAGTTTTTGGACTTAACGTACAGCAAACGTATGACTGAAAACGCATATTTTATAATACTTTCTGTAAAAGTGTTCCATCTGTACGTACTTTCCGTATGAAACACTATATGCGGACGAAGGTAACCTACATATATGTATGTAATAGACTATAAGGAAGACTGTTAGATATCAGACATCCTGCAATGGCATGATGTAACATCTAAGGACAGTGCCTATGTAGCATACGTATAACGTATGCTTCGTACTGATTTCTGTAGTAAGCAAGAGGATTCCGTATATTTGTACAATATACCGTTGTCCGGGGAACAGATTTTTCTCAGTGTGCCTTACCCGATATGGATAGGTATATCGTTCCATATTCGTTGAAGTATATTCAGAGAAATAATTTATATAATTTATTTATTCTTTATAACGAACATATTTAATAATAACATTACATAAATAGAAATATATTACTATTTATTTTGTAATGTGGCAGGGAGATTTTCGTGTAAAGAACCAATGTTTATACATTTTATGTGATATTTGAAATGTGGAGCGGAGGTGTGTGTAAATGAAAACAGATGAAATGATAGGTTTATATTTTTATACACAAGAACACGAGTCTAAACAAACGAACGCTAAACAAAATTGCTCACCCCTGGAGATATGTTAAATAAAATGATTACAAAAAAGTGATATATAGAAAACTTGAAAGAAAAAACACATGTAGTTTTATACAAAATAAATCACATATGCACATACTTCTCTGTCAGTCGAAATATGAAAAACGATTAACATGCATTATATATCAGGATTAGTGAGTTAAATAGGACATACAAGAATGCTTAGGTCCCTTCCAGATTATACGGCGTTTGCCGCATGCCGCAACCGGCACGGCGCCGTGATTATTTGATTACCATTAGTATACATGAGGCTTTCCAGATTATTTGGAAACGGCATTTCGCATTAAGCATCACTGCGCCGCAACGTATACGGCGTGTTGGTTACCATTGTCGCTTATGTTTCTCTGCAGACTAGACGGCGTGCATCTGACAAAATTCTATAGTTTAATCTTGTATTATTAATACTTTGGAGAATGCGATTTAGATCCTGTTTTTAAAAGTTAAATTTGATATTGTTTGTATTACTTGGGATATATTTTTTGAAAACCAATTTACAATTGGATACAAATTTGGAAACATGAACATTAAACATTTTCGAAAGGTAGAATTTCCAGCTATACCTCAGAGTTACGGCAAATCTTTCAGTCGGTGAAATGGCATATCTTAAGTGCCCAATTTGCCTAAAAATTTGTTCTTTTATTTTGTCTAACAACTCATCAAAAGTTGCTATCGACATCCGAAAATAATTTTTAAAAAATTGTTTCATCACTTCTTAAGTCATTAAATAATAGCACAAATGCATCAGCTACAGGTCTTCGAATATTCAAGAAATGAACCCATTTTCTTCCTCTGTGCCTTCGTCTTTTCGACTTTAAGTAGAACCAGTACAAATATAATAGCCTGTTTCTATCGTAAAAACTAAAAATCAGTTTACCCGGCAAAAAAACTGTTGTGATGTTCACGACAAAGGCCGTATGTTTTACGATAAGACTTTTGTACACATGGAGCGGCGCCATTCACGGCACAGCGTGTTGTGTGAAAGGGGCCTAATAGTCACCAAATCTATTTAATTAACCAGTCAAATATTTGTAAAGTTCCTGTAAAGTAAAAGTAATAATTTTAAATTACTGTATCGGAAATATGATTTTAAATTAAACAATGAATAATCTCTGCTAAATACAGTAACGATAGGTCTCGAAGTTTCGATTTCGTCCGGTAGATGTCAACCGCTCCAGAATGTTTGGTGTCATCTAGGGGCGTGATGTGTGTAACTTCTAGCATTCTACATTCACGTACCTTTGTCTCCATAGTACCAAATAGGATATACGGTAGATAGTCACCGTTACTCCATGAAGATGTTCACCAATTGACTCTATTAACAAATTCAGGAAAACAATAGATCTAGTTATTGCAAAAACCGGAATCCAAAAATTTGCTTTCGTTCAAGTTATTGTGTGGAAAAAATAAAACGAAATATTTTAGTTTAACCAGTGGCGGGTCTAGCCCGGGGCCGAAAAGTATAAGCCTCCAATTTTTTGAGTGACAGGAAATTAAACTATTATTTATATATTTTGGGAAGTTTATAGTAAACTCATGATATACCTATCATTGTCTCGGTTCTGGCTGTTCGACCCTAATTTTTACTTTCTAGATTCGCCATTGAGTTTAACCACCCACAAATATGCCCTTTACGCTAAGGGAGACGATGATTAAGGCAAGTGAATGATAAGGGAAGAATTGGCGGATTGAGAATGTGGGAGGACACGGAAGTATCCTGAGAAAATCCATGAACATGGTGTCAACGACGACCTAGGTCTTCCTAATGGTCGTTTTCCAATTGGTCTTCCAGTCAAGCCTTTAAAAGCATTTCTACTTTCTTCCATTCTAGCTACATGACCCGCCCACCTAAGCCTCCTAGACTTGACGACCCTAACAATGTTGAGTAAACCGTATAAATTACGTAGTTCCTCGTTATGAAGTTTCCGCCATTCCCCATTTCCGTTCGTCTTCGGTCCGAATATTCATCTCAGAATATTGTTCTCAAATACTTTCCGTCTATGTTCTTCCCTCAGAGTAGGGGCCGCGGTGGCTCAGTGGTAGAGCGTTCACCTCTGGTGCTTGGGGTCCCGGGTTCGATCCCAGCCCCCGCCAAGTGAACTTTGTGGTGGACAAACACCGTGTGCGTGGGTTTCCTCGGGGTTCTCCCGTTTCCTCCCACTTTCTTCATTCCACCATTTTCATTCATTACTCATTATCACCGTCTCCTTTAGCCTAACCGGCATAACCGTGGGACGTAAAACTCAAAGATTTCATTTCATTTTTTCCCTCAGAGTAAGCGACCACTTTTCGCAACCATACAGAACAACATGCATGATTATCGTTTTATATATTTTAAGCTTCAAATTCCATGACAGAATTCGCGACGACAAGAGATTTTGAACCGAATAATAACACAAATTCCCTGCTTTTAGTCGACATTTAATTTCTTCGTGAATATGAATTTCGTCTGTTAATATTGATCCTAAATATTTGAAGGTATCCACTTTATCAAAAGTATTATTTAATATTTTAACGCATCCATAATTTGCTGTATTACGGTCCCGACTCATTTCCATGTATTTAGTTTTTTTCTGCATTTACTTCTAAACCCATGTCCTTGCAAGCGTTTAATAATGCAAATAATCCCTGCATTAATCTCTGCATTTCTTTCTATTGTTCTCCTATCATCCCCTGTTAATTTTACATCAGCATATGCCATAACCTGGTGAATACCGTTCAACTTTAGGCCCTGCTTCTAGAAAAATATAGTTCTAAATTCTTCCAACATTAAAGAACCACGTGAAAAGGATCTTTAAAAAAAATGCCGAATTTTATGGAGTAGAAGTAAAGAAAATATGATTATCCGTGATGGCAGGGACACAACGTTGTAAATGTTGTTATTAGTGTGATATAAATGTCTAAAGTAGAATATGTGTGTTCTTTCTTTTTTTCACACTTTCAAGTACATTTTTTAGAGCACTTTAAAACTTATTTTAGGGCATGTTTTAAAGATTGTCCACAAATGCATTCTAATTCCGCATTATCTCCAAATTTATAATGCAATAAAATTTTCCCTAGTTATTATTAACTTTCGTTACATTAATATCAATTATTGTTATCGTTTTATCATGTCGTTTTGTAGAGACAGTATTATGTACATCTAATCAGTCACGTTAACGTACATTCACATTTCTTCTGACTATAATGCAGAAAACTAGGGTTTTATTGAATATTTTTAGGGGCTATGATGATTCAGTCCTAAAGCATTCCCCTTTGTGTCAATATTTCCTAGTTCAATCTCAGGCGATATCAGTTTTTGGTAGGCAACATCTTATCAATGGCGTTTCCTCAAGTTCTTGTTTTATACTCTCTTTTCATTTCACTAATTCTGCGTTTACCATTCACTTATTGTAGGCCCGTTCGAGGTCCGGTAGTTGCTTGGCATCCCTGTACAGCTCCAAGGTTATGAGACATGGATCCAGAGATGCCGATTTCCTTCAAAAGTTTGGGCGCAATTCCTCAATATTATCATTCTTCCTCCCGAAAATTTATAATTCTGCACTATAATCTACAATTCTCTCTCGTCAATTTACTATTATTTCCCTAAATTTACCATTCTCCCTTGTAAAGTTTTATTCTTGCCCAAGTTTACCATTCTACCTCCTAAATTTACGTTTTTGCCCAAACTTTACCTTTCTGCTCTCAAACTTACAATTCTCCCTTGTAAATTTCCTTTTCTTTCCCAAAATGTATTATTCTTCGCCCAAATTTACCATTCTTCCTAGTAAATTTACTATTCTTCTCCCAAAATTTACCATTATCCCCCCAAATTTACTATTTTCCTCGTAAATTTACTATTCTTCTCTCAAAATTTACCATTCTCCCTATTAAATTGACTATTCTTCTCCCAAAATTTACCATTCTCCCTATTAAACTGACTATTCTTCTCCCAAAATTTACCATTCTCCCTATTAAATTGACTATTCTTCTCCCAAAATTTTCCATTCTCCCAATTAAATTGACTATTCTTCTCCCAAAATTTATCAATCTTCCCCAAAATTTACCGTTCTCCCTCATAAATTTACTATTCTGCCTCCAAAATTTACCATTCTTTATGAAAATTTACCACTCTCCCTCTTAAACTTAGTATTCTTTTCCCAAAATGTACCATTCTCCCTATTAAATTTACTATCCTTGAACCAAATTTACCATTCTCCCTTGTAAAACTACAATTCTTCCCTAAAATTAATATTCTCACCAAAATTTGCCCTTCTCCCCTCAAATTTATCGTTTTACCTCCAAAATTAACATTTTGCCTCCCCCCAATCTTACAATTCTTGTTCCCAGAGATTTACAATTCAGCCACCCCAAATTAACCAACCTTGACTTTGTAATTTACAATGAAAACTTATCTTCCCCAAATAATCTCATGGCCATAATCTACAATCTAAATTCAGCCTATAGACACTCCTGCTTGGATTTAGAATTTAAAGTAGTATCCGAAGCATCGCAATGAATTCAAATTTGTTTTCAGCACATGTGGTCTATTATTATAAAATACTAGCTGATATGTCCATTCTTCGCAAATCCTCCCTCTGTCCCCACCGAATCGAGAATCAAATAAATAATCAGCTTTGTATGTAATTACATCTGCAGCAAATACATCTGTGTTCAAGATTTGGAGACTGTACGTGACCTCTTTCCTTGAGAAAAGCTGATGACACTCACACACTATTCTATTATTATAAAATACTAGCTGATATGTCCATTCTTCGCAAATCCTCCCTCTGTCCCCACCGAGTCGAGAATCAAATAAATAATCAGCTTTGTATGTAATTAGATCTGCAGCAAATACATCTGTGTTCAAGATTTGGAGACTGTACGTGACCTCTTTCCTTGAGAAAAGCTGATGACACTCACACACTATTCTATTATTATAAAATACTAGCTGATATGTCCATTCTTCGCAAATCCTCCCTCTGTCCCCACCGAGTCGAGAATCAAATAAATAATCAGCTTTGTATGTAATTAGATCTGCAGCAAATACATCTGTAATCAAGATTTGGAGACTGTACGTGACCTCTTTCCTTGAGAAAAGCTGATGACACTCACACACTATTCTATTATTATAAAATACTAGCTGATATGTCCATTCTTCGCAAATCCTCCCTCTGTCCCCACCGAGTCGAGAATCAAATAAATAATCAGCTTTGTATGTAATTAGATCTGCAGCAAATACATCTTTGTTCAAGATTTGGAGACTGTACGTGACCTCTTTCCTTGAGAAAAGCTGATGACACTCACACACTATTCTATTATTATAAAATACTAGCTGATATGTCCATTCTTTGCAAATCCTCCCTCTGTGCCCACCGAGTCGAGAATCAAATAAGTAATCAGCTTTGTATGTAATTACATCTGCAGCAAATACATCTGTGTTCAAGATTTGGAGACTGTACGTGACCTCTTTCCTTGAGAAAAGCTGATGACACTCACACACTATTCTATTATTATAAAATACTAGCTGATATGTCCGTTCTTCGCACGGAGAGAATAAGGTTTATGCAAAAATTTCAAAGTAAAGAAGTGAATTAAATAAATATCGAAGAGCAACACCTTTATCCTCTTCTGCTATGTAACCCCTCATAGCAAATGTGTATTGGTGGTTGCCTATATATATATATGCGTTCTTATAAACTACTGCTAATGCCACTCGAACCAAAAATTTAAAAAGAAAAGGCTTTGTATTCGATTAGACCGTGAAGACCTACACTGAGAAAAATCCTTTCTCCGGACAGCGGCATATTGTACAAATATACGGTATCCCCTTGCTTACTACAGAAATCAGCATGGAGCATACGTTATCCATATGCTACATACGTATTGCCTTTAGATCAGCGTTTCCCAACCGGCGTGCCGCGGCACCCGCTAGTGTGCCGCGAGGAAATCGAAACAAAATTATTAATTCTATAGCAATCAAATTGCCAGAGATAGGGAAAAATGTATATTTGTATTCAACATTAACATGAACCTCTACTATGAATCTACAATTTTGAGTTTCACATTTGTTACTTTTCCGTACATTAGTGTTGAAAATAGTATTTATCATTGTTATGACCATTATTGCTTCTTTATTGTTGCAGACTATTTCGTAACTTGAAATTTTAAAATACATTTAGTCCTTTCGACAAAGCAAACATGCATACAAATTACCTTCATTTGTGTTTTAAAAGTAAAATAGATTTGTTTGTTCGTTCGTTATTTAGTGATCTTCCTTCTTAGTGAAAGGTTGGGTACAGTTTTCACGGAAATGTATTTTTAAAAGCGTTGGTCTCATATCTCATTGCAATTGCTTTCTATTTTTAAATTAGAATGGAAAAAATAAGCATAATGATTTTCCACGGAGGGAAATCAGTGATCGAGCTTTCTTCTCTGTGAGGAGATCAGTAATCAAAGAAAAAAATTACCACGATATTTTATATTTATCAATAATAATAATAATAATATCTATATGAGTGTGCCGCGAGAATTCAAATTACACCTGTAGTGTGCCGCAAGTTGAAAAAGGTTGGGAAACGCTGCTTTAGATGTTACATCATGCCGTTGCAGGATGTCTGACATCTAACAGTTTTCCGTATATCACATGCATATACTTGTGTTACATTCCTCAGCTACCGTATATGTTATATGCGTCCATTTGTATGTGAGATCTTGACCGCCTATATTGATTCATACGGAAAGTACGTATAGATGGAACACTTATACGGAAAGTATTATAAAAACATGCGTTTTCAGTTATACGTACGCTGTACGTTAAGTCCAAAAACTACAGGAATTTCGTACGTAACCTACCTTTTTAGATACGCCACCTATAATTCTTTTGGTTTGTTTTTACGAACAAAATTTGGTGGTTTCAAATGACTCCCGTCTAAGGGAAAAAAGATAATGAAAAACACACATTATTTTTATCGTCATATTATTTGTTAGCATAGATTAATCAAAAAATTCTGTTGTGCTTATTATCTATCGCAAGGAATAGTTAAACTGAATACTAACTAGTTGTCAACAAAGTTACCCATCCAATAGTGAAAACTGCTCAATATTCGAATTCTTTAATCAGTCTGTTGATTTTTAAAAAGCTACTGAAAACACTGTCTTACATTAAAGGCTAGTGATACACAACATTAATAATTATGAGTTTTAATAGAGGTACATTATTATAAATGTTGGCCACATACTACTTGGTATATGCTGCATAATATAGTGTATACAGGGTGTTTGAAAACAACACCGACAACGTTTGGTGGGCGAATCCTAATACCAAAATAAGACAAAAATATAGACCAATTAGAATGCACAAATCCATTATTTCGGAGTTATAGACTCCCGAAAACATGAGAAATTGAAATTTAAAGGTCCATAGCTCCAATACTATAGGACCTACCATAGTCGGATGAAAGATTTCACTTAGGAACTAGTTTATGCCCTATCTAAATATCCATGTTTAAGAATCCTGCGGTACCTCCGCAACAATTTTTATAGATATACGGTGTATTTGGTGAGTACTTCACTTATATGCCAGTAGCCAAACTTTCTCTATAAAAATTGTTGTGTGAGTACGGCAGGATTCTGAAACACGCATTTTTGGATAGCGCACATATCAGTTTCTAAGTGAAGTCTTGACCCGACTACGGTAGGTCCCGTAGTATTGGAGCTATGGACCTTAAAATTCATTTTTTCATGTTTTCAGCAGTCTATAACTCCAAAGTGACGGATTTCTGTACCCAGATTGGTATATACCTTTTGTTTTATCTTGATGTGAGGAATAGCCTCCGAAACGTTGCCGGTGTTGTTCTGAAACACCCTATATACACATTTGTACTGGTGCCTGTGTGTGCTTCTCAGTACCCACCTCATGTCGTTTTCCTAGGTACAGCACTGGTGTCAAGTATGCATGTGGCTGTGTCTGTGTTTGTGTTTAAATGTTATCACTCACACCAAACATGTTCTCAACTACATTTTTAATGTGCACTACTGTTCCTGAAAGGCAGGAAACTATGCGATAAGTGATAAAAAAAGAAGTGCATCCAACGACTTGACTTGTCAAAGGGCTATTTTGTCTCACGACGACGTCTTATCAGCTTCCAGTGGAGTCACAGCCTTCAAAATGGCTTCCTCTCTAACATATATAGCGTTAATGATAAAAAGAGATAGTATCAAAAGTTTTAACAAAAAGAAAAAGAAAATTGCGAGTGAAAAACAAAGCGTTATACTACTGCACTTTGCACAGGATTTTCCGCTTGTGTTTAACGGCCTTACTCAGCAATTACATTTTTGCTAGGTGGAATAAGGTTTCTCAAAGAGCATAGAATATTCATTTAAAAAGATCAAAAAAGAGGAGATAATGCACAATTACTCTGTTTTTCTAAACTTTCTTTGTTTATTTTAATACATTTGCTTACACCATATAGAGTGCTCCCAGCCGTCTCATTATATTAAGTGCCTTAATGACGAAAATGCAAGAGAACAAATAAACCTGTTCACAGCTTATATCTTTTCCAGCAATCAGTGAAGACGGTTAAATGTAGCAAATGCAAAACTGCTCAGGAGAGACTTTTCTGAAAACTGTAACGAGCTCACAGGCAAAACTGAGTTTAGAGAATCTCTAACGCAGCAATCGCTCTCAGTATCCCACTCTCTAAAACAATACAACATTTGATAATGATTGGATTGTACCGTAAAAATTTTCGTTTGTACCGTTATCAAATTCAAGAAAATTGAAAAATAAAGTGGTCCTGCTAACGAGGGAAGGGTGTGATGTCACTCAGAGATAATTGCACCAAATTTGGTTTAGGAGTAGGTAATGGGAATAGAAAAGAACGTGTGCAAGTATTCGTTTCGCAGGCGTTCGGAGTCAGAAATAAGGAGCCTTACAGTTCTGAAAAAGTATGGCCTGTCAATCAGATATTGATGGAACGGAGACTTTCCTCACTGTTGCGGCCAATGGAGAAGAAGTTAAATAAAGTAGAATGAAAATATAAAAGATGAGCTGAACAGAAAATGCGCCAATCTTCGCCCTCAGTCCCACCAGGAGAATGCTGGGATACTAAATGTATCAACTGCTCTGTCCTTGCCGTTACCAATTGGGAGTGCATCACTAGTTAGCTTAATGAAATTATATTTAAAAATATAGAAAATATATACAGAAATTAATCATGGGCGTCAGCAGAAGTTTTCCAGCGAAGAGGTCGAAATGAACTTGCTGTATTTCTTCACACTATTAGATGCTGTCATCACGTAAGTATAAAGTGTTTGAACCAACTAATATTAACTGATTTCATTTGTACGGGTGTTTGATATCTACGACATGGTGCGCACCGAAATTAAAGTATTGTGTGCTTGTGAGAGGAATTTAAATATATATTTCAGGATTAGCAATGTTTAAAATGGTAATGACAGTGGACGGTCATAGCAAAAATAACCCTCTGAACACATACAAGATTGTCCATTAACACGAGTATGTTAAAACGCAAAAGATAATGGAAATATTTTTTTTTCTACTCACAACTAAAGAGCAGCAAAATATATTGGACAGAAACAACCTCGTAACAACTGCGTTCAAGACTCCAAATATAACTCACGCATGATTCACAAATACTGTATTTTAATAGTGTGAACACAAAATGAACATGAGCGTTTCACTTCTCTTGCCTAGCACCAAGCCCGTATCCAGGAGGTCTAGGGGGGCTGGGCCCCCCTAAATTTTCGCCGGCCCCCCTAAAATTTTCACGGTAGGCTTGCAAATGAACTATAATATGGTGATGAACTATAATATGGTTGGATCGGCCCCCCCCTAACTTCGGCCGGCTCCCCCCTACATTTTTGGGCTGGCTACCGGCCTGCCCAGCACACATGAGACAGAACGTCTTCACTGTCTACACACATGCCATGTTCGTAAAGTCAGCTTGCAAATTGGTCTCAACAAGATTAGAAAATACCGTAGTTAATCTTAATATACTGTGCAGTGAGTTATATACGGTTTTTTAGACATAATGAAACAATTGTTAACAGAAGCATTAAAAAACATAACAGGCACAAATAGCATTAGACATTGTATTCAAAAAATAATTATGCTAAAAAAATCAACAACTCACGCTCAATTTAAAACAGATGAGACTGCTTTTTTTTTTTTTTTTTTTAATATTTCAATTTCTCTTTATAGAGATAAGCTGGGTAATGGCAAGAATAATTGATGATTTAGTAGTTTGTATTGTGGTCCTGTCATGATCACGTGAACTTAGCAGAACCACTTTATTTTTCGAATTTGAGACCGGTACAAACGAAAATTTTTACGGTACAAACCGGTACAAACATGTAGGATGCAAATACAGTAGAGCGTCGATTATCCGAAGTAATTGGGGGACATGGGTGTTCAGAAAACTGGTTTGTTCGGATAATCGAACTATACTGTACTGTACTGTACTGTACTTCTACAGCCAGTGCCAAACCGACAGAAGTGTGCTGATTGTTGAAACACAGCGATTGGCGGCTTGGCCGGTCAGCAGCGCCTTATGAAGGCCCCATTAGAAGTAATGTTCCGCCAGCGGTGGCTCAGTGCGGCAACTACTGTGGGAAACTTGGTTTGGGAGTGAGGGGGATGATGGACGGTAGGGTGGGAGAGTAACAGGTGCGAGCGAGTACACAGTTCGGTTAAGCGGTCGTTCGGTTGACCGACGTTCGGATAATCGACGCTCTACTGTATTTATAATTTTCAAAAGTGGTCATGCTAAGTTCACACTCGTACAGAATTCTGCTTCTGTAGTGGAAGTGCACTTGATGTTGAAAAATAAATTTGTGTTGTTTGAAATTAGGAAATAAAAGAATAAATGGCTCCATTAAGTAACGGTTTTCATCAACGCAACTCAGATTTAGCGTTTTGATTTGCGATACACGGCATAACATTTTTAATTATTAATGCATCTTTAGCGTTACTTGGCGATTGCGAAGAAGTTGAAATAAGTTCTAATCGCTGGTTTAAAGTATCTGGAAAGAAACGAAAGTTACACGCCAGTTTCTATCAAAATGTTAATTAATTTGTCAACTCCTGAACCCGGTTGGACAGGTAGGAAAAAAGGAGAGACCACCATCTCCCTAAATCAATCAAAACAATTACGTACCCATTTAACAATAAACGGATCTTCAGAAGAAGGTTTTCAAACCTTCATTTGCGTCAGATGTCTCATTTGCCGAAAAAAAAACATTTTTCGGACATTCCAAGATATTGAAGGATTTAGAATTTAGATTTCTGGGCTTTCGGCATCTAAACCCTTCACGATTTGAGGGATGAAGTCCCTCGGCGAGCACACTATAAGGGGAAGGGGAAGGAAGGAAGCAGCCTGGGACCTATAAGTTAGGTACCACCCCGGCGTTTGCCTGGTGTGAATGAGGAAAACCTCATTCAGGGTGGCTGGCCTGAAAAAGCGTGTTACACTTTGCCGACCGAGTAACCCCACCGAGAATCGAATTCGGAACCGCTTGCACCGAAGGCGAGAGCGTTAGCGATTTCGCTACACGGGGCCACCCCAGGATGTCAAAGTTTCTCATTTCAGGAAAAGAAGGATTGTGATAAAGTCGTTGACATTTTATTGCATACACATGAAAATGCAATAATAAAATATTGAGCTGTTGGCAGCTCCGTTGTTTTTTTTTTTAATTATAATCTGTGCCTTAAGCCTTCAAGATAACATGGGAAAAATCTCGTCCAACTTGGGGTTGGCTCAGTGTACCTAAGCAACATCTTTACTTTTATTTTCTTTTTCTTACAGAGTGTTCCCAGCCATCTCATTATTATAAGAATCTTCATGACGAAAGCAGCAGTAAAAGGGAAAGAAAATAAATAAACCTGTTTACAACGCATATATTTAAAACACGCTTGACTCTAGCCATAGGAAATAAGTACACGGTTCTGATTGGTGGGAGTTATATGTTTCCCGCTACATAACATACATATAGCACAAAGCAAACACGACATGCTGCGGTCCTTATAGCCGTGCGTGCTACCTAGCGGATAAATAGTAAAAATCGCTTTTGGCGTGGGTTCAAACCCGACCCAAGAAAGTTTTTTTTTTTAAATTTCAGATAACTTTTTATTAAAATAAGATGAAAGTAATGCTCATTTTTCCTTGTACGTAATATATAATGGCCAAATTATGCTTTGTACATCATCTACCTAGAGATTTCTGATAGCTCTTATAAACAATCACGTTATAAACCAACAGGAGAGGAAGAAGTGGGGCCCTCGCGAAGTGAAGGGTTGTAGAGGTAGTTGGAAGATACAGAGAGGGAAGTGCCGGAAGCATCAGGGGGAGGAAAGACTTTGCACACACAACTTTATTGATGAAAAAAGTGATTTACTTACTTTATGAAACATAGTTGAGCAAAGAGGGTTAGAAATCCTGCAGGGTTCGTTTTGTTCCATCTTGACCCCCATGATAATACGTCATACTCGCATGGTAGAACTTCGATGCAAGTCTAATCTCATGTGCTTTCTTGTGACCAACCTTAAACAGTTAGCTAGGGTAGCGCATGAAAAAAATATGCGTTTGCACCAGGGGTGGACTGGCTATGTAAAAAGAGCGCGGTCACATACTCTGGGAGGGCGCCGTCCATCCGAGGCTTTCGCTTGTGTGGAATACCCCCTCCTAATAAAAGAAAGAGCTGGGGTATTCCCCTGGTAGTACACAAAAAACAATAAAAGATTAAGTAGCTATTGCAGTTAATCACGATAGAATTATACAAATTCAATATTTCCATAAACAAAGAGACTTGAGTACTAAATATATTAGGCCTATATAAATATGCACACTTTAACTGAGACTACAAAAATCACACCAGTTGTTTAAATTCTTCGGCTACATTTGTTAACAACCTAATTATAACTGAAGATTTGAGTTACGTTTGGGGCTTATGCTATTTTTTTTTATACTTTTGTCCTTTTAAAGCTATGTTCATCATAACATTAACTTATTTTTCATCTATTTTTAAAATCGTTGATAAAAAGTATACATGAAACATTTACTATAAATTAACAAAAGTAAATTTAGAATTATATACCTACCTAGCAAAAAAAGAAATTCAAAAACAAAACTGGAAAATGAAAGTAAAGTCACTGCTTTATGCTTGAAGGAGCTTTATCTAATTCGCACACTAACAATGATTCCAGATGTTCATCTGTAAAGTCTTGAACGGAGTCTTGTTTTTATGTATCTGAGCTTTGAAAATGCTCGCTCACAGGACACTTGTGTTGCCGGCAGGGGCGGATCCAGCGGGGTGCGATCGAGGCGATCGCCCCCCCCCAGAAGAGGAAACTTTCTTATTTTATATATATATATATATATAAATAAAACCCATCCCAAATTTGGAGCCCTTAAAAGTAGAAGTATGACAACCCACCGTCCCCCCCCCAGAAGTCGGTCCTGGATCCGCCCCTGGTTGCCGGTAATGTAAGGAGATACTTATAAACTTTGAATAATTCTGTGTAGAGTCTTGAGTACATATTGTACTGCAGAATCACATCGAAGACGCACTTAAAGCAAGAATTGCACTTCACTCCATCACATTTTATAGACCTTAAATCCACAATATCGTCAGTCGGCCCCAAATATTCCTCCTCATCCTCCATGAAATCTTCAGAAAACTAGTCCTCTTCAATCAAATCTTCAATCGTACGAACCTCAACAGCTTCTTGATTCTTTTCTTGGTTCTCATAAGGGGATTTTGAAAACTCTTCCCACATTGATGAAAACGAAAGAAGCTCATCTTTAAGTTTTCCCTCTTCACAATCAGGAATTAATTCAGTGATTCTTTTCAGTGACAACGAAGCCAGACTTAAACTCTTGAACTTCTTAGGATCAAAACACTCTTAATCTAAGTATAAGCTTTGATTTTCAGCAAATCGTTCCTGCATGCTGTTAGAAATTTGTTCTAGAACACAGTTGAAAACGGTTACTTATATAAAATCAAAGCTTATACTTAGATTTAGAGTGTTGTCTGTATTTACTGTCTTCAATTACTTCATCAGAAGCTGATTCCCCTGCCATTTTCTTTCTTTTTTTACGTCTTACCTCAGGCAATTCTGTTTCTATAGTAACTTGTTCTAGACTAGGAACATCTGTAATGAATCCTTCAATACTATTGATATTTCTGTTGCAAAGTTTTCTGCTGCTTTGTAGACTTTGCCAAACTGGTCCCTAGCTTCTTTCAACTTATTTTGAGTTGAGGATATCATATTTGGACATAGTCTAAGTTTTTTTGTTTGCAAGTAGTCTGATAAAATGTGGTATGCTGAAAAATCAATAAAAACATCATAGCCACAATGATAGTCTCAAAGGAGCACAACTTTTGAATGAGAGACATTGCATCATGTCTTACTTTGGAATTGAATTCTTGCGAGTTGCCAATCACACTTAAAGCTGCTACGAGTTCCACATATACTGGTTTTGATTTTCTTGGTCTGACATCCTTTGAGTCGGGTGCCCAGTAATGAAAGTGTCGAAATATTTTTACAGCAGCGTTGCTTTTACTTCTCCATCGAGTTATCCCAATAGCCTCAAGACGGACGCTTGGGTTTTGTTCCAAGTACACCTCAAGTCTTTTCTGAGATTCTTTAAAAATATCTGAATTTCCTGGAGAAGCCCAAAGAAAGATATGCAAACACACAAACTCTGAACGATGTCAGTTATCACCAAGTTCAACACATGTGAATGGCGCCATATGTCAATGTGTTTCGGATTGATCTCTTTCAGCTTTGCTGTCACACCTTTATATAGTCCGCTTATATTTGACGCTCCATCAAAAGCGTCTGCCACACATTTTTCGATAGGTATTTTTACTTCAGCCAAAGACTGTTCGAGGGTTTGAAAGAGGTTCTCTCCTGTTGTTGAAATCACATGTTTGAGGGCAATAACTCTTTCCTGAACAAATCCATTGTACACATACCGAAGCACTATGGAGCACTGGTCATATGTGGAGACATCTAGGGTCGTGTCCATCATGACAGAAAAAAACTCCAACTTCTTTGGCAATTGCTGTTTTGATTGCAAGTGTATATTCTATATACACTATGTATTTGGGCATCATATAATTTTGTATATGTATACTTTTTCAATGTGCATACATACGTAAAATAATACTGTATATCTACTATATTATAAATGCCATTGTATGTTTGTATGTTCCACATCTCCTCCTAGACGGTTCAACCGATTTTGAGCAAACTTGGCATAAATATTCTTTGGTACCAAGTAATTAACACTGTCTGGGTTAGCAACCCGCAACTCTTCTCCTTGCAGAGGGGGAGGGGGTGAAACTTGAACCTAATGCTACTTAAATGGGGGTTATAACAGTAGGAATGGTATAACGTAAGAACGAGAAAAATAATTTTAACGAAATTTTGGAAACATATAGCTTATAGTGTGACATAAAACAGCCTTGGTATATAACGCCACTAGCGCCCCTAACGGCAGGAGTGGAAGGAAGAGACATGTAAAAATGATCCAAAATGACCGAGATTAGAGTCAAATGTCAAATCAATATATTTCGAAGTCGCTGAGATCATTAATGGTACCACCAAAGCCTAAAACAGAAGGGGTATGGCCATAGGCCGAGTAAAGGCGGGATCTGGGGGCGGAGCAGTGGGGGTGGGAGGGTTGATATATAAAAATCATCCAAAATGACCGATATTAGAGTCAAATCTATAAATTTCAGGGTCCCTAAGATCATTATAATGACATTCCCAAGGCCAAAGACAGAAAGAGCGAGGCCGCAGGCCGAGCAAATACTAGGATTTGGGGCGGAGCGTGGGGTTGGTAAGGGTGATATGTAAAAATCGTCCAAAATGATCGATATTAGAGTCAAATCTATATATTTAGGGGTAAATCTAATATCATTAATAGCATTCCCACGCCGAAAACAGAAAGAGTGAGGCCGCAAGCCGAGCAAATACCAGGGTCTGGGGTGGGGCCCTAACTGGCCAAAGGCTAGCGAATTTTTAAAATAATTATGTAGCTTTGTTTTTTCTTTTTTTAAATGTGTTCAGAGAGGAAATTGTGCGCCTTCCCGAGGCTAAGACGGGTCTTAGTCCCTCCCGAGGAAGGCGCAAAAGCACTGATGTGAGGAGGGCGTAGCGGCCATCGGGCCGGTACTTGATTATGGCCAGTCCACCCTTGGTTTGCACATGGTCGGCTTTAGGTTTGCACTTATCTTTCCCAGCAAATGAAAACAGTTAAACGGAAATGCAGAATTTCTCGACAGAGACTCCTCTGAACAAGCTTAAGGTAAAACAGAATTATTAGCAACAGGAGTGGGTACAGCTGCTATAGGTTAAGGTCGCGATTTAACTTAGACATAAACACTTTTCATTATACTAGTATATCTTGGGTCTATGTTTTTAAATACAATAGTTCAATGTGAATAAGAAATACATAAATACATCTCTACTGTGGAAGTTTCACGGGATGTATTAATAATCAAAAACTCCTTGTTCACTGTATTATACGCTATCTATAGACTCATATACTTGTGATAACTCCAATCGCAATCGACTGCAGTGCAGTCACGTACTTGTGAGAACTGCTATAGCAGTCGACAGGAATGCAGTCATGTACTTGTTATAACAGTCGACACCAGTGTAATCACATACACTGAGAAAAATCCGTTTTCTCCGAACAGCAGCATATTGTACAAATATAGGGAATCCTCTTGCTTACAGCATAAATCAGTACAGAGCATACGTTATTCATATGCTACATATTCACTGCCTTAGATGTTACACCATGCCATTGCAGGATGTCTGATGTCTAACAGTCTTCCGTATACTATGTACATATACGTATGTTGCATTTGTCAGCTAGATGTATGTTACATATGTTCATTTATATGTGAGATCCTGATCGCCTATATCGTTTCATACAGAAAGTACGTATAGATGAAACACTGAAAGTATTATAAAACACGTGTTTTCAGTTATACGTTTGCTGTACGTTAAGTCTAAAATCTGCACGATTTACTAATGTAACATACCTTTATACGCACGCCACATACGATTTTTTTCTCAGTGTACGTGTGAGAACTGCTATAACAGTCGACAGCAATGCAGTCAAAGTTGCGACAACTAGTACCTATATAGCAGTCGATAGCAGTGAGTCACGTACTTGGCACATCATTATATTATAAAGGTAACCAAGAAAGTTCTGTCGCTTTTTCACCTACTCCTTCGAACATCGATATGCCATCTAAGACGTACTTGGAAGATCAAAAACAGTCCCCATCAACATCGATGACCTGCCAATGTTCTGGAATGGTATGGATTCCATTACGGTAGAACTTGGTGGACCACGAAGCGAAGAAGGTATCAAGAGCATTTTGCCCCTCTATTAGGGATTTGAAATGGCATCCTTTAAGGTGATTGTCCAAGGAATGGAACAGGTGATAATCGGACGGTGCAATGTCCGGAAAGTATGGCGGATGCAATGGTGTTTCTCATCCAAGGCGTAGAATGGTGTTCCGAGTCATCCTGGCCACGTGGGGCTTACGTTAGAGTTGTCCTATAACAGGACTTCTTAGAGATTCACAAGTGCTGACTCCAGAGTTTTGAGTTTTTCTTGAATACGGCTAAACTGCTGACAGTATACAGTTACATTGATGATCTGACCAGCTGGTAGCAGTTCCCGATGCACAGTGCCGCGATCAGTCCACCAAACAGATGAGGTCTTTCTTCTGGTGCAGTGCTGGTTTTGGAACCGGTTCATGGGATGCTAACCAATGATGACGGCTCCGTGGAACTTCGTACAGGGCCCACTTCTCATCACATGTCAACACTCTATCCAAAATGGCTGCTTCCTCAGACAAGACAGCAATGAAACACAGGTATCTGCTTGCTTTGCCTTTTACCCCGGAGCCAAATCATGTGGAACCCATCGACCCAACTTGTAGTGCTTCCCAAGTTGATGGAGGTGTTGCCGAATGGTTTCTCCATTCATACTGAATTGTAGTACCACTTCCTCACATGTCTGGCCACTGTTCACCTCAATTGCTGCCTGAAGATCTTCATTTTGTACGTGTTGGTCTTCCGGTACGTAGTGCGTCTTCGAGTGTTTCGTCACCGTCCTTAAACTTGGTAAAAAGTTGCTGCACTGTCCGCGTAGTCATGACACCATCAACATAGGCCTGCCACAACTTCCGCCTCACTGCAGTGGCGTTTGACTCCAATTTGAGCTCGTACAGTATACACTCCTTTATGACGTTCTGTGAAGGTCTCATGTTCAATTTGTCCTTACGCAAGTTTACGGCGTAACTGAATTGCCACAACCAGATAGTATGTTGGATATACCCATACTCACAACTGACCTTCACATTATCTCCATTCGCATTCAACTCAGGGTGTGAGGGCCAATGGAACACATACTTCCACAAAAACCAACAGAAGTTTCTTGGTTGCCTTTATATATGCTATCTATGGACTCATATACTGATAATTCTTATCACAGTCGACAGTAATGCCATCACGTACTTGTGAGAACTGCTATAGCAGTCGACAGGAATGCAGTCAAAGTTGCAAGAACTACTACAGCAGTGGATAGCAGTAAGTCATGTACTTGGCACATCAGTACACAAGGGAATCAAGTCCATTTTTTTGGGGTCATTTCGGACATATTTCTTCTTTAAGGTCTTTCTCTGAAGTTTTTTTCATAGTTTGAAAGAGTCACGTTCATATATTGTAAATAACTCTTAGAATGTAAAACATGTTAACTTTCCCATGTATTTAAGTTTATTGTACAAATTTTATGTCTCTTTTTCTCATAACTTTGGCAATTAGATATGACTTCCTTGTAGTCTGAATGTCTCACTTGCGAGAACTGCTATAATGGTCAACAGCAGTAGAGTCACGTACCTATGAGAGCTGCTATAGCAATTAGAAGTAATGAAAGAAATTAAATAATAGTCAAGGAAGTATTTACCATAAATTGTGTGCCCATATTTTTCGCTTAGAGTTAAGTTTTCAGTAATCTTAGTACTTACTGCACTTTTTGGTGCTCAAAATTATCTTTCTGCAAAACCCTTGGAAGAGGCATACCTGGAAGAAGGAGATAATATGTAAATAAATAATTATAATAAGTATATGATTACTCAGATGGTAAAAACAAATGGAAAACTATATAACTTTCTTTTGATATGTTCCCATTAATTTGCCTTTATATCTACATTTCATTAAGGAGGGAAAAGATGTATAAACTTATGATCTGTTCACACACACATGTACACATACATACACATACTGTATACATAAGAATTGACAAATCTTATTACATAACGAAACACCTTATTGAATTTACTTAAGAGCAGAACAATATTTTCCTAATAATCTGTGTAAAAATAACTGTTTACAATTATCTAACTGTTTTCCATTCTAAAGAAATAAACTAATAAATAGAAAAGACCTGTGATCTTATGGTGAACACTCCCGAAAAGGAAGAACCTATTTTCATTTGTCGATATTAAAATATAAGAATTTGTCTAACTAGAAATGTAAAACACCATATATAGGTTATTAGAATCAATTACTCGCTGCGCTGGGTTAAATTAAGAAAAAAATTGTAGTATGTTCCGTTAATCAGCTACTTTTCACTATTACTAAAGCGCTCTTCGATATCGGTCATTTTCGATGATTTTTGCATATCCCCCCCTCCCCTCCCTATGTTGCAGGGCATGACATCGGAAGTGTCATTCTTCATCTGAGCGACCCCGAAAACTATGAATTCGCCACTGATATTGGTCATTTCAATTATTTTTATATACCTCTCCCTTCCTTAAGTTGTGGGGCTGAATTTGAATTTAAGTGGCATTAGAAGTGTCATCTCTTCCCTCCCCCACTTTTACGTTACATCGTCAAAGTGATATGACAAAAACCATCTCAGGTTTAAATGTCATCTAGGTTGTAAATTTAATAGAGATCGGTCCGGTGGTTCAAGAGTTATTAAGTTTTATATATATATATATATATATATATATATATATATATATATATATATATATATATATATATATATATATATATCCCACTTCTATCCTCCTTCCCTAAGTTTTACCGTCAAAGTGAAATGATAAAAAACATCTCAGGCCCTAACCTTGCCAAACGGATACTCTTTCTTTAAAGCATTCTCCTTAGTTGAGCAGAAGTTACAGTTTAGAAAGATTGTTATATTAAACAATTGTGCAAACACTTAACTATACCGTAACCATCTCGCCTAAGCATTTGCACATCTGTTACTTGAGTTAAGGGCTTTGTCAACATTTCAAAGTGCAGAAAATAACACAGTACTGTGTGCGAAACATCCTTCAATCAGGATTGCTCGGCGTTGTTGTTTAGTGCAGCGAAGTTGAAGATATCCAATGAAAAAAATGTTAGTAAAAGACACATTTGAAGGAGTTAAAAATGTATTGGAGAAACATCAGATGATTTCCAAAGCAGCACAATAAATAAAGGTAAGTAATACATGTACAGGATATACTGTACGCAGTAAATGAAGTGCGTAATTTCAGCTAATAGGTTATATTTTTACTCTATGACGTTAGATTAGATTATGTAATATCTTGTATTTGTTCATTTGACAACAAACAAGTGTTACTTTCACACAGAATGCTTAACACTTTATACCTTGTGCTATTTTCCCAGTGTTTCTTCAACACCATTTAACTCAGAACTGTTTTATTTAACCGCAGCTCATTTGCTCGTTTGCCAATTAGCTTGTATTGAATGAACACAAGAAACATTAACACAGTGTATATTTTAACACCGCCCAACACCAGCTCTCTGTTAAACCAATAATATAACCCCGGTGTTAATCTGTAACACCGGACCACCTAAGTTGAAATGACACACACGTGTGTTAGTCATTATAGGACCAGTGCCCTGTGTTAAAATTGAGTTGAATAAACACAGGCATTTTGTACACTACTAATGAACTAACTAACAAACTATATGACCTATGGAACCCGGAGGTTCAATGCCGCGTTCACAAAAGCTCTCCACTGACTTCTATCCTTAGCCAACTGGATCCAGTTTCTACTTTGCATTCCTATCTCTGCGAGATCAATCTTAATATTGTTCTCCCATCTGCGCCTAGGTCTTCCTAATGGTTGTTTTCCGATTGGTCTTCCAGTCAGCGTTTTTACTTTCTTCCATCCTAGCTACATGACCTGCCCACCTAAGCCTCCTAGACTTGATGATCCTAACAATGTTTCGTTAATCGTATAAATTATGTAGTTCCTCGTAATGAAGTTTCCACCATTCCCCATTCCCGTTCCTCTTGGGTCTGAATATTCGTCTCAGGATATTGTTCTCAAATACTTTCATTCTATCTTCTTCTTTCAGAGTAAGCGACCATGTTTCGCAACCATATAGAACAACAGGCATGATTATCGTTTTATATATTTTAAGCTTCAGGCTCCTCGACAGAATTCGCGTTGACAAGAGGTTTTGAACTCAATAATAACAAAAATTCCCTGCTTTTAGTCGACATTTAATTTCTTCGTGAATATGATTTTCGTCTGTTAATATTGAACCTAGATATTTGAATCTATCCACTTTATCAAAAGCATTACTTAATATTTTAATGCATCCATAATTTGCTGTATTCCGATCCCGACGCACTTCCATGTATTTAGTTTTCTCTACATTTACTTCTAAACCCATGTCCCTGCAAGCGTTTAATAAGATCTCTGCATTTCTTTCTATTGTTCACCTATCATCCCCTATTAAATTTACATAATCAGTATATGCCATAACCTGGTGAATACCATTCAACTCTAGGCCCTGGTTACTATCTTTGATTTTCCTTATAGCGTATTCCAGGACAAAGTTGAATAATAATGGCGACAACGCATCTCCTTGTTTCAGGCCATTTACACTACTAATGAGCGATATTATTACTATAATAATTATATTTATTGTATTAGCGATTGAATGATAAATAAATAAATAAAAGTTAATTTGGGGAATACATGAGACATTTAAGGTGGCCAATGCACCCCCGGGCTCCCCTAACGACATCACTGCCAGGACATATATATTTTCTCCATTGTCAGGAAAAAAGGGTCTGGATCTTATACGTTTGCAGATGCACACCATTATTAGATTTTTCTTCTTAAAATAGGATCCCCAACCCGCACTGCTACTACAACTCCTTCTGTTGATTTAAATTCTTCTGAAGCTTCCTCCTCGGAGAAGTTAAAGTTGAACTTGTGCAAAGAAAGGGAAGAAAGAAAGAAAGAAAGAAATCGTGTCTAAGGTTTTGAGTTCAATTGGTGTCCCCACTCCTTACAAACCTGTTGCCCCGACTACACCCCCCACCCGTAGTCTATTGTTGACTTATTTGTGTGAGGTACTTTCCAAAATAAGTTTTTTTTCTTTCTTTTTCTTGTTCGTTGTTCGTTCCAACCTTTTCGGGATTTTGGTTTATGAGAAGAAATCAAATTTTCCCGAGCTGACATATTCATTCTGGGTCAATGGAAAGAAAGAAAAAAAAAACATAAGGATGAGTGAATAGTTCATCTCACGATTCAATAAGAGAATTCACAAATTCCTTCCTTAATCTCTCCTCCAGTTTTCAACATGATTTCCATCCTTTGCAAATATATTAGTAATTCAAAGTGAATTACGGAACCTTATGGTAAGACGTAATGCAGAAATGATTAGGCCTAGCGAAATAATAAAATTACGCGACAAAAGACTTTATTTTCTTCCTTTGTCCCTACTACAGGTGCACCAGTTTTATTAGTTATGGGATAGCCAGCTGTGCAAGCTTCCATGTCCCTGCAATCTCCTACAGCTACCTGAAAATTTCAGCTCTTTCTTTTAGATAAATACAAGGTTTGGCAATAAAATTCAAGGTTTGATGTAAATGTTAATAACACTGTAATTGTTAATAACAGAAAATTGTTTAGTAACTAACATTAATGCTAACTATGATAGTTTTCGTATGCAGAACATATGAATATTTGGTAAAGAGGGCATCTGTGTTCTTCTAAACTCAGTCATCGAGGACACCCTGATTCTGATTACCATCTTATGCCTACATGGAACAAAGAGCAACCATTGGGTTTAACTGTAATCAAAGAAATCAGAACAGTTTACCGAGAAAGTATTCTATCTCGTGATCACGTGTTTGAATGAAGCTCCCGATTTCATGGTGAACGTAAAGATGTTTCTGATGACACAAAAATTGGATATCCGCCAAACCAATAGTTTAGAAGATGATGTGGAGGTGTTGGTGATCTGCTACAATCAGACTATCGCATGACCGAGCATCTGATGAAAGATGCACTGCACATCAATGGCGAAACGATCTAGTAAATCCCGAAAGAAGATCTGGGGGAAAAGAAAGATTTCTGCAAAAGCGAAGGACTAATATTACAATCTTAATAAAAGAAAGAAGAAAATAGGATGTCAATAATTGACGAGTTTTACATTCCCATGATTGTGTCTTTTAGGCTAAGGAAGACAGATGACTAAAGAAAGTGAACTATCATAAATTACTGGTGGAATGAGAATGTGGGAAGAAAACGAGAGCATCCCTACAGAACTCAACGATACAATGTTATCAACCACAAACTTGGGTGGCAGGGGATCGAAACAGGGACATTTGGGATCAGAGGTTGGCGCTCTACTACTTAAAAAAAAAAAAAAGACAATTGCTCAACGTTAAATTTCTCTCAATGGTTTTTGAATTAATCTTATTCAGTACTCTACTTAATCCAACATGAAACGGACACGAACACAACGACATATAGGACAGATGACAATTCCTATGTTCTTCAGTGGTATTCAAACCCAGGATGGATTGTGTCTAGCGAATCGAAGCCTAACCTTAAAGGACACTTAATTATTACCACCGGGTGAGTCGCTGTGCTCATCAGAAAAATAAGAAATTCAATATTATTCGTAAATATTAAGTTAAATAATTATTTTAAGTTGAAAACTGTCAATACTCTGAACGTTCACAGAGTTTCTCCAACAATAAACTCCCAGGATTTTACTTATCGTCAGGCCAGTGCCAAGAAATTTTTGTTGGGATGGGTTCAATACGACTACTACTGGCAGGTGCGGATCTAGAGGGGCGATCGCCCGATCGCCCCCCCAGAAGACGAAATTTTCTTATTTTATATACAGAGTTTTCATAAAGTCTGGACGGAATTAATTTGCTTATAATTTTCATAAAAATGCTCATAATGAAATCAAATAAAGTGCAAACGGTAGCGGAAGGATTAAATTTTTAGTTGGCAACACTGTTAGATAAGCGGCAACTCTGAACACGTTGAGAGAGGGAGAGGGAGGGCAAGGGTCAGTTTCTTACCAAATTCCATCCATTGTTGTTTTCATTGTTGTTTCAATGTTGACTGTTAAAAGTAAGTTGTAAGCTGTATTGGTGTGTGTGTCTTTTAAAGAAATAAATAAATGAAAAACTCCTCTGAGAAGACTATTTTTTTTACCGTATCAAAGATGGCGTCGGTGAAAGAGAAAGCGCAATGTGTTCTGTGGTACGCAGAGCTAAAATCACCTATTCTGGTGTGTCGAAAGTTCACCAAAGAGTTCAAAAAGCCGGCACCGACTGAGAGTGCAATCCGAAAGTGGCATGCTAAGTTCTTGGAGACAGGAAGCGTTTTGCACCGTCCTCGAAGAGGGAGGCCACCAACACGGCGGTACGCTGTGAGTGGATTCCAGCGCCGCCTACGCGAATGTGTGGACGTAAATGGCGCCCAGTTGGAGGTGTGGCGGTGAATGAACTGAGCTGGTGCAGATTACAGGTAAAAAGTTAATCCTTCCGCTACCGTTTGCACTTTATTTGATTTCAATATGAGCATTTTTATGTAAATTATAAGCGAATTAAATCCGTCCATACTTTATGAAAACGCTGTATATAAATAAAACCCATCCCAAAGTTTGGAGCCCTTAAAAGTAGCAGTATGACAACCCACCGCTCCCCCAGAAGTCGGTCTTGGATCCGCCCCTGATTACTGGGATATGCCACCACGTCTATAGCCTATGGTATTGAACGAGTATTATTCTGCACCCGAAGGGACTATAAGTAATTATAAAATACTTCCATCTATATTTTCAAAAAAAAAAAAAAAGTAACGGATCTAGATTATTTTTATAAGAGAAAGAGTACAGAGAAAGTGTAGGATCAAATTTTCATGCTACATTAATTGTTTCCCTGTGAAACCTGTGTAGTTGTGTTGAGAAAGTGTACGAATGTATGCTGAGTTATGAAGTTCTTGGGGGGGGGGGGTACGAATGCGAACCCGGTGGATCCCCGTGTGGGTGGGCGCCCCTGCTCATCGTAACTTTTAGCAAAATAACATAAAGCTATGGAATAGCAAAACAAAATATAGGAGTTGGCTACGCTGATTTATTGCTGAAAAGAGTCTCTATGCAGGAATTTTCGTTCCAACACGTACAGCCAGGTGAAAATTGTCGAATAAGTATATTCGTTTGTGTGTGTGTGTGTGTGTGTGTTTTTGTGTGTGTGCATGTATGAGAAGAATTGTGGAAAGGGTATAAGGGATGTGAAGGGGCAGACACACATGACCCTATCACCCTTTCGAGTTCAGTCTCTCAGCGTGAAAAGCGCCTGGAACGCATTCAAATCTTGTGGAGCACCTATCACATTTGACCTTGATCCATATATAATATTTTTACCTCCAGGAAAAAAAAAACTGAATACCTATCACTGCGTGATGGGGGCGGAGCATGTGATCACAATAGAAAAGGAATGCTATTTCATTCTGCATTGAGCTATTTTTGAAGCAAAAGAATGGATTTTTTTTTTGGCGTGAGAAATTCAACAAATGAAGTCTTTATATAGGCCTAGCGGTTGGTGCAATGAATGTCCTAAAGATATAAATAACATTGTCAGAAATCTATAGGGAAACTACGGTCTCGATGGATATTATTCATATCCACAAGTATTCAACTTGAAAAACGCATATGATTTAAGACACAATTTTTAAATGATATTATGGAAGCTATTTTGTAGAGCGTGATTGATTTTACTGCGGACATTTTGCTGTCATCATGAAGCTTGGTATAAAAGTATTGATTAATTGTGGATTTAAACAAGTAGCAGTGTTAATGTACACTACATCAAGGAATTTGGTTTACCACAGAGCAATCAACATGCAAATTGATTTCTTTTTGTGTGTTTCTCCTCACTCTCCAACTCCCCACTCCAAAACTTACGTAAACCTTTTCTTCAGTTTAACGTCCCACGATTATGCCTGTTAGGTTAAGGGAGACGGATGACTTAGGCAAGTGAATGGTAATGGAGGAATGGGAATGTGCGAAGAAACGGGATTATTCCGAGAAAAATCACGTAAACGATGTTACCCATCACAAAGTACTTATCCGAAGATCAAACTAGAGACCCGACACACCAAAGGTAAGAGCTCTGTCACTGAGCCCCCGTGTTCCCTTCAAAATCTTCAGTAATAAGGTGAATGAATATTTGAAAATAGAAAATATTTTGTCTCTAGATTTGTTGAATAGAAAATCATTTATCACATTTATTTTAGCGTTGTGTGTTCTATGGACACCAACATAGTATGTTGAACCCTTAAGATTATACTAACCTGCTAATCACAACAGTACTGCGGGGTAGTCTACTAAGCAAGGATAATATTCAGATAATTATTCCCATACGAATATATGGAGAACCGATTTTTGATTGTTTATATCTTACAATCAACTAGATAGGCAAATATATTATGTCCATAAACGAAATCGATTCCTAAGTTTCTGATCTTTTACGTTCTGTACTAATTTAGTGGTTATATATCAAGTAATTCTTTAATAACTGTCCTTTAGACAGACAGTGAAAATATATAAAGGAGTTTGTGTTAAACCAAAGTGCTCCTTGAAGCAAAATCAAAATCATTCACTCACTCAAAGAGAAGTTAAAATATCAATTTGGTGAAGATAGCTAAACTTACCAACAAACATTAGCTATTTTTTAATGTCTTATTTTTTTATTTATAGAAATATCGCTAATAACAAAAGAATATTTGAAACGTACTAATGTTTTTTTTCTTGACCAAAAACAATACATATACAGTGTTTAAAAAATATACACTTTCCTTTAAGTACGTTTCCAATATCTCGGAATTTAGTGCTACTTGAACAATAATATACATATAGGGTTAGTACTCTAAAAGTAGTATTCGGTTTAACAAAGTTGTCAGATTCTACTATAAAATTATAACGAATGTAATGTTGCCAACAGATGCCTTCAGAAAATAGATAAATACCTCTCAAGATCTGGCAGAAAATGGATTAACTCTTCTAAAACTATACTTAACAGAGTTTAACAATTAAAAAAAATACAAAATATTATAAGTTTTACTGTGTACCTAAAAGCATACTATAGTATTCTTTCTGGTATGCTCAACTAAAATACTTCTATTGCTTTATTTATATTTACAGTATATTTTGCGGGGCATGGTAGATAGAGCGCTTATTTCTGGCTTGATCCCCGATCAAGTAAATTCGTGGCGGACAACATCGTGCTCGTGGGTTTTCTCGGGGTACTCCCGTTTCCTCCCACTTTCTAATTCCACCAATTCTTCAACCATCATTCACTTGCCTTAATCATTGTCTCCTTTAGCCTAACAGGCACAATCGTTGGACATTAACTCAAGATTTCATTTTTTTGGCTTGCATCATTAAGGAGTTCTCACACATCCCTTGAATTTCTTCTTCAATCCCGATTTCTGCTATTATATTCGTTCCATTAGGTGGCACTGATCATTTACAATAACATTAAAATTACACCGTCCACGCTGAACATACATTCAAAATTCTCGATCGTTAATTAATTAAATATTTAATTAGCACACTACTGATGTTTCACATTTTCCAAATTAAAGACATTCCGCCTTATGCAGAGTCGTTTTCACGTTAGATTAGAGTCATACTAAAAGTCTGACTACTGCAGGAAACATATGTTAGTCGAACTATTTAGTATGGCACTAATCACGCGTCAGAACGACTCTGCATAAGGCAAATTGTGTCTAAACAAAACCAAGTGTATTGATCTTGTTTTGTAAAACTAACAATGTTGTTCATATAAGGATACAAGTGTGCATGATCCTGCTTAAATTGGGTCGCATTCAGCGAGGAAAACTGCTTTGCAGTATACATAAAAATAACGAATACACAACTAATTCACACATTGTCTGCTGATGCATCGTTTCAACAACATCTAGTGGTGTTTGTACGAACTCTTATCACTAGCTGTCTGTCTATTACCAGGAACAGTTGTGTGTGTGCTATTCAATTGTGTTGTAGGGGCCGCGGTGGCTCAGTGGTAGAGCGTTCACCTCTAGTGCTTGGAGTCCCGGGTTCGATCCCAGCCCCCGCCAAGTGAACTTTGTGGTGGACAAACACCGTGTGCGTGGGTTTCCTCGGGGTTCTCCCGTTTCCTCCCACTTTCTTCATTCTACCATTTCATTCATTACTCATCATCACCGTCTCGTTTAGCCTAACCGGCATAACGTGGGACGTAAAACTCAAAGATTTCATTTAATTTTCATTTCAATTGTATTGTATATAGGCAAAGTTGGGTGCGAAGGTGTGCCATGCAATCGTCTGAAGAACTTTGGAAGTATTACAAAATTCGGAAGGAAAACTGTGATCCAAAATTAAGTGCCAAATGACACGCTCAAGTGGTTATTTTGAGAGAAGAGACCTAATCTATGCGAAAAATCGTTCAATGACTGCAGATATAAGTCAGGGCAATGCGTCACATTCTTAAACGACAACCACAAACTGGTGTAAATATTGTAGGGCAACAAACTGATCGTCCAGAAATAATAACTTCTCGTAAGGTAACGTTCATTAGAACTAGAGGCAAATGAAAAAAGACGTTCAACCGCTCGGGAAGTAGCAACAGAACTACGGAAGAGCCATTTCCAATCAATATCAGATGAGATGGTGGTCCGAAATTTGCAGATCTATGGTTTTGGGAGTGCGATTGCAGCGAAAAGAAACCACTCCTTCGAGAAGGAAATATTGTAAAAAAAAAGGTACTTTTGGGCAAAAACATCAAAGATTGGACCGACGAATAATAGAAGACTGTAATCTAAATTTCACGAATCTAAATGTCAATTTTGCGGTTCCCAATGCAAGATGTTTGAGCATTGTCCTCTCAAAAAGCGCTTTCATCTGAATATGTAGTACCTATAGTAAAACACGGAAAAGATAGATTCACTGTGTTTTACAGACAATCAAATTTGGTGATTTAGTTCAAATCAACAGAACAATTGATAAAACCGTGTATCACAACATTTAAGTGAGGCACACAATTACATTAGGAGCTCGGATTTTGAGCCATAACTTTGTACTACAACAGGATACCAGTCCCAAACATTTTCATAAGTTATGCAATAATTATTAGTGGTGGGCACAAAAACCGGTTTTTGAAAATTTTCGAAAATTTTCCCGGTGAAAACCGAACCGGTTTTGGAGAAAACCGAAACCAGTTTCGGTGAAAAACCGAACCGGTTTTGGAAAAAACCCTAAACCGGTTTCGTTGAAAAACCGAACCGGTTTTGGAGAAAACAGAATGTCGGTTTTTCGGGTTTCGATTTTTATAGAAACCGGTTTTCGGTTTTTATAAAATCCGGTTTTGCCCATCCCTGCAAAACAAAGTAGAGGATCACATTATCACAAAAATGGAATACCCGCCATAGTCTCAGGATTTGTCATCCATCAAACTCTTGTGGGGTGAACTTCACATGTCGGTCGGTGAACAGTGTTCACTGAACACATACCAACAAATACTGAAGATAAATGAAAGGCTCTTCGAAACTGTTGGGAGCCGCAAAAGTGTATCAAACAAATACTTGAGATTTGTAAAGCTCGTATCAAGGCTAAGCAAACTTGCCCCTCTGATGAACGCAAACTTTCTTAATAAATTTGTCCCAATGGGAATAGGACAGTGTGTTTTCGTTTTATTGTGTGTGAACAATGATCTTTATTTTGCAAAACAGGTCCAACAAACAGGGGTTTGTAGGAATACAGTGTATTTTGTTTGGAAAATTCTGAAAAATCAGTATTATGCAAAGAATTTGGACAGTGACTATATATTTACTTGAATTGAGTTTAGTGTTTTTTTTCAGCAGCTTAACCATATGAGATATGAATCTACAATTTAATGAGTCACCACATGAGCTCCCGTCTAGCTTCGAACCCGGGTCTCCACGCCAAAGGCACCTATGCTAACCATATAGCCACAAAGATGCTCTAGCCAAGGATATTCAAATGCTAGTAGTTTGTAGTAATTTTCAATTAAAAAAATGTTATGCAATTCTAAATGTGAAAATAACGTAGGTAAGAATGTGCTAAATGTTCCCTCGTTGAAAGAAATTGAAGGGAATTTTAATACTTCTTGAATTCTTGTCTGGTGGAAAATTCCATGTAGTCGTTGGCAATCTTGGTACAACATACTGAAGTGATTACTACATTCAAAATCCACGTATGAGTTTTTGCCCTACACTTAACTTCTTGCTTACTTGCTGCTTGCATAACGAGGTGATTTTGGGCAAAGATCAAAGAGGACTGCGTCCCAAAGACAAAAATTATGTTGAGAAAACAGCTTTACACACGCTTAAACTCGTACTCCTATGTGTTTTTAACTTAAGATTTTTTAAAAATCTTCCGAGTTATCGTAGAATCTCAACATATTTTACTGGCACGAAGAAAGACAGACACTATGCGGTAAAAACTGGAACTTGGACAAGAAAACTGCTGTGAATTTCTTAATTTAAACAGTCGATAGAAAACAGACAACTGTTGTTTTTAACCTTTCGTCGCTTCTAGTTCGTTGTATGCCTTCATTCCTACTTTTTATTCTCTTCTTTCTTTAGCTTGGTGTTTTCTTACCTGATGCAACACAGGGGGGAAAAAGCGTAAAACGAAATTGTTATAAAGAAGGCGATCGTCGATCAATTTCTTTATATGTAAGTGTGTAGGATGCTCTTGTAGTAAGAAACCAACCAACTGCTAAAGCTACAATGAGAAAGAATGTATAATATAAAAATGAAACATATCAATCTCATTGCGCTGATGTGCAGTGGCGGGTCTAGCCCGAGGCTAGAGGACCTACTCCCTCCCCAGGATTTTGAGTGACAAAAATAATTTAATCTATTATATACGTATATTAGCTATTATAAAATAGCTAAATTAGATCAAATTATACATATTTAAGCTATTACATACATACATACATATATATATATATATATATATATATATATATATATATATATATATATATATATATATATATATATATATTTAAAGTTCATGATATACCTATCATAGGTGGGTGCTAGCTGTCCCCCAGTTTTTAGCTTCTAGATCTGCCATTGATAATATGGATGAATGTAAATCAATGCGAAGTTTTTGAGAAATTTGAGAAAAACTGATTTTTTCTTGTACATCCCCCCAAAAATTGCTGTACAACAACCAAGCCACCTTGTAAGATGAAACTGACACTAAAATATACTCTCATCAAACTTTTTAATACCACAACCAGTGGCGTATTTACGATTTTGTTTCGGGAGGGGCTTTGAAAACTTTCCGGGGGAAGCTTTGCGTGAAAATTCTGTAAGATATTCCATATACTTTACTATAGTAAGTAAGATTTTGGGGAAGGCTTAAGCTCGGAAGCCTCCCCCCCTAAATACGCCACTGACTACAACAGTAGCAATATGCCAGTGCACCAGGGGCGCACATACGCAAGGGGCCTACCAGGTCTGAATCCCCTCAAAATTTTGTAACGTGATATATATATTTGTACAGCTTCTTTGTAAAACTGCTTGTTTAATAGAGAAATAATTGATGCAGCATAAAGATTTGATTTTACATTTCATCTGTACTCTTTGTTTTCTTAACAGGTTCGATTCCCGGCGAGAACACTCGGTCGAAAATGTGTAAAAGCTTTTCCCAAGCCAGCCATCCTGAGTGAGGTTTTTTTTCTGGTTTTTCCTCATTCATCCAGGTAAATGCCAAAATGGTACCTATCATGCAGGTCCTAGACCGCTTCCTTCCTTCTTCAATGCTTTCTTCCTTAACTTTCCTCAAATAGTGTGATCGTCGAGGGACGTCACTCCTCATACCTAACGGGTTAACATGGCCAGAGACAAGGGCGACGATCCTGGGGGAAAGAGGGGGCCCAGGCCCTCCCAAAGCTCATATGAGCCCCCTATTGTATTTGTGAATATACAATATTTGGCATAATTTGAGTGCAATTTGTCTTAAAATCTTTATATATATATATATATATATATATATATATATATATATATATATACCTTCTGCATCTGAATGATCCCCCAAATTTACAGAGAAATCGGCGCCCTTGGCCAGAGATGTCGAAAACCAAGAAGTCTAAATTCTAATCCTAATCCCAAACTTTGTTTTCTTAAAATACAATCTAATTCTATACTTTTTCTGTACGTATAGGTAGCAGTACTTTACAATTACATATTGTCTTCTTGGATGCAAAATAACACCAGTTCAACACTATATAGACATAGTTTCTTGCAGTATTCGACTCCCCGAAAATTTTGCCCCCCCCAATGTAAATTTATCGGTGTATGCCTGAAGTGCACAGCAGGGCCGTGCCGTGGGGTGGGGGGCAAGCGGGACGACGGCCCCGGGCGCCGAAGTAAGCGGGCGAAAAATTCGGGAGAAAAACGGAAAAAAAGATAGGAAAAATTGCTTGAAATATATGTATGGGGGCGCCGTCGTTTACTCCCGCCCCGGGCGCTGATTTCCCACGGCACGGCCCTGGTACATAGTATGGTTAATGAGATATAGCCTAAAATTATCCCAAGCTTTTAAACTGTATTATTGTGCAAAGCGCACCCAGAAATTTTTGTTGGGGGCGTCCTATACTATAAGCCACCACGTCTTTGTAGTATTGAAGGGTATTATTCTGTATCCGATAAGTAATTGTAAAATACTTGGACCTGTATTTAAAAAAAAAGATAGAACTAGATTGTTCTTTTTAAGAGAAAAGTACAGATGAAGTGTAAAATCAAATGCTCATGCTACATCAATAATTTCCGTGTTAAACAAGTATAGTTTTTATTAAGAAAGTGTACAATTGTATGTTGAGTTACGAAATTTCTTTAGGGGGGTTCGGACCCGGTGAACCCCCTAGTGGGTACGCCCTTGTGCAAAGATGATATCGAATTATACAAAATGACATTTTTGAGAGTAAATTCTTATGCACTCTTTTCCAAAACAAAGAAACAACGATTTTTGTGGCGCTAAAAGATATGGCGTTCTTTGTAAAAACAACTGACTATTTATTTATGCAATATATATATATATATATATATATATATATATATATATATATATATATATATATATATATATATATATATATATATATATATATATATATATATATATACAGGGTGTTTCAAAACAACACATTGACAACGTTTCGGAGGTGATTTCTGACACCGAGATAAGACGAAAAGTATAGACCAACTTGGGTGCAGAAATGCTTCCTTTAGGAGTTATAGGTAGCCAAAAACATGAAAAAATGAACTTTAAAGATCCATAGCTCCAAAACTATTGGACCTACCGTAGTCGTTTCAAGACTTCACTTAGGAATTAATAAGTCCTCTATCCAAAAATACTTATTTCAGAATTCTAAGGTACTCACACAACAATTTTTAAAGAGGCAGTTTGACTACGGGCGTATAATTTGAAGTAGTCACAACTACTTCTATAATAATGATTGCGAAAGTGTGTGTACGTACCTAAAAAGCCATTATTAACCAACAAATTGTAAGTATTGTTTGTTTTTCATAATGGTTATACACCTGCTCCTAACGATGACACACATACTTCTAACGGTGACATAGATACTCGCAACGGTGATACACATATTCCTAACAGTGACTCAAATATTCCTGACGTTGACTCAAATATTCATAACGTTGACATACACAAACTACGGTGACACATATATTCTTAACGGTGACACATGCTACTTGTAAACATTAGTGAAAGAGAGTTTTTCCAAGGTCAATAAATCTGTGTCTTTTAAGGATGCAGTAATACTAAGCACGGCTAGAAAAATTTTCTGCTAATTTAGGCGCCACAACAATACACATCAAATTTAATACATAGAGCTTAAATCGTTTTGCCTGGCCTTAAATCAGGCGTGCACGCGTAAGTATTTAATATCATGCCGAAGGTAAGTAAATGATTTCTATTGTGGAGTGTGGGCTAGTAGCTTCTTTTCTTGGGCTAGTAAAATTTTGTTGTTTATTTGCATCCCTGCCTTAAATTATAGTCACTGGTATAAAAAATAAAAGCTTACCTTAGTTTACCTACAAATCTTTCAAAGATAAAAGCAGTTGAAGGTTAATATAAGCGGGGTTTAGAAACCAGCAGTACACGTTTTATTTCCATATACTATATATGTCTTGTAGATTAAGCATTGAAAAAAATACTAAAGCCGGAAATGATGCAAATTTACTACTACTTCCTGTTTCAACATTAAATTTGTATAATTTGAAAGCCTATCGTAGTCTCACAAATGACTAGTGCAATCGAAACTCATTAGTACAATCGAAATTATCTTTTTCAGCACTTTGCACACATTAAGCTAACCGTTTCGAAATTTTCAATGTATGGAGTAAAAGTGCGCGTGTCGAAAATTACAGGTTGAACAAATGAGAGGTAAGGACGTAGTTGGGAAAATTAAGAAACCAAGTTTTGCAGGGTACGAATCGTCACAGAACCAAGAATTATCATATCTACAAAATCATCGGTTTCATCTTGTTTGTCAGTCACTATTGAATATGTTGCCAATTAACTTTAGATGATTAATTAACTATCATATAATTAACTATCAATTGTGTTGAAAAATCTTTTGATTGTCGATAATGAACTGACGGTAATGACGGAGGTGCCTTATTGAGGAGATAAGGAACAGACAAGAATAATAGTAATAACGGCTTTAATAAGGGAGTTATTGACAGACGGTAATGGCAGAGAATAATATACTATTGTAATGACACAAGAGATTTAGTAACGGTATAAGAAACAAATAAAGATGTCAGAAAAGAGAACTTTAGTGAATATATAAGGAACTGACAGTAATGACAGATAGCATCTATTAGGAGATAAGGAACTGACAGTAATGACAGATAACTTCTATTAGGAGATAAGAAACTGACAGTAGTGACAGATAACTGCAATTAGGAGATGAAGAACTGACAGTAACGACAGATAACTGCAATTAGTTGACAAGGAACTGACAGAAATGGAAGTAAAAATTTAATTAAGGATTAATGAACTAACAATAATGTCAAAAGGGCTTTAATTAGGGAATAAGGAACTGACAGTAGAGACAGAAAAGCTTTAATGTGGGGATAAGGAACTAACAGTAATGACAGAAAAGTTTTAATTGCTGCATAAGAATATGACAGTAATGGTATAAAAGCTTCTATTAGGGGGTAAGGAACTGACAGTGGTGGCATAAAAGCCTTAATGAGGAATAATTAACTGACAGTAATACCAGGATAGCTTCAATTAGAGGATAAAAATGACAGAAAAGCTTTAGTAAGAGGAACAGGAACTGACGGCAATGGTGAACTGACAGTATTGTGAACTGACAGTAATAACAGAAAAGCTTTAATTCGGGAATAAGAATCTGACAATGATGACAAAAAAGGTTTAATAACTGGATACGAAACTGAGAGTAATGGCAGAGAAGCTCTAATTAGGAGATAATGAACTGACAGTAAATTTACCGTTTACTCTTTGTTCTCTCTTGTTTGTTCTACTGAGAATGAGATCAGCATCGAACTGTGACATTACAAAGCATCCAGTTGAAAGTGAGTCCATTAGGGTATATATGTAGGCTATGGTTTATTGAATCCAAACCTTATGTTTATGAAACATTCATATTCATAGCATTCAAAATAAAAGGAAAATATTATCATGAACTGCAAGAAATTGTTCTAGGAAATGTATTCATTTTTGTGTGTCAAGTTCGATTAAAATCTAATCACATTGCAATCTACGTACCAAACATCGCCTTGAAAGTATATTTTTAGCACTGCGGAACTGCACGGCGTGTTGCCTGCCATCCAGGGGTTTGCAAAAAAATAATCGCTTTCTACTCCTGCCTGTAAGCGAATTGTATATAAACTTAATGTAAAGCTCTCGAGATGTCACGAACGGAAATTGCATTTCTTTCTTGAGTAAGTTGGGCGGAGATGATTTTTTGCAATATTTTTTTACAACCAGAAAATAACTCTCCTGTTTGCAAAATATTATCAAATTTTACAACTTCCTTATCTTAAATCGAAGATAGACCAGCTTAGAACAGCAGACAAACAGAAAAAAATATAATTTTCTTATTTGGTTTTTCTCTATTTTGTAGTACATAAAGCACCACCAATCCGAACGGATTACACAATTACTTTTCCATGAAGGAGGGACAGTGCAATTGAATGGAATAGTTATTCAACGAAGTGTGACGATTATATCCAAACAATTTGATTGATTTAGTTTCAAATCAAACGCCCATGTTGATCGTGGTATTTCATAGTTTTCAAATGAAATGCAATCTTTAAGTTTTACATCCCACGGTTATGTCGGCTAGGCTAAAGGAAACGGTGATGATGAGAAACGAATGAAAAATGGTGGAATGAAGAAAGTGGGAGGAAACGGGAGAACCCAGATAAAATCCACGCACACGGTGTTTGTCCACCACAAAGCTCACTTGACGCGAGTTGGGATCAACCAACGATACATGCACCAGAAATGAACGCTCTGTCACTGAGCCACCGCGGCCGAAATAGTTTATAGAAGTTTGACAATATTCTAACCGTATAACGGATTGTCCATACATGACATACTTACCAATCTATAGATCTCATAAGGCTGAAAAAATCTTATGGGGAAGCATAAATTTTCATGCGTAGTTTTCGAAGAAGTCCATAAAAGACTAATTTTTTGTTAACTTAAAAATTGGTGTAGTACGATAGGTGCTTTTATCCATGATTTCATTACGACAGTACCAAAGCAAAATTGTGTTGTATCGAGAATGAGATAGCTCAGATATATATATATATATATATATATATATATATATATATATATATATATATATATATATATATATATATATATATATATATATATATATATATATATATATGAGAGTTATAATTGACTCTTGATGATTAATTAACTAACGTATTATTAACTTTTTAGTTTTTGGTTTAATGAACTGACAGTAATAACGGGAAAGTTTTTGTTAGGAAATAAAGATATAAGGAAAGTTCTTTAGTGAGAAAGATGTTGACAGACAATATTATATCAATGAAGTTTTAGATCAGCGTTTCCTAACCTTTCTCAACTTGCGGCACACTACGGGTGTAACTTGAATTCTCGCGGCACACTCATAGATATTATTATTATTATTATTATTATTATTATTATTATTATTATTATTATTATTATTATTATTATTATTATTATTATTATTATTATTATTTGCAAATATAAAATACCATGGTATTCTTTTTGTGTGATTACTGATCATCTTCTCACAGAGATGAAAGCTAGATCACTGGTTTTCCCCTATGCTAATTCATTATGCTTATTTTTTATTCTAATTTTAAAATAGAAAACAATTGCAATGAAATATAGGACTCAAGAATTTTAAAAATACGCTTCCTTTTTCGGAAACTATCCAACTTTTCATTAAGAACGAAAGTCACTAAATAACGAACGAACAAACAAATGTCTTATACTTTTAACTTTGCTGTTTTAACCAAAACCGGTGCATATTATTGCAATCACACAGCTCGCGATGCGTCGAAATCAAAACACAGCTGTTGAGCAAAGTGTTGTTCTGTCATTCACGTGGGAATGAGTGTTCTACGAACGTTCACTTGTCGTATACCGTACAAGTGCTTCCATTTGTCGGTGCTAGTATGACTCTCAATTGAAACGTAACATAGCAGCTAACCGTGAAAATGTGTACTAGCCGAAATACTGTCTGCTACACAGTAATAGATGTAGAATAATATATTACAATTACAGTAATTTTTTCCATGGTAGAAATTCATAGTAATGTGAAATATAAAAATATACATGTTTTTCCTGTCTTGCAATTGGGTTGCTATAGAATTAATAATTTTGTTTCGATTTCCTCGCGGCACACCAGCGGTCCATTCGCGGCACACCAGTGTGCCGCGGCACACCGGTTGGGAAACGCTGTTTTAGATGATAATGAACTTGGTTATGATGACAGAAGAACTTTAACAAGCGCATAATGAAGAGACAGAGATGATATAAGAAATTTAGTAAGAAAATAATGAACTGAAATAAAGACAGAAAAGTTTCAGTGAGCAGGTAATGGGTAGACAATAATAAGATTAGAGCTCTAGTGAGATAAAAGTTATTGACATTAATGATAGAAAAGCTTTAGTTTGAAGTATAATATTACTAACAGTAATGACGGAAAATCTTTAGTATAGAGATCAGGGAAAGATAAGAGTGAGTTAAAAGCTTTATTGGTGAAGTAATGAACAAACAGTAATGACAAAAAAGCTTTAGAGGATTGCGTACTGGCTGTAGTAACCAGGACCGTGCCGGAGGGGGGGGGAAGGAGAAAAATTCGGGAAAAAAAGGAAAAACTATAGGAAAAATTGCTTGGAATATATGTATGGGGGCGCTGTCGTATACTCTCGCCCCGGGCGCTGATTTTCCACTGCATGGCCCTGGTAGTAACAAAACTTTATAGTCCGGGAGCAAGTGGTATAAAATCGCACATCCGTGCGATTTTCATGGTACAATTGTGAGACATATTTTTTTCTATTTTGTTATACATTAGCTATGAGAAATTTAGATGTTGCCAAGTGAAAAATTTCCACAGGCCAATATGGCGTCCATTTAAAAATGGCGGCTGAGCTATACATAAAAGAACTTTAGAATGGATCTGACAATAATAACCGAAAGCTTTAATGAGGAGATAACTTTAACTAAATGAAGGTTTAGTTTGTGACAGTAATGACAGAAGAGTTTTAGTGAGGAGATCAAGAATGACAGGTTTTTAGTCAGGGAGCAGTTGGCTGGTTCCAGTGAATAACCGGCTAAGTCGACTTTTTTCTTTTGAAAATTGAGATTTTACATGTATAAGCCTTTTTTGGTGACTTCTACATTGTGTAGAAGCGGCTAAGACGAATTCATAAAATTGAGGAAGTTACAGCATTTGGTTATGTCAAAATTAGCCAGGTAACTATTGTAAAATTTATCTTTAAAATGGTCTCCTGTAAAATTTATTTTTCTCGACTTAGCCGTTTATTCACTGGAACCAGCCAATTGGCGAACAGGTAATGACAGAAAGGCTTTAGAAGATAATGCACTGGAAGTAATAACACAAGAATGCTTGTAAAGGTATAATGAACGATCAGAAAAGACAGAAAAGAAATTCACAATAGGAATAAAGAACAGAGTAATAACCGAAAAGCTTTAATGAGGAGATAACATTAATTAAATGATCGTTTAGTTTGGGACAGTAATGATGCAAACGCTTTAGTGAGGAGATAAGGAACAGTCAAGAATGAGAGGTGATTTAATCAGGGATTAAATTGACAGACAGGTAATGACAGAAAAGCTTAAGAGGATAATGTACTGGCAGTAATAACATAAGAACGCTAGTAAGGATATAATGAACAAACTGAAATGATAGAAAAACTTTAGTAAAGTGATAAGTAACTGAAGTAATGATAAATAACTTTAATGGAGAGATAATGAATAAACAATAGTAAGAGAAGAGTTACAACGAAGAAATAATGACAAACACTAATCAAATAAAGGTTTGGTTTGGGGATAATGATGTGACAGTAATAATGGAAAAATTCTAATGAAAAGATAAGGGATGGACAAGAATGGTAGGTATTTCAATCAGTAGGTATTGACAGAGATAATGGCATAAAAGCTTTAAATTATAATGTACCGGCAGAAACGACAGAGAAGCTTTAGTAAGGGGATAATGAACAGTACTAACCGAACAGATGAGATGAACATATAATAGAACTAAAAGTACATTAATTGTACAAATTTGTGTGTAATGGACTTGCACAAGAGCTTCGTTAAAAAATAGTGAATATAGAAAGAGTTGTATTATAATGCCATATAAAGCTTCTAAATTTTTAAACACTAACGTTCATCTGTTTATATTCCAAATATGGTGAATGTGGTAACCAGGGTTTGAAGGGTTTGCTGCGAAAAGGTGGTAGCTCCACTTTCATGAATTTTCGAGAAACTAGACAAAACGTTCTTAAAATTTGAAATTTTGAGATACTTAAAAAACGCTTAGAACACAGCAACTAACCCATGGAGCTACATCTCTTTGGGACCAAACGAAAGCTATTTTTTTTAAAAACAAGATCGCACTTACAACTTAGAAGTACCCCCATGATGGAGGTACCTCCTTTTTGCAGCAAACCCTTCGTATTCAAACTTTATTACAGCCTTGTCTGCTGCAAGAAATAAATAAATAAATAAAAAGTCAGAAACTATATACAAAGTACGCGTTTTCATGTTATATTAGTTTGGAAAAAGATTTGTGACTCTGATTAACACATGTCGCCATTTATATCAGATAATCGGAGCCTTTCTGTCGAACGTATCAAGGCGTTAAGCCGTCTTCGTGTTCCATGAGACATAGCGTGTTAAGATGCAATCTCTGAAGAAATAATACAAACATTGGTTGTTACTGCATATTCCAACAAGTTACGAAATCTTACTTGCAGTTATTTTCGATGTTTTTTCTTTCACGTAGAGAACTTGTTATAAATTCTTTACTGAATATAACTGTTATCAAAGTGCAATTTTGGTGCAAGGTGTTCATCATTTGGTGCAGATAATGAACAGGAAGCTCGAGGACCGTGTGTGGAAGGAAGACCCTACACTTTTAGACTAGAAGTGATGTAATTATTGGCACGCAAAGGCTTCTATCCCCTCCAGTATTTTATAGATATTAATTTTGTAGAGACTGGGTAAACCGGATCTCAACAAAGGTAGAACGAGAAAAATGTTCGGCCCCCACCGGGAATCGATACTGGGTCGCAAAGCTGGTCCTGTAGATATTTTACCAACTACGGTAAGGCACCTCTTTTTCTCTTTCTGTCTTTCTCAAGAAAATTAACTTGAAGGATACACGGTGGCTCAGTGGTAGAGCGCTCACCTTTGATGTGTGGGGTCCGTGGTCAGATCTCAGCCCGGGCCAAATGAACTTTGAGGTAGACAAACACCGCGTTCGTAGGTTTTCTCCGGGTTCTCCGAGAATAAAACTGTAGGTAGGAGTTACACTTAGTGGAACAAAATTGGAGGAGGAGGAGGGTATAGTAAAACTTCCGTTAATAATGCTTCTGGAAGTAAATATATTTTTTGCGTAGGAGGTTACGCGGAACAAGTTTATCCATCTATCCAAGAGAGGACTTACGGGTCCAAAACCCTCCCAAAACACTTCCTAACTCAACATACATTTGTACATTTTTAAAAAATAAAACTATACTAGTTTAACAGAGAAATGATTGATGTAGCATGAAAATTTGATCTTACACTTCACCTGTACTCTTTCACATATAAAACAACCTAGTTCTATCATTTTCTCCCTGAAAATATAGTTGGAAGTATTTCTCAATTATTTATTGTCTTTTAGGGTACAGAATAATACCCGTTTAGTACTACATAGACGTGTAGTGTTGGACTCTTCTTAACAAAATATTTCTATGTGCGCACCTGTATCTATAACTATACATATAGCATTTATTGAGCCCTTAAAATTCGAGCGAGGAAAGGTTAAATGAAAAAAAAAAAAGAAATGAAATCTTTGAGTTTTAAGTCCCACGATTATGCCGGCTAGGCGAAAGGAGACGACGATGATGAGAAATGAATGAAATGCTGGAATGAAGAAAGTGGGAGGAAACGGGAGAACCCCGAGGAAACCCACGCACACGGTGTTTGTCCACCACAAAGTTCACTTGTCGCGAGCTGAGATCGAACCAGAAACCCCATGCGCCAGAGGTGAATGCTCTTTGACTGAGCTACCTTCCGAGAAAAGGTTAAGATGCTACCCAACTATCCTATTTAAAATACGTGTATATTGACACGATCTAACACTAAAAAAGTAACAAATTTTGTAAATAATGTATTTTTATTTTTGTAAAACTAACATTATACCTAAAGTGATCGTTCATGGCTTTAATTTTGTAAATAAATCTTATATTGGGTTTTAATACAATATCTGAAGCTCACAATAAAATACAGCGTGAGCACAGAAACAGCACCTGATTTTAAGGTGCCATATAATTAACATTTAATTGAATATTTACATGAAATTTTGTACAGAGCTCAGTAAACTCAAATTATTTTCCCATCTATCTTTTCAGAATTCTAGTTCTGACTAGGGCAGCTAGAGGGCAGTAACATCGAAAATGGCGTTCACCCCACAGCAACGAAGCTGGTGCGTTTTACAATTTGCAAAAACAAGCAGTTTTGTGAGAGTGCAGCGTGATTTCAAACGACAATTTAATTCTGATCCACCCACACACAAATCCATTGTGAAGTGACATAGAACGTTTATTGAGACGGGGTGCATTTGTGATCAAAGAAAAGGACATTCAGGGCGACGTCTAGTCTCCGAGGAAACTGTGGAGCGCGTAAGAGAAGCCTCCGTACACAGTCCACAGAAGTGTACACGTAAAGCTAGCAGAGAGTTGCAAATGAAACAAACAACAGTAAGCAAGATCTTACTCAAGAGTTTGCGGTGTTACCCGTACCGACTGCAATTGGTTCAGAAGTTATACCCACAAGACAAGGTAAAGCGTCGTGAGTTCTGTGAGACTATGCAAAATTTCATGGAGGACGACGAAAACTTTCTGACGAAGATCATTTTCAGCGATGAGGCGACATTTCACTTAAGTGGAACGGTGAATAGGCACAATGTAAGGATATGGGGAACCCAGAATCAGCATCAGTGATGCTGTCAACTCCATCACACCGGATATGCTTCACAACGTGTGGTTGGAGCTAGATTACCGCCTCGATATTTCCCGCGTTACAGGTGACGTGCACATCGAGTGTTTGTGATTTCAATTATTGCTACAAAAACTTTTTGAGTGTATGTATCACTGTTCAAAATTTCAGCAAAATATTCCTTCGCATATTAAATTTACACTAATTTGAACCCTGGGAGTGTTTCTGTGCTCACCCTGTATTTTAATACAATATCTGAGGCTCACAGTAAAGCAGATGTAAGCAAAATTCTAGATAAAAAACCAAAATGAGGTTGTATCTGTTACTTTGTTTATGACTTTTTTTTTCTCTGTCAATCTGAGTTTAGGTAACCAGTAAGACACCACATACCATATACTAAGATGTATAACTTTCAGGCACCTTTTACGTTGTACTATGTTGGCTTGCATAACTTACTATTGTTTAACTTCAATTCAATACCAGTTCGAAAACCAATAAAGATAACCAGACCCGGACTGAACATATTATGTTGTAAAGGCACTTTTTTAAAGTATACAATGAAGCAAAGGAAAACAAAAGATACTTGAAAAAATTAAAAATTTCCATTTTCCTCCAAGAAAGCCAGCCTTTCATAAAAAAAGTACGAAGCGAATTAGTTCAAGTGGTATATCTTTGGCTTCGCACTCGGGAGGTTGTGGGTTCGATTCCCGCTGCCGACCATCCTGTCTGAAGTTTTCCAGGGTTTTCCTCAGTCCTACCAGGCAAATGCCGGGATAGATATCTACTAAACATGTCGTGGCCGATTCGTTCCCAAATCCTTTCCATTCTTTTTGTTCTTATTACTGTAGATATTCAGTATAAAATGGCCACTGAATTTTATCAGGCGATTGCTAAATAAATAAATAAAATTGCCCCAAAAAGCTTCCGGCTTTTCATAATTTCTACTTATCTGAAATATTATACCCGACAGAGAAGGAGGCACAAATTGTAAAACAATTGGTACCGGTACCGTTTGTTTCACTGATCTGTCACTGTTTTTTTTTCGTTATTTTACATTCTTTTTTATATTATATTTTTTAAAAAAAGTATTTATATGTATATTTGTTTGTATCTACAAAGCCCTGTAGGCAGTACAGAAAACAGGGAGAACCAAAAAGCGGGTACATTGTAGTAATATCAAACGAGGTGACAGCAACTTGGGTGACATGGAAAGGGGTGAGAAGCTTCTGACAAAAGTCTGTCCTAAATATCACATCGTGCCGGCTGAGCATGAGAGATAATTCTCACTCTGCTTTTTGCTGTCAACAAGGGAAGCGGACAGTGATTCAAATTGCGTTACATAAAAGCTTACAAAGCAACGCAGAGATAGAAAATTATTTTATAAAGGACACCAGATTCACATATAGAATTATATACACACAAGTGTGTGTGTATATGTGTCATAAATAATACCAAAAAGTTTTATATTCTTGGTTTTTTATTGTATCTTAACTCTAAGCGTATAACGAAAAGAAAAGGGTTATAAAATGACCCATAGATAAGATATGGGTATCATAGTCCTGGTCAAAATAATATGGTGAATTCAAATCCCTCTGAGTAGTTGCGAGAAAATTGGATATTATTATTTTATTTCATAAACCTCAAAATTAACGCTATACGACAGCTATAACTTATTAATAATTAGGAGGTAAGAGTAACATATAAACACACAACTGGTCCTTCCGCCGAGGTCGGATGTGGTATATAAACAAAATCTTTTGACAGATGTAGTATATAAACACAAACTTTGGATGGAAAGGACGAATGTAGTATATAAACACAAACTTTGGACAGAGAACGGATGCGATATATAAATACAAACTTTGGACGGAGAGGACGGATGTGGTATATAAACACAAACTTTGGAACAAGGGGGCTATGGTATGTAAACACAAACTTTGAACGAAGGTAATGGATATAGTATTTAAATACGAACTTTGAACAGAGGATAGATGTGTATATAAACACAACCTTTGGATGGGAAGACGAGTGTGGTATATAAACACAAACTTTGGACGGAGAGAATAGATGTGTGTTTATAAACACAACCTTTGGACGGGGAGGGCGGTTGTGGTTTATAAACACAAACTTTGAACGGAGACAAAGGATGTGGTATATAAATACAAACTTTGGACGGAGAGAACGGATATGATCTATGAGCGCATCATTTGTTTCATTTGCATAAAATTTCAATATTAAAAATAATCAGTTTAAATACTTTTCTTTGATTTTCGTGCATCTCTGAAGGAAAGCTGATTTAAAATAGCCAGGTGGAACGTATTACAACGAAACTAAAGCTAAAGAATATGCTAATCAAACATATTATGAAACTTTCAAGATTACACCACATAATACACCCGGTGAGGACAGTTGGTCGAAAAAGTGTAAAAGCTTTTTTCAGGCCATGCGGTTTTCCTCATTCACACCCGGCAAATGCCAGGATGGTACTAACATATAAGTCTCAGGCCGTTTCTTTCCTTTCTCAATGCTTTCTCTTTTCCATTTCTTTGGATAGTGATGGCAAAGGGAGTCATCCCCTATACGTGACGAGCTAACAAGGCCATAGATGCCGAAAACTCAAAAATCTAATTCCTAGTTCCAATAATATATAGCAAAAAGTTATGATTAGATCTTAAACTACAATATGTCTTTATCTATAATGGTGTGGAAAGATTAAACACATTTATCAATCGAAAGATGGCATTGCACTCAACAAAACGACTGTGCTATGATTACGCAAGTACGCTAAGGCAGACGTCGGTGATGGTGGTAATGAATGAAAAATTGTGGAGTGAAATAAGTGAGGGAGAAATCGGAGAACCCCGTGTAAAATCCACTCACACCGTATTTGTTATGCAGCCACAAAGATCGTGCAAGGCAGCGAATAACTAGGATATGTAAACAGTATTTGTACAAAATCTACAAAGGAACAGATCGTATATTCTTAGATCAGGAGAACGGAATGACCATAGAGATTTTGACATTCAACAAGATGGATATCCTCCTCATTATTGAAGAGCACTCCATGAGTATATCGATAAAACATTTCCTGAGAAATGGATTGTTCGAAGAGGACTAATTGATTGGCCAGCACATTCACCTGATTTTACTCCAATGGATTCTTTTTTTTTCTTTTGGGAAGTACCAGAGACAAAATTTATATTCGAAAACCACGAAATGTTGGCAAATCAAAAACGTACATCAGAGCTTCATTTCAAGATATAAATACACAAAGAAACTTATGCAAAAATCTTCGTCGAAGCGTGAACGGTAGACTCCAAAGCGATGCAAATTGTCATGGACAGTAGTTTGAACACATGTGTTGATAAAAACTTCAGTGCTTTTGTATTGTATTATTGTAAATGTAATAATTGTTTATCAAAATTAAATTGTATTAGTAAAAGTAAATGTAAGTACGTAATTAAGTAATCTAAGATCTTACCATTTACTGTCCACGTACTTTTGGTTCACCCTGTACATTACACACACTTATTATTATTTTACAACGTTCGACAGACTAGTATGGCAAATATTTCAATTTGATTTTGGTCACGGAACAATATTTATGTTTTGTAGTAAGTTCTCCGGAACATAGTAACATTGCAAATTAAAATTGAATAAGAGTTATTGTAATTATTTTAACAGCAATATCACGACGCATCTAGCAAATCTCGTGGAACATCAGTAGAGAACTATTGAATTAGTATCTCAGATTTTCAGACAGAAAAGAGAGAGAGAGAGAGAGAGAGAGAGAGGGAGGGAGAGAGAGAGAGAGAGAGAGAGAGAGAGAGAAAGGAAAGGGAAGCAGCGAGGGGACACGAAACCCGGAGAAAGTTATTGGGAATTCTTTTATGGCTTCTGTTCCTGGAACCAAACAAGCAAGCAAGGGAGGTAGGGAGAGAGAGCGAGAAAACAGAAAGAGTAGGGGAAGCAAAGTAATAATTTCGTTTATTCCTGTTTTCTGGGTCGATTTCTTCATCTGCTTCTCTCTTTGCCCACTCATTCTTATCAATCCCACTTACGGCAAACAAAGGAAAGAAAGATAAAAAAAAGACAAACTGATGTGTCTTCCGAAGTTGGTAGCGCGAAATACTTCGTGGGCGAGAATCAAACCTATTTATTTCGAAGAAAATGAAGAAAAAAGATTAATTCCAAGAGTATGTCGGTTCATAGATACTACGAGTAATAATAATACGATATTAGTTGTTGGTTTCCTTTGTCCCTTAAGGGAAAAATATAAACAACGAAATGAAATGAATTCTCATCGGTAGAATTAATCAAAAACTAATGAAAAAATAAAAATAGCTTTCGGTTTTGATTTAATAGGCAGTGAGTGAAACATCAAAGGACGTTTTATAAGATTCGCCTATCGAAACAGTACAAGTAGTGTGGGCGTTACTGTGTCACTGTAGTGTGCCAATGCTAGATAATGTGTGTCATTGTTAAGAGTATATGAATCATTGTATGAAGTATATGTGTCACTGTCAGGAATATATTGTATTTTGTTATTAATACAAAAACCTAATAAGAATTTTGTTATTAACCCTTCAACTGACACTGTTTTCTGGAAATGTGTACTCTCAGGTGGCAAACGTAGTGCTACGTCGTAGTCACAAGAACCGTAGAACTATGAAAGAATGGTGTACGTTTCACACAAACAACAATAAACAAAAGAACGTTACAAAGACATCTTCGCCTCACCAAGACGTTTACTACTGGTTTCAAATGCAGTTTCTGTTTCTTTCATTACAGCAGCAGCAATACTCTTCTTACAAGTAACAATATGTCATCTGATATTCTAACATCCAATGTCGTTTGCACATTATGAGCATTCAGAGCCATCTATTGATTTGATTTGTTTCCGATTTTAATGTAAGAAGGGAAGTTTTCAGGAGAGAACTTCGTCATTGCCACTGAACATTAGTGACTTTCTAGTCAAGACGTAGCGATTGGTAGTTCGAAATTAATACCTCCTATTTTTTTTTTTTTTTTTTTTTTTGGCGTTGACTTTGTATGTTCATGTCAGAGTCGTTGATGTACAGCTAATGCTTGAACCTTCCTCTTCTATTTTCAGCTAGTCCCGTTGTTCTTGAGTACTTGGCGCCAGCATAGAAGTGTTCCAAAATGGAGCCTGATATGGACATACGTATAAAACAACGATGTGTGATTGAATTCCTCACTGCTGAGGGAATTGCGCCAATTGAAATCCATCGATGCCTAGTAAAGGTTTATGGAGACGATACAATAGACGTGAGCAATGTGAGGCGATGGGTACGGCATTTTCAAGGTGGTGAAACGGGTGTTCATGTCAAGCCACGGCTCGGTCGAACCTGCACAGCTGTCATCCCTCGCAATGAAGAGCGTCTTGATCAACTCATCCGTTCTGATCGCCGGATAACGACCAACAAAGCTGAATGTGGCGAACATTTTCAAGACTCGGAAGCTGTTGTCAAAGTTGTAAGGAAGCGGTTAGCCTCAGCTGTTCCGATTTTTACAAGCGCGGCGTGCAGGCTCTGATTCATCGTTGGCAAAAATGCATAACGAATGGTGGAAACTATGTGGAAAAATGACAGTCTGTAGCTGAAATATTGCTCTGTTTAGCTGTGCTGTTTTATTTATGTATCTCCATTAGTTTCCATGAAAAAATAGCAGGCATTACCTGCGGAACGACCCTCGTAGTACTACGTCATAGCCGTTCCCACTGCACATATGCCATGACGTAGTACTACATCATAACCAGTTAAAGGGTTAATATGAAAATTTGTATTTTTACATACAGAGATATGGTTTTTAAAACTGTACAAGTTCATAATTATTTCTTCACTCCTTGTGGGTGGGACTACGAATTTTTCGGTAGCCTCTCGTAAATTATGTTTTCATATATGAACTATCGGAAGCCAAAGCGAACTCTTTATATATATATATATATATATATATATATATATATATATATATATATATATATATATATATATATATATATATATAAACTGCTGTCAGTGAAGTTGTGGCATAAGGTTCGGTGCGAAACATGTGAAACGCAACTGATTTCATGCTTAAAATGTACTTAGTAAACTCTGGACTTAGATAATTCAAACAATAATATCATCATTGAGTGTAATTATTATTATTTGTTTTTCTGTTGTATATGATAAGAAATAACAAAAGCAAACTCTTTGTATATAGTCTAACATCATATTTTTTTTGGCAGCAGCAGTTCGTGTTAATTGAGTTGAGTTGATTTTGAGTTCAAGGTCCCTTTCAGCAAAGAGGTTATATGAGATTAGACCTATTGATTAACGTTGAATCCGAACCACATGAGCTCCTGTCGGGAATCTAATCTGGGTCTCCCACGCCAAAAGTGCGTAGTTCGTGTTAAGTTGCCACTGTTTCCATAAGGGCGAATTTCCCTCAGCAACATAATATAGTTAGTTTGGTCTTTCTTCATACAGCTCATATAAGCCTACAATTTATGAATGATGTCTTGAAATGACATGCACAAAGATGCCAGTATTTTTTTTTTCAAGGGGGCGAAAGATCGATACCAAGAGAAGTAAAAGACCCATTTGAAGGAGTGTAAAGGACCGATACACAAGCACAGTCGCGAATACATACCCACTTTTAAGCATGATCGCTCATAATACACCATTTAAACAACAATTATTTACGCAGTATTCTTATTACTTACAATAAATAAACTACATTATTATATACTACAAATTAATATGTTTTAACATGTATTTCTAGGAACTGAACAGCCTTTTCGAAAATTCAAGAAAAGGGCAACTTCTCCTGCTTGCCCTCCGCTGAAGACGGCCATTGTCATATATGTAATCCTTTGCGATTAATGAAAAGAAGAACTACTTCAAATGTTTCTGTTATAAGTTTATTTTAAACTATTAACTTGGATTCAATAAATATAGTGTAATAATTACTTGAAAACAGCGCAGAAAATTTCAGACCATCCTTTTTGATAATAGCCGTAGCAGATTAGGGTTTGGTAATTCTGGGTAATAGTCCATTTACGAGAATCATTCAATAAGTAAAGAGACAAAGTCTATATTTTTAACACTAATCAATTTTTTTTTGTTTCAAGGGTGTTAGCTGGCAACCTTGGGATATGCTCTGATCTGCTGTTTCGTAATTTTATGTCAACATAACTTCAAAAATATCAATCATCATGGCAAGTCCTCTAGAAGATTGCACCTTAGAAGAACAGCGCTCAGTCATTAGGTTTCTGGTCGCAGAAGGTGTAAAACGAAGTGAATTTTTTTTTCGATGTTGAGACAATACGGTAACAGTTGTATGAACCGTGCGAATGTGTACAAGTGGGTTGATCGGTTTAAAAGTGGCCGAACAAGTGTAGGTGATGAACCCCGATGTGGACGTCCAGTGGAAGTTTCTGGTTCTTCGTTGGAATCGAGGATTGACGGACTTATTCGTGATAACAGAAGAATTACTGTTGAAATTATAGTTAAGGAAGTTCAAGTAAGTGTTGGAACTGTTCACAATGTCATTAGGAACATTTTAAAGTACAGAAAAACGTGTGCCAGATGGGTTCCCAGACAGCTTACTGACGCTCATAAAGAATCAAGGCTTTCCATTTGTCAAGCCTTAACGCAACGAAATTTGATTGAAGGAGAAGTTTTTTTTGAAAGAATAGTGACTTGCGACGAGGCCTGGATCCATCACTACGACCCCGAGACCAAAAGGCAGAGTATGGAGTGGAAACACACTAGCTCTCCAGTTCGCAAAAAATTCAAGGTTCAACCTTCCGCTGGTAAAGTGTTGCTGACCATCTTTTGGGACTCACAGGGTCCAATCTATTGCGATTTTCTTGAAGATCAGCGAACTATCAATAGCCTATACTATTCTGAGATGCTAGAACACAAAATTAAACCAGCTATCAGGAGCAAACGCCGTGGACTATTGTCAAAAGGAATCATTCTTCAGCACGATAACGCCCGCCCTCATACAGCCCAGCTGACCCGAGATAAGCTTCAAGAATTGGGTTGGGAGGTCTTACCTCGTCCTGCCTACAGCCCAGACCTCGCCCCATCTGATTTTTACCTGTTTGGACCAGTCAAAGACGCCCTACGTGCAAAAAGATTTGTTAACAATGAGGAAGTTAAGGCAGCGGTGCAAAGGTGGCTTCGGGGTAAATCGAAAGATTTCTTCGCCAAGGGAATTAGGAAGCTGTAAGAAAGATGGGCCAAATGCATAACTGTAAAGGGTGATTATATTGAAAAATAGCCTTAGTTTTGAAAGATTGAAATAAATATTTATTGAGCTATAGCAATTTGTCTCTTTACTTGTTGAATGCCCCTCGTAAATTTGTCCTTGTAACATTCAATGGCATTCCTTGATAATTCTAGGGTAATATTCCTCTATGATCTACGGAACCCGGAGGTTCAATGCCTCGTTCACAAAAGCTCTCCACTGACTTCTATCCTTAGCCAACTGGATCCAGTTTCTACTTTGTATTCCTATTTCTGCGAGATTCATCTTAATATTGTCCTCCCATCTGCGCCTAGGTCTTCCGAATGGTCGTTTTCTGATTGGTCTACCACTTAAAACTTTGAAAGCGCTTCCATGTTTTCTTATATTCTGGTTACATGGCCTGTCCACCGCTCTTTTATAAATATACTTTGATAATTCAGTTTTTGTGGCCTTCAAAAATTTAATAATACATCTTTTGTGTATTTTGTACATTGGTGTTGATGAGAGAGTGGTTGCATAGAACAACAACAACAACAACAACAAAATATAATTGTAAAACAATGGCAGTAATCAAATCCAATAACTTGGAGATCGATATCCTTCGATGCAGACCGCATACATCATCACCGTCCATATGGAGATCGTTTGCGCACACAATGATTCTTTCATTCTCTCTCTCCCCTACTGTTGTCGTGTAAATTCTCATTTATGTTTTCCAGTAGTTGCAACTGAAAATTGGAAAAATAAAACTATGTTTTTTTTTTCTATTCTGCATTAACTGATTTGATTATCTTCCTATTTATATAAACAAGTTTTCCAAGAGCAATCTGCCTTACTGAACCGTTTACAAGAGAGAAGAGAAACTGGATTCAGCCTCACATCTTCACTTGGTAAACAAGATGTAACTTGAAGTGCTAGCGCACGATGATTCTGTGGTAGGGCGCTTACCTCTCGTGCGTGGGGTCCCTGGTTCGATTACCGCGAAGGAAGTTTATGGTGGACAACATCATATCTGATTTTTCTCGGGGTAGTCTGTTTCCTCCAACTTTCTCATTCCACAATTTCTTTCGTCATCATTCACTTGCTTTAATCATCGTCTCTCTTAGCGCATAAGCGCATATGCGTAAGACGTTAAACCGAAAGATTTTAATTTTTTGAAGCACTAACGGCGCAGTTTAATTTAGAATCTGGAAATACTTAGATGTAGTGTTCTTAAAAGTTGGAGATTTTTAATATTGTACCATTTTGACCAATTTCAATTTTAACTAAATAATGTAAGGCTTAAGACTCAATAAAAAAATAAACAAAAATCTATCAGAATATTTTTTAAATGAAAATTACTCTGAGAGATGTTCTTATGTTGAAGTGGATTCGTCTTTCTTCTCCATTCTAGTCGAAGAACTACAAATAAATTCTTGATCACCTACAGCTAGATAGATTATGATAATATTCAAAATGGTCCGGTAAACAGTAAATGCTAATTTTGAAACTCAAGCCGATTTCTCTCTCTCTCTCTCTCTCTCTATATATATATATATATATATATATATATATATATATATATATATATATAGATATATATATATATATATAGGGTTATTTAGGGAGATCTCGATACTTTTTAAGGTCTAGCAAAGCGAGTGATCATACACGCACACAAGAAGAAACATTCAATTCGTGGAAGGTTAGTGTTCTCAGTGACAAGTTGCATATGCATAGAAGTTAATTTTGTCTGTTGCAACGGAAGCAGAAGTCTTTAAACTAGGTACACTCATGTCCAAAATGATTGTCGCATATCTATAACTGTCTTCTTGTAAGAATATAATTTGATAAGGATTTTGCAGGGTACTTTGAATACCGATGCTAAGTGTATAATCGGGAAATGTATATTTATGGTAAATTTCATAGGAAAAGAATTATAAATACGAAAATTAGAATGGGTAAAACAAAATATTGCTAAATTGATAAGAAAGTTTTATTTTTGTTTTATTGTTCTTATTTACTGCTCTTTTGACATGAAATTTACCACATACACGTCGTTGCAGATTATACACATACTAACGTTATAAGAAATACCGGGCGAAATCGTTGTCAAATTATATTCCTACAACAACATATTTATAGACATGCGACAATAATTTTGGACATGAGTGTACATAGAGCTATATGTAAGAAAAAATAACCATGTTATAAGTTTCAGTAAGCCAAAAATAAGGTACAACGGTAATATATGTTGAGGAAAGGAGGCAAAGCGTTGGTATTATGATAGAGTATACTGTCTGTATGTATGTGTGTCAGGATGACACACATTGCTTGTTCCAGTGACAACTCGTGCCATGTTTCTGTTGATCAATGCTTTTAGGGAATAAATCAACAGTGATTGTAGTTAGATTTTGACATGCAGTTCCTTTGTTAGAAGGAAAGTCATCAGACAAACAGACTACCGTCTGGTTCATCTTAGTGTATACATCATAGGTTTAGGTTGCATAACAAACACGCTTTCTCAGCTTCTGGGTCACTTAGTCCGGTATAAGCCTAATGGTAAAGTACGTTTTGTTTTAGATTATACGTGTCAAAGATCCTGATGTATTAAAGAAAACCTCTAATGCTGGCATAGAAATATTGTCCCCCACTACACAGTACTTAAAATTGTCAATTCTTAATATATGTTTCTTCCGCAGTTTGAAAAACAATTTCAACTTATCTTATGGGAACTTCGTTCGTAGGAACCTTGGCAAAATATTGTGAAAGAAGGCTATGAGAAAGTTAGTTTGAATTGGAAGAAATCAGCCTCTGTTGAATTCTTCGCATATGGATTTCGAAAATGATTGTGTTAAGTTATAATTTTCGATTATTGATTACTATATGTACCAAATATTGAAATCAATATGTTGGAAAACAGATGTAAAACAAAGTTCGTTTTAACGAGCTTACATTTTTTCAGTGTTCCTCTTGAATGTCAACCTACATTGTAATGAAACGCAGCAAAAGTTTGCAAATAAGCCATACGTAGATAGTAGCAACCTTAGATCTAGTATTTCATTGCGTTTTGTTTCTCGTACTTCAAAGACGTAAAGGATTTGATTGTTTATATGGTGTGGACATCTCCCATAGCAAGTGTCGATTTCTCCCGCAAGATTTCTTAGCTAGGGCTAGATTCTCAGGCATTATCACTTTTGCATAATAAAATTACCATAACGTTCAGAGTAGTATCGACTTGTTTCTTAACGTGTCGAAATGTCCCTAAATGACCCTATATATTTTTTATACGTCCAAATAGCCTCTAGTTAATATGTAGCCGAACTTACTCAATAGGATTGCAACATTGAAAACGGAAGTGGCAGTTTTCTTATTTCCGGCTTTGATACAAATATAAGTGCCGAAATCAAAACTATTTTTGTAACACTGAGCTCAAATTTAAAGAAAGAAAAAAACTCACTATGTTCTCTTGTTGATAGACGAACGGACATACCTAGGATTAGGAGATGTCATCTTTTAACCGGACATGTCCTCTCTTACGGGTTCTATAAACGGTCCGTGTAGTGTATTAAGAAAATGTCCAAATGTCCTGCTTTTTGAGTATAGACAACTGCATCAACTTCAAGATTCGTGATATACATAGAAATTTGTAAATAATCGTTAATATTAATACTGTTATAATGTTCAATTTCCAGGGGGAATACAGCATATCTAGCCATAAGCGTCTGTAGGACTTTTTGGAAGAGACAAAGAATGTGTAGTTCTTTTTTTTTCTTCTTTTGTGACCCCGCGTAGCATAGTCGCTAACACTCTCGTCTTTGGTACAAGTATTCCCCGGTTCGATTTCCGGTTGAAGTCACTCGATCGAAAAAAAATGTAACAGCTTTTTTTAGGCCAGCCACTCTGCGTGAGGTTTCTTCCTGGGTTTTCCTTATTCACACCAGGCAAATGCCGGGATGGTACCTAACATACAAGTCCCAGGCAGGACTCCTTCCTTTCTCCTTCCTTTCTTCCTTCCCTTCCTCGGATAGTGGGATCGCCGAGGACGTCATTCCTCAAAACGTGACGGGCTAACATGGCCTTAGATGCCGAAAGCCCTGAAATCTAATTCCTTAATCCTAATCTATTTTATTTTATAATAATAATTTATGGTCTTTTGACATGGATAAGAGAAGTAAAAGAATGTAAAAAAGAAGTCGCTCAAAGGTTTATTTTGTATTATACTATCCCGGTATTCATGACAGTTTTCCGTAAAAATACTTACTAAATATTTTTTTGTATTTTTCTGACTAACCCGTATATTTATATAACAGAGATATTTTTACAACATAAGTTGGACCTGCAAAAAAAAAAAAAAAAAAAAAAAAAAAAAAAAAAGACGAAAGTATTGGAGAATTAAATTTAGAAAATATTCCCTGATTTCAAACTATTGATTCACTTGAGAATCAGGAAGGACCATGTCTCCCCTTGCGGAAATTCATGTATCCAGCTGTAGAGCGGAAGGAAATATTTCCTAAATTTCGGTATTGTAAAAATTTAGCTGCATAAATTATGTTGTTCAGCTACACCATCAAAAAATTTGTGGAGGAATATAACAATTTTTAAAGTGAAATCTCTCCTCATTCTAAGAGTGAAATCTAAAAATGTCCACTTTTTCAGAATTTGTCATATAGTAATCCTGGACATACTGTAGGCTCCGTATAACATTTTCTAATACTTATGCATACCATCATTGTGAAATCTATACAACATGTCAAATGTCGTGAATTTACTGTATTTTGAAGAAGTTAGAACATTATTGCAATAAAAATTCCTGGAAATAACTGAAGCGAACAAAAGAGCAAAAAAGAAAAGAAAAGAAAAAAGAAAAAAAAAATCAATGAAATGGTTGGAATGAAAACTTAATGGAAACCTGCTAAGAACGCTGAGTACATTTTAAAAAGTTAATGCTGAAACGAAGATCGCGAGACACAAACGGTTGCCTTCTTTTTTTCGGCTTTTTCCTTTGTTTAAATAGTCTCTGCGTACATTTGTCGTATCTGAATTTAGGAGCCCTCTAATTGAGAGTTTGCTACTAATTCTCGTGTCAGCCATTTGCAAAACGAAATAATTTTACTTTTTCATTTAAAACTTGTCGCGTTGACAGAAATTGAACATATGATCCCTTTAATAAAGAAACTTAATTCTACATATCATCATTGAAGATCAATTATTTATTTGCTTAAAAAAGAAATGTGTTCTTCTTGAACCGCCCCCCCCCACACACATACACTTGAAAGTTTTAACGATTTCCCCCTGTAAAGAAACGAAACTTCATTAATTATGGAGTCTTCCATTTGTATCAAACAGAGACTAACCTTGAAACAACTTTTTAAAGTGCTATGCTTCATCAGTATTGAATACCAACAGTATTTTTTTTTTTTTTGGTCGTGTATTGATTTACATGAGGAATATTTTTCTGTTGTCTTTGTAATACTCTGGAATTTTAAAGACCTTGATTTTACTGATTTGTTCTTCAAATCTATTTAACCATTCTATTTCCGGAGGAATTTGAACGAACTTGTAGACTCTCACGTTGGGGTGTATTGGTGACTCTCTAATTATCACAGAGTCAAGACTAATACATTGTTGGAAAGCTTATGGGACACAGATTCTAGCGGAGTACTATTTGTGAAATTCGCACTCTATTCGTAGTAGCAGAAGAAGAAGAAACAAAAAGTTCTTAAAACATGAAAAAATAGAATTTGGGAGTCTCCTGACAACCCTTGCAGTCACCCTACGCTGACAAAATGATACTTATGTGTAGGCAACACACTTGTGACAATAACATAAAACTGGTAGAGATTGCTGCAGCACAAAGCGAGGTAAAAATTCAGGACGAAATACCTATAAAAAAAATAGGAATGGCCACAAAGTTCCGGTTCCGGTGGAACCAGTTCCGCGAGAAACCGGTTCTTGGAGATCCGGTTTTCAGAAGCGATTCCAGACCTGGATCCGAAAAACCTGGCTCCGGAACTGGATCTTAGGAACCGGTTCCAGGCCTGGATTCGAAATCCCCCCCTCCCAAAGAATCGTAAAGGTGGCATAAGTTGACCTTCAAAACACTGCAAAGAGAACCTCACACTTATGCCCTTCCCGCCCAGACCCGCTTGTGCTCCTCAGAAAAAAAATTTTTGGTCTCCCAGTGGGTGTTTAACCAAATTAGTTTGCCAGTTTGCCTGTTTAGCCAATGAGTTTGTCAGTTACCCAGTTTGTTTAGCCAAATGAGATAAGCGGCCACCGCCTGCCTGTCGCTTCCACCACTTCATTTAGCACACTGTTCATTGTTGCCAGCAGCTCGGGTTTAGCGGTTGCACCTTGAGAAGGTGAGGTATTTGTTGGATGCACAAATACTAAAGTTTAGTGCAGTGCGAAAACAAAAAATGGTTAGTTTTTTTCTGTAGCTGTAATTTTGCCTTGCATTGCAATGTATTTAAAATTTGTAGGAAATTGATATTGTCCGTAGATACATTATTGTGATAATTTTTCATCGGAAATACTTAAATACACACAAGAAAAGTAAAAGTTACTTGAGTAGTGAAAGCTGGAATGAGTCCGAGCTATTTGTGTTCAGTAGTTATTTTGTAATAGACCATTTGTTTCAGAACTCGTTTACGAAATATAAAATCAGTTTTAGCTTACACACAAAAAATTCCTGTTCGATTACGAGAAAACTCGGTTTCGGAACCGGATTTTAGGAACTGGTTCCAGACCTGGATCCGAAAACCCCCTTCTGGAACCGGATCTTGGGAACTGCTTCCAGACCCGGATCCGAAAACCCGGTTCCGGAACCGGATCCGTTCAGAGCCGAAAACCGGTTCCACCACGAACCGGTTCTGGCCATCCCTAATAAAAACGTCCTGTGTATCATTTTCGAAATGCTGTTGCAGACCTTCTCGTTGGCGGCCCGTGAACCCATTATCACAGAGTCATGATTGATACAATGTTGGAAAGCTTGTGGAACACAGATTCCAATGAGATAATATTTGTGGAACTCCCGCCCCATTTGTAGAAGAAAAAGAAGCCCGAAAAATATATGAAAACGTAAAAAAAAAAAGAAAAACTGAGACTCAGAAAATTGGCCAACTTTGCCCCGTCTTCTCCCTTCATATAAGCAACAAGTACACATGCAGAGTATTACCATATGTTGTAGACTACTTCACTGCTGTACATACCAATTTTTAGGAGCGCATCTCCAAGGAGGGGAATAGCCCCTCAAAAAAACCTGATGCAAAAAATCTTTACCCTCCCCTTTCGCCGTGGTAGCTCCAAATACATAAAATGCATATCAGCGGAAAGATTCATCATCCAGGAACACACCGATGCCAAAATTGTCTTCTTAGCTTAATTAGAAGCTGAGCTATTGATGTTTAAAGCCTCGACGCAGCAGTTGCGTCAATAGGCGTTTAATGGTTAAATGTACCCCTACCGAATTCGTCTAAATAGAGTAGCGATGACAAGGAAGCAATTTTTCCAGTACCTAAATTAGCGGAAATGGTAGTGATTGGTACGGCAACTAGGACATCATTTCCAAGCGTAGTCAGAGTGATTTTTTAACGGATGGGAGAGTGAAACTCATCTCCCACACAGAGAAAAATCCGTTCTCCGGACAGCGGTATATTGTACAAATATACGGTATCCTCTTGCTTACTGTAGAAATCAGTACGGAGTATACGTTATCCGTATGCTACATATGCATTGCCTTTAGATGTTACATCATGCCGTTGTAGGATGTCTGACATCTAACAGTTTTCCGTATATCACATGCATATACGGTGTACTTATGTTACATTCCTCAGCTATATGCTATATACGTCCATTTGTATGTGAGATCATGACCACCTACATTGTTTCATACAGAAAGTACGTATAGATGGAACAGTTATACAGAAAGTATTATAAAACATGCGTTTTCAGTTATACGTACGTTAAGTCCAAAAACTACAGGAATTACGCATGTAACCTATCTTTTTAAGTACGCCACCTACAATTTTTTTCTCAGTGCATATACAGAAATGCCAGCAGGATTTTTTCTGTGGAGAGGGGGGGGGAGTAGGCCGCAAAAGGCCATCACACGAGCGAAGTCGAGAATACATGCATCTTGAGGGACATAATAACTTATGTTAATAACAATTATTATTGACGCATGTTGAATAACTTTATTAACAACAGTAAATATAATAAATATTGTAGTGTGTGAGTAAGCAAATCTAACATGTTTCGCCATGTATTCTCAAGAACTAAAACTCTTTCGAAATTAAAGAGGAAGCAATTGCCCAGTCTTTCATCCCGTTGGTAGCGCTCATATCCATATAAATCGATGGGTTAAAAATAAAGTTGTCTCAAACCATTTATGGCAGAAGCTGAACACCAGATCAGGCACGTAGCCAGGATTTCGTGAAGGGGGGGGGGTCCGTGACATGAAATATTGTGGTCATTATACCTGGAACTCGATAATTCTAAACTATTTTACTAGAACATATATTGGTTCGTTTAGCCAGGATTTCGGGGGGGGGGGGTTACATGAAATTCTGAAGGCCCAGGAGCTCTATCAATCTAAACTACTTTACTATCAACATATATTGGTTTGTTAGGACAATAAAATGATGATATGTTGGTAAGTATTTTAATAACAAACTATGAAGAAATCTCGAGTAATAAAAGAATAAAAAAAAGTATTGAAAAAGATTTTACAATATTTACGTTCCTTTCTTTGTTCATTCAAATATAACAATTTTCCTTTCATTATGACCTCAACTATTATAAAAAATACATATTCACTATTATGAAAAGTACATACTCAGTAATGTCTTGTAAAATATTTTACAATATATGCGTTCCTTTCTCTGTTGAATCAAATGTTAACAGAACTTTCTTTCCAAATAAATGTTTGTTTTTATTATTCCGTCAACTACTGTCTGTTCCAAATGCAGTTAAAGGAGCAGCAGAAGTTGTTTCTGAAATAACATGTTTGATACTGCAAGGATGCGATGACGAAAAATTATGATAAAAATGTCCACGCTGTTAGACATCAGCACTATGTTTTCGGAAGCTTGAAATCTCCCTGACTAGTAGCAGAAATTCTGAGAATTCCGTAACTTTTCTAGAAATGTCAAATTCCAAGACTTTTCCACGATATCTCGCTCACCTCGCCACCATGTATTGCAAGTAATTTCTGGTCTCTAAGGGGGGGGGTCCGGAACCCTCCCTTGGCTATCTGCCTGCATCAAATGGTTAAAACATAAAACAAATACTTCTTCGATACAGCTACAGTAGGTCTGATTGAAGCTCCGGTTCTGCCAATTATTTAGTGTATTTAGTTGAAGAAAGCATTATGCAGAACTTTGAGAAGATGGAAAGGATTTAGTTAAAACTAGTGAGCACTACATATAGATCTTTGACAAGGGGGGAAATATTTAGTTAAAACTAATAAGCAAAACTATATACATACTTTCTATAAGGTGGAAAAGTTTTACTTAAAACTAGTACGAGGCATTAAGCAAGCCTTCGACAAGCCAGAAAATGATTGCAGATCTTAGAGAAGGTGAAAAGTGTTTAGTTACAATAAGCACTAAATAGGGCCTTTATCAGAGATAGCTGAACAATTTCTCTGTCCAGATACTCACTGGTGTGTCGTAGGGTGGTTGTGTGATCATGTCTGCTGTCAGAACCCTGTTCCTGAGATTGTACACAGCACAGATAGATCATTGATATCTACTTTACAACTCAGGCAAAAGACAATTTTGCAGGATGTTTCCTTCCAACTCTCGCAGCTTCATTCTACGGTCATACTCCAAGTCATAAAATTCACCATTAAGTATTTTCTGGCATTGCAGATGGAAAAATGTTATCCGCAAAGGATTTCACACATTTAACTACACACGTTAAAGTGATCCGAAAATCTTCAAACCACTAGCTACATTCCTTTTACTGACACTATGCTCCAGTGATGCCAATTTAGCCTATTTTTGGCTAAATCTAGCCTGTTTAAAGAAGCATTTAGCCATACAAATGTACGAAATGCTAATAGCCTTAAATATAGCTTATTTTATGAAACTCTTTTGCCATTTTCGCTCTTTAATTAGTCATTAAATTAATTCTAAAAATACTTTTTTCTTTGAAAATAAAGTGTAATTTTTTTTTTAAATTGCCTTTTGTCATCATATATTATCTATCGTATTAATTGATTTCGCTAGACAGACGTGTTTTATTACGCAACAAACACTTGTTTTTCATTCTTCTTCTCTCTCTCCACCCACAGATTTAAAACTACTTAACAATACTTATCAACTCAGAAAGCATTTTAATGTCGCTTCTGTAACGGCCCCGTTTGCTACTTTTTAATTATTTTAATTTTCGCATTTTATTGCAAGAACGAAAAGTTTTCTAATACAAATTTAGATAAGCTGTTCGGTTCTTCAAGGCACAGAGATAGTTTTTGTTTATTAAAGGAAAAAAATAGGATATCTGATTAATTTGAAAGCTCTCGATGCAATCATGATGATTCGTGTGCGTATACGGAGAAATAAGAAATGTTTGTAAAGACTATGACTTGCCGAAAGAAGCACTACTGCAAATTGGGACAATTTGGATTGGTCTACACAAATACAACCAATCCACAATCCAACGATGGTGCATTCAGTTCCAGAGCCTCGGCTAGCTACGACGTCATCGATAATGACTTATTTCAATGCAACTGATAATATGGCTGTTGACTTTCACAAATCAGATGAGTTGTTGATGGATTTTTATTGTAATTTAAAGTGATGTATGTTGCTTTTTAGTCTTCAGCGAATAAAATTCAACATTTCAAATTTTATTATAACTTACTTATAATCCTACACAAAAAATGAGTTTAAAATCTACAATGTGGGTTATAGGTTATGAGTTCAAAATCTAGCCATTTTTTTTTTTTTTTTGCGTAAAAATGCTCATTTCTGAAGGCCGTCTAGCCTACTTTCTTTAGAGGTTGTTGGCAACACTACTATGCTCAGTCTGCTACCTACTCTGGATAGTGTGCTGGAATCTTTAAAATAAGACTAGTGTGTTCTCCAGAGACGAAGTGTACGATGTATTCAGAGTATTTCATATTCTTGTTCACCAGTGTTTATTTACTTTTCTAGTTACACTAACCTTAAGTTCCGTCCACAATTGAACTTGTTTCATTAATTCAATAATTTAAGTTTCCTCTCGATAGCTTTTTTTTTTTTTTTTTTTTTTTTTTTTGTCTATTTGACTTCAGCTATCTTCAATGTACGTATATCAATTCTTGTGACTTTTCACAAAAAAAAAGAAAGATATTCATAGTTGGCCACTCTAAACACATAACTAGAACCATGAGGAAGAAATATATGAGAAAGAAAAAAAAGGAAAAGAAGAAAGAAATGAAAAAAAGGAATGTAAAAAAATAAAAATGCTGACGACTTTCTCTCCAGTATTTATTTCTCGTCGACTGATACATTAAATCTCTCCTGTAATGAAACAGTTTTTTTTTTAAATTTTTTTTTTAAATTTCAGGCCTGTTGCTGGGTAAAAATAGAATTAAAACCGATTTCTATTCATAAAGCGCTGTCTTCAATTAAAAACTCTTTCTTTTATTTCTCGTGGTTAAAAAGGGAGGTAATAGAGAGAGAAAGAGAAAAAAAAATCATTAATAAAGAGACCGATCTTAAAATAAAATGTTGGAAACATCTCAAGAAAAGCAGCCAATGAGTGGTTATAGACTGTAAATTTATAAGATAGAAACTTGAGAGAAATGCTTGTTATAATACAAATGATAAGCTTTCTATCTTTGTCAAAGATCTGCATAATGCTTTCTTTAACTAAATACTTTTTATCTTGTCAAAGGTCTACATAATGCTCATTAGTTTTAACTAAGTACTTTTCATCTTGGGAAAAGTCTGTATAATGGTTACCAGTTTTATTTAAATACTTTCCAGTTGATCGAGGATTCGTACAAGGTCTACTATGTAGTTTTAACTGAATACCGTCTATGTTGTCAAAGGTCTACATAATGCTTTCTTTAACAAAATAGTTTTTATGTTGTTAAAGGTGTGGACAATGCTTTTTTAAGTTGAAAAGATTTTGAATTTAACGTCCTTTTCAGCAGCCCGGCTATATGAGAACAGTTCTACTGTTTAACGGGGAATCTGAACCACATGAATTCCCGCCGGGAATCGAACCCGGGTCTCCTACGCCAAAGGCGCGTATGCTAACCGCTTAGCCACGAAGGAGCTCAGTGCGCAATGCTTATTAATTAACCTTCGGATACCCAAAGGGGTACAAATGTACCCTCTGCAAATATTTTACTGTATATTTTATTTCATAAACACCCGAGAGTGACTAGCGTCCTTTATATTGTGGACCGGACTCTAAGGAAACTTATTTCCTCAACAACAATTATATTGTAGGGTGATCTGCTTACGTAGGTGGCTTAAACTACACTGGGGTACATTTGTGTCTCCCTTAGTTAGCTATCGTTGTTTCAAGTATTTTCTTGTTTGATTTTTGTTCAACGAAATATAGAAAAAAGAACAGGTAATAGTAATAGTGCAATATATCGTTGCAATATTGCATTCATATTCGAATATTGCAACTTTTCCTGCCACAAGATTATTACGAAATTAATATACTTCTATAGCGTATAAACAAATGTTTCGTTAACCTAACCAACACAAACTTAGCCTACACTAACAAAACCAACATAACCTAACAAAGCACAACCCAGCATAAAATAATATATCAATATTATCGATGTCACAAAAATAAATGTTTCTAATTGCAAAAATTTGTGTTGGGGTACACTTGTACCCTTGTTGGGAATCCGGAGTTAAAAAATATCATTGTATCCGAGGGTTAAACTAAATACTATACTTTCCATTATGTCAAAGGTCTATAATGCTAACTAGTTATAACTAAACATTTTCATCTTGTCAAAGATGTGAATAATGCTTATGGAAATGATCTCTGTTATATTATACTTAATATTGTCTTGGTACTTGCCAATTCTAAGTATGTTGGATCCGAGCTGTTTCAATTCTTTATATGGAGTGTAGCTGATGCAATGTTGCAGGCTACCCTTTTGGATCAAGGGTCAAGAATTTTAAATGAAAGCCCTGACATGTTACGGAAGCATTATAATTAAAAATTTGGGTCCTAAAAGTGGAAGGATGGAAATAATTGTGAAATATGGAACCCACAATATATATGCGTAATAGGATGTTGGATCGTTACGGCAAAAATAGACAGTATGCGCCCGTCGTATAAGACATCTACATGGAACGGATGGATAACTCTTTCCGGAAAACTTTCCTAGAAGAGAGGACCACTAATTCTAACCGAATTGCGCTGTCATAATGGCTTTTTTGTTTCTGTGGCAATGGATCCACAGCTTTCGTAAGTTATAGAGATAGTATTCATGTGATATACTAAGTATTTCTTGAATTTGATAAGATATATAGTGATTAAGTTTTAATAGTTTGTTTTATTTCTTAAGCATCAACTAAGATAGGAACAACATGTTACGTTCTCATTTCAGGCAATTCAGAATAATTCTCTTGGCAATTCGGATAGTATAATACAAATCAGCAATGGAGATAATGTTAAACCTTGGGAAACTCTAAAATTGCAAAACGGTAAATGATGTGATTAAGACAACGAAATTAATGAAGATATAGTATATTATGGCTTGAAGTAATTAATGTATAAGACTAATATAGGCTGCTAATAGGAAAACAATGTATATTAATTTATTACGCCATACACTAACGAATGCTTTCTCCGGGTCAAACAGTTTGGATGGGAGTTCATTAGCGATTTGGGTACTTAAGACTAGTAAATTATCCAAGATGCTATGTCTTTTATGAAATGATAAGGAATCTTAATTATTGAGGTCAATATACCGATGAGAAGTATAATTCTTTCGAAAATTTTCCCCAGTGTGTATATATTAGGTCAATAATGTGGTAGGACTATGGTTATATTTTGTCCTTTTTTAGTTTCTGAAATATGTGAACTTATATAACTTTCCCATCTATAGGATATTATGAAGTTCGAAGGACGAAATTATAGATATCAGTTAGGGTTTGCAGCAGGAGGAAAGGAGTTTCCTTTATGTATCGATATGTTATGCTATCAAACACTCGTGAAGTATGTATTGTATATTTCACTTGACTGCAATCGAATGTGTTAAAGGGTTGTCACGAGTCAAGAGCATTGCAATCAATTGTTTGTAAGTACCTGTTATGGAGATCACTGTACTTAAAGATTCATCGCTATAGTTTAGTCCCTTCCGAATAATTTGGCTCTGTAGAGCATATCTATATTAAAACATTGGTAACAAAAATAGTTTCTTTTGCAATCAAAGATTTTCATAGACATTTTTCGTTCCTCTTGTTTAACAGAATGTGTTACAGCTACCAATACTAGAGTTCGGTCTTTCATTTAGGTATGGTTTTGTCTTGATATTCGTTTATAGTGATGTAGGTTTTTATACACATGGTCGTTTTTGGGATATTCCTAAGGAAAACAATTTATGAAGACGTTAAAAGTAGAAAATGTCTGAGAGGAGAATATACCCTCACGAGTATACCCAGTGCGGCAATTATGAAACAAGACTAATTTTGTTTTGCCGCAAAGTTAGCTTTGACAAGTAAGTTCTTCATAGTGATGAATCTTACGTGTTACCTTGGGAACACGTGCAGACATTTTCAGCTCGGCCTTTACCAATGTGGCGTTTGACATTACTAAGTAGAGGCTCATGTTATGACACCTCGTCACCATTTCAACATGAGCATAAAGTTTTGTGTGCGCTTGTGGAAAACTACAACGGTAACATTTGAGATGGTGGGACAAAGTATATGGAGAAATTGTCTTTCTTGTTGCACTGTTTTCATATGGAATAAGAAGCTCTGCTAGTACAAAATGTATGGAAGATGAGCCCCTAGTTTCAAGCAGGTCTATCAGAAAAGAAAACTGACATTATGCCTCAAACACACAATGTCATAATTGTGGGTTTTTGGTTCCAAAAAGAGTGTTCTCCGTTACCATCGACACACTCATCCCTTTCTTGTGATTACTTTCCTTTCCCCAAATTTAAACTATTGTGAATGGGTTTCTACTTTGACAATGTTTCCATTATCCAGAACGCAGTGATGGGAATCTTGAACAGTATTACATCCCAGGACTTCGAGAAGTCATCCCACGACTTACTGAATACTGCCAATCTGTTCGTTGATGAAGGAGATTTCTACTCTGAATACGTACCGAGTATAATAAGTTAATCCCACGTATTAGTAAAACCTTTAACAATCCTAGGAGGAGGCGAGGGTATGACATATAAAAATGATCGAAAACAACCGATATTAGTATTGAATCGATAGTTGTTTGGGGGTCACTTAGATAAATAGCGACAGTCCTGATGCCATTTAGATTCAAATTCAGCCCCCATTAACACACGAGGGATGGGAGGTGAAATAATGACCTGTAAAAATATCGAAAATTACCGATATTAATGTCAAATTCATTAGCTTTCAGCGTCGCTAAATTAATTGGTGGCAGTTCTGATACCACTTAAGTCCAAGTTCAGTGCCAGTGGAGGGAAGATCCCCTTAGTATCTAGGGGAGTAATGGGATTGGCAGACATAAAAATGATAAAAAGAACGACCGATATTACCACGAGGGTATATTTAAAGGTGGAGAAACGCCTACGTTACACTACAGTGAGTCTATATTCAAAACTCAAGAAATTATGCTCGTGTATAATCATTCTTCCATAGGTACGCACACTTGTGACAATCGCCTAGAAGCAATTATTATTACATATGTAAATTATGTACAATCAACTCGATATTAAAATTTGAGTTAGCCAGAACACCATTTCTTTTTTTTTTCCTAAATGAACATCTTTACTTCGCGATTCAACCAGCTTCGATCGCAGGTAACGGAAGGCCAACTTTTCTGGACAATAGATCCCGTTTCTTTCTGTCCTCGTGGCCCACACACAGGCTGAGCAATTAACAGGAATTCTCCGAGAAACTGCTAAAACATCCTTTTTACATTGGAATCATTCAGGAACCCTTTAGCTTTGTAAGCATATCATAAACTCAACCTGAAACGTTACAACGAACTTTTTTTTTAAAGAGAACAACGAAAACCGCCAAAACAACAAACCAAGTTGCTAATTTTAATTTTTTTTTTTGAAAGAAAAGAAAGATCTTTTTGTTTATAGATAGGTACGCGCCCTAACACCGAAAGAAGCTACGGCAGTTGCAATACATTCGTCGAACATTACACACGGCCGCTCTACACACACACACACTCTAACAAATATCGACGAACTTTTTTTTTTTTTTCCAAGTGATTCTTAATTAATAACTATGTGCTAGTGCATCGCCGTCGTGGTGTTTTGTGAGGAGCGGACCAGTTAACATTTCCTATTGATTAATATCGTTCAAACACTGTAGACTACATTGATACATATTATTCGAATTATTTTACTTTAAGAAAAAGGTGTTATCAAAAGCAGAAGTGGTTTGTTGATAGTGGCGGTGATCAAACTTATTGATAGTGGCGGTGATCGAACTTGTTGATAGTGGCGGTGATCGAACTTATTGATAGTGGCGGTGATCGAACTTGTTGATAGTGGCGGTGATCAAACTTGTTTATAGTGGCAGTGATCGAACTAGTTGATAGTGTCAGCCAACTCCATAGTAGAACAGAATCAAACATTTACATCCCATGGAAGCCCCAGCATATGCTCTGTGAAGAGGCAAATGAGCGACCAGCCGAGTATCCAGTCCAGGAGATGCACACGTCGGGATCCAAAGTAAGGACTTCAACCATAGAACTGTGACGGAAGCATGGCCCACATGGAAAGGAGCAGGAGAAGCTAAGTGCAAGCGAACATTTTAACAAGTTTAACGCAAAGAAGAAAGTACGTGCCTGGTAAGAAGCACTCATAAAAAGAAATGGCGATCAATTGCAGTGAGAAGGTAGGAAATATAGTTATTTTATTTCTTCCCCATTATGACTCAAGGCCGGACTATTTTGGCAGATGTCATCCGTCGATTTCTTTACTTCGTTCCCCAATCGGGTCGAGACTGTTGGTGTTGTTTGATTCTCCGTTCCCATACGGAATGAACAATTAACGTGCCTTAATTTTCATCCAATAACCACAAATCCAGTTGCATGTCAGTGATCCATTTTATTTTATCGATTTATTTTATTTTATTGAAGAAATATTACATCTTATTGCATAACCTTTTGAGTTCTTAACTCCTCATCATAAACTAAGACTTTCTGTTACATAATTAATGAAGAAAAGGTCAGAATAAGAAGCATATTTGTAGCCTATCGAGTGCTAATATTTAGAATAATATTCATGTCTGTGGAAATGCAAATTTGAGAGTTGCACTTTGAATAAAACATAAATTCAATGTTATTAGTTATTTGATGATACGCACTTTGTTAACGGAAACGAATTGTAGTTGCACATCTATAAAGGTTTTTGTAAAAACAAGAGTTTCGGCCTGTCGGTAGATTAAATAATATACACAAAAGTTAGGATAATTCCTCGATTAAGTATCTAATTAAGCGACACGTTACGCAGACGGACTCTGATTACTGAAGACAGAAAGTCAACTGATTCAAAGTAATGTCCAATTGATATCCCAAGTAATTTGTATCAATATTATATGTGTATTTTATGGCTTGTTTATATAGTAATTAACATTGATTTTTCTTTGGTAATTTGTTTAGATAAGAATGAATAATGATTTGAATGTTTATATGTATGAATATTTAGCTATATGATATATGTATATATACGAATATTAAGATCCACAAGTGCACTTCTATCCTATTGTATCTTTTCTATAATTTCACGTTTCCATTCCCATTCGCTAGCAAGTCATGACTTAAAGTAAATCAAAATTATCCAATCATAACTTCTCCACAGTCCTTTCATTTTTTTTATTCTATTTTTTTCTTAATTCTTCTTTAATAATAATATCTGGAGGTGATAAATAAACTTGAATTCAAGCAATAACAATCTGTTTGCCACTGTTTAATTATAAGCAGAGAAATTAAAAATCTCATCTACTGTTAGAAATTATTCAAAAACATATATGATAGCAATTCAGATTAATTGTATTTTTTTGAGCCTTAATTGGAAATTAATAAAAAAGGAACTGTTAATCAGAAGTATGAAATGATTCAGGAAATCATATAATTGTATGCTGAGATAAGAAACTAAATTCTCTATTTAACGTTCTCAGGTAGAATCCTTCTGATTCCATAAAAATAATTCAGGTATTGTCATTAACATTTTCAAAAATCAAGCAATGGTATTGATTCCTGTTGAAAAGATTTTTCTTCTGTTATTTAACTTTTTTTTTTATTGTTGACTATCTATATTGTTATTCCATTCACTAGAAACTACCTTTATTTTTAATTAATTAAAATTTTATTGCTGTTACCAAATTTCTGTGTAACTTTTGTTATTTAAGCAGATTTAAATTCCTCATCCTTGGTAGACATGGTAAAAAAAAAAAAAAGTATTTTATTTTTTGCCTTGACATTACCAGTAATTTGGGAGATGCCTGAACTGACCACCACAGTCATAATTAAATTGAGTTATTTTGAATTATTTCGATTTGATTTATTTCCATTATATCTTTTATTTCAATAAATCTAAAATTTATTGCAGCATTCAGCAATTGAATTTTTATTCAAAAATTCACTTGCTTCTCCAAGTGGTAGTCAGTACAGTCTGTCCCATAAAAACTGCATTAGCGAGAACATTTTCTTTCAGCTTTGCAGCGTGTGACCGTTCTGTGGAGGTTGCGTAAAACAGATGTTTATTTTGTTTTATTTAAATTCTAATTAGCTGCGCAACTACTTTTTCCTAGCGCCCTGGTAATACCGTTTTGGGGGAAAAGTAGGACTTCGAGTTCTGTATATCATTAGAAGTATGACCTTTAAATTTCTCTACGTTTTGTTAATCGCTAATTGAACATTAGACTTGGAGACCTGAGGTTCAAGCCCCGCGGCGTTAACTTCAGCTTTCCATGATTTAGTTTACTATCGCACCGGTGCACTTTTCGGAAGCAAACCATCAAGAGCCCAGCCTTGGTAGGCAGATATAAATTTACATATTAATTTATTCAGATCTGGCGAACCCGAGCATAATGCATGTCATTATGATAATTATCACATGTTCATATTCAGGAATCGAGGTCAAATTTACATATCTAATAAATTTGACCAAAACCAGCCTTTACAAAACTTGGCGCAACCGGACTTGGACCAAAGTACCCGTTACACACTACCTGTCAGCTTGCTCTCATATATTCCTCCAGTTACTTCCAACTTGAAGTAGATGACCAACTTAAAAATACAGTATTTTGAGGGACTGTTAGGCTGGTTAGTATTAAGGAGTGGCAGGCGCGCACCCAGAATTTTTTGTTGGGAAGGGTCCATTTTTTTGGGGGGGTCCAATGCTACAAACCACTTAGTCTATATAGTATTGAACGGGTAGGTGATACTTCTGTACTCGAAAAGGTGATAAATAATTGTAAAATACTTCTACCTATAGTTGGAGAAAAAAATGATAAAACTAGATTGTTTTTATAAGAGTACAGATGAAGTGTAAGATCAAATTTTCATGCTACAGTAATCATTTCCCTGTTAAGCACACAGAGAAAAATCCGTTCTCCGGACAGCGGTATATTGTACAAATATACAGTATCCTCTTGCTTACTATAGAAATCAGTACGGACCATACGTTATCCGTATGCTACATAGGCACTGCCCTTAGATGTTACATCATGCCGTTGCAGGATGTCTGATATCTAACAGTTTTCCGTGTATCACATGCATATACTTATGTTACCTTCGTCAGCTATATGTTATATACGTCCATTTGTATGTGAGATTCTGACCGCCTACATTGTTTCATACGGAAAGTACGTATAGATGGAACACTTATACAGAAAGTATTATAAAACATGTGTTTTCAGTTATACGTCTGCTGTACTTTAAGTCCAAAAAACTACAGGAATTACGCATGTAACCTCTCTTTTTAAGTACGCCACCTACATTTTTTCTCAGTGCAAGTATAGTTTTATTGAGACAGTGTACAAATATATGTTGTGCTAGGAAGTTTTGAGGGGTGGGTCCGGACCTGGTGCATGCCCCTGAGAAGTTAACCTACGGTTTAAGGTGGTGTCTAAACCACTGAAATGGATTTAATTTCAAGGCATTCCGAAAGGAAATCGAACACAAGATCTCGAGTATCAAAAATCAATGTTTAGTGTACATGTTGAGATCTCTTCTTTTAAACTGTATACATAAATAATTCACTTTACCTAACCTAAATCGGAGTCTATTTCATCTTGTGGTTCCGGAAGAAAAGTCTCTCATTTCAAAAGCCTTTTTTTCCTTTAATACAATAAGATATTCTTTAAGCTTACCACGAAAACATTACTTTATTACTGTAATAAGTTTTGGTGGAATATGGAAAACCCCAAAAATTTAAGGAAACAAATTCACTGAAGAAACAAATAAATTATTACATGGTTTATATTATAATTTCCAAATAAGATGTGTTTAAATTGATTGTCATCTATAGGCCAGAAAATTTATTTAATTAAATTAATTTTATAATTTTTGATTTTTTTCAAAATGCCCCTTACCGGCATAATATCGTCATGAATCTATAAGTTGATCTACATGAAAGTATCGTAGCGTAATAATACCATATATCAACAGGGATATTTTTATGTGAAGTACGGTACTCTGCATATTATCATAATAGTATATAGAGAGTGAATTACGATAGAATTATTTTTTCTCTCCGTGAAAAAGCTTAATGAAAATTTTAAAAAACAAAATGAAATATTTAACAATACAGTACAACCCCTCAAATCCGAACCCCGAAAATTCGAAAACCCGGCAAATCCGAACACGTTCTCAGGAAAAAAAAATAACTACAGCTGGAAAATGAAAAAACAAAAAATAGATTTAATCACACAAATTTAGTTTTTTTGAGGTTTTAACATATTTATACTTAATGCTTATTCAAAACGTTATAAAATACAGTTAAGTTTAGATAAAATAGGAAATAGTTTACGTTTACTTACGTATTTCAAAAAATCCAAAACAATGAAATCATTTTAGGTTAACTGGATTACGATTCACACGAAAAATTACAACACAAGATTAAACAAACACTGATTTTTCACTTGAAGTCAGTTATCTTTAACTGTCAAAGATTAGAAAATCTTCCCGCGGAGGCAATTCGAAGCCAGCGTCGCATGAACATCACGTCGTTTGGAGTGGCTGACGGGTGTTCTTCCAATCATTTTGGACATGAGTGTACACCCGCCAGTCAAGGTCACTGCCCTTTCGACCACTGGGCCACCCTGTCTAACCTCAGTCGTTGTTTTACCGCCAAATCAGTGACGAAATAAGTACGTAATATTATTTCCCGGGTAATCCGAACTCCCCGAAATCCGAACAGGCTTTAGCACCAATTAGTTCGGATTTGAGGGGTTGTACTGTAGTTAATTTAATTCAATTTAAAAACCGAGACAGTAATTTTCAGACTGTAACTCTAAAGACGGTGGTGCAACCCAAATGAGTCTGTGGAATTTTTTGACATTAATTTCTTCAAAAGGAATAAAGGGAATTGTCAGGAGCATATATCAGATGTTCCATATATTTATATCATCGACGCCAATAAACTTCTGTATGAGCGGGAAAGAAACTAATGATTCTTTAATAAACGTGAAATTATTTTTAATTCCCAAATATTGTTGCTTTAAAATACATGCTAATATGGGAGTCACTTATACAGTGACTTGGGAATCTAAAAAATAAAATAAAAAAATATACATCATAATACATATCAACAACTCTGCTATTTTAAAAAAATACCAAACGAGAAACAACTATTTTCCAAAACATTCCATACGAAATCATTGGGGAATGAAGGTTGTTTTATTTAGTTTCGTTACGTTTCATCGAGGATTACGACGCAAATGCGTGACACAAATGCTAATTTCTGACAATAAAATGTACTTACTTTCGTGAACATTTTTAATTCTCTTTCCTAATTACTTATTCATAAATTGTCTGATTTACATAGAAGTTTTGATTTCACTCATATATTGAAGAAGGTGAATGACATACAGTAGCTTCACTTTGCATATTTTTAAAAAATTTTTTAGAGCGTGGGAGATTCCAGAGCAAAATGGGAATTTCTATCTCTGGAGATGGAATTTTATAACGGTTCAGCTGGAATAGAGGGACATTTCTGGGCATCAGGTCGGGGATGCAGGGCGAGAATACATAGAACATCTATGCTTCCTCCTCGGTGACGATGCGATTGAGGAACTTGTCACCTTCCTGGTAGTAATGGAACAGCAAGGTCAAAACGAACGCTAGGTGCGCCTTCTTGTGCTCCTCTGTGGTGATGACGACGCTAGAAGAGGGGTAAGGAGGCAGGAGCCTCCCAGTGGCAATTTTCGCCCCGCTGACTGCCCCCAAGACATGTTATATTGTAACTTAGGTTGTGTATTACATACCTATTATTTTCAACATACAAAAATTCTATTTTCCATTGTTTACAATGAGAATTCGCGTGCCAAATGATTTTCCAATGTTAAGTCTCTCGGCATCTCATTTTTTGGTGATTATTCCTCAATGGTATGTCGGATCGAGACATATGCGACACTTTACGACACTCATCGCGTGCCTCGAAACACTATGTCAACTTTGGTTGAAAACGGTGCAGGCATCTCGGAGGAATATCCGGACAAACAAACCCCTAAGTTCGGTAAAGAGGAACTTCGCTTCAATAAATTACAACTTTGTGCTCTTGAAGCTTTCATCGGTACAGGTGCGTTAATGGATTTGATACATTGAACTACTGCACAGTTTTTCGAAAGAGAAACTTCATACATCCGAGATATACAGGGTTTTCATAAAGTATGGACGGATTTAATTCGCTTATAATTTACATAAAAATGCTCATATTGAAATCAAATAAAGTGCAAACGGTAGCGGAAGGATTAAATGTTTACCTGTAATCTGCACCAGCTCAGTTCATTCACCGCCACACCTCCAACTGGGCGCCATTTACGTCCACACATTTGCGTAGGAATCGACTTCTGTGGGCTGTTGATGATGCTTTCCCTTACCCTGCTCACTGTTGCAGGCGATGTTGGCGGGCTCCCACTTCGAGGACGGTCCAGGACGCTTCCTGTCTCCAAGAACTTAGCATGCCACTTTCGGATTGCACTCTCAGTCGGTGCCGGCTTTTTGAACTCTTTGGTGAACTTTCGACACACCAGAATTGGTGGATTTAGCTCTGCGTACCAGAGAACACATTGCGCTTTCTCTTTCACCGACGCCATAAAAAAATAGTTTTCTCAGAGGAGTTTTTCATTTATTTATTTCTTTAAAAGACACACACACCAATACAGCTTACAAATTACTTTTAACAGTCAACATTGAAACAACAATGAAAACAACAATGGATGGAATTTGGTAAGAAACTGACCCTTGCCCTCCCTCCCCCTCTCTCAACGTGTTCAGAGTTGCCGCTTATCTAACAGTGTTTCCAACTAAAAATTTAATCCTTCCGCTACCGTTTGCACTTTATTTGATTTCATTATGAGCATTTTTATGAAAATTATAAGCAAATTAAATCCGTCCAGACTTTATGAAAACCCTGTATAATGAAAAGTGTTTATAGCTATGTTATATCGAGGCTCTTAATGCACACTAGATGTAGCTATTCTTGCGCTTATTTTAAATGTCATATTCAGATTATAGCACCAACTCATACGTTTATAACAATAATAATATTCTGTTAACTCTCAGTGTCAAGTGAAGCCTGGACTTTGCAGCAAATATAGAATAACTTTGCCTCACGTGTGATGCATCGGAAGAATTCGGCAGTATTCGTGGAGCTGCCTTTCGAACACACACTTGAGAAAACGTGAAACAACAGAAGTTCGCCAAGAATGTTGCTAAACTGAAAAGACATGGCGAACGAGCGATAAAAATGGAAGTTAAAAGAACTATAACACGAACATTAATAACTATTCAAATGAAACGGTAACAATACTAGCAAAAATATAAAACAACAAGAATAACATAAAAAATAACTGTACCCTCAGAAGATGTTCTTCGTGAAGCCCGAGAAACAAGACTCGCAAAAATTTCATGGGTAAGGTTTGACAACCGGGACCCAACCCTCGGATTCTGAAGTTGGTAGATCTAGCTCAAGCTTCACGACTCCGTGCGATCACTATATAGTCACGGGTAAGGTTTCGCTTAAGGCCCCTCGTTGTCGGATGAACATACAGCTGCTTTATACATTATTTTTCTCGTTACTTTTGGTTATGTCAATTTACTTTACTTACAATTACTCCTTCTTCATTGTCCTACTACGGTTGTAATTTAATTTCAGAAATATTTCCTACTTCCTTTATTGTTGCTTAGCTAGGTATGTATCCATATTGTATTACTGCCCAAAATTAGTACATTTGAACGGTTCAGTGGTTCAAGCTCTCGGGGGAACGGTAGCTAAGTGGTAGAGCGCTTTTCGACAGTGTAGCAGGCCCGTATCCAGGGGGGTCTAGAGGGGGCCGCCTTCCTAAATATTTACTGGCCCCCCTAAAATTTTCACGGTAGGCTTGCAAATGAACTACAATATGGCGATGAACTATAATATGGTTGGGTCGGCCCCCTTTAACTTCTATTACCCTCCCCCTACATTTTTTAGGCTGGCTACCGGCCTGCAGCGTAACACAATTTTCTACAGTACAATATAACCGCGTATAATAAAATAAAAAGCTGATTAACTAACCTAAGCTATTTTAGAGATGGCTCCAGGAAATACACATGAAGAAGATGTGATGAATTTGGTTTATGTTCTACGTAAATATAATCAACGTAAGTTAGTCTCCTTACTTAGAGTTTTTATACAATCATATTGTTCTGAAACAGAAACAAGTAAATTTCTCTATTGCGGAAAACAATTGCCCTTCTTTGATTAAAAAAATATATATATACTCCTATATTACCAAACAATTCTATATACAGGGTGTCCGAGAAATCCCTAACCGTTTCTGAGAAAGAGCATTTGAATTCAAATGAAGTGTTTATACTATTAACGAAGACAGCTTAAGTCAACCAAAACACAACAATTCGGGGATATGACCGCTATTCATATCCAAGCAGAGTTGCCATCTCTTCGCGGTGCACCTGGGCATATGCTGCAACATTGCTGAAGTAATTGTACACACTTGCGTAAATGCATTTCGGTATAGGTTGTTAACAATGTTATTCTGTATAAACATCTCAATTTATCAGAAGAGTCACTTAATGTTTATTGAGCTGAGCGAAGCGAAGCTCTTATACTCGGGTTAGCCGTTTGGTTGTCCGCGAACTCCTCCTAGACCGTTTGGCCGATCTCAACCAAACTTAGCACGCTGATAGAGTATGTCGTGCTGAGTGACAACATAGGTCGAAATCAAAAATCCGATGTACCATCGAGGAATAATGACCGAAAAACGCTTCCTCCTAGACCGTTTGGCCGATCTCAACCAAACTTAGCACGCTGATAGAGTATGTCGTGCTGAGTGACAACATAGGTCGAAATCAAAAATCCGATGTACCATCGAGGAATAATCACCGAAAAACGCTTGCATAGACTTAACATGGGGAAAAAGTTTTCACGCGATTTTTTTGTCAACAATTAAAAATGGCATTTATTATTGCATAATGGCCAGGAACGATTACGTAGTTTAAGCTCGCTCAGCTCATTTCATTGCAATCGGGTACATCCATTGCATTCCTAGTTTTATAATCCTCGATAGAATACTTATATTTTTTTTTACCACATGTTGATTCTTTCTAAACTAAAAATCTTCTGCAGTTACAAAGTCAGCACGTTTACTTCATTTGCCTAGTTTAATATATACTAGTACAGTCAATAAATTCGTAGACTGGTACACAGAATATAGGCAACCAGTAGAAACCATGGTTTCTGTGCTCGATTTGAATGTCCACGCACACACAATTACACAGACCCACACTGACCGTCAAAATAGTTCAAGCATCATTTTCTCTTTTGATCTGTCTTGTCTCGAGTTTTTGCGTTTTGGAGATGACATACATTTCCATGTGGGTACTTGTCTCGTTAGTAGTGGATCGTAGAGGAGACGCCATATTTCATCTCCTGTTATTATCCGGTTCAGGAACGTTCCATCAGCGTCAGCACTTCCGATCGTTGGTCTTGTGTCAGAATGCGTGGGACACGATGCTGGGTGGCACGCGACATGTTCAAGTTATCCGCCAGAATGTTGAGACACAAGATATCATGGCTGATCCGTATTGCTGCTGCGATGTCATTTACTGACTGGGAACGGTTAGCGCGCAGAACCATTGCAACCTCTTCGATTTTGCATTCTGTTCGAACTGTTGTTGACCGTCATACTGGTTCATAATCCTCTAAACTGTTTCTGTCCTCCGTAAATCGCTGGTGCCTCTTAAAACTACACTTCGGCCCAGGGTGTTGTCACTCTACACTTGCCTGATCATCTGCAACGTTTTTGTACCTGATTTGCCTAGTTTTTGGTAGAACTTGATGTTTGCACGTTGCTCACACTGCGACATTCTTCAAGTCCGCCCCGGAGCAATCAACTTATTTCACAACAGAAACAGTATGTCTATTTACACTCTATGTACAGACCCGCCTCTTGCTGGGTTGAGAGATAAACTTCCACTGCTTCCTCCAGGATATCACTTATCAGCTGTATTATACCACTAGCGCCACACTGCGTCCAGCCCACGAACTTATTGACTGTAGTAGTATATATAGTAGTAGTAGTAGTATACACAGAATTTAATACTCATACAACAATTAATTAAAAGACTGATTCCCAGATTTGTTAAAGAAGCAAGTTAACTATCATATATCACACTCTCCATTAAATTTACTTTCTTTACGTTGACGTATTACTTTCTAAAGAGTTAACGCTAAATTTATAAGCCTGTAACAATGAATTTCGGAATAAAGAAACACGGCTTACTAGCGTAATTTGTTTTTCTCTTGTAGACTCTTTCTATTAACTTTCGTTTCAAGCTTACAACCGGCATCGAAAAGTTGTAAGGGGAGACACAGTTATGCTGGACATTGTGTATATAAAAGCTAACGGAAAATGCTTTAAAAATTGTTAACCATTTTTACTCTCATGCTGACAATTATTTGTTTATTGCAATGTTCTGCAATTTACTTACACAGAATACTGTCTTCCAGCCCACATAAAGGCACCCTGTAATGAACGTGATTGACAGATCCAACCAATGTTAATTGGACGTGTTTATTGAAGACAAATAGGTAATAAACAATAATGATACTACTTTTAGCGTATGCCACTTTCATTATCTGTTTTATAATGCGTGTGTATGCAAAGTTAGCAAAGGAGTATACGACTTTAGGCGTTAAGATTATTCATAGTGAAATTAAAAAAATTGATGTAATGAACATTTCCTAGATGTTGTGTGTTACAGACAAGTGGCTGATAAAGAAGTATACAGCTTATGGCATTACGGACTATGCAACTTCCCTTAGTACATAATTATGCATGCAACCAACATTACACTGTTGATATGTGGGTTGCAGACAATTAGATAATAAAGGAGTATAACTACTATCTTATTTCTTAATTATACGGTATATAAAACTACATGAGTTGACATAAATTAAAGGGGACTTCAGGTTGACGTAGAAAGTTGACATTTGGCATGATTGTAGCTTTCCGAGACTAACCGACAGGAAAATTTCCAAAAGTGAATATTTTTAATTTTTAAGGGGTCTAAAAGAGGGATGAACAATTTCCCCATGTTATTTAAATGGGTGTTTTTTAAAACCTATAATTTCATGTTTTAGGTACTTGGAATTGGAACAAAAACATGACATTCGGTATACTTGTACGTTTTCGTTTGTTTTAACTAAGTAAATAAGTAAAAATAAAAATTTCCAACTGTAGAGTGGTTTTATGGGGAACTGAAAAATCTAAATTTCCAACTGTAGAGTGGTTTTATGGGGAACTGAAAAATCTTTGCTATGTTATTTATATGGGACATCTTCTACACCCCATAATGTTTAGGCACTTCCGGCAGGATTAGAATGATGAAATTTCGCATGATTGTATCCTTCCGGGCCTAACCTACAAGAAAATTGCCAAAAGTGAATATTTTTAGTTTTTAAGGGGTCTAAAGGGGAATGAAGAAATTACCATGTTATTTAAATGGGCGTTTTCTTAGGATGCAAAATCTTATATTTTAGATAGTTGAAATAGGTAAAAAAAAAAAAAAAACTTGAAATTTGGTAGAATTGTGGATCTATGAGATGCGAGGCTGAGTAAACGTGAGGGTCAGGGGGCGAAGCCCTCAGCTGTGCCAAATTCAGGAAATGTAATAAAAGAGCAAATACACAAAATTCACTCTTCATGGAAAGGATTATACCAAAGAGATGCGAGGCCGTAGGCCGAGCAAACACGGGGGTCTGGGGGTGGAGCCCTCATCTAGTCAAAGGCTAGTTTCACTATAAAATCAGTTTATATTATAAAATTTACATGATACATGCAACCAACATTACTTGGGTGTTATGTGGGTTGCAGAGTGATAGTTAATATAGGGGAATATTGCATTAAATTTTCAAACAGGCTGTATAACACGTGAGTTTCGTTTCACAGTTGTGAATATATGCTAGACTTTCAGACAATTTGAAATCAATATTGAAATAAATCTATAACTCCCGGTTGTAATAGAGATCTAGTGAGGAATGAAATTTCTAGCACTTCCAGTCTTTAAATATATATATACACCGGTGTATATATATAAGGTGGGATCTTTTATTAAATTTCCAAAAATAAGACACTTAAAAAAAAAACAAACCTTTAATACTCGCATAAGTAAACACTGCATTTATAATATGCGTAACGAACCGTCTATTCCAGCCATGTGCAACAGCCGGCCCCGGAACCAGTCTCGGTTCACTGAACTTTTTTTTTTTTTATCCGACCTGCCTGACCCGCTTATTGAAAATATACTTCTTGCATTACGGAAAATATTTCCTGGATAACTGATGTCCACTTCGGAAGACATCATCTGCGTTGGAACATCCAGTGTACCACGGAACAATTGAGAGGCTAGTTCAGAACACGAAGAATCAAATTTCCCACTACAGTGGTAAATGGAAAGATTTTTCTGCTTTTCTTTAGTAAATAAATATTTTGATTGTCCTTATAAGAGTGTTTGTGTTTCCGTGATGTTAGTATATTGTGAAGGAGTTTCTCGATTAAATACGGCTATTCGATTGTTATGAAAATGTTACAAATTATCTCATACGGCCCTCGAGGTGAGAAAGTCCTCTGTGATTGGCCCAATCCCTGTTCCAACTTGTACATACCTGCACATACTTATTTATTTATTTATTTATTTATTTATTTATTTATTTATTTTCTAGTGGTCCAAATTAACTTTTAAAAACATATTTCTTACGACTTTATTATTCCTTTCTAAATAACAATTAGAATTTGTTTCGTTTTCTTTCTACAAAAATTTGATTAACTGCAGATATTAATTTTGATGGCTTTTAACCATATTCTTCTAAATCCCAACACATCCCCGCTTGTTCTAATTTCAGTGTCCCTCCTACATTTGATTTTGCCATTTAAAATATCAGTTACAAAGACAGTTTAAATACATTGTGCGTAGTCGATCAAACCAATCTGATCGTTTGGCCAAACTTGCTGTGGTTATTGGCCTGGATGAACGTAATACTCATATGAGATATTATGGTACCAGTGTTATGGGAGTTTGGTTCCGGAGTTATGGGCCAACAATATTTATGTATCTATCTGCAATAATATTTCTTCTGTGCACTAAACATTCGTCAAAATAAACCACTGTTACCAACTTTTGTTAACAGCGAATGAGTTTCCTCGGTCGAGTACAGATACTTTTTTTCTTAGCATAAATTTGTCTGAAACCCAAGTCCATAACTTGATTTGCATATATCTCAGGTACCAAATTCCCATAATATATGTATTATAATAACTAGTATGAGTATTAAGCTCGAAAAGATCTGTAACTACGTCAAGTTTGGTCAAAAGATTGGATGAGTTTCATTGATTTATGCACAATGTATAAAACTTCTTTGCAATTAATATTTTATAAGGAAAAAATCAAATGAACTAGGAAAACTGAAAATTAGAGGAGGGAGATATATTGGGATTTAGAAAAAATATGGATACTACGTATTTAACGAACTTAATGCATATAGTGTGTCTTCATTACGCAGATAGCCCTTATTCACAGCATTTAATATTCCTTCAGTTCTTGTAGTGTCAAAGACATACATCGAATATGCTGAGTACTATATCAATGTCCCGGTGTATATCACGTGAAGAAGTTTGGTTTGTTCACTGTGTATACAATGTGAAAATTGAAGTTTGAATATTCTTAACAGCTCAACAATAGAATTTTTCCTGCTGCCATCAACAATTCTCCCGATTTCTTCCTGTGCATTAGTCCTCACGCAGAAAACTAAGACGTACATATTTGAAAGAATACTGGAGTCGACAGAACAAAATCAGAGTTGCCAACCACACAATAATTGATCGTGATATACTGTAATTTAAGCCTTAATTATGTGTACGATAATGTGCTTGTGATAATAGGTGTATATACGATAATTTCAAAACACACAGTTTTTTTTGCTGTTTTTGAATGTGCAAATAAATTGTAATTGTTTATTAAATAATTATAAAGCACACACACTAAGGTTTTTAACATTCTTTCCCGCAAAAATTAAATCAATAACGATTTCAGAATTGCAAATGGCAACCCTGTATCCATTCTTTATATTCAATTTCGTTTACGAGGGGTTGGAAATATTGTTGTTCTTCACAGCGGTGTTAATAAGGATAAAACAAATTGCGAGGACTGTGACGCGGATTTGGACTTCTAAACTGAAAATTACTAGATAAGTTTATTATATATTATTCTATTATTAGTAATATTATATTTGTTTTTACAATTGTCACTTGCACAACGAATATATGGTAATTGTAATATATGATAATTTTATAGACGAAAATCGTTAATTTTCTTCTCTGAGGTTGGCAATTTAAATGTACGCTTCCCCTTCTCTTTGCATTTGCCCGCACTCTCCATTCCGTACTCAAATATTTTAGTGTTGTCATGACAACCTTTATTATTATTACTATTATTATTTTAAAATTTGCTAATGGTGTGATATTTTGTCAGCTAATATTGAAACCAAAGTTATAGTACATTTCTAACACTTTCGATTATAGTCGAGAGATTAGAGAACAAATGGAATATCATCTTGGGACGCTTAATTGATTGCAGAAAAAGGCTCTTTTACTATCTATTCACGTTTTTACTATATAACGATTAACGTTACTTCCAGTTTGAATAGGCAGAAAGGGTGGTCATGGTATTAATGCTTAGAACGCAAAATTGATTACTAAGAAACTGCTTCTCGCTATTTTTTAACGTTTTTGCTTTAAGTAGATCAATATGGACTACTGTAGTAAATTTCAATCACGTTTGTGCTTAAAAGAGAGTTAAGGGTGAAGGTGAAAAGTATTGTTACGATGTACGATACCGCTTTACGCTGTCTGGTACTGTTTTGGTTCTATAGCCCAGTAAGCAAGCACGTCTACAACAACTCTAAATTTGCCCTTAATTTTCCTTGATAGACTTAACCTTAGAAATGCTCTTTCTTTAAATTTTTGCCAAGTCTAAATTTTAAGTAATGCTTGAGAGTTGTGTCATTTTAAAGGAATTAGGGGCCACGGTGGCTCAGTCGTAGAGCGTTCACCTCTGGCGCATGGAGTCCTTGGTTTGATTCCAGATCGCTCCAAGTGAGCTCTGTGGTGGACAAATATCGTGTGCGTGGGTTTTCTCGGTGTTCTCTCGTTTCCTACCACTTTCTTCATTTCAGCAGTTAATTCATTTCTCATCATCACCGTCTTCTTTAGCCTAGCCGGTATAATCGTGGGACGTAAAACTTAAAGATTTCATTTTTCATTTCAATTTAAAGGAATTTTTAAAGCTAGCCTTATATTATGTATTATTGTTAACTCTGAAACAAGCTTGCAATCGCGGAATTAGCAAGTTTGCTATATAGCCTTACAGCCATTTAAATGCAAACTTGTGTAAACCTACAGACTTGGTCTTGAAGGTTTGAATAAGGTTATCAAAAGTCTACAATGCTATTAGGGAGTGATCAACGTTAAAACCGGAAATGGTTGATTTTTTTCCACTTCTAATTAGTGGATCAATCATCTCTATCAACGAACTCTTTCTAACTTTTAATTTTCTACGTCAAAAAAATTGATGATTCATCAAGTAGTTCGGAACGATTGAATTTCCTGGCGTCGGCGTGGTAACCCGCCGGTAATATTCCAACCTTTCCCTGGCTTCGACGTGTTTCCACGCTTAGCTGTAGTTGGGTTCTGGCAACATTGCAGAACAGCAGACGTCTTTCGTGCCTAATGATACACTTCTTAAATGTTGTTCCCTACGGGTAAGCGTTTATTTTATTTCTTTGTATGTGTGTAGACAGACTGATTCGTAATAAAATAAGTACCTGTATATACAACTATAAAACCCCAAAAAGGCTGCCTGGACACGGACGTGTTACTGTATGCGCATTGCCAGGGAAAGTGGTAAGACTACTTGAATTCTACAACCAGCAAACTATTTATGCAATGTTGGTTGCATAAATCAAATTAATTTTAAATTATTTGTGTGAAAAATTACTACTGTAGAAGCAAATCGAATGTCTAGGGGAAGATAGCCTGGTATCGGACAGCGGGTGGTATCGGACAAAAGCAGTTTTCCTTATTTCCCGCTTAAGGCGGTACCTGCCAAGCATACAGTGAGTTGATCAGAATGAACTAGCCACGCTCATGCCATAACGGATTTGTCTGATGAACGTTGTATCTCGTGCTTCAAGGTTTTTGTATTTTTGCGAGTGATCAGGTGCACGAAGATAGATTTGTGTGGCTGGAACTTATTACAAAGTAAGGTTATTGATATATTATTGCTATCACAACATTTATTAGGATGTATATATTATAATTCAGGCGTATAGTTGCATTCGTGTTGTTACAAGCCGGCAGATAGCCATTCATACGATGCAAGTCGTTCGGCTGGTATCGGACAAAGCGGAGTCGGGTGGTATCGGACATTACACTGGTAAACAAACTTGATGTTTTTTAATGGTTTCTCGCTTTCTCGGAAACGATGGAGAAAATACATGGCAATTGGGATGAAGAAAATATGAAGTTGGTCATGAACAAAGTTATTTCCAAAGAAGTACGTGTGGCCAATGCTAGATATGGCGTTCCTAAGAGTACATTAGGAGATCGAGTCAAAAACTGTTGGAAGGGAAAGAGGCAACAGCTAAACCTTACTGCTCGGATAACAAAGACAAGTTTAATATAACGTTTGATAGTGACCAAGAGGAAATATTATACAATCATGTAAAGACTTTGAATAGTAAACTAATGCCACCAAGCAAACCAGAATTTTTAAAACTAACTTACAAACTTGCTGAAAAACTGAACATCATAATCTGCGGGGAGTGTTTTGATGAGATTGGATATAGTGCAAAACATGTAAAGACTGGGTCCATGAATAATGTTCCAATGTTGAAGACAGACTGTTTTATTATTGTGATTTGTGTCAGAATGAAAATAACGATTCTTGTTGAGACTAAGAAGTTTAAGATCATTTTTTACTTTTATTTTAGGGTGTATTTCAAAGTCTAATGAAACTGTATTTTTTGTGTAAGAACTCCTGTAAGTAAACAGCTAGCAATTGTAATTTGTTCCGTTATTAAATTATCTCAAAACACCAACTATGTATAGTTTAATGTTTGTACGATACCACCCTCCATTTTTTAAGGATGTTAATTTGTTTTACCTTTGATTTTCTCAAAAATATATATCATTAGTTTTTACCTATAAAATCACCTTTAACGTGTCATTTATAAGATATCAAGGTACCATTCTGTGCATTAACTAATCGGATATAGCCATTTTTCAATCTGACAGATTAAAGAAAGCTAAGGTGTCCAATACCAGACGACCTTCCCCTATACTATATACTGCATATCGTTTTTTTTTCGTAAAATCATCGCAAACTTTTTCCCTATACTTTCTGGGTCTGATGCACATCAGTAGGTATTCGTATCCTATACAATATCTCGATCCTCTATCACCGATCTCCAATCAATGAAACGTATTTCCAGGTACATAACTCGCCCAATGACAGACGAGAAACACATATTCTCTATATAGGATTCGGATGCATATTTCTGTTTGTGCATATATGGATGGATGTGGTACGCTTGCCTTGTATGAGTAAACACCAAAGAGGTGTGGGGTGGTAGCACAGAGCATAATGGAATTTCAGTTCAACCATGTAGGGTGAGGCAAGCTTGTGTGGTGGGCGAGTAACACGAGCCAGTAAAGTTATTTCAGTGGAAATTCATTGATTGAGCCCCCTTTTGCCCTCCCTTCGAAACAAACACATATTGCACGTTTTTTTGTCCGTTTGTTCCCCCATCTCGCAACAACCACTGCCTAAAAAACATGTTCAGCAACACACACACACACTCACACACACTGCTTCCTATTTCTGGGAACTGTAACTCTAGAACTTGGAATGCATTTAGAGGGCCATTGTATTGTCTACAGGGACGCATTATGTGGAAAACAGAGGGCAGGTAATGTAGAGAGGTATTTGTACTGACCCACAGTTCTATTGAAGACAGAAGAAAAGCTGCAAAATACATTGTTTTATAGGACCTATACATGTAAATACGATGATAGTACAATGTTCTCTTAGAAATAGAATTTACGATTATTGTGAGAAGTGTTTAAATCATTTCCTGGAGACAGAAATAGGAGAGCACTTTTATTTCTACGAAAGATTATAACTCTGTCTACAACCACACCACCATGCCTCTTCTTCTTGATCATATATACCGTCTCCGCACACGTTATATTGTACAACATATACTATGCAACCATCCTATCATAGCCGAATTATTGGATCAAACCCCGGCAGTACCACGCAGAGCTTACCCACCCCTGGACCATCTACTCGCAATATATGAACGAGAGACAAATACAGCTGACTACAACCCTGCTCGTCGCATATATCGCAGCCATCCGTCAATCTATTCTCACTAAACTGCACTCACTTTAATGTTTTAATCGTCTCCTGTGCTACCGACCACTATACTTTTTAAAATCCAGCTGGACACATAGGCCGCTTACAATACTTCACCAGATTTCATTTATATTCTTTTGACCATCTACCTTCACTTGTATCCATACTATATTTCTTACTCTGGCCAAGAGAAGGCGTCACCTTCTAAGGCCCGCCCATCTTTGGATGGGAATGAAATGCGTTTGATGAAACCCTGAGTTCACTGGGTGGACGTTTTCACTATCGAAGTAGATGTATTAATTACATAAAGAAATAATGGTTATGTATATCATGTGTGATTGATTGAATTACAGTAACAAATTATTAATAGGTCTATAAATTTTTTAGCTTTCTCCAGCAGTGACGTGCCGTGCAAAATCAGCACTCGGGGTCAATGTTCGTAGTTTGAGGGAAATTAGTAGGTAAAGTTCGCAAAAGAAAAAAAAAAAGGAATTTTTCGATAAAACCTGAAAATCCACGGAAATTTTCGCGCTGACTGATTGGCCAATATAAATGCTTAATTTTTCTTTGTTCTTCAGAAATAAACAAATCCCATAGCAGTAGTTTGCGTATGTGTACAAAGTAGCATGATTTGCGCTCATGGTTGTCTCGGTGTTTTTGGGTGTATTTTTTGTAAAAAGAAAAAAATGTAAAGGAAAATTTTAGAAGCAAAACGCAAAATGAATAAAATAAATGTTTGACACTTCCTTTAACATAGCTAAATTAATCTTATCACATAATTTCTGTCATAGGAATTGGACACTCAACAAACTAGGGAAAATTTGATAAGGAAAGGGAAATTTTTTGTCTGTTGAGGGAAATTTTCTTAAGGAAACCTATGAACCCTGGCCCGGGGAGAGAGTGTACGACGGCGACCCTGTACATACGAGTGAGGTCAACAGATCAGCCGCGAAATGCCACCATGGTTGGCGCGAGGCGTAAGAAAATTTTCAAAAAATAAACTCTGCGTTTTCTTGATTTTGAGCACTTTTTATTACTTTTTCCCTTCCATTTTTATATACAATGCTCTTTTATCAAGTATCTATAGTACGGAAGGTATAGCGTCGTTGGCTTCCCGCGAAAACTTGTAGTGACGTTTAAGGGGAGTGGCCAGCTTGGTTACTCGTGGCTTGCTGAGCGCAGTAGACGGTTGGTGGTGATTGGCTATCCTCTTACCACACCCCCAGTGACGAGCAGGTCCAAGCGCGGGAAGCCAACGACGTTCTACCTTCTGGACTATAGGAACATAAAAAGTATAAATCTGACTCTGGTTAAATTAAATATTAGATTGACAAATACTGCTGTTGATCTAAAATATTCCAAGTAATTTTTCCTATCTTTTTTCTTTCCTTTATTTTTTCTACCAAATTTTTTACCTCCTTACTTTGGCACCAGGGGACCTTCGCCCCGCTCGCCCCCCACGGCACGGCACGGCACCGCAGTAAAGTGTTTTCCTTGTTCCTTTTCACGGTACACCATGATAAATCGCAACACGTGTACACTTTTACAATAAATATTTCCTTATACGGTATTAGATACTGCGCATTTCTTCAGATAAGGACCATATCGATTTTATGTTAATTTCGACATAATCGAATATAAACATGAACATTTATATAACTGTACATGAACCTACCCTTACACATACATATATGTCATGCAGTGGCGTATTTAGGGGGGCTTCCGGGCTTAATCCCCCCTGAAATCTTACTATAGTAAAGTATATGAAATATCTTGCAGAATTTTCACATTTTCAGGCAAAGCCTCCCCCCGAAAGTTAGCAAAGCCCCCCCGAAACAAAATCGTAAATACGCCACTGAATGGCTGTACTTACAAGGAGATCTCTTAATATAGTTGATACAACTATCCTTTATATCAACTAAGGTACAATAAAGTGCACAGTATCAAAATTTCAGTACCGAAAACATTGCGTAATTGTCTGTGGAAAAATCTAAATATACAGACGTGTGCAAGTTATTAGCGAAACTAACTCTTCAAAACAAGATACAGTATTAGTTCCACCTAAAATATGACTATATAGTCTCTGTAAATTAAGTTTCGTTTATACTTCAAGAGGCCTGCATTGTATGATTTGTTTCTAATTTTCAGAGGCAAACTATTTTATTGTGAACTTTATATTATTATAATTATGTAATAAGTGGACCTTTTATATTCATTTAAGTTTTATTTGCACGTGGAGTTATGTTAACTTGTGCTTGCTTCTTTTACACTAAAGTAATTGTACACTCATGTCCAAAATTATTGTCGCATGTGTATAAATATGTTGTTGTAGGAATATAATTTGATAACGAATTCGCCCGGTATTTCTTATAATGTTAGTATGTGTATAATCGGCAAAGACATGTATGTGGCAAATTTCATGTCAAAAGAGCAGTAAGTAAGAACAATAAAACGAAAATAAAACCTTCTTGTCCATTTAACGATGTTTTATTTTACTCATTATAATTTTCGTATTTATAATTCTTTTCTTATGAAATTTACCACAAATACATATTTCCACATTATACACATAGTATCAGTATTAAAAGTACCCTACAAAATCATTATCAAATTATATTCTTACAAGAAGGCAGTTACAGATATGCGACAATCATTTTGGACATGAGTGTACATAACATTGACTACTGGTAAAAAGTCTCCCAAGTTGAAAATCACCTAAAGAAGAATTACGAAAGGACTGCTATTGAAATAGGCATACAAAGGTATATAGGCTTTCACGCTTACGCAAAACAAAAATTTGTGAAAATGAATAAGACAAAATTGTGTGAAATTGGGCAAGGCAAAAAAGTTGTGAAAATGGGCAAGATAAAAATTTGGGAAAATAGGGAAGACAAATATTTGTGAAAATATGAAAGACAAAGATTTGTGAAAATGGTAAAGATAAAAATTTCTGAAAATGGGAAAGGTAAAAATTTGTGAAAATAGGCAAGACAAAAATTTGTGAAAATGGGCAAGATACAAATTCGTGAAAATGGCAAGACAAAATATGTGAAAATGGGCAAGATACAAATTCTTGAAAATGGTCGAGACAAAAATTTGTGAAGACTTTCTTCGAAACTGACCAAAGTTCAAGAGTTATATAACGAAATACTTTGGATAGTTTAATAATTACCTGTACCTTGGGCAGAAAGTGCTCATACATGTGCACTATACTTAATAGAATGTTAATTTAATATTAACAAAAGAAGAATGTTTTTAATATCTGTAAGAGATTATTATGGGATAGTGTTATGTAATTAGTTGCTATGTAGTTGTTTATGGATACCTAATCATCTTGTATGTGTGCATGACAATTTGAATAAAAATACATAAAAGTGTATCAACTAATAAACCATTGGATACCGTTCGTCGACTTTATAATTTTAATAGAAAAGGTGAGAATAATAATATGTATAATTATTAAAGATATTTTTACATGCAAATTATTACTACCACTCGAGATTCATATATCATCGATCGAACCAGGTTGACAACTCACCTTTTGGTAAGTTCGTCATAAAAATTTTGGTTTACCTCACCCGGGACCTTTTCATAAATTCATATCCCGAAGCATAGTAAGAGGGTGAATTTTACTTTTGTCAGAAGGTTAATGAATACAAATTTCACAAGACTTAGGAGTGGTAGGATAATTATAAGAAAAATGAACGGTGAAGCAATGGAGAATGAATCCAATAATAGTGACAACGGTGAACATAGTGTAGCACCAGGAATGACATCAGAAGACCGAATCTTGCTAGCCTTACAGCGACAATTGATTCAGATGTCTACCGAATTAAAGCAGACGATAGAGCAAAAGTACGAAGAATCCAACAAGCAATGTGAAGAATTGAAGCAGACGATAGAACAGAAGATAGAGCAGAACTCCGAAGAATCCAACAAGCAATACGAGGAATTAAGCAGACGAATGGAACAGAAGTCAGATGAAACGCAACAATTAATTATCCAGACGATGAACGATATCACCTCGCAGTTCGAGGAAAAGTTAAAAGGAATATCTGAGGAATGCCAAGATAATCACAATCACCTGAGCCAAGAAATCAGTGATGTAAAAAAGGATTTAGAAGTAATAGAATCTTCTGTTCAACAGCAAAAGATTCAGGTCATCAATAATTCTAACAACATACGTGCAAATACGCAATTGATAGCTACTCTACAGGAAGAAATTAGGACGCTACAGGTTAAGGACAACACATACCACAATAATATGGGTAGTGAGCGCTTGGAGTTTCCCCACTCACCAGAGATGACTTCGCCTTCACCTGTGTCTGATGAGGATATTATTTTGGAAGAAATTCATCCGAAGAGGACAGATGGGCGGAAAAGGGATAGTGCAACGACACATCACGTCATGGATAGGAATTGTCACCCAATAAGTACACGGAATGATAAAAGAAAGGTAAAGTTAAGTGTTAAGATGAGTGAAATACGGGCTATGAGTAAATTCAGTGGTAAATGTAATGAAAACGCTACTTCTTTCCTGGAAAAATTTCAGGACGAATGTAATATAATGAGTATAGATAGATCACAATATATGAAATTAATCCCTCATGTATTACTCCCACCATGTTCTTTATGGTTTAAAGCAGTACGCGATCACATCAATACATATGAGGAATTCAAAGCGGCATTGATCGCGAATTATGAAAATGACTTTTTGCTTGCAAATCGAGATGCCACCATTAGAAATCAACATTTCAATCCTCGTTTGCACAAATCTGTTGTAGAGTTTGTTGTAAATACATACAACGAATTAAAGGTCGTTAATCCCTTGCAATCCGAATCTAGAATAATAGCATCGATTCGAAATTTGCTCCCATTTAAGTTACAACAGATCTTGTTCTCTACACAGTGTATGAGTTTCAACCATTTATTAATGCTTGTCCAATGCTATGAAACCCAATACCATGCTATGAATCAACAAGCAGGAGTAGGTAAAAGTAAAAATAATTCAGATCATTTTGTACCTGTTCGGAATCTAAATATCCGAAGTGTGAATGATACGGAACACAACCTAAGCCGAGTAAATTCTAGCAATCAAAACGAGCAAAATAGGCAAAGTTACGTAGGGAATACGCCTAACCTAATTAATCGTAGCAATCCTTATGTTAGATCATATAATCAAAACAGGTTTAAAAATAGACGGAATGTATGGCGAAATTCCAGGGATACAACCAACTACGTGGATAGACGTAATTGGAGAACAAGAGATGGCACTTCGCATCAAAATCCAGGTATCGAAGTAATTCCTGTACAGAACAGTAATACGGGACATAATCATGATTGTGCTGTACAATGTACTTTACTGGAACCATACACGAGTATGAATTTAAGCTGATTACCGTTAATGAAATTAGGTTAAACCCATATCAGTTATAGATTCTTGTGAACTTTTATTTTCAATTTTATGAGTTAATGTTGATAATGAAAACGACTCTTATGAATACTTGAAGTACTTAGATATAGTTTTAGATAGACTGGAAAGTTAATTTTCAAATGATTTTAATTCTCTCTTGTTAATGTGAAGAATTATAATTCGATTTGTAATTAATTAAAAGCAAAGGTTATTTATATTAGATTGACTTGTGTTGAAAACTTAACTGCCAAAGATTATGTTAAGTGTAAGATTCATTCTATTAAGTTAATTATTCAACGACTATCTTGAATGAGATTCTTCTATATTTTGATGCCTTATTGATCCAATGTTTATTTTAAAATATCACCTAATATAATTATTATATAATGCGCCCTGGATAATGGTAACTCATGTTTGTTTCTTACGATTTTGACTTCGCACCCTTCAAAGATTAAATAAATGGGCGACGACATTTTAATAATAAAATATAATAATAATGTAATGAATGATAATGAAATAAATATAATTAATGTAATGAAAAATAAGTATTAATGAAGTGAAAGATTTGTTATAAATGTATCTATATCTATAATATGTAATGAAGATACATACGAGGGGCGATCAAAATGTGATGGACATATGTAATGTAAAACCATTATTGTGAACGGACCAGTGGTTCTTGAAGATAAAAGCCAAGCTCGCTTATGACTTTTATATTCAGTCCAATTGTCGGGCGACATTTTATATAACGAAATACTTTGGATAGTTTAATAATTACCTGTACCTTGGGCAGAAAGTGCTCATACATGTGCACTATACTTAATAGAATGTTAATTTAATATTAACAAAAGAAGAATGTTTTTAATATCTGTAAGAGATTATTATGGGATAGTGTTATGTAATTAGTTGCTATGTAGTTGTTTATGGATACCTAATCATCTTGTATGTGTGCATGACAATTTGAATAAAAATACATAAAAGTGTATCAACTAATAAACCATTGGATACCGTTCGTCGACTTTATAATTTTAATAGAAAAGGTGAGAATAATAATATGTATAATTATTAAAGATATTTTTACATGCAAATTATTACTACCACTCGAGATTCATATATCATCGATCGAACCAGGTTGACAACTCACCTTTTGGTAAGTTCGTCATAGTTACTGAAGTTAACTGAGATTAAGATATGAATAAGAATTTTCAAGAAAGCGTGAAGTGTTAATCACGCGAGAGAATCAAAGAAAACAAAGAGCGCCAAGACTTGGAAGAAGAGAAAATATGTCCCAAAGTGAGCTACAACAGAAATTCTTGATCGGTATTTGTCAAGGAAAGCAGTTGACAACAAGGAATTGATTTCACGCAGTAAAAATGCTTCGTGGATGAGCATATCGCAAACATTTCGTCGAAGAGTGTAAGAAGGAATATATTTCAATATGGTTAAAAAGCAGAGTAGTCTGGTAACGAACTAAAATTTATCCTAGCTATAACGAAGAAACTGTTTTATTGGACTAACTTATAAATATTTTTTCCAGCTAAATCACTGTTTGTGCAGAGTGATCAAAGGCAAACTTCAGCAGAAGTTTTGGAAAAAGAATGTATCGTGCCATACGTAAAAGATACTCTGCTAAAGAAAAATCTAGAGGGCTATTTTGACGTATAGAATAGACCAATTCTAAATAAACAGTGAAAAATATAATTAGGTTGCCAGAGACTGTGTAGTGCCTAAAATGAATGAATAGTTTAGATCTGGTAATGGAATACTTACCCGAAACGGAACTGTTGTCATTGATACAAAAAAAAAAAAAAAAAAAAACTGTAGGTGAGGAACTTGATTTGGAGGGTAGGTGGGGGAGCACTTCTGTCTTCTACAACAAGGCAACATCCTATAGACATGAACAATAACAACCATGAAATGGCCCAGGCATGAGTTCAATCGAGCGATTGTGGCATGTGGTGACATGAAAATCAAAGCTAAATGACCTACGGGAAATCCTAATTGATAAGAGAAATCCTTCCTTAGCGTTTCGAAGAAGGGCGTAAAGTTCTCAAAACTATCTAAACCTTGGTCGAAAGTACGCAAAATGATTTGAACAATGTATAGGTCATAACAATGATATGTAGCAATAATATACTATCGATGTATATGCATTTAGATTTAACAAAACAAAAGTTTGTTTATAAAGAAAATATTTATATTTCTCATTTTTCTAATAATTTGTGCAAGTTTGTACACTGTTGTATTATCCAAATACCACTTTGTAACTTAAAACAAAAACTCTAACTAAAGCGTCATCTGTGTAGCAGTTTCAGCAGTATAATTGACTCCATTAAACAAATTATCTAATAATTCTTAAGTGTTTAATTTGTGCAGATTATTTAAAATGTAAGTTATACGTATTTATAATTCTAGAATCAGTACATTTTTTAAAATCTATTTCGGGACTAAATTTCATAAAAGTAAAAAGAACTATTTTTTCCTATCTAAAGAAAATTACAGGACAAATAACAGTGTACATATCAGTGATCAGTGGAGTATTTAAGGCGGATTTGCGTGCTTAAGCCCCCCGAAATTCGATAAACTATTTTAAAGTAAAAGGAATATCTTGCAGAATGTTCACATTCCCAGGAGTAAACTTAATAACGCCCCCCCCGAAACAAAATCGTAAATACGCCACTGTCAGTGATCCTTATATCACTCGTGCCTTTGTTTACAGGAGAAATGGGAAATGGGAGAAGCACTTTCAACCTCGATGTGACATTGAATAGGAAAAGTATTGCAGAGTAGTATATTCGTTGAGGAGAATACCATAAGAATTGAAGAAGTCAGATGCAAACCCGCACAAGTCCAACGGACACTGTTTTCAGAAAATCAGTTTTGTTTTGATCCAGAACTGATTTTGTTTTTGCAACTGCTTTCATTTCCTTCATCATATTCTAAGAACTTACTAACAAGGAAAATTTATATTGTTTTGTATCGGAACTAATACATGCCATTATAAGGAACACTATTCCGGTCTTAACTAATTTTCGGTCAGATGTGAACTTTTGCGGTTTTGCGTCTGACTTCTTCAGTCCTCTATAGCACTGAGACATTTAAGATTAGAGAAACCCAAAACAGAGAAAGAGAGAGAGAAAGAGATAAGGGGTGGGCTGGGGCTAGAAGAGGAGAAAGCGAATAGTAGAAATGACATTTGTATCATATTAATGCAGAATTAGTATCCGAGATACAATATAAAAATACACGGAAAGATTAGAGTCAGTTGAAAACCAAGATTTTTTTTGTTCCGTTTTGCCTTTCCATACATGTGAATTTTATTTGCTTTAATTCAATGTAACATCTAATTTCTCTTTGGTTATTGGGCCGCGGTGGCTCAGTGGTAGAGCGTTCACCTCTGGTGCGGGGAGTCCCGGGTTCGATCCCAGTTCCCGCCAAGTGAACTTTGTGGTGGACAAACACCGTGTGCGTGGGTTTTCTCGGGGTTTTCCCGTTTCCTCCTACTTTCTTCATTCCACCATTTCATTCATTACTCATCATCACCGTCTCCTTTAGACTAACCGGCATAAGCGTGGGACGTAAAACTCAAAGATTTCATTTCATTTTCATTTTCTCTTTGGTTATTTATTTATTTATTTTTTTAGTTTAATGTCCCACGATTATGCTCCGAGGCTAAGGGAGACAGTGATAATAAATGAAATGATAGAATGAAAAAAGTGGGACGTTAAACTCCGGAAATGAGAAAATCCCGAGAAAATATACACACACACTGTTTTTGCACCACAAAACCCACATGGGGAGAGCTGAAATTGAACCAAGGACCCCATGCATCAACAATAAATGCTCTATTACTTTGAGACCACGGCCCATTTGGCCCTTGTGATCAGGGTTCACATCGCTCTCATTGAGATATCAGATACGTCTGCATATGAGCTGTCTCAAATTTTATAAAAGTCGAACTGAAAAATGGCCTTGTGAATTTCAAACCACGTATATTGAACTGTTCAATCCCTACTGTTCTCAACCTAAGCACTACAGTGTAAGGTATTATAGTTACGATTTATGTTATGTGTTTATGTTTGTATTGTGTTATGATTATGTTATGTATTTGGAACGTATTCTACACAAATTTCAAAGTTTCCTTTCCTGTCTTTGTAGATTGTGATTAGAACAAAAATAACGACTGAACTGGAGAAGGCTCAAGTGGCTCTAGACACTCTCAGACCTCTAGGAACCAGTATCCCAAAAAAACGTGTCTGGAAGAAACGCTGGTGGGAGATACTTCGCAAATAAGGAGAGATTTGCGAAATGCACTCACTGACTTCTTTGAGAATTGAGTTTAGCCTAACGTCCCGTTCAGCAGCGAGGCTATATGAGACGTGGACATCTCGATATTGTGCAGTTGCAAGAACGTTGGCAAAAGGCTGATAGAGATTACTACGAAACGTAAAGATACACACCTACCGTCGACTGTATTGCTCTTTGTTTATCACAGCTGTAGAACGGTAAGAACCTTTTTCGTTACGTTGTATATGATTACATAGTTGATAATCCATGTGAGAACATGCTTATCAGAAAGATTCAGTTTTTAAATAATTATCACGTGTGCATCACATGAAGAAGTTTGCTTATAATGACATGATGTTTCTCAATTAATACTGAAACCAGCAATGTTAATACTGAAACTGGATTTCTAGCACTTCCGGTTTCAGTAAAAGGATTAGAGAGGAGATGGAATACATTCTTTGAACTTTAATTAATTCCAGAAAATTGTTTTTCGGTATCTATTACTATTCGTGTACTCTATAATCAACGTTAGGGCGGAAGTAGTTGATTTCTCCACTTCCGGTTTAAATAAAGGGTTATGAGAAAAAATGACACATATTATTAGAATGATAAATCGTTTCCGCAAAACCGTCGCTTGCTATCTTGAATTGTTTTTGTTCTTGGTATATTGAAACCGGAAGTTGTAGTGAATTTCTATAATGTCCGGTTTTGGTAGAGAGCTAAGGATGGGGATGCAATATGTTCTTGGGACTATTAATGATTGTACAGAACCACGTCTCGTTATCTATTACCGTTTTTATCTATATTGATCAATGTTAAAAACTGGAAAAGGTTGATTTCCCTCTATGTTGATCAATGTTAAAAACTGGAAATGGTTAATTTCCCCCTATATTGGTTAATATTAAAAAAAAACTGGAAATGGTTGATTTTCCTCTGTATTGATCAATGTTAAAAACTCGAAATGGTTGATTTCTCTCTATATTGGTCAATGTTAAAAACTGGAAATGGTTGATTTCCCTCTATATTTTAATTAATGTTAAAAATAAGAAATGTTTGATTTCATCTATATTGATCAGGGTTAAAAAAACTGGAAATGATTCATTTCCTTCTATATTAATCAATGTTAAAAAAACTGGAAATGGTTGATTTCCTTCTATATTAATGTTAAAAACTGGAAATGGTTGATTTTCCTCTATATTAATCAATGTTAAAAACTGGAAATGGTTGATTTCCCTCTATAATGATCAATATTAAAAACTGGAATGGTTGATTTCAATCACTTCCGGCGGACGCACTTTTTCATAAACAAAATGATTCCTAGCCTTTGACCTTTTACATCGTAGCCACAATTTATGGGGATTAGTTTTCGAGATTTTTGTCTTCCGGGAGAACATACGGACAAACAGGTTACATACATAAAGGAGTTTTGATAAACCAAATTCTTTAAAAAAAAATCACCGAAGGAATTTTTTTTTCCGGATTAGAGAAACTTCCTAGTTTGAATCTCAGTAAGACAAAGGGAGATTTATTTACTTTTCAAATTTCGTTGTATGGACGTACTATTTCCTAAATGCCTTGAAACACCGCATCGCTATTAAATCTTATACAATAACATGTTTTTCTCTTTAAGTACGCGGCGTCGGTATTCATGGTCTCCTTTATGTATGCAACAATCAATACTTGTATCACATTGTTGTTACAAGCTTCCATGCATTAATGGGCTTTAAAAGCCTTGATGCATTGTGCCTTGTACTATGTACAACGAGCTTATCAATTTTCTGCATGATTGTCCTCGGCGTTTAATGGCAGATGGATATTTACGCTGGGGGCAATGGAATATCTATTGAGAGATGAAAGGTTCACCTATGTTCTAGTGAAACTAAAACATTAAGTAAATATGTACAGTAATGAACCTGAATGTTAGACTGGAGAGGTTAATGCATCAATGATCAAATCCTTCCAAGATAAAGAATCCTTAAGTCAATATATATATATATATATATATATATATATATATATATATATATATATATATATATATATATATATATATATATATATATATATATATATATATATATATATATATATATATTTGGTACTGATTAAGAATAATCCGTCATAAAAATTGTAAATTTAAGATTAAAATGAATGAGTGCATATGAAAGAGGGTTGTGTAGGATATTAAATTCCACTGACAGACAAATTTTTCACACTGTATGAAACTAGTATTTCAGGTTTACAAGTGTAATGTAACAATTGTGAATCCATTACGAGAGCTATACTAGCGTTAACATAAATGAGGGCGTATTAAAGACGAATGTGTAGCACACAAATTTTTAACGGCGAAGTATTTCGGCACGATGCACAAAAGGTATATTTTAAGCTTACAAGTATAGAGTTCTAAGTGTGAAATCAGTACAGGCCTTCTAACCCGTATCATTTTAAGCGGTATCAAGTGTTTTCTGCACTATTCTCGTTTCTGTGCATACCCTCCATCGCTGAGGCGCCTGCTCTCTGCGGACGCACTACCGCACTACCACGTGAGCCCTCTGCTGGGCTCCTGCTCTCACTCGGTTACATAGCATTCTTACTATTACCGGAAACCTAGCACAAGTTGGTGTGTGTGGTTTTTGGTAGTCTTTACGACACACATTCGAACGCTTATTTATACCTGTTAGGGGAAGTCTTTGTAAAGTGAATTTGCACCCATGAATGAAACTCCTACACTAAGAAATCGTCTAGACACTGCGAATGAATTTCCTGATGGAATAATTGCTTATAATAGGATAGAAGGTACTCATTTCTGGTGCACATCAGTTTGCTCAGATATTATCAATATGTGTGCAATTATTTGGGAATACGCCAGGGTAACAACAGTCCAGAACTCTTTAGAGAGAAGCAAGAAAAGTGAAAGAAAAAGGCATTTTTTAAAAATTTTACTTACTCCTCTTAATCTGAACCCATAATTTAATAGGCAACATGCATGCAATTGCATTCGAAGCAGAACTGAATTCTCATTGCAGCATGAAGTATATGGCGTTACCTCAACAGTAGTCTCAATTTTTTTTAATTTTTGGGTTTAACGTCCCAGGTTTATTCATTGAGGTTAAAGGATACAGTGATAATGATAATGCATGACATGGTGGAATGAAGAAAGTGGGTGAAAAACGGGAGAATCCTAAGACACATACCCACACGGTTTGTGTCCACCATAAAGCCAACTTAGGCAAGCTGGGATAGAACCAGAGACCACACAGCAGACGTGAAAGCTCTACCACTTAGCCTCAGTAGTTCTTTTTTTGTATGAAAGTTATCATTTAACATCTGTTTTTTAAAAAATATGGGGAAGAGGAAGAATGAGTAAAGTAAGTGTTCATTTTTGACTGACTTCAGTTCCAAGCAGTGGAGATTGAGTGAAAGCCTTACCCTCTTCCACACCAGTGACGTAGATGGGTACGTCATAGTACTTGCTCCAGCTGTTACCAGTGATAAGTGTTCCCTCCAAAGATCCAGTTTCGCTGTTGCTTGATATTGCGAGGCGAGTGTGTCTCTCACCACCTGGTATTACTGGACATCTTAATATGACAGTTTGTCAAGATAGGGCAGCACTTTATTTGCAGTCGCATATGTAGCATAGAGACTTATATGTTGCTTCACTGCTGTAAGAGTCAGAAAGGAGACGTGTGATTTGTTTGTACTTTAGGAATAAAAATGTTGGATTTGGACCGTGATTACAAATGACGAGGAAGTTGATGATGGTGATGACAACTTAGAACTACTTGAAGACAAGAATGAGGGAAGAATGTGGCCCTCATTCCAATCAAAATTACATTGTTTGGTAGAAAGGCGGATAACTGTCCCTGGAAATGTAAATAATCATATTTATTATACAAACATCAAGAGCGGGTACATTTAATTAAAAATATTTGTTACCTGAAGGGGTTAATAACCACATTGTCTCAACGTCGAATAATTTTTACGGAAGTTACTGTCAAACATATTTTCAGATCGTTAAGAGGGAGGGAGTAAGGAAAGGATAATAATATATTCACTTTCATTTTCGATTCATTTGAAATCCAAGTAGCGCAGTGATTGTTTGGAATTAGGATTTAGATTTCTGGGCTTTCGGCATCTAAGGCCATTTAGATTTGAGGGATGACGTCCCTCGGCGAGCACACAATCCGGGGAAAGGGAAAGAAGAAAGGATTGGGGAAGGAAGGAAGCGGTCTAGGACCTAGAAGTTAGGTACCACCCCGGCATTTGCCTGGTGTGAATGAGGAAAACCTTAATCAGGGTGGCTGGCCTGAAAAATCGTGTTACAACTTTTTGATCGAGTCATCCCACCGGGAATCGAACCCGGGACCGCTCGCACCGAAGGCGAGAGCGTTAGCGACTACGCTACGCGGGGTCACTAGCAGTGATTTTTTTGTGAAGCGCCAAAAGATATGTGGCATATTGAATGAAAATCTAATAGACAATATTTCCTCGAAAGTTATCTTGGAACACATTTTAAAAAAATACTTCGCAGTTGCGGGTTTGATTCACTCACATTAGAAAGGTTTTACCATATACCTTTTGAGTGGTTTTATTTCCAAGCACTAGCGATTCCAAGCCTCAAAGGAAATATACATAATATTGATTCCAAATTGAGCAATTTCTACGAAAGTTCTCATAGAACATTTTAAAAGAAATGAGAAGATGCTTAACAACCCTTTTACCTTTCACTGATTTTTAATCCAACTAGAGTAAAATGACTGATAAGCTTTAAAAAAGTGCTAGTTTATACTACAAAATTGATGGTATATATATATATATATATATATATATATATATATATATATATATATATATATATATATATATATATATATATATGCGAATTTGAAATATGAAGTAGACCTTATAGCAGGGTGCAAAGTTTCAAAGTCAGACGCACTCGTCAATACAAAAATTATGGTCGCCAGTATCTCTCACGTACAAATTATGAGATGTCCTCCTTCCCCCCAAACGGCCTTTGATTTGACAAAGAAAGCTTTCACATTCCGTATTTTCTCTTACTCAATGACAATTATTTTCGTGCGAAACAAAAACTGCGCAGCCCTGTGAGTTCAGGCAGAAACCATTCCTACTGAGCATTGATCGTCAGCTCTAAATTTCTAGTCGCCAATGGCGACCTGGCGACCGGAAATTTTGTGCCCTGTCCTATATCTATTTTTTGTGAATTGTAACTCCAATCAATACTTATTTGAGAAGGTTGGAGGGAAGCTTCATTAAATTCTGGTAAATTTTTCCAGAATATTCGTGATTGAGACCGAATCGAATGGTAGAAGTTTCTCACATTTACTTCAGTAGTGAGAAACAAGAGTATTGCATTTCAGGAATTTTTGTTGTGGACAGTGGTCTTTGAGAATTAACAAGTTCCTTAATATTAAAAGTTTTGGTACTGTTTTTGTGGTTTGCAATATGCCAATGATGCCTCTCCACCAATGATGGAAAACTCGCTTCAGAAATTTAAAGATGACACTTTTGCCGTTCAAAATTTGAGTTGATACACACTGTTCTCTCAGGCTGAATTCGTTTTGGTAGAATCATCTGTTGTACATTTGATGTTTCAAGAGTACGCATACTTTTTTCTTTGGGCTTTCCCAAATAATTATTTCAAACGATTAGGAATTGTTATTTGTTAGGTCTAGTCATAAATAACTTTCGATGGGGTCTAGGTCAAAACTTCCACAACCAAAACTCCCACACACAAGAAGTGTCAAACATTCACAAAATGGGTCATAACTCCAACACAAACGCACAAATCTCCCAAACACACGAACGGTTCATAATCCCCACACTCAAAAAATGTAAAAAAAAAAAAAAAAAAAAAAAACGCACCCAGTCAGTCATAACCCCCACTCAAATGGACAAAAATCCCACACATAGCAACGGTCACAATCCCCACATAAATGGACAAAACTACCACACAAATGAACAAAACTTCCGCACGCAGAAGTTGTCACAACCCCCAAACAAATGGGCAAAACCTCCACACAAGCGGACAAATCCCCCACTATGTGAAATGATCGTGATTGCACATCTTGTAAGTTTCACACGCTGAGAATAATAAAAAAAAAATGTCCAAAAAACGCTTATGATCCAAAGTGGAGAAGGTGATAAGTAGACAAAACCGTCACATGTCACAACGGTAATAGCCTTCACACAAATGGACTAAAACTCCACACGTTGAAACGGCCATAACTCCTACACAAATGGACAAAACTCCCGTACGTCGAAATGGTCATAACTCCCACACAAATGGACAAAACCCCCTATGGCGGTTAGGGAGAAGATATTGTCCGTATCTACCCATAATGAATCACCGGGACAAACGAGGTTTTGCTTTCAGTAAACAGATAAGGATCCAGTTAGTCTTCTGATAACTGTTTTGTGTGCTACACGTTATAGACCCTATTAAACTGTTGTCCCTAACTCATGAAATGAAGAGGGAAAAGTGCATATTCGTCATATAATTGTTTGGGAATTTAAACAAGACAAAAATGCTAAGGCGACAGCTGAAAAAATATGCAGTGTAAACGAGGAAGGACTAATAACCAATCAGCCAGTTAGAAATTGGCTTCCCAAATTCCGTTCTAAAGATAAGGCCTTAAAAGAACTAACCACGGACGGACGTCCTTCCAACCTCGGCGACACGCTTTTAAAGGCAATGTTGGAGCAAAATACACGTCAACCAGTAAGAGATATAACATAAAGGTTGAGCACATCACCATCAACTGTTTGCCACCACCTGGAGAAACTAGGGAAAGATAGCAAGTTAAGAGTATGGGTATCTCAAATCTCAGTGAACACAATAAAGAATATCACATATTATCGCTATATGTCTGCCCTCAAGGGCAAAAGTAGCGCTTTTTTTTTTTAGATAGGATTACAACAGGCGATGAAAAATGGGTTACCTATGACAATATCGTCCGCAAAAGACAGTGCCTTATTAGGATCGACCACCCCTATAGATCCGAGAGGCAAACAGCCACGAGAAAAAGATATTTTATTGTATGTATGGTGGGATTGTCAAATACAATTCATCATGAGTTGTTGAAGTCAATGGTTGAGTTGATTTTGAGTTTAATGTCCCTTTCAGCAGCGAGGCTATATGAGACGGGACTTACTGATTAACGTCGAATCCAAACATCAGCTCTTGCCGGGAATCGAACCCGGATCTCCCACGCCAAAGTTACCGCTTAGCCACGAATGAGCTCTTGTTGGAGTCAAATTTAACGATTACTGTGGATATATACGTTCAGCAGCAGCAAAGAGTAAAAAAAAAAAAAAAAAAAAAAAAACTCCATGAGAAGCGTCCTGGACTCGTCAATCGCAAAAACGTCATTATTTTACATGTTAAAAATTCCAAAAAAAATTCCTGAGCTTTAATGGTTTGTTTTACCTCTTCCACTTTACTACCCGAACCTTGCTCCTACAGACTACTATATTTTCTCTTCCTTCCAAAACTGTTTGAATTGAACAACCTTCAATTCTGAAGGGCAAGTCAGGCTGTCGAAAATATCTTCCAGTCCAAACCAACCACATTTTGCAAGGAAAGAATTAATAAGCTGCCACGAAGATGGGACAAGGTCATACATAATAGTCATGAACATAATAAATTATTCGGTACCGGTATTTCGTGAAAGGAGCACGGTGGCTCAATGGTAGAACCCTTACTTCTGAGTGCGTGAGGCCCCTGGTTCAATCCCCGGCCAAGTAAGTTTCTGGTGAACAACATCATGTACGTGAGTTTTCTGGAGGTATTCCCGTTTCCTCCCATTTACTTATTTTACCAATGTTTCCATCATGACTTTAATCATCGCATATCTTAGCTTGAAAGGCGTAATCGTACGACATTAAATTGAATATGTGATTTCATAATATCCAAATGATAAAAGCACAGAAGTGATTTATGAGTTCCTAACAGACTTAAGGATTATAAACTTTGTTTAGTTAGCAACTCAACTTATACTCTTTCACTTTAAAATGTGGTGTTTTAAAGACGAATACTGTTAATAAAAATAGAATTTTAAAAGTGTACTTACTTTTACACAATACTTCAATTAAAATTACAAAATAGTGTTATCTTTGGATTTTTATTTTTGCAGTTTTCCATTCTAGATACACTTGAGACAACAAATAAAGATGCACAAAAAGACGACAAATACGAATTACCATCTATATTGTGTAATGTGAACTATAGCATAAACTCTCAGATGCAGTTATAATGTAAGTTGGAATATAATAAATATGGAGCGCGACTTGGACAGTGGTTTTAAGGACAAAGGGAAGTAGCCTTTTTAAGTATCGAGTTGTAGTTCCGTATCATAAAATTAGAGCTTACAAGTTAGTGTCATATTACATATTCCACAACTGTAAAATATATTATAAGATTTACTGTATTCAGTGGCGTATTTAGGGGGGCTTCCGGTCTTAAGCCCCCCCGAAAGTTAGGAAAGCCCCCCGCCCCGAAACAAAATCGTAAATACGCCACTGGCTGTATTCAAGCGATTTTAAATAACTTGCTACCCAGGGGCGTTACTTATGAGGTGCAAGGACGCCAATTACAACATCCTCGCACTCTTTAATAAGGGATCAAAATGACTCTGCCGTATATAACATTTCAGTTTCCAAAATGACAAATATAAATATAAGAACATTTGTTTTTACCGAAGACTTGTAGACTGAAGAACACAGGGAACTTAAGCTGTAATACTATTAAATATAAAAAAAGAAAAACGGCTTAATCTTGGAATTTCGGGTGTTAATTTTAGGCGTGAAGCCTTTAGTTCACTACATATTTTTCTTTTTTTAAAGAGAGTTTCGTTTTACGCGATGAAACTAATGTAAAATTAATACCGAATTTAAATTAAATACGAATTTAAATTAAAACCGGAAGTAGTAGATACATAACTTGCGATTGCAATAGAACTATGACAGTGACGGATCTAGCCCAGGGCCAGGGGACATAGGGCACCTCCAGTTTTTTAAGTGACAAAAATAATTTATGCTGTTCTTCATATATTGTTGAACATTTATAGTAGGCTCATGATACACCTATCATAGTCTGTGTTCTTGCTGTCCCCCCCCCCAGTTTTTTATCTTCTAGATCCACCTCTGAACGACAAAGTTAGAAATTGAAGTTGTTCTTAGCATCATCAATCCATATCAAAAGTACTTTGTGGTGGACCGTGTGCGTGGGTTTTCTCGGGGTTCTCCCGTTTCCTCCCACTTTCTTCATTCCACCATTTCATTCATTTCTCATCTTCACCGTCTCCTTTAGCCTAACCGGCATAACCGTGGGACGTAAAACTCAAAGATTTCATTTTCATTTTCCATATCAAAAGTAATTTCTTTCTGTTTCCTACAATTATTACACTTCCAAACTATGCTATGCATAAGTGTCGGAAGTGAAGACTACAATATATATTTCTTCTGCTGCTATTTGATGGATCAAGATAAAATTTTGCATTTAAGTCGAACATAAAATAGGACAAATTAATAACTTTTATTATTCACCTAGTTTCCAGTTTTGCCACGTAATATATCAAAAGAATCGCGAGAAGGAACTTTTAAAGGGAATTTTCTTAAATATCCCTCAATTAGTTTTCCATTGTACGCAGAAATGTTCCGTTCATTACATAAACTGAAAGCCTGCACCCTTACAAATCAATCGTGATATAACTTGTTTTAGTGTTGCACCGATGGTCAGAACATTGACACAAAGTCATTCTTGTACTTCCATGAAAATCGATTATTATGAACCATGTGAAAACTATAGAAAACATGTTTCCTCTGTTGCTATTTGATGGATCAAGATGAAATTTTCAGTTTAAGTTAAACAGAAAATAGTACATATTAATACATTTTATTATTCCCCTAGTTTCCAGCGTTGCCACGTAATAACTAAAAGAATTGCGAGAAGGGAATTTTTTAAAGGAAAATTTTCTTAAATATTCCTCAATTAGTTTTCCTTTTTATGCAGAAATTTCGTTTATTACGTAAACTGAAAGTCTACACTCTTACAAATCGATCGAGGTATACCTTCTTCCAGTGTTGCACTAACGTGTCTGATCTATGGTCATTTAAAGAAATCCCATCGATGTCACTCTACACTCTTACAAATCGATCGAGGTATAACTTGTTCCAGTGTTGTTCCAGTGTCTGATCTATGGTCATTTAAAGAGATCCCGTCGATATCTGTAAATATACGCGGGTGCTAAAATGGTGTTAAGGGCCCCACGACCCAGATGTTGCACTTGTATGTTGACCGACAACTATTTTTTGATTCTCAGGACCCTAAGGAACATTACTAATATAGTGACAAAAGTTCCCCAGTGGGGGGAGTTATCGCACTTTTGACCCGTGCTCTATGAAGTTCTCTTATTCGGGTCAAAACACTGGTAAGGCGTTCTTGTTTCTACTTTTTAATGAATTTAATGATTTCTCAATCATAAATGACTTAATTTCCTGATGCATTATAGTGCTATCTTTTGCGGCCTTAACTCTAGGTGTAGATCTTCCAATTTTTGATGTGAAGATTTTATTTGGCGTTTTCCGTAGAAGATTCTATTTGTCACGGTTTCATCCACATTAAAAACTTGTTCAGGTTTATATTCGCCTTCAGGCATAAACTTCAAAATTAGATCTAAGGATCATGCTGCTACTGCTGCGGGTCTATAGATGCGGTTTCTGTTGTGCATGATATGCCTCTGGTACTTTGTCCCTCATTCTAGATTTTATCTTATCTTTAGGCAGAATAGGAATTGGTTTTCTGCCTAATCTTCGCAGGTGTTAGGGAAATTTGATAGTAATTATTTTCACAAAAATTGCAGTTGCTTTTAAGGTTCCAATTTTAATTACATTTTAAACTAGGAGTCAAAGAATTTCAAGAAACTCTGATTGAGTTTACTTTTCCCTTTTTGAAAAAAAAAGTAAATAAACTGTGATATGTAATTGGCGGGAAGTATAGCCTCTCCTTTAATCAGTGTATCTGGTTTGATGCGCGTTACAAGAAAGTGCGAATATATGAATATATCTCATTATTGAATCGGGAATGAGTGAACAGAATTTTAAACTCAGGTAGTTAAAGCGAAACGAGCTTATCGGCTTTCTCTTCATGTTTTAGAAATAAGATTTATACAGGGTGTTTCAAAACAACTCTGACAACGTTTGGGAGGTGATCTAACACCAAGATAAGACAAAAAGTATAGACCAACTTAGGTGCACAAATGCTTCCTTTCGGAGTTGCCACAAATGCTGCCGAAAACATGAAAAAATAAACTTTAAACGTGCATAGCTCCAAAACTATGGAATCTACCATAGTCGGATCAAGACTTCACTTAGGAACTAATATGTGCGCTATCCAAAAATACATGTTTCAGAATCCTAAGGTACTTAGGCAACAACTTTTATACACGGAGTTTTGGCTACGGGTACAATTTGAAGTACTCACCAACTACCTCTATAAAAATTGTTGCAGAAGTACCGCAGAATTCTGAAACATAGATATTTGGATAGGGCACCTACTAGTTTCTAAGTGAAGTCTTGACCCGACTATGGTAGATTCCATAGTATTGGAGCTATGGATCTTTAAAACTCATTTTGTTTAATGTTTTCGGCAGCCTATAACTCGGAAAGGAAGTATTTGTGCACCCAGGTTGTTCTACACTTTTTTTGCCTCATCTTAATGTCAGGAATTGCCTCCCAAACGTTGTCGGTGTTGTTCTGAAACATCCTGTATGTTCTTAATATAATAAACACTATTTATTCGAGGTAATCTCTGAAAGTGCTCAACCAATTTTGACAATTACTTTGCTATTGCAGAGTATGTTTTCTTCCTCGGTGGAAAGACTTCATGTTATAAAACTATACAGGACCTTACTGTGTTTATGTACTAATAATTATTATTTAGGCTGCGGGCTGAGATCGTTAAATTAATCATACGGTAAAGAAATAATTATGAGTGATTGATAAAGTAATATGGAATATAATGTTAGATCCTATTGTCCTAATTTATATAATTATGATATTATTATTCTAAACATTTGAACATCTGTTCGTGAAAGTGTTACAGGATCGCCTTAATACCAAAAGTCATTTTTAAAAAATACAGATTTTCTTGTTTTTCTTTTGTATTCGTTTTCCACGTCAGAAAACACATCCAGGTTTTCGTTGGGACAGGTATATTTAGGGTGTCCCAGGAAGAAGGGCAGTATTTTGGGAAATGGTAATGTGGGTGATTCTAAGCAAAAAAGTTCATATGAACATAGGTCCTAATCTCAACGGTTTGAGACCTACAGGTTGTGACCCATTTTCGACTTTATATTGCGTATCGCTTACCCTGTATTTACCGTGCAAGGGTGAGATATAGCGAATTTGAAAGGTGATGAAATGGCTTTTCGAACGGTATGCAACATGTGGCAGTAGTATCTTTGGAAGGAAAGCTATTGATGAAAATTTCGGAAAGTTAAGGTTATTTAAAAAAAATTGGATAGCAACATTAATTCCAAAATATCAATCAACAACTTCTCTTCCAAAGACATCACTGCTATATATTGCATACCATTGGAAAGGCCATATCATAATATTTCAAATCCGCCATGTCTAATCTCTGTACAATAACTACAGGGTGTGAAATATCCAATATAAAGTCAAAATGGTTTACAACCTGTAGCTCTCAAACAGTTGAGATTAGGACCCATGTTCATATGAACGTTTTTACTTAGAATCACCCATACTGCCATTTTCTGAAGTATCGCCCCTTCCTCCTTGGACACCCGATATATATTCAATAATTTTAAAGTGCAGTTTCATTCCCATCAGTAGATGGGAAGGCCACAGAAGATAACGCTATCAATTTATGTGTAGTAAAAGCAGTGGCGCAAATCTCGAGGGGAATGAAGGGGACATGTCACCTCCAATCATGGAACTGGGGGAGTTGTCCCCCAAAAATCCGATTTGAAATGTGGTTTTTGGGGAGAAAGGAGATGATTTGTGTCCGATGCCACAAAGGAAAGTGAAATAAAATTGATGTCTCCCCAGAACAAGTCTCAAATCTGGCCGCCAACCAATATTGAAGACAAATTTGCTGCCTTGATCCTCCACAGCATTATTTTTCAACTTCATAAAAATTTTGAACATCGCTTTAAAAAAACAAAAAACAAAAAAGATTATGGGAACGGTCTTACCCGTCCCTTTCAATGTTGAAGACAGATTTGCGCCGCTGAGTAAAAGTTATTAGGAATGGGTATCAAGAATTATTTATTTATTGATTTATCTTCAATTATATTACTTGTTAATTAGTTGCACTCTCGAAAATAAAATAAAAAATACGGGTCCCATTCTAAAGTAAAATTCTTGAACCTCCGAAGTTATAAAGTATTAATATTGTGAATTATTGATTTTATTAAAAATATTTTTTTTTCTATTTACAGTTGATATGAAAAAGAAATATGCAAACACTAGCATGCGGCTAGCTGGGAACTTTGTGCCACAGACATCCGCTTTTGCTCGACCTAAGGCGCATCTCATATTCCAGCATTTGTTTCAGTTCTCCGCATCGCAATATTGGATTATTCTTCGCGTAAAATTTAAATCCTTTTCTTCCTAGAGTTCACATTTCAAACAAAGTAAGTTGACAAAATCCCATGTCGGTCCAAGTGTTAAATGTGTTCAAAAATTCATTTCAGATGGTTCATCGGTTTCCTTATGCGATCGGTGCGACTGACAACCTCGAAGTCATTTTTATGTATTGAGAAAAAAAAGTATAAATATTGACCCTTTCTCTTGTTAAAAGCGAAATTTTCGAAAACGCTGGAATGCTGTGGAATTTCTACAATGTCTGGAAATGCTGCGGCATACTTGTATGGCCACTTGTATTAAATTTAAATTTTATATACCAAGGTTCACATGTATCTAATCTTAAAGGAGTTTGGAATATGGTCATCTTCTTATAACAATTTCAATACTCATCCATTTTCCTTCCCTTCTAATTAAGAGGAAAAAAAAAACTCTGAAACATGTTTTAATTGATACTAAAAGACTAATACTAATTTTCATGTTTCTAATGTTAAGCGATTTGGAGATATGTCACAACAATTGTAGTCTTCACCTTTTTCTATTTTCACACTTTTGATTGCTTCTAGGAGAAACGTCAAAAATAAAATAAAATAAAATAAACGCTGAAATATGTCTTTAATTATATTAGATGAAAAAGTCTAATTACCAAATTTTGTATCTCTAACCTTAAAGGGTTTCGAGGAATTGCCATCCAATAATAACAATTATAGCCCCATTTTTTCTTCCCTTCTAGGGCAAATTTATGAAAAAGAAAAAAGCAGAGTAGCTTAATATGGATTTTTATGTTTGCAATTTTATTGAAATTCGTATCCTAAGTAGGGGTAGAAGTGGGTCTGGAAAGGTAGGGGGACGGTAAGTAGCGACATGACGTCACGCCGTCCCCCCTGCCCATTGTAATTTTTTAGGAACTGGAGGGACGCCATATATATTTTTTGGAGGTGGGAGGACGACATTTCTCCGCGTTCCCCCGCACTTTTACTCCTGATCCTAAGGGTCAAAAAGGTTTAAATATCTTCCATAGACCTATTTTTCCCTTGATAAATGGGCATTTCATCTAGTAGAAAATAAACTAAATCAAAAAATAGAAAAAAACATGTCGTTTCCTAGAGAAACCTACAACCAAAATGAGTAGTTGTAAAATGTTAAGCACACTAGCCAACTGGGAAATAGTACAATTATTTAGAGACCTGCACAAGATATAAACACACAGCCGATCGTTCCGTTGTGGTAAATAAATACTCTTGGACGTAGAGGTTTGTAGTAGAGTCCTTTCAGATTTTTCCCAGGGGGGTAGGCGGGCAAGATGCTCCACCGACATGAGTTTCGTTTTTCTTTTGTTACTATATTAGTATACAATCGATTAAAAGTATCAACTTCTGAAACTCAGGAAGGGGTCATTGCCCCATGTCCTCCCCAAATGACGTCTTGTGAGGTTAGGATCGTTTATAAGCCTCATTTTGTTTAATTTGTCCAATAAGTTATTGAATACCTAATTGTAGGCTTATGGCTGATATGGCGTCCATTTTTCGTCTCTGAAGAAGAAACTGATTGCCGTCCCTAAATCGTTAGAGCCGGGCGTGTCGTATAAACACATTCGATCATTTCGTTGAAGACGAGTATGGTATATAAACACGTAGTTTATAACCCTCATTTGTGTTTAATTTGTCAAATGAGTTATTCAATAACTAATTACAGACTTGGATGGCTAATAAGATGTCCATTTATTTGTCTCTAAAGAAAAAACTGATAGCCGTTCTTAAACCGTTTAGACAGTGGTGCCCCCTCCCCTTATGTCCATGACGCACCCCCCAACTGTCTGACTTACCCCCTCTCTTTATGTCTGCGGTGAAATAATTTCCCATTATGAAAAATAAATCAATACGTTCGAACCACTATCCTCAGTAATTATCCACAGTTTCAACCATTAACCAAAATGGTCAGTATCGTGGTATAAAGGACAGAAGAAAAATTTTATGCATTGTGTTATCCGTAGGTGTTCTTCCATGAAAATAAAGTCTTCTTTTCGATTAATTTGTGCACACCCCTCAAACATATTTATATAGATTTTTACCCCCCCCCCAATATTTCAATGACGCAGTTTGCGTCATAGCCCCCCTTGTGGGCACCCCTGGTTTAGAGACAGGCGTGGCGTAACGATCGTTCCTTTGATGACAAGTGTGGTATATAAACACAAACTGTACAAATGTAGTTTGTAAGTCTCATTTGCATTCAACTTATGTAATAAATCACTGAATATATTTGAATATAATAAAAATTCAGTTTGAAAAATGGTTTACTTTCTCATTGTTTAAACGTCTGTGAAGAGAGACTGATTTAAAATAACTGTTCGCAAACGGTTAAGAGTTGTTCTATGCAAGATTAAAAGAAAAGTGCAAAACAGTACAGTAAACGTAACTAAAATACTCAGCATTGAGTGACACATTAAATACGGAAATTGTATCATTTTCTTAAGGGTACGGGAATAAGGTGAGCTGTTTAAATCTTTATTCATCAATTTACTTAAGATGTGAAGGAAAGATATCTACTTCCAGCCATTAGATGGTTACGCCCTCTCTGGACCACGAAGTTTATAATAGTTCTATTGATTATAAGATATTATTAGATGACTTAAGTGAGCAAATTATGAACATGAGTATTGACAAGTATTGTGCAAATGTCATAAATTACTTCTCGAGTTAAATTAAATACCTATCTATTTATCTATTTTTCTACTTATTACAACTGATGCAGGAGAGAATATTCTGTGCACTTGTAAAAATTAAATTGAGAAATTTACCAATGTACTATTTCACTTGGTTAATTTACGGGGAAAAACAAATTAAGATCCTTGAAACTTTGATATAATATTTGCTAATTAATAATATTCTAAATTACGTATTATATAATTTAGAATATAATTAATTAGCAAATATTGGCACATAGAAATTAGTTTATGTCATCTATTGTTATCATTATAATAACTTCAATCTGACAAGTGTAACAGTTGTATGTACTTGACTTTATTGACAATTCAGTATCCAAAATTAACATTATTAAAACAGTCAACAAATGATGATTTTAGGCTCAATATAATGGGTTTCTACTGCTAGCGGATACAGAAGAATCGTTTGGGGGAGGTGAATCTCCTCCTGGACGTCTTATTAAGAATTGACATCAAGTTATAATAAAGTATTGCAATATCCAAATTTGATGAGATTTTAGGTAAAGAGAGCTGAATATTTTATGGCACTTTTCTTTCCTTCCTTTTAATCACGGTTGAAAATGTGCAATTTATGTTTCGACTCCAAATTCCATTCCCATCCCTTTTCTGTGACGCACGAACAAAATATACACTAAGTTTTTAGTTCAAAGAATTTGAATCGTACCTCCATTCCTGCTCAATTAATTAATAGGCGGTGACAATTCTTAAAGTAATAAATAGAGAATAATACGATTTAGAAACTAACAAATAGATAGTGACAGTGTTCATAAACTAATAAATACATTGTGACAGAATTCTTAAAGTAATAAATTGAGAGTAATACGATTTAGAAACTAACAAATAGATAGTGATGGTATTCATAAACTAATAAATAGATTGTGACAGAATTCTTAAAGTAATAAATTGAGAGTAATACGATTTAGAAACTAACAAATAGATAGTGATAGTATTCATAAACTAACAAATAGATTGTGACAGAATTCTTAAAGTAATACGATTTAGAAACTAACCAATAGATAGTGATAGTATTCATAAACTAATAAATAGATTTGACAGAATTCTTAAAGTAATAAATAGAGAGTAATACGGTTTAGAAACTAACAAATAGATAGTGATAGTGTTCATAAACTAATAAATAGATTGTGACAGAATTCTTAAAGTAATAAAAAGATGCGAGTAGCAAGATGATCAGCCAGTTTTCCACAGCTGGTTACATTCTCTCTTCGGTGATACATATTGTGCAGATTACTAAATTTTAGTGGACCACAGGAATTTAAATTAACTCTTTTAGAAACCAGATTCATAACCATAAATAATAGATTATATCGACGTAATATGCAAATGAATGAAAAACCAGAAAAGTTGGCTTAAAATGTTTGTCTGTAGTCGGGTAAACGATGCGATACGTACTAACTAGCGTGAAGGGAATCATGCGTTTATGTACGAATCTTTATAGGTTTGAAATTGAAATGAAAAATTAAATGAAAACCTGAGAGTTTTAAGTCCCACGATTATGCCGGGTAGGCTAAAGGAGACGGTGATTATGAGAAATGAATGAAATGGTGGAATGAAGAAAGTGGGACGAAACGGGAGAACCCCGAGAAAACCCGCGCACACGATGTTTGTCCACCACGAAGTTCACTTGGCGCGTGTTGGGATCGATCCAGGGATCCCATGCACCAGAGGTGAACGCTCTACCACTGAGGCACCGCTGCCCCAGGTTTGAAATTGAGCTATAGAGAGTAATACTCTTATAGAATTGTCAATTGTAATACCATTTAGAGTATGTACAAATATTAAGAAGCTTTAGATAGAGAAAATATTTAGAAATTAAACTTTGTTGCATTTTTGTAGAAGAAGGATGTGGAAAGTAATTATGATGTAATTTGTCATTTATATTGGAACCTTGTGTCGCGATTAAATTGTGTAGTGAATTACCACACATTTTATAATTTCCTCCAAAATCCCCACATGTTTTCTTACTCATAAGCAGACTATGTAGAGGAAAATATGTGAAGTCAGTTTGCTTTGGTCAAATAACAAGCCCAACAATAATTACATCAATTTTATAAATAAGCGTTGTTCCCATCGGTTAGTTTTCTTATTCTAAGTATTACTTCCTTACAGACAGTGAGTAAAAATAAAATTTAGTGAAAAATCAGTTATGATAAAACAAATCGATGACCATAAAAATTAAATTAGTGATGAAACAAATTCGTTAATGTTTCACGGTAGTTAAAAAAAAGTCTTGAATGTAACTGCGTCATGAATTTGTAGAAAACACTAATTTTCTTCACTTATTAGAAGGGAGTAAAACACAGTTATAGCTTACATTAAAGAGTTGCCATGCAAAGAGTCTTATTAAATATTCCTAAAGTTGTAATAGGATTGAAATACCCAGAAAATGTGTGACAAATGTATAATCAGAGGTCGTGGATGGAAGTTATAATCCCTGATTATTAAAACTGCAGTTTCCGTCTTAAACTGGTATCAGTGAAAGACGCAACTTATGTAGAGATTCATTTATGTAGAGTACAGCCTTACTTGACGATATAGGCTTAACAAGTAAGTGATATATCAGGTTGGTCAAAAGGTATTAAGCCTTCGGAGGTCAAAATTGACAACACATTTATTGTTATTTGGAACTAACCTTGTGGAACGACATATACACTATTTTGTTCGATGACCTTCTGATATTTTTCCGGCAACCCAATAATTTTGTTGTTATAGAACTTTGGTAGAGAGATATAAGGCCACTCCTGGTAACAACATCTTTAAAACAAGAAGCAATTTGTTTCTATATTAGTAAGCAAACTGCTTGGAGTGTGAAATGTAATATAAGTATTTGAAAGTATTGTGTTGACCAGGGAAAATTTTCTAACAAGTACCAGCCACTAATAAAATATATGAAAGATGTTTATTTAGTAATTTAGTATGAGAGCACCAGGCGTGGAAGAGTTGTGATAGTGTTTGAGACAGTATAATTATCTTTAAAAATATATATTTAAGAAGAGCTACATTTGTTATGGAATAGCTACGTTATTTATTATATGTGTGGGAGAGTTGAAGTTTATATATCATATGTCACTGTTAGGAATGTATATCAGTGTTAGGGGTGTGTACCACTGGTTGTAGTGTGTATTATTATTAGGAATGTATTAGTAATGTGTAACTGTTAAGAGTATATGTGTGTCACTATTCGGAGTGTGTATTACTGTTTTGTAGTATATATCACTATTGGGAATGTGTATCAGTGTTATAAATAGGAGTATGTGTCACTGGTAGGAGTGTGTACCACTATTAGGAATATATGTGTGTCATGGTAGGAATGTGTATCACTGTTAGAAGTATATGTGTGTCACTATTAGGAGTGTGTATCATTGTTAGTAGTATATGAGTGTCATTATTAGGAGTGTGTATCACTGTTAACAATATATATGTGTCATTATTAGAAGTGTGTATCATTGTTATAAGTATACATGTGTCACTATTAGAAGTATCACTCTTAGGAATATATGTGTGTCACTATTAGGAGTGTGTATCACTGTTAGGAGTATATGTGTGTCACTATTAGGAGTGTGTATCACTATTAGCAGTATATGTGTGTTATTATTAGGAATGTGTATCACTGTTATATGTATACATGTGTCACTATTAGAAGTGTGTATCACTTTTAGGAGTATATGTGTGTCACTATTAGGAGTGTGTATCACTGTCAGGAGTACTTATGTGTCACCTAACTGGATACATACAGCCCTTCCCGCTGGTGTAGTGACTATCGTGTGTGCCTTTGGTACACGTGGTCTTGAATCCGATTCCCAGTTGCAAATATATTATGCAATTCCATAAGAGTATCGTGTTTCATTACAATTTTTCTTCAATAAAAAAAAGACATTTGAAGAACATGGGGTAAAACGTCGGAATCCTCATTTCAGAAACGAGTGTGCTGAGTACAGGAAAACAATGATAACACTGATATGAACTGAATCTGTGGAGCTGAACTGTGAAAGTGAGGGTTATCATTGTATTTCTGTACTCAGCTCACTCGTTTAGGGTTATATTGTTATCCTATATACACTTTATTTTACAAATGCAAAGTCAAACAAATGGACCTCCAATAAGATATTTTCTTATAAATGGTTCACTTCTTACAACCTATGATTTTAATTTCATATACTATCAAAACTCATGTTTCGAAAAAGTAGCATAGCCCTATTGCAAATATAATAATAATAATAATAATAATAATAATAATAATAATAATAATAATAATAATAATAATAATAATAATAATAATAATAATAATAATAATAATAATAATGGGTGTTCTTTTATATCCTGATACAAGGCTTTCGGATTGAAGAAGCCGTGAGCTCGCTTAGAAAAACTTCCTGGCTGAAGCCCTGCAATAGTAACTAATATGACCTATGATCGAAAAGAAAGTTAAAGCCTGAAAACCTTAAAAGATTCTAGGAGATCTGTAGCCCCTTTCAAAATATACCGTCCTCAGGAGCAATAGACATTTGTAACTCTCACTAAATATCATTTCTCTATCAATTCATCTAATTAGAACAACAACAAGTACGATCCTTAGTTAAAAACATTGTGGAATTATTTAAGCAATGAGAAGATATCTGCTTTCAGGCGAGTATATATTTCATATTTTGATATATGAAACGTAAATAAAACAACGAAAAGAAGACTAATGTCCATAATTTCTTCCGGTACCAACGTTTTGCTTTGAGAAATAAACTAAATTACTTATATTGCATATATTCAGGTATTTTTTGGATAATAACTAAAATAAGACAAACTGTTTAGTTTTGAGGATGAAACCAAATTTCGCCTGTTGTCGTTAATAAAGTATATTTTAGGATGAGAACTAAAATAACGGAAACTGTTTTGTTTCGAGGATCAAATCAAATTCCATCTATTGTCTATAATAAGGTATGTTTTTAAATGAGAACTTAAATAACGGGAACAGTTTTGTTTTCAGGAACAGAACAGATTTCATATATTGTCTATAATCAGGTATGTTTTAGGATGATAACTAAAATAACAGGAACTGTTTCGTTTTGAGGATCAAAAGAATGCACGTATTGTATGTATGTATGTTCTCATCCAGGTATGCTTTTGGATGAGAACTAAACCAAAACAGTTGTGTTCTGAGGATCAAAAGTGGTTTCATCTATCATCTATAATCAGACAATACAGACGTTTCGGACAAGAACTAAAATAACCGAAACTTTTTAACTATTATTTAAGAGAAAGTAATGTATGAGTGGATAAACTTAGTATGGGTTATAAGGTTGAATTTGGCAAAGGCCATGAATACTTTTCATTATATACATATACACAGGGTGTTAATGAACTAAACCTACAAGCTGTAAGAGGTGATTCCTCACATCAAAATAAGAGAAAAAGTTCATATGGGCCTGTAGAAAAATGTGCACAGTTTCAGAGCTAGGGCTGTCCGAAATCGCAAAAAGGCCAAATTTCAACAGGCCCTATTTCGAATTTGAGAAACTGTGGATGGTAGTCCTTATCAGCGAAAAGGAAGTCATGCATACGCAGTCCAAAATTGCACTTTCATTAATGTTCAATAGGTGTACAGAATATTCCCTGCAGGGTGAAATTCCCAGACATGCCATCAACCAAATTTTGAGATATGCTCTGACTTTAACATTGGTTCAAAGTAGGCAAATGATAGGTCTTGATAGCAGTGAATACGGAATTCTTTGGAGCGATGTCGGAAGTGGTAAGGATCGTCAGCAGAACGATCTCTTGTATTCGGGAAAACGTAGGCTGCGATGTTTTCTTTCACGCTTATAAGTGAAGAAAACGTGAAATATACCGTGACTAAATACATCACATCACACGCTATTCTGAATACAAAAAAGCATGGAGCTGCCGGTTCCTAACACTTCCGACTTCCCTCCAAAGCTTTGGGTGTCCATTCTTGTCTTGCCTACTTTGGACCCTCCTTGAAATCAATGTATATCTGAAAACTCTATTGAGAGTATATCTGAGAATTATGCCTTATAGGGAATACCCTATACACCTACTGAAAATTGATGAAATATGCATTTTTGGATAGTGTATGCGTGGCTTCCTTTACGCTGATAAGGACCACAACCCACAGTTTGTAGAATTCGAAATAGGGCCTGTTGAAATGTTGCTTTTTCGCGATTTTGGATAGCCCTAGCTCTGAAACTATGCACTTTTCGCCATAGGTACATATTAACTTTTTCTCTTATTTTGATGAGTGGAATCACCTCTTACAGTTTATCGATATAGTTCATTAACACCCTGTATATACACACATATATATAGAGTCTATGAAGTTTGTTTGCTTTTTATAAAAAAATAACACATCGTTAAAGTAATTATACTAATAGAAACTTGAAGTATGATATAATTGTAATTTATTATATTAATAAGAATCTAAATCTAAGGAAATCGATTATGTATATAGTAAATTATCATATATATCTTTCCTTAATACAGTTAACATATGTTTCATTTATTAAGATATGTGTCACTTACATTGAAATATTGCGCCATTAAAAAAAAAAGGAAACAAACGTTATGGGCTCGAAAAACTAGTGAAAACTGTTTATGTCTCATATTAAGTGAAAGCACTTTATCAACTTGTGGTTTGTCTGAATTCTTAACATTACTAAAGTATGCTTTAAATAGACTAATAATTTAATTGAGAGAGGAGTAAAATAAAATAAATTACACAACATTATTGGCATTTAATGCACCTTTTTGGTCCAAAAAATAAAATAAATTTCGCAGCACTATTGCCATTTAACGGATTGTTTTGCTCCAAAAACTAAAATAAATTTCGCAATATTATTGGCGTTTAACGGATTTTTTGGTCCAAAGAATAAAATAAATTCTACGACATTATTGCCCATTAATGGATTTTAGGTCAAAAAAATAAAATAAATTCTACGACATATTGGCGTTAAACGGATTTTTTGGTCCAAAAAATAAAATAAATTCCATAACATTACTGGCGTTTAACGGATATATTTGCTCCATAAATAACATAAATTCCAGAACGTTAGCGGCGATTAACATATTTTTTGTCTCAAAAAATAAAATAAATTCAACATTACTGATGTTTAACGGATTTTTTGGTCCAAAAATAAAATAAATTCTTCAACGTTATTGGCCTTTAATAGTTTTTTGGTCTAAAAGTAAAATAAATTTCACACTATTGGCGTATAACGGGTTTTTTGGTCCAAAAATAAAATAAATTCCACATTATTAGCGTTCAACGATTTTTTTGGTCCAAAGAATAAAATAAATTTCACATTATTGACGTTTAATGTTTTTTTCTGGGTCCAAAAATATAATAAATTCTACAACATTATTGGCATTTAACGGATTTTTTGATCCAAAGGGCAAAATATATTTCACAAAATTATTGACCTTCAACAGATTTTTTTGTTCCAAAAATTTCCCAATATTATTGACGTTTAGGGGATCTTTTATTATAAATATGAGACACACTACTCGACAGATCGCATTAAAATGAACAAAATGATAAAATCTTTGACGTCTCACCGTTATGCCGGCTAGGCTAATGGAGATGGTGATGATGAGAAATGAAAGAAGTTGGTGGAATGAATAAAGTCCACTTGGCGCGAGCTGGGATCCAACCAAGGATCCCATACGAACAAAATGATAATGGTGGATGTTATAGCTGAGGCGTAGTTTTCGAGAAAACTAAAATAAACTTATGTGTAAATATAAAACTGGATGCTGTTCAAGAACCATGATACATGTGAAGGTTGACAGCTATCCTGAAGCGTGTTATCAGTAAGCTCTTCATTATAAACTAGCAAGATATATATGTTTAATGAGATAGAGCCCGAAATTTTAATTCGTTCCTAATCTTGAAGTTGTGCTGGAAAATGTTTATTTATTTGTTATTTATGTGCTGTGTAGGTGAAAAATAGACTGTTAACTAACATATTGTGTTATTTATTTATTTATGACTTCTTTTTTCGTTGCGAAGTTTAAGCTCTGCAGGCTTCTCCAAGCACTTAACCACGTGCATACATTGTATCTTGAAAAAAAAAAAACACCAATACGTAACTAACTAACTAACTAACTCTATGGTCTATAAAACCCAAAGGCTGCTTATTATAGACTGGCAAATTAACAGTTATAGGTATTCTTTATTCTACAAAAATTAAAATTTCATGTAAATTGTATTGCATAGTAATAAAGTTATAAATTGACAGTTATTTTCTGTTGACGGAAAGTATGTGCATTCTGTCTCCTCTTATCCTAATTGGTAAACATAAAAGTGATGCTATACATGAATTATGCCACTTATTGAGATGAAACCGATACTCAAATAAGAATCACGCCATTTATTGAAGTGAAACTAATACCGAAGTAACAACCACGATATTTATTGAGGTGAAACCGATACTGAAGTAAGAACCATGTCTTTTATTGAGGTAAATCTGATACTGAAGTAAGAACGACGATATTTATTAAGGTGAAACTGATACTGAAGTACGAACCACAATATTTATTGAGGTGAAACTGATACTGAAGTACGAACCATGCCTTTTATTGAGGTAAAACTGATTTAAAAAAAGTAAGAACCACGATATTTATTGAGGTGAAACTGATACTCAAGTAAGGACCATGCCTTTTATAGGGGTAAAACTGATACTGAAGTAAGAACCACGACATTATTGAGGTAAAACTGATACTGAAGTAAAAACCACGACATTATTGAGGTAAAACTGATATTGAAATATATCTTAATTATACCCTTTATTACGATACTAGCAAGATGACAGTACGTATAGCATAGTATTAATGAGATTTAGCTTAAAATTAACATTAACATTTTAAATTATTGTTTAACTAAAATATTGTCTAAATATATTAGTCGATATATCATATCGAGTTAAATAAAATAACAGGCTTGAATGTAAATTCTCATGTGTAATCTTTGAGAAAATCAAAGAAAGAACTTTACTGGTGCTAAAATGTTTGTTGCCAATATTTTTTGAGAGTTTTTGTTGTGTTGGAAAACACTATTATTTAATTATGTACTGTGTATATATAGAAAAAATACACAATTAACTAGAAGATGTGATCTATTGCTGTTTGTCTTTCCTAACGGAGAAACTTATACTCTTTACACATACTGCTTGTGGAGCAATGCACTTAAACAATAAGTAAACGGACTGTGTAGATTAATGTCACTACTCCAAGCGAAATCATTGTCGCTACTAATATCAAAGAAATTAAAAGAACTAAAGTATCTGTAAGGGCATAAATCTATGGTATTGTATGGATGTAAAAGTTGATTCGCTAATCAACAGAAATGAACGTAGGCAGAGAGCTTTTGATAGAAAAGTTCTAAAGCAAATATTTTGAGCCGCAGAAAGTACATAAAGAAGCAAATGAATGGAGAATGTTATCTAATATGAAATTGTATAATAATAATAATAATAATAATAATAATAATAATAATAATAATAAACAATTCTCATCATCAAATATCAAGCGGAAAACAATATAATTTTTAACAAAATATCCAAGAATAGCGGTATACTTTACTTGATACGAATTCTGAACGTAATGTATAGAAGTTCTGCAATTGTGAAATCTTATGAAAAGATCTCTGGATATATCGCGAACGAAGAGAGAGAGGTTAATATAAAACATACTCTTTGGAAAGGATGGCGGGAGCTCATGTGATATGGATTTCACGTTAAGTTGTAATTCCCTGTCTCATATAGCCTCGCTGCTACAAGGGACGTTAAACTGTAAACCATCCATCCACCAAATCATCCCATATAGTTTGAATATCGCAGTTGTAAATACAATAACAAAATCGTTTCTTTTTCTTTCGTATCGCGATGTATACTCATGTCCAAAATTATTGTCGCATGTCTATAAATATATTGTTCTAGGAATGTAATTTGATAATGAATTCGCTCGGTATTTCTTATAATGTTAGTATATGTATAATCGGCATTGACATGTATGTGGCAAATTTCATATCAAAAGAGCAGTAAATGAGAACAATAAAACGAAAATAAAACTTTATTGTCAATTTAGCAACATTTTGTTTCACTCATTCTAATTTTCGTATTTATAATTTTTTTACTATGAAATTTACCAGAATTATACATCTCCCGATTATACACATAGTATAAGTATTAAAAGTACCCTGCAAAATCATTATCAGATTATATTCTTACAAGAAGACAATTATAGATATGCGACAATGATTTTGGACACGATTGTACATTCAAGTTGTTTAAAAATAAGTCATAGAGCTACAATGTGTAAATTAATTACGAAATGAAACAACGTTATTAAAAGAACTGTCGATACAAGCATGCACAAACAAATATATATATAGCGATTCAACCATCATCTGATATATTTCCAATTATTCCGAGCATATTAAAGCATATCTTATGTTTCATGCAGCGATTCCTATACATTCATTTTATTAAAAACATGTAAATGAAAGCACCATAGGAAAAATAAAAAAAAAATTTCAGTGTAAATACAATTAGTCTTGTTTAAAAGCAGGGCCATAACTTAAATATTGAACTGCAGATACACTTATTAAATTTAAATTTTCTCAAACTAGAGTAAAACGTTTAGAACACCAATCTATTATTATTATTATTATTATTATTATTATTATTATTATTATTATTATTATTATTATTATTATTATTATTATTATTATACCAGCGATTCTGATTAAGCTCCTTAAGAGGTCCCATCACGGCGAAAGTAAAATATGTGCAGAAATGAAAATATGCACTAATTTTACAGTAATTGTGTGATATCTTCAAATAGATAAAAAGATAATCGAAAAGTGGAACAGGAGCTTACTGGACAATATTATTTTATATGAGAAACCGTTATCACGACTCACTTATCTGCTTTCGATTTCCAGTCATTAAAAAATGGACATTCATTTTCCCTTTTCAAAATGAATATAAACGGAAAACTACTAGATGATTCGTAATAACGGTATCTCTTGTAAAATAAATATTGCCTAGCGCACTCTTGTTCCACATTTCGATTATCATTAATCTACTTGAAGATATCACATAATTACCGTAAAATTAGCAGTGTTTTAATTTCGCATTGATTAGGCCTCTTAAAGATTCTTTTCTCCTGAACTTACACAAACATAACGCCATATGTATTATAAATTTTATCTTTTGTTTTAATTATTAATATTATAATGTCTCGGCACTTGTTACAAACCGATAAGAGACTTGCAAAATGTAATAAAAACTAGAAAGATGCTTAAATTCGTATTATTATGGTTATGCTAACTATAGAATATCTTTTATTATATGAATAACGGTATGTAATGTCTTTCTTTCTATGTGAATAACGTGTGACAGTATTAAAAAGAGTCTTCCGAAAACACGTATACACATAATATATACATTTATATATGGACACATATGGTAATATGCTAGATAACCAACCTGTAGGAATCGCTGCTAATTCCACTTCTTCGTAGTTGCAACTTTGATCGAGCAACACTTTTTTTTCTTTTTTCTTTGCAGCGGCGGCGACTTTCACAGCTGAACTAACATCTATCTGGTATTATTTTTTTTTGCCACAATCTTTTATTTTCCGTCCTTCCTTGCAGATCTTTCTTCAAGATTATTGTTCACTTTAGCTTGTAACAGTCGCAAGTTAATTTTTCAGTATGTATGCAACCAGCAAAACACACAAATGGAGAATCAGAACAACTAGGCACAGCACCTGACAGAACTAATACTAGTGAAGATAGTGACAAGCGAGGCACATTACGTAATGATTGTGACAGCTGACAACGAACAGGCATTATCAAAACACAGAGTTATCTGTTTTTTTCTTTCTTTTACGCTGCGTTATGTCCTCAAGGCCATTTGAGGCGAACTTTACAATAACCTCCCACTTTTTGCTTTCCGTGTTCTTTTCATAACAAAATTAAATTAGCGTGTTTTTGACGTATTATTATTGTTTTATTTTCCGTAGTAACACAGTTCTTGCAATCCGTTATTTTGAACGATGAACGATCAGTTTTTAAAAAATGAAAAGAAAAAGAGTCGAAAGGCCTACGGCGAACATAGAAGCAGAAAGCTGTTTGTAAACTCAACCTGATGGAACCTGTCGGTTTCGTGTGGAACACCAAAGTGGGATAGTAATGTTACACTATATAGAAAAAACTTTTTTTTTTTGAACACTAGAAAAAAATCTGTGTTGTTCGCCGTTCTAGACGTATGTATATATATGTGTTTGTATATATTCGATCACTAGTCCACAGCTAACAGCAGCGCCAGTTTTTTCTTGCTGTGTAAAGAGAAAAAGACAGATAAAGATAGAGAGAGAGAAGAGAAAAAAAAACTGAATGTAGCCTGATACCCCCGGTGCTTTGGACGCTCGGTTCCAGCTGCCTTGCTTGCCCACCGTCGATCGTACTGGTTTTCGCCACTGTGCGACGGTGCTCATGCGTAGCTGCTCGGGGGCGCGAGTCAACCCCTCTCTCCCCATCCCGCTCGCGCCAGGAGCGGTGACGTCACAACCAGAGCTTAGTGGCTGGGCTTCCCGGGACGCAAGATCCCGAGCCCCTGACAACCAGCGGGAAGCGCGAAGGGGGCCAGGGCAGGGAGGGGAAAATACAAAAGCAAAACTGGGAAGTACAGTATTCATGAGGAGTACCTGCTTTTTTTTTCCTTCTTGGTATTCCTTACCCACTAACTTCTTCACTTCGTTTGTGCTATGCAAGACAAAATTTTAAAGAAGTATTTTGAAGGACAGAGGGGGCTTTGGCAGCTACAGAACCTAAGGAACTAATAGCGAAGCTATAAACAGGAAATTTGAAGACGTGTCTCGATTTTCAAGGGATACTCTATATGCAGACTTGCACGAACTATCCGGTAGAAGCATTAAGAAATTGCAAACTCGAATCTTTTCGTACATAAAATGCTGTTCAATAAAACAACGTTTCTCTGCATATAATGTTCTTATCCGCTTTGCTTGCCTCGCCGAAGTTATGGAAACAGCAGTTGAGTTCGAGCCTTGCTCAGGCTCATTGATAATCATATCAGGGCAAATATAGTACGAATTTTTAATCCTCGAACAAAACACTAGAGAAATAAAATATTTTTGAGGGAGGGGGAAGAGATAGAGAATATCAAAATGAAGTAAGTGGTAATGCAGTTTTCAAAATTTAGAGTGGAACTATACATTAAGCCGATAAGTGTTAGAGTATTAATTATATATTTTTTAAATGGTATGAAATAGAATGAATGTATTAGTGCGTAATGATAATAAAATAAGAAAAACTTATTTCTATTAGAAACTTTGAGCTCTTTCACTGGCTCCAGGACATTATAGAAAGTCAGAGAGCTTTGAGTCATTAAAATATTAATTGACATTCACAAGCGACTGACTGCCTCTATAATGAAGCCGTAATTACACTTTTTGTATATAAGTAGTATTTCTAATCCTAATTTTCAAACTATCTGTCCACTTCACGTCTTAAATTTCCAATTTGCCTAATTGTTCTTAAATAACGGGGGGAAGAAAACTGGCTACCTAATCCCTGCATGACTAACTTACTCACTTAGGTATATTAGGGTAAGTGAACTGGAACCTGCTTTCGAGCACAACAATCATACATACATATATACATACAGGGTGATCCATAATTGTGTATATGGTGTTTCAGAGACTGCGGTAAAGAAACTAACAACATAACTTGAACACAATATTGAAGATAAACAAATTACTTTTATGCCTTTCCTTACAAAAAAAAATAATAAATAAATAATCTCGTTCTCTACGGCGTGATCCACCAATGCACCATCTAAATCGATACATGCCTGGAGACGAAGTGCAACGTTATCACAAGCGGCTCGATAGACCCGTACTGGTATCCTGTGCACCTCTTCTGGGTTGGCTTCCTGTTGTTCGGCCAAATTGCATATGTGATGTAGATACACTTTGTCCTTTAAAACATCTCATAAGAAAAAGTCACATGGTATCAAATCGGGAGATCGAGCTTCGTCTCACCTCCGTCCGCGTAATTGTTTCTTGGAGAATACAAACGCACACAACACACATAAGGGCGCCCATTAGGGGGCAAGGGGGCGCTCGATCCCCTCTAGAGGAAATTGTACTTCGGAAGATCGAAAACGCAATAGAATTTTCAGAATAGTTACTGCAAAATTTGAAACTATATTTGAAATATCGCTTATACTTGCCACACCCCTCTGGAAACCACAACATGGGCGCCCTTGAACGCACACGCTGTTGGCATACACTAACGGTTCTAAGCACGTTTGACCGTTATCCCCACTCTCAAGCTACACAGTGTTGTCATATCGAAACTTTTTATCCAGAATTACAAATACTACAGTCAATCAAACATCATAATACATAATTATGAGCCACCCTGTACATAAGTTAGCAAGTACAAGCGCAGGAGACTAGGGTTTGTTTGTTTGCCGGTGGGAAATCATACGGTTCGAACGCCACATAAAGCTGTGAGTTCACATATTTTATAGGTTATGCGTTGACAGAGATGTTAAATTCCAACCCATCCAACCAGCCCTCATTCGTGACCTAGTGGTTAGTGTCTGATCCTTATAGTTCCAGACCTAGTACGTGAAGTGGGTTGGGTGTGTCAAAATGGATTACAGTTGGTCTGATTCCTGTAAAAATGAAGATGTCTTCCTGTATAGTGTCCTATTGAGATAAAACATAAGTAAAAATCAAAGAATCAGACAGTCAGTTATCCGGTTTTTGAAAACAAGAAATATGACAAGTATGAATTCAACTTCGTATAATTCAGGTGTATAGTGACAGTACAATTGGTGACGGTAAAGTACGCATCTATATATTTTTTCTCTGGTTACGACTATGTGTGTGTCAAAGCATTACACTGAAAGATAATTGCAAGATATATCAGTGTTTAAACGCGTGAGAATCACAGAAATGAAAATGTACATGTTTCCCGTTTGAGTGACGGTCAAAGTTTTATTTAGTGAGCTTATGAAATTGTCGTGTACAATATAAGAGACACGAAACGGAGCCGAAACTATGTTTTGTAAAATATTTTGTACAGTCTACGTTCAAAACTATTGCGTTATTTTTCACTATGAAAAGACGAATGAACGAGAAATTACATTTGAAATAGTGAAAGCATTGTAACTTGAATAAGAAGTGTTTCACCGGGAATAAAACTCGTGAATATTAGGGTTCGATTAGTGGGCATTAATCCAGTAGTAAAAAATTCTGGAGTATGCTGTGAAAGGGTTCTGTCCGATAGCTGGGTGTGTTCGGGTCATCAGGCATGTCCATTCGTGTTCGAAAGCGCGTTCTTTTCTATGATGAATGTATTAGTTACTGGAGTTCATGGGATAGGAACGTCTTCACATAAACAAAGGAACTTTTTTTTTTTAAATCAAGAAATTGAGAACAATCCTCCGCGCGTCAAGCTTTGGACAGAAATCTCTGAACAACACATACTTTTGGTCCGTACTTCTTGGAGGCTTTCGTGATACAAGTTACTTATCTGTTGATGTCGATTGACTGACTTCTTCCACAGCTGCAGAATCTGAGCATCACAGCAACATGGTTGTTTATCAACACAATAAAGCTCCCGCCCACTTCTTACTTCCTATTCGTGAACACCTGATTTCGTTTTTTCCCTCGCCGATGGATAGGACTTGTATCTCCAAATTTACCAGCCTCTTTTCCTTGACCGACACGAAGTCCGGACCATGCTATGTGGGGTATCATAAAATCACACGTCAGGAAGAAGCTAGATGTCTGCACGGGCCGGAATTTTTACCCCGGGCCCGGCCCGGTCAGTGAATTTACAATGTGAGGCCCGACCCGATTCTGAAATATGTTCCAGCATTTAGGCCCGAACCTGGCCCGAGCTCATGTGATAATCAAATGAGCCCGAAACAAGCCCGAATTACAGACACTTAATAATTAACGCAAAATTATATTTTTATTTACAGTAATCAGAGGTTTCATTTTGCAGTTGTGCTGTAAATGTTCTCCAGAAAGAACGGTGATAAAATATATCGTTGCGCAGTATACTTACAAAGTTAGGCTCGAAAAGCCCAAGAAATATGGTTGTATATTTAAAAATTCACAGCCCGAGCCCGGTCCGGGCCCGAAATGATATATGCTTAGTAGTAGAAAATGGATCGATCTGGATCAGTTTTAGCCAACTCACAAGCCACTGGGAAAATGACCACCGTGCACCGTGAGCCCACGGTCTTTTACGACCTTCATTTTAGGGGTGAATTCGTTCCCTTTTATGACCACATTTTAGGGGGTGTATTCGTTCTCTTTTACGAGCACATTTTAGGGGGTGAACTCATTCCCTTTTATGAGCTTATTTTAACATAGCAGAAATTACGAACACATAGAAGAACAGATAACACATAACACTACGTAACACACAGCAGAACAGATAATAGATAAGAATATGAAACATAGAAGGGGTGTATTCGTTCTCTTTTATGAGCATATTTTCCAACCCCTATTTTAACATAGGAGATAACACATACGATTACGAACACATAGCAAAGCAGATAACACATAACACTACGTAACACACAGCAGAGCAGATAACACATAAGACTCGTACCCTTTTATGAACACTTTTTCAAGGGTGTATTCATTCTCTTTTATGAGCATATTGTTCAACCCTTATTTTAACATAGGAGATAACACATACGATTACGAACACATAGAAGAGCTGATAACACATAGCACTATTTTAACATAGCAGAACATAAGACTACGTAACATAGCAAGGGTGTGCTCGTTCCCTTTTATGAGCACTTTTTCAACCCTTATTTTAACATAGGAGATAACACATACGATTACGAACACATAGAAGAGCTGATAACACATAAAACTACGCAACACACAACAGAACAGATAATACATAAGAATACGTAACATAACAAGGGTGTATTCGTTCTCTTTTACGACCTCCATTTTAAGGGGAACTCGTTTTCAACCCCTATTTTAACATGGCAGATAACACATAAGATTACGAACACATAACATAGCAGGGGTGAACTCGTTTCCAACCCTATTTTAACATAACAGAAATGACATAAGAATACATAACTCATTCCAACCCTTATTTTAACATAACGAGCAAGGATTACAATCGAACACCCACGGTCTACAGATAATCATTTTAGATGGTGTATTCATTCATTCTCTTTTGTTTAGGTGTCCTACTTTTTGTACCAGCGTGAAATGTCTTTTTAACCAGCTCAGTAGTATTCAAATAAACAACTAGTTCAGAATTTCTGTACTTTTGTGTCATTCAAACAAATGAAAAAACCAAGCAGGAAAAGAAAATAATTTGTACTGACCAGAAAAGGCGAAGAAGGATCATTTTATACCTTTATGTGCTATTTAAAGAAACGAAGGAATAAATTTGAGTGATCTATTCAATTTTATACCAATCAGAAGAAAAGCAAAGAAGGGCCATTTTAATTAGTTGAGTATTTTTGTGCTACACAAATCAACAAATGAATAAATTTGAGTGACCTATTCAATTTGGTATCAACAAGAAATACCATTTTAAATAACTCAGCATTTTATATCTTTTTGTGCTATTTAAATAAACGAAGAAAGCGAAAGAGATCCAATATAGCTAATCAAATAAACGAAGGAATAAATTTTTGTAACCTATTCAGTTTTGAAAAACAAGCAGGAAAAGGAAAGAATTAACATTTTGTACTAATCAAATAACCATATTAACTAACTCAAAGAAACGAAAGAATAAATTTTGAGTGGCTTAAGCAAAGAAGGTCAATTTGTACCTTTTGTGCTATTAAAACTGAGTGACCTATTCAATTTTGTTTGCAATTAAAAAAAAACGGAGAAGGTCTATTTTATGTACATTTTGTACTACTCAAATACCATATTCTGCTACTCAAACAAACGACGGAATAAGCTCAGAATTTCTATACCTTTTTGTGTTATTCAAATAAACGAAGGAATAAATTTGTGTGACTTATACCAACCATGAAAGTCCATTATAACAAGCTCGGTATTGTTATACCATTTTGTATTACTCTATTTCATTTTTGTAACAATCAGAAGAAAATAGCTCAGAATTTTATACCTTTGTGGTGTTACATTTTGTATATTTTTGTGTCATCCAGAGAACAATTTAAATTGACTCTCCCGTCACTAAGAAAGGCTCATAAAATATTGGAACGTGAGATTTGACAAACCAGAGTTGCGTAATAATTGTGTAGAACAGACTACATAGCAATTAGCGTAATATCATGCATGGCCATTTTTGATCACAGCAGAAGAAGAGATTATATCAAAGTAAGAGAAATTTTCAAAGTTCCATGTTGCAGCAGATATTTAAACAAGGTCACGAATGCTTTACCTAACAGGTGTATTGCCTATTGCTCAACGATTCAATTATTTTTTTGTTTTAATTTTCTTTCCTCGTCTAAGTCCAAAAAGACAAATATATATTTTTGCATTTATGTATTTTATTATAATGGAATATAAGTTTATGGAGTATATTTGGAAATAATAGAACATACATCACGATGTTGTATTGTTTTGAAACATATTATTAAACACGGAGAATGCATAGAATGCTTTTATTCTAGGTATATAAATAGATGTATCACACTTGATTTGTTTTTGCTGAAGAGCAGAAAAAATGACTAGCAAGGAGATTGTTTATGTTTCACCTAGAGAAAAAGAAATTCAGCGTGAAAACGAGAAACCTATACTGTTAATCGAGCCGTCTGACCCCGATTTGCCAGATGAATTACGTGATAAAGTGAGAATCATATATCCAACGCAAGAAATAGAAGAAGTGTATTATTTTAGACGCTATAATAGATATAATGATGAAATACTCCCGGAAAGTGATGATGACAGTGTTTCAAATATTACCTGTTTTGAACTGGAAGCTAATGAGTGCGACTGTACTAGTGAAACTATTAGTGATACATGTGTTATACAATTATTTAATGAGTATACACCAAATTCAGTATTATTATGTGAAGCATGTTCTAAACATAATGAGAATCACAACTGTTTGCTGCAATATGATTACGAATTATTGCAAAAGGTGTGGACGATCTTGATTAAACGTGAAATGAGAGAAAAAAAGATCTATAAACTTTATATAAAGAAGCATTTTAAAGGTTGTAATATTAAGAACACTTATACTTTGGAGAAAAAAATTAATCTGGTATATGAATACATTACAGAGTGTGATTATTATATCAACAAAATAGTAGAAATGTTTTTAGAGAAAGATAAACAATTATTTAATTCTGTAAATGAACACTGAGACATTGTAGCATAAGCATTTGATTGTGTAAGAATAGAAGAACTCGAACTGTTAACTGGATCAATTTGTAGTATTGTAGATAACTAACATTGCACTCTGGCAACTGATATGTCAGGGAGAGTCAATTTAAATTGTTCTCTGGATGACACAAAAATATACAAAATGTAACACCACAAAGGTATAAAATTCTGAGCTGTTTTCTTCTGATTGTTACAAAAATAAAATAGAGTAATACAAAATGGTATAACAATACCGAGCTTGTTATAATGGACTTTCATGGTTGGTATAAGTCACACAAATTTATTCCTTCGTTTATTTGAATAACACAAAAAGGTATAGAAATTCTGAGCTTATTCCGTCGTTTGTTTGAGTAGCAGAATATGGTATTTGAGTAGTACAAAATGTACATAAAATAGACCTTCTCCGTTTTTTTTAATTGCAAACAAAATTGAATAGGTCACTCAGTTTTAATAGCACAAAAGGTACAAATTGACCTTCTTTGCTTAAGCCACTCAAAATTTATTCTTTCGTTTCTTTGAGTTAGTTAATATGGTTATTTGATTAGTACAAAATGTTAATTCTTTCCTTTTCCTGCTTGTTTTTCAAAACTGAATAGGTTACAAAAATTTATTCCTTCGTTTATTTGATTAGCTATATTGGATCTCTTTCGCTTTCTTCGTTTATTTAAATAGCACAAAAAGATATAAAATGCTGAGTTATTTAAAATGGTATTTCTTGTTGATACCAAATTGAATAGGTCACTCAAATTTATTCATTTGTTGATTTGTGTAGCACAAAAATACTCAACTAATTAAAATGGCCCTTCTTTGCTTTTCTTCTGATTGGTATAAAATTGAATAGATCACTCAAATTTATTCCTTCGTTTCTTTAAATAGCACATAAAGGTATAAAATGATCCTTCTTCGCCTTTTCTGGTCAGTACAAATTATTTTCTTTTCCTGCTTGGTTTTTTCATTTGTTTGAATGACACAAAAGTACAGAAATTCTGAACTAGTTGTTTATTTGAATACTACTGAGCTGGTTAAAAAGACATTTCACGCTGGTACAAAAAGTAGGACACCTAAACAAAACGTATATAAATTCTGAGCTAGTTAAATTGGTCTTTTTTTTCACTTTTTTCTTTCGTTTATTTGATTAGTACAAAATGGTTCTTCTTTGTTTGGTATAAAAAGTAGAACACTCAAATTTGTTCTTTCGTTCATTGAGCTAGTATAAAGGTACCTTCTTCGATTTTTCTGGTTAGTACAAAAAACAGGTCACTCAAATTTATCCCATCGTTTGTTTAAATAGTACAAAAAGGTACAGAAATTCTCAGCAGTTAGTTAAAATGGGCCTTCTTCGGTTTTTTCTAGTTAGTACAATTTTGTTCTTTCGTTAAAATACTCAGCTACAAAATTAAATAGCTCACTCATATTTATGCCTTCGTTTATTAGACTATTTTAAAATGATATAAAATAATTCTTTTTTTTTTTTTGCTTATTCCTTTGGTTGTTGAAATAATACAAAATGGTATAAAATACTCAACTTCGGTTTTTCAAATGCATTACTTCGTTTAATTGATTTTAGAGTTGACACAAATTATAAGTCCTTTGTTTATTTGAATACTCCAAAATGGTGCAAAACTAAATACTCCATTGTTTAAAATAGTCCTTCTTCGCCTTTTGCTGAGCCATTTCTCATTGGTACAAAATTGAATAGGTCACTTAAATTTATTCTTTCGTATATTTAAATATTCAGCTAGTTCATTTTTTCTCGTTGGTATAAAAAGTAGAACATCGAAATTATGAAGTTGTTAAAATGATCCTTCTTCAGGTTTTTCTGATTGATACAAAAATAGAACATTTCAGTATTTCAAAAGTTACATAATGGTCAATTTTCGTTTGTTTAAACAGTACATAATGAGCTAGTTAATGTAGCTCTTCTTCTCTTTTCTAGTTGGTACAAAAGAAAATAATCCACCTAATCTTCACTTCTTTTTTTAATGGTATTCCTTCGTTTATTGGAGTAGTACAAAATGGTATAAAAGTCTGAGTGAGTTAAAATGATCCTTCTTCGTTTTTTTTATTTGATTAGTACAAAATGGCATTTCTCGTTGGTACAAAATTGAATAGGTCACTCAAATGTATCCTTTCGTTTGTTTAAATAGTTAAAATGGCATATCTTTGCTTTTCTTCTGATTGGTACAAAAAATAAAATAGACCACTGAAATTTGTTCCTTCTATTATTTGAATAGCACAAAAAAAGGTATAAAATGACCCTTTTTTGATTTTCTTGTGATTGATACAAAAGTTAAAATTGTGTTCCTTTGATTTCTTTCTCATTAATACAAAAGTAAATAAGCCACTCAAATTTATTCCTTCTTCACTTTTTTTCTGCTTTGTACAAAATTGAATAGATCACACAACGTTATCTCAATATGTTGTTTCATTTACGAGATTGACCTTTGACCTCGATGACCATTATTTTTGAAACTTGTAGTAGTAGATGATCTATTACTAGATTTGGAAACAGCATCTCAATATGTGGATCCGTTTTCGAGATATTAGGTTTTAAGTATTTTGACCTTTGACCTCGATGATCATTATTTTGGAACTTGTAGTACCTGATGACCAATTGCTAAATGTGGAAAGAGCATCTCAATATGTGGCTCCGTTTCTGAGTTATTAGGTTTTAAGTATTTTGACCTTTGACCTCGATGACCACTATTTTTGGAACTTGTAGTAGTTGATGGCGTATTACTAGATTCGGAAACAGCACTTCAATATGTGTCTCAGTTGTCGAGTTATTGGGTTTTAAGTATGTTGACCTTTGACCTCGATGATCAGTATTTTGGAACTTGTAGTAGTTGGTGGCCGATTACTAAATGTGGAAACAGCACCTCAATATGTGGCTCAGTTTTCATGTTATTAGGTTTTAAGTATTTTGACCTTTGACCTCAATGACCACTAATTTTGGGACATGTAGTAGTTGGTGACCGATTACTAAATGTGGAAACAGCACCTGAGTATGTGGCTCCATTTTCGAGTAATTAGGTTTTAAGTACTGTGACCTTTGACCTCGATGGCCACTATTTTGGAACTTGTAGTAGTTGATGACCAGTTACTAGATTTGGAAACAGCACCTCAATATGTTGTTTCGTTTTCGAGTTTGACCTTTTGTTCACGATGGCCAGTAGTTTGAGGACATGCTTATGTCATTTCTGCTATGTTAAAATGTTCAAAATAGGGGTTGAAAAAGTGCTCATAAAAGGGAACGAGTTCACCCTTAAAATGAAGGTCGTAAAAGAGAACGAATCTTATGTATTATCTGCTCTCCTATGTAATTTCATTAGGGGTGGAAAAATGGTCATCAAAGAGAATGAATGAATACACCATCTAAAATGATTATCTGTAGACCGTGGGTGTTCGATTGTAATCCTTGCTCGTTATGTTAAAATAAGGGTTGGAATGAGTTATGTATTCTTATGTCATTTCTGTTATGTTAAAATAGGGGTTGAAAATATGCTCATAAAAGAGAACGAGTTCACCCCTGCTATGTTATGTGTTCGTAATCTTATGTGTTATCTGCCATGTTAAAATAGGGGTTGAAAAATATGCTCATAAAAGGGAACGAGTTCCCCTTAAAATGGAGGTCGTAAAAGAGAACGAATACACCCTTGTTATGTTACGTATTCTTATGTATTATCTGTTCTGTTGTGTGTTGCGTAGTTTTATGTGTTATCTTCTCTTCTATGTGTTCGTAATCTTATGTGTTATCTCCTATGTTAAAATAAGGGTTGAAAAAGTGCTCATAAAAGGGAACGAGTACACCCTTGCTATGTTACGTAGTCTTATGTTCTGCTATGTTAAAATAGTGCTATGTGTTATCAGCTCTTCTATGTGTTCGTAATCGTATGTGTTATCTCCTATGTTAAAATAAGGGTTGAAAAATATGCTCATAAAAGAGAATGAATACACCCTTGAAAAAGTGTTCATAAAAGGGTACGAGTCTTATGTGTTATCTGCTTTGCTATGTGTTCGTAATCGTATGTGTTATCTCCTATGTTAAAATAGGGGTTGGAAAATATGCTCATAAAAGAGAACGAATACACCCCTTCTATGTTTCATATTCTTATCTATTATCTGTTCTGCTGTGTGTTACGTAGTGTTATGTGTTATCTGTTCTTCTATGTGATCGTAATTAACATATGGGTTGGAAAAGTGCTCATAAAAGGGAATGAGTTCACCCCCTAAAATGTGCTCGTAAAAGAGAACGAATACACCCCCTAAAATGTGGTCATAAAAGGGAACGAATTCACCCCTAAAATGGAGGTCGTAAAAGACCGTGGGCTCACGGTGCACGGTGGTCATTTTCCCAGTGGCTTGTGAGTTGGCTAAAACTGATCCAGATCGATCCATTTTCTACTACTATGCTTTGTAGGCCTTAGCCCGTGTAGAGCTCTAGAAGAAGCGGCACGTGGGCAACAATATTCTGCGGGCTCGTGCTTGAAGCCTTCCAGCTTGTGACGCCGCAGCATTTAAACCGAATGAGTAGGATAATATGGAAGCGTATCAAACTGTGTAGGGATGTGCACATACGGACGTTTTGGGCGAATAACTGCAAATATTATCAAGCATTATTAATGTAGAGATAAAATAAGTTGCAGGTGTAAATTGACTTTCTGGCCATTCTGTACAGCTTTGAAACAAACATAGTAGAAGTTACAAGTCTTGCCGGTACATGGCAGCAAGCATTCTCTAGCACTTGACATCTACCGGACGAAATTGAAACTTCTAGTGCGTGATTTACAGTCTACCAGATTTTATTTATGTCATAATCATAGGTATTCTGCCATTATTGGCAGGTTACTTGCCACAACTGAGAAGCTTCCATGTTAAACAGTCTTCCGCTAACCTCTTCGTCTTCACGTACGATTTCTCTGTCTAGTTAACCTTCATTAACCCTACGTGCACCAAGGGGTGTTAAAAAATGTCCACCCTTTCCAAAAATGACAATTTTTATGGATATTTCGTTAGTATCACACCATAACTCAGGTTTTGTGTAAAAACTAATGTAAACTGTACTTTCTGATTTTCAGTGTTTTCAATTTCTGAAAATTAAACTATTTTTTAAAAAAAGTTTTTGTGGTGGACACAAAGTACCCACCCTTGGTGCAGCGTGTCACCATAATGTACAAGAAGTTATATCAAGCTAAGTTTAAAATTCTGATACTAAACCCTGTTCGGCGTAAGCTCTACGGCTTTTGATTGGAATTTTCATTTTGATGGGTGTAAATAAGACAACAATTTGAGCCCAAAAAGTATGGGATATTGATAAGAATGTTAGCAGACTCTGAACAGCGTTGTGTCCTCAATATGCAAGTTTATGTCGGCAAAGTAGAAGGATCGATCTCCCAATCAAGGGGCCCAAAAGAAATAGTGAAACGACTTGTTGCTCCTATTGTAAATACAGGACGCAATGTGACAACTGGCAGGTATTATACATCTGTAGACCTTGCCAAAGAATTGTACAGAGACTATAATCTTACTCTAGTTGGAACGATGCAGTGCAATAGGAAGCACATTCCAGAAGAACTGAAGTTCACTAAAGGCAGAGAATTACACTCCAACATATTTGCATTTACGGATCCTGCTTCTGGTAATCCACCAGTCACAATTGTATCGTACATTGTTCGGGAAAAATCAAAGAAAGTACTAGTCATGCTCTCGACACAGCATGCGGATAGAAAATGCGATGAAAGCCATAAAAAAAGAAGTCCGATATTATACTGTTTTATAATTTGACCAAAGACGGAGCGACTCCATTGACCAAATGGCCAGGAAGTATACCATCAAAAGGAACACCCAAAGATGGCCATTATCTGTGTTTCTTTCGGTGTTGGATATCATTTGTATCAATTCATATACTATTTACGTGTTGACTAATCCAGAGTGGCATAAAAAGGATCTAACAAACGATATAGTTTCCTCCAACAATTCGGCACAGAACTTATCAAAGAAACTGTGCAGGAAAGAGCTAAGGATCCAATTGGTCCCCAGAATCACGTTGTTGCAGCAATCGAATATGTTTTGGGACACACAGTCACGAAAAGTGTTACGGAACTGAAAGAACCAAAGACACAAAGAGGAAGATTAGTTCTTTGTTGCAAAGAAGCCAATTCGAAAAGCATTCAATTGAAGAAACTTGCAAAAATAACAATTGTATGCTCAAAATATGAAGCCTTTGTTTGTGAAAAACATAGTGAAAAAAAAACAACATATGCCTCGCTTGTAAATGCAATATTATTGATTCAAAGTAACCTACAATGATTTATGGCAGGTAATATAATAAAATTACGTTTACTCTGTAGCTTTCAACAATGAAAATAACTTATGTTTGTACTACCACATCTTTATTCTTGTAATGAGGAAAATATGATAATAGCATTTCTTTGCTTTTAAAATATATTATGAGAATAACAAATAAAAATGTTAACATACATAATAATAGTTCTGTTCGTGGCCTTTAGTTGTCTTAGTTTACGTTTAGTACAAAATACAGTAGCAAATTACATTTTCTGGGACAGATAATTACAATTTAAATGGTGGACATTTTTTAACCCTCCCTTGGTGCACGATGTTACGCGCAACCCCTTGGTGCACGTAGGGTTAATTGTAGTCTCCTTCACCTCTTCCTCTCTTTCCTGCAACCATCCCGTCCAGCACGTCCCTCCGATACAATTCCTTCTTAGCCAATGTTCCAACTAAACGGCGTGACAAACATCTTGGCATTTGAAGGCGGCGCTCCAAATTCTCTTTAAATGCTGCTAGCAAATGAGAGGTCAGCGGGATTGCCACGTTTATTTTGTACACATCCACATCTTCCCCTGTCACCTGATCGCATTGTAGTTTGTCTGCTTAGCCATAGCCACTCCCCTTTACCACTTGGCAACGTCGCGCCAGAGCTTGCGTTTTATTCGTTCAGCTGAAATGCCAAGATGTTTGTCACAGGCTTTAGTTTCTCTTCCTCTTCTTAACAATATCTGGTGTTTTCTCGGGTTCCTCTATTTCCTCTCACTTTCTCATGCCAACATTTCATTCATTTCTCATCATCACCACCTGCTTTAGCCTAATCATGGGACGTAAAACTTAAAAATTCCTTTTTCTCCATTTTTCTTCACACCCATATTTCGAAAGCTTAAAGTCGTTTTAATTCATTTTTGCGTAATGTCCATGTTTCTGACCTATACAGTACAATATTCCACGACGAAGTATTTTTATGAGTCTTTATATATTTAAAACACATTATTAACTAACAGATTCAATCAGTGACGTGGCGTGGAAAATCAGCGCCCGGAGCGACAGTGAAGCAATGACGGCGCCCCTGTGTATATATGAGTGAGGTCGACAAATCAGCCTCGAAGCGCCATCATGCTTGGCGCAAAGCGTAAGAAAATTTTCAAAACTAAACGCAGCTTTTTCTTGATTTTGACTACTTTTTATTATTTTTTCCTTCCATTTTATACATATGTGCACCAGTATAAATCTTGATCCTGGTCAAATTAAACATTAGATTGAAAAATACTACTGTTGATCTAAATTATTCCAAATAATTTTTCCTCTCTCTTTTTTTCCTCCCGAATTTTGCGCCCTCTCTCTTCGACGCCCGGGACCGTCACCTCGATCCCCCATCCAAAGCACGACACTGGATTCAATCTATTGTTGTCTATCTTCTAACAATCATATATACTCTAACTGTAACGTCGACAGTTCTTGTATTTGCTGTCATACAACCCGATAAATACATTGAACATTTAATTTCAAAATTGCTTTGACAACAGGATAACATTATACGTATGATTCGATATGGTATGTTCGATCACCTCTTTGTTAGAAGGTTGAAGGAGCATTGTGATCTAATGAAGCACAACCTATTAATGTGAACACAAGGGAACAGGTGAACGGAAATTAATACATACGGTTATATACATATATATATATATGGAACCAGTAGAATATCTTTGCGTTATCTTTCACAGTGCAATGAACCGACATACCAATCTAAATTGAATCCAGATCACAAATTAGAATTCGTGGATAACCAATTATTTGATAATAACACTCATTAACTTCAGCACACTGTTCTATATTACACTGACAGGTTGAATCTTGTGAAGAACAGTACGTGTATAAATAACCAGTCGCTCAATAATAAGGTAATTGAATGTAACAGAGCATATCCTCACTGTGTATACAGTACATATATTTTACTAGATAGAGAGTGATCAACATTACAGCTAACGCGATACATTCACTCATATACAATCCTTGGTTAGACTATGGAGAATGCCTTTTCCTTATGTATTTTCTTATCTCTCTTGGTTCATCAATAAATTAAGGGAAAGACGATGGCTCTCTGTGCTGGTCAGGGGCGGCTCAACCATATGCGCATAACGTGCATTTACAAGGGGGCCGCACAATCTGTTATAACTATATATTATTTAAAATAAATATTTCTTGTTGGAAACAGACTTCATGATGATGGTAGTTAAATTTACTAAACTGACCTTACATTCGTAGAGGCCGCTGTGGCTCAGTGGTAGAGAACTCACTTCTGGTGCATGGGGTCCCTGGTTCATTCCCAGCTTGCGTTAAAAGGGCTTTGTGGTTTGCAAACATTGTCTGCGTGGGTTTCCTCGGGGTTCTCCCGTTTGCTCCTACTTTCTTTATTCCACTATTTCATTCATTTCGCATCATCACCGTCTCGTTTAGCCTACCCGGCATAATCGTAGGACGTAAAAATAAAGATTTCCTTTCATTCATAAATCATGTTTAGGCTTCATTAATTTAAGGTCACATGGATAGTGCTAAAGCAAATGGTCAAACAATTCCCAAAATTGCTTGATTGTTGTAAAATAAAAGAATTCAATTCTCGAACAGTTGCGAACACCTGTCCCATTTTGTTAGTTATCACAGTTTTGATATGACAACTTATCTTGTCTTTGTCACAAACAAGTTCCTTATCATTGAAGGCAGATACAAGTTAAAAAAAAAGTGGTAGAAGCAAAATCAAGAAATGAAGATAAAAGAGCTAGTTACACTGGAATTGCAAACTGATATATTGAGATTGAAGCTCGATATTGAATTCTATGAAAAGGATTACTATCTTAAACTTGCAGATGCGTTTGCTTGATCTTTCACTAACATAATAGGTTATTATTTTAAGACGAAAACAGACACAACGAGATTGTATTTGTAACGTTTAGGCCTTTCTGAGTGCTACTGCTCTTTCCTTCCCCTTCTTTATTCATGATGCGGTAGATACTTAAATTCTTGGCTTTTAAGATTTGTCCTTTCTGGAGAAAGGTGAGGCAGGTAATGATGCCACTGCACGGGGCGGCAAATTGCGTAGGACTGGCCCTGCCGTTGGTCTAGTGGCTAGCTCTTGCGCCTTTGGTGTAAGTGATTCGTTATTTTCTATATCAGTTGGCAAAGTCAAGACTTATTCTTTTCATAACGCCAATTAAAAATTTTAAGTTAATATTGTAAATAAAAGTAATTAGTCTCACATTTCATAACTGTTGCTTCACCAGTTGTACTGTATGTTTAATAACTGCAAACTCTGTACTTAGTCAAATGAAAACAAAGTATCAGATTTCTAATCTATTTTGTTGATTGTGAACAGTAGACTATTAAAAATAAAATTACTTATTTACTTAGCCTTTAGTTATGGCAGCATAGTATTTATTTACTTTTTTTACGTTTAAAACAGAAAGAAAATCATATAAAATGATGTTCCAAGAACCCTCTACGTGTAAACCATCAACCTATAACTATTGAACCATGGTAGCCAGGTTCTATTATTTTTAAGAATAATAATGAAATAAATCATGTGTTTGTCTGTCATTAGCTTTTCGGATACAAATGAGAACAGTCAGTCAAATTTTGTACAGAGATCAGAGTTGGAAAAAAATATCATTTTATGGGATTTTTTAAAACATTAATTTCTCGAAAAAAAATAAAGGAATTTTCGTCACAATTGGTAACATGAACCGGAAGAAGACCAATGACCCCTCAATAATGTTGAAATTAGTGAATCTTGCATAATCTTAAAGTGCTGACGGGGCCCGAGCTCCCGAAAGTTTGATTGGTCCTCAGAGAATCTGAATCTATCTGTACACTATGATATATATATATGACAAAGATACACACATACCTGGAACCTCAAAGTTGTACAGAAATCGGCACCACTGGGATCAGAGAAACAACGTGTTTAATGTTTTTATCCTCTAACATTGACCTAGGACACGCACACACATAGAAAGAGAGAGAGAGAGAGAGAGAGAGAGAGAGAGAGATGACAGTTGCACTTACAAAAATCTTTGCCGTCGGAATGTTATTTGGGCTGGTTTCATGGTGTTTCTATGATACAAGGAGGGAAATCTTGCAAACATTGTATATTGGTAGTTTCATAAGTAGTAAGTTGTAGTGAATTTTAATTATTTATGGTTTTAATAGGAAGTTAAAGATAGAGAAGAAATGTATGCTCGGAACGCTTAATCAATTGCAGAAACCCGTTTCTCGCTATCTATTACCGTTCTTACCCAATAGTGATAAATTTTGAAAATCGGAAATATTTTACTTCTCCCGCTTCTGTTGGATGGAATACCTCCATCAAAGATCCACATTACTAACTTTTAGCTATCTACATAAAGGCCAAAATCGATTGTGGTTCTTGAAATTTTCTGTTTTTCGGACGGACGGAGTCATTTTTTGCTTCCTCGACAGAAAAACGGACATAGGGACGGATAGGGTAAATAAATAAATAAGTTTTGGTAAAACAAACTGGTTAAAAATCAAATAAGAGCAAAAAGATTAGCAAGGGGTACAAAAATAGAATGGATTTAAAACTGTTCATTTTCAATATAGCACATTTTTATTTACATTTCTTTCTGGATACCTCTTTACATCCTTCAAGCACCTTGTCTACCTTATTGCCAAAGTGCTATAGACTTCTGGGTGCACTGAGTTACTATTTTTTGGCCAGCATCTTCAACGGTTATGGTAAAATGTTTCAATAATACAAGTTTTCCTTGTTGACCTTTCAAGTCCTTCTGGGGGAACCTCCCTAGGTTTAAAAACCACATATCTAGACTTGAACTACTCATGGGCAGTGCGTCGATGAGAAAAGATTAGCATATATTAGCCTTGGTTACTCACGTGTTTCCACAAGCTTCAGGCCCGACGTTGAAATATCCCGCCAAAGCTGTTCATGACATATACTGCCATCTATCGGAGAAATATAGACCTATTAGTTTCAGCTGTATAGATACGTCAGTTCATCGAAGGCAATAAGTTGAATCAGTCGCTGTGCGTGTAGCTTGCATATTCCATGTCAGTGTTCCAGTCGATCCAAGGCTATAGTGCTAAATCTTATGTGTATGGTGGGTACTGAACTTCCTCGAAGCCATAATCTTTCACTGTAGCCTTGACAACAGACGTGTGAACTAGAACATTGTCATGGAGGATACGAGAGCTACGTACAGCAACTGATATTCAAATGACTGTCTTCAACGAACCGACACAGCCACACAGTTGAAAATGATATTTCTTCCACAGATGGCACTATATGTCGCGGACGGCTTGTTGCCAGTGGTCCGATTTTCAGTGTCAGGCTGAAAACTTTTCGAAACACCCTCGTAGATGTGAAATGTTTGAGGGCATATTGTTTTCCGCAATGGAAACAAGGGGGGAGTAATTGTCCGCTATATTTTCAAAGGGGTATTCAGTTTTTGGAAAATGTTAATTTGTTTCCTCACATTATTAATACCATGTGCATGGGTTTTCTCTGGATTCTCCCGTTTCCTCCCACTTTCCTTATTCCACCATTTCATTAAATTCTCATCATCACCGTCTTCTTTAGCCTAGCCGACATAAGAGTGGGACGTAAAACTTAAAGATTTCATTTCATTTTCACACTATTGGTACTTAATAGACTATACGTATTTGTAGGGATCCGGACAAAATCTCGCGGCCGAAACATCGTCACCCAAAAGCTTTCGGGCCGAAACCTAGCCTGGACAAAATCCCATCCTACCCAAATCCTCACGTGGCCCAAACCGAGATTTTGGTCGGCGTGGATCTGGCCACACGAGGTTTTGGGAGGCGAGATTTTAGTCCGTGAGGTTTTCGACGCTGGTTTTGTACCCAAACCATGTTTGTATTTAATTCTATAGTACTATATTTATTTTTCTGTAGTAATAAAATATGTGCGCAAATAACTGTTATTTTTGTTATGTATCGTGTGCACGCTAGCACATAACTAGCTAGTAAAGTGTGTGTGTCAGTAGCGTAGCCAGGATTGTTGTTTGGGGGGGCTTAGTGTTATATATATATATATATATATATATATATATATATATATATATATATATATATATATGCGTTTGCTGCGCCAGAATGTTTAGTTTTTAATAATAATAATAATAATAATAATAATAATAATAATAATAATAATAATAATAATAATAATAATAATAATAATAATAATAATAATAATAATAAATCTTTTTCTGAAGTGTTGACTTCCCTAGATATTTCTTCGTTGCTTCTCAATTGCTGTTTTTGCACACCACTACTATCATTTTTTCGTTCTAGCTGTTTTTCTAAAAGGTTTTGCGAGTCTTCCTCTGAATTAATATCTTGTTTAGATTTTTCTATGTTGTTTTTTGGTTTCTTCGCACATTTTCCTCACCGAAATTAACACAATTGCTTTTTTTCCGCTTTAACCACTTTTGTAAAACGTTTTGTAACATTTTGCAATTGCAAAGGAAGTTCTTATTTCGACACCCTGAACTCGAATAACTTAAGCAAATCTTTTGAATTGCTCGAATTGATCAAACATCAGAGATTTCTGTGAGATAGTCACATGCTACAAATGTTTACTATTGTTTTCCACCCTCTCCTGTTAACATTTTTTTCCTCAAATATTTTTCATTTGAATGAAACCAAAACATCAAAGGAAAATCTTTATTTTTACCCTTCCTTTCTTTCATTCAGCTTATCTAGAAACTGTTTAGTGACATGTTTTGTTCTGAAATAGAGTACGTGGAAGGCTATTGCTGTTTCTTGGGAGAAAAATTACAAACATCAAAACACCAAAGTAAATTATCGGAACCCTTTGCGGGGGGGAGGCTCGGCCCCCCTGGGCCCAACACTTCCCTACACCACTGGTGTGTGTGTATTCGATACTGCATTTCTGTGTTAGTTTTTTTTTTTGCCCTCCTTGGTGTATAAAATTCTGCAGGCGTCCCTTCTTGTAAAGTTTCTCGATTTGAAAAGAATGGAATATATATTCATCCTACTTAGATTAACATTAAAGATCTAAAGGAAATATAGGCCTATATCTGTCGTAAAATAATTTTTTACGCAAAATAAGCAAGAAATAGTTTCTGCAATTTCATCTTCAAATTGACCTTCTTGCCGATCTAATGGCTAGATGGTGTATATTTGGTGAAAGAAGTCTTGGGTTCGATTCCTGGTGGTTCAGATCACACTAAACTTTAGATCGTGTCCTATATTTTCCCGCTGTTAAGAAGTTATTCAAATATGAATCGACGAATTAAGAATTAGGAATTAGATTTCTGGGCTTTCTGCATCTATGGTCATGTTAGACCGTCACGCACGAAGGAGTGACATCCCTCCACAATCACACTATCCGAGGAAAGGGGAGGAAGAAAGGATTGAGGAGGAAAGGAAACGGCCTGGGACCTCTATGTTAGGTACCATACCGGCATTTGCTTGGTGTGAATGAGGAAAACCCAGGAAAACCTCGCTCAGGATGAATGGCCTGAAAAAGCACTTACACTTTTTCGACCGAGTGACCCCATCAGGAATCGAACCGGGGTGTACTCGCACCAAAGGCGAGAGCGTTAGCAACTACGCTACATATCAATATACTAATTAATTAATCAATCAATCAATCAATCAATCAATCAATCAATCAATCAATCAATCAATCAATCAATCAATCAATCAATCAATCAATCAATCAATCAATCAATCAATTTAGTAGTTACTTTGCGAATATTCTTTGTGTTAGATAGGTAAATACTGTACATGTATCACATCAAATAAAAAGTAATATGATGAATTTTCCTTTGTTAGAAATTACTTTTATCTTTTTTTTCTTTGTTAAGGTAAGGTTATAATAGAACATCGACAAGTGTCCTGAACATAAAGTACTGCCCCACACATATTATTATTTGAAAAAGAACAGAGGACTACTAATTTATCATCAAATAGCATTTCAAACCCTTTAACACTCAGTTCCCCGCCTTTACATATTAACTGATAACTGTGCTGTTGAAGAAATTCTTGTACAACTTGAGAACCAAAGTCCAATGAGATTCCTTTACTGCTATCAGTCCAAGCTTCAAAATTTCGGGTAGCATTAGCCCATAGTAAGTCACAGAGAAGACCACAAACTGGAACGTCTGTAGGTCTCTGCATGAACCGAATTTGGTCCAAATTTGTGAGATCGGGGCTCAAACCACCATGGCAGCAAAAGATTGATTCATTAATCAGAGCAGCTACTGGTAAACAATTGAAGAACTCAAGAAACGACTGCCAAAGATCTAAACTATAAGTTTCTATGCATATCTTCTGGAATCCATTGATGATGGACATTCTTTGTTGTTCGTGGTTGCCTCGAAGAAGGAAAACGTTTCGGATACACAACTTTGTACGAAAGAAGGAAAACTAATGTTTCCAGTGGGCGAGGATTTTCATTAATGTAATTTTCTAGGAACAAATATTTCATTTCTGGGGGATATTTTCCAAATTTCATGATATCGAAAAGACTTTGCAAGTGCCCACAGGTATCATCACAAATAACAAGGATGTCTCTAGCTCCAACAGCATTGGGTCAGTAAGGATCAATTCTCGTGCTGCGGTTACCAGTTGCTGTAATTCTTCTTCAGATATCAGGCTTGTAACTGTAGAACAACTATTAAGTTGATGGACTTTCTTGAGAATAAGAGAGAGGTCAGTTTGTGCATAAGAATTCATTATGTGAGATTTCGCTTTGTGTCTAATAGAATTCTATTATGTAGACTTCCCAGCAAGAAATGAACTAAATAGAATTGATAAATTATTTGCATAGTCGGATTTCGTTTAATAACGAAAATACGGTTATCTTTGTAAGTGAACTATATAACTAGAACTATGGTAACAAATAAAGTATGTTAAATATAAATTATTGTGTATTATTTTTTCTTGTTTCAAAAACGTCTTTATTACTTTAACGTACAGATTATTTTCAAATAAAGGAAATATTTGTAGTTCGCAACATATAAGATGTGTCAAATTTTAGCATTAAGGACGTGTGTGCAATGCCTGGCCATTATTGGTGGTATTTTAGGTGATCACCTGTAGTACGTCAAGTGGGGTAGAACGAAAACATGTATTGAAGCGGCCTAATACTGGTGATGTAAAATGGAAAACCAGTCTGAGCTTCAAAGACATCAAATTGTGAAAGTGGAAGTCTATCAAAGCTATCCTCTGTGTTGGATGTGTTCGACGAACGATATCTAACATGACGACGGTCAGCAGAACTCATTCCAAAACAACATAGGATAAAAGAAAAATCTCGAAAGGAGAGTTCACAGAACATAGAATATGATTGTCAGAGGATTGTCATCAAGGTCCGCAGAGTGAATGCGGCAAAAGTGACCGAGAAACTCTTATCAACACCGGATTGCGACATTCAGTGTCCGACAAGAGTTTAATAACTTGAAAATCTGTGGTTGTGTTGCAATTTCAAGGTCTATAGAACATTCAAAGTGAACCACCAGTGTTCAGTAAAACTCTTCGCTGTTTACTTGAAGTTATACGTCTCTTTTCAACACCGAATACATATGAGACTTGAACCTACAGTTTTAGTTAGAATACAAAGCACCGTAATGTATTGAAATTATAAGAATTTCCAGCTGGGAATCAAACCAAGGAACTCGCATCGAAGCATGTACACAACCACTACTTCAGCAGAGAAGGCATAATCGGAAACGTATATCATTGTATGATGAGTAACCTTTTTTTTTTTCTTATTTACCACAACAGGCAGTGTTCGTCATACTCACGAAGAAGCTGTACAGTGATACGCTGGACACAACTGTGATGCTGGATCACAATTTCCTGCTATACATGTTGTAAAACTTTTGGTAGGTAGAGCTAGGTAATAAAAACAAGGTCCGGAATCGACTCCCACTGCCGTTTTATTTAGAAAAATTCACTGTATAACAGTATTTACAGAAAATACTACAAAAGTGCTTTTCTTGACCTGGGTTCTATGATTACGCTCACAGGACGCATCATTACCAGTGATAACGCTGAAAAAGCTATGTAGCGTATGTAAAAATGTAGGTTACATTCGTAAATCCTGTAGTTTTTGAACTTAACATACAACGGTATGTAACACCCGGCAGCAAAAGTGTAATTAAAAACGTATGCTTTATACGTACTTTTCGTATAAGTGTTCTATGTACAACGTCTGACAATAAAGTTTGGTGAATGATCCAATAAATAGAAAGTAGATACAATATGAATGAAACTTACCTTATTGTTCTTCGAAGTAGTCCCCTCCCGCAGCTTTGCAACGCTGAGCACGGCTGTACATGTCCTGGAAACTTTTTGAGAAGTCTTCCTTCGGGATGGTGCTTAGGAGGTTCATCATGTTTTGTTGAATGTCTGGAATATCGTCAAATCTCCTTCCTTTCAACGAGAGTTTGAGGCGTGGGAACAGGAAGAATTTAGGAGGATTCAGATCTAGCGAGTATGGCGGATGGTCGATTTGTACCACCCCCTTTTGGGCCAGGAGTTGTCTGACGATATTGGCTGTGTGAGGGCGAGCATTCTTGTGAACCAGAAACCATGAACCTTGTTTTGAGTACTGGGGTCGGACCCTTTGTACACACAGAGAAAAATTCGTTCTCAGGACAGTGGTATATTGTACAAATATACGGTATCCTCTTGCTTACTATAGAAATCAGTACGGAGCATACGTTATCCGTATGCTACATAGGCACTGTCCTTAGATGTTACATCATGCCGTTGCAGGATGTCTGACATCTAACAGTTTTCCGTATATCACATACATATACTTATGTTACCTTCGTCGGCTATATGTTATATACGTCCATTTGTATGTGAGATCCTGACCGCCTACATTGTTTCATACAAAAAGTACGTATAGATAGAACGCTTATGTAGAAAGTATTATAAAACATGCGTTTTCAGTTATACGTCTGCTGTACGTTAAGTCCAAAAATTACAGGAATTAAGCATGTAACCTATCTTTTTAAGTACGCCACCTACAATTATTTTTCTCAGTGCACATTTCATGAAACGTCTAAAAATTTCAACGTATGTAGCAGCATTCAACGTTGTTCCCTCGTAAAAATTCCTTGTGGATTATGGCTATGCAGTCAGAAAAGGTGATTAGCATCCATTTGATGCGTGATTTTTCTGCTTTGACCTTTTCCCGACGAGGTGATGCAGGAGAACGCCATTCCATGCTTTGGTGTTTTGTTTTCGGATCGTACCTCACACACCAGGATTCATCCTCTGGAACAATACAGTTGAAAAAATTTGGATTTTCATCCACCATAGCGATAAAATTATGTGAGGCAAGAACACGTGCGTGCATCTGGTCATCAGTCAAGTAACGTGGCACAAGTCGATAACACATTTTGTTTTACCCTAAGTCGTTGGTGAGGATAAGTCTCGCAGATTTATGGCTAATGTTCAATTCCTTAGCAATCATTCGCACAATTAATGGTGATCATTCGTGATGAATGTCCTCACCTTTTGAATGCTTTCGACTGTGCGAGAACTTGACGGCCTTCCGGTACGGGAGTTATCAGAAACACTATCTTGCCCTTCTCGAAAACGGCCGAACCACTCGTAAATACAATTCAAGGACACTGCTTGATCTTCATTAACCTGTACCCAGCATATCATGGATTTCCTTCAGTGTCTTGTAAAGTTTAAAACAAAACTTCAAATTGATCCTTTTTTCGTTCATTTTACTGTTATCAGTTTGGAAGCAGACACACAATCACTCACTTGGTATAATGCGTCTCACACAGACTACACAACTGAACAACGGTGGGTCCACAATGGCGCTACTTGTGTGTAGTGTTTTGTTGTGCCAATGTTGCCAGGTCAAGCACAGCGACTTCATTCACCAAACTTTATTGTCAGAGGTTGTATATGTCCTTTCGGTACGATATATATAGTCAGGATCTCACATACAGATGGACGTATATAACATATACCTGACGGAAGTAACATCATACACGTATGTAATATACGGAAGATTATTAGATGTGAAAGATCCTGCAGCAGCATGATGAACTTACCCAATTAGGACAAGGGAAGTACATATGTAACATATGGATAACATATGTTCCGTACAAATTCCATATATTTGTACACATACCGTTGTATGGGTAACGGAGTTTTCTCATCGTATGTGTACATTTTACATAACCACGTCTCTCCTGTTGTCCATATGTTCTTTCCAACCTTTGGCATAACTCTCCAATGAGCTAATGTGCTAATTCACACTGCTGGAGCTCTTGAACCGTAGTTTCAAGGACACAATGAACGTTATCACTTCTCCTGGCCGGCCAATCCCTAGTTCTCAACCTTATTGAACGTTTGTGATTAGCTCTGTAGCTTGTGGCTCCGGTACAAATATTCTTCTTCACCCTTGATGACGAACGTGTGCTCCACTGCATGAGCAATGGTACGTGAGAGTCTGCAGGTCGTAATGCATGCCGTGCTGAAATTTGTAGTCTGCTGTAAAAGTCAGTACAAGCATCAGGCCAAACTATATGTCAGCCATGGACAGAAAATCGCACTGTAAGTTTTTTGTTCTTTAACGTAACTGGGTTAAACCCAAAATTAAATCAAGTGAAATACTTCGAAGATTCGATCGGTTTGCTACTTTTTGAGAAGTTGTACAGTTACATTTAAAACGAAAAAAATAAAAACAACCTTTAAATATTTTACATTAGAAGTTGGACGCGCATGTTCTTTGTTGACTTTTACGACAAATAGTGATGGATTTTCCCCAATCCTACTTTGAATCTTTGGTGGTTGATTAATAATCTTGTATTTTAGGATTATTGATCTTTAAATTCCAACGACTACACCAATCAAATTTTCAGGTAACTGTTGATTTATTGGAGTGATGAATGATGACAAGGAGAGCATTGTCGCCTACAAAAGTAAAAATCGAGACGTCTTACGGTATTAATAGATGTTGCGTAGTCGTGTGTTAAAAAGGTACAATTTTACGAACTGTCGTCCATTTTATAAAATTATTTTACATTACTTTTCTTGCTTTAAATAATATTCTAAGATATTTCAGATTCTTATTTTCTTGGCGTATGCCCTAATAGTTGAGTACAGATTGATAGTATTGTAGAGGATATCAGGCTTAGCACCTATTTTGAATTCTCCCTGTATGTTGTTATTTTGTTTTTCAAATAAGAAATTGTAATTATTAAATAATAAAGAAGAGACTTCCCTATGTTGTCACCTCATCCCAATACAAATTCATGCTTACCATTCTCTTCCTAGTTTCCGTAACTTCATCAGAACAAACTCAGCCACGCCGTTTCAGCAATTAACAAACTTCCCTATTGACCAAGATAATTGTGATGAGCTAGTCACCCATGTGCGGATCACCAGGAAGAAGCGAAAGCAAGGAAGTAGAAGAAAACCAGGGGACACGGGACCCTCCAGGTGAGAAGTGTGACAGAAGCCGCCAGAAACACACTTTGGACCCCTATTCAGAAGAGTCGTCCTAGCAGCAATTGAGAGACGGTCGGCACGCCTGGGCCCTCACCATCCATTGCATGACAGAGGTGTCATTCCGAAGAGGCCAGGACATCTGGGAGCTTTTGCCCTGAGGTCGAGAGGTTCTTCACTCTCGAATGTGAGGTCCGGGATCGATACCAGACGGAAATACTCAACGGATTGGAGAATAAGGCTTCACCCGATATTTGAAGAGGCTCATCACATCGAAATGGCTGAGGTACAGTAAAACCCTTTCCTTTCCTAACCTTTGCGTCTCTGTGATCTCTTTATTAGAAAACATGCGTTTCATTTCATTCATCCCCAATTAATTACTTCAGTTCAGTACTGCTCAGATCCCCACGTACTTTCTCTCTTGCCATGCGAAGTGCTATCCCCACATTCTTTCAGTAAAGAACTAATAATTGAGCAAACAACTGTGGTTGTAACCCTACAGTACAGTACAGCAAGAGTATGCCTTGAAAACGGTTACTCACGAATCTCTTGAAAACATGCACTAATCTGTGCTGGTTTAGTGCTAACATGCAATAATCACTACAAGAAACAACTTTACCTATTCCTGTTAAGGACAGAGGAAATCTCGTGGGCCACGTGGCTACGTTCTTAAACAGGCACGATGCGAAGCTGAGAATACTGAATAAACGAATTTTTTCTTGTAAAATACAGCTGCTGTTCAAGCTTAACTACAAGGAATAGTAATAAATCTTACCATTTTCTGGTGTGCAATATATATTTCTTTTATTGTACAGCGAAAGATGGTTAACATTTAAAATATAGTCCCTCGTGTTGGACTGTCTGCAGGAGCTTTCCTCGATTTCACGTCAGTACCACGTTTTGTCCTTCGTGGCTACGTAGTCAGTCACTGCAGTTTGTACTTCCTGCGGTTGGGGAAGGATTGTGGTTTCAGGAAGTGCACTATGGACCAAAACAAGTAGTAATTTGAAGACCCCAAGGTCAGGAATATATTCACGGTGTAGCATCGGTTCGATACCATCAAGTTCCTGAATTTTTGTTACGTTTTCCGGTCCGATTGTAGTTTTGTATTATCCTCCTGGACCAGTGGGCGTAATGGATTGAGTAATGCGGGCTACGTTTTGTAATAGTGCAACACACACCTGTTCAAACTGTTCGGACTAAAGTCGCCATTGATGGTATGACCATTAGCAACGAGCTCAAAGTGAATTACTTCCATGTTTTACAGTAGTTTTACCACGTATAGAGTAGGAATTTATGTTCAAAACAACCCTGTTTGACGACCTGTTTCTGAATTTGACCTTGTTCAACCACTGTTTCTACACGTTCGGATTTAAAAAAAACATCCACTTTTCGTCGCATGTGACAACCCGTTTCATGAAACGCACATCACGTGCATTTTGCACAACTTGTCGAAATGCATCTATTCTTCACTGGGATTCAGCTGAAGTCAAATCACATGTGACACAATACGCTAGCTTCTGATGGTTTTCTCGAGCTCGAGAAGGTGAAGCACTACAATAGAATGGGCCATACCAAGTTGACTTGACAATTATCGTCTGCTGGTGGATGAATTTTCCTCAGACGTAACGTATGAGCTCATAATCTTGTGTTCTTGAGCAGCCGAACCTTGGCTGATCTTTGACATCTTTACAATCTGGCACGAAATTTCTGGAACCAACGAGCTGCTGTCCTATAGTTCACTGCACCTTTCCCTTTCGTCTGACAAATGTTTTGTGTTGCTCCAGCAACGTTGTGCCTGAGTTCGAATTCAGCAACAGTTCATGTATCAGACTTTGTAGGGCACTCATTGTCACTGCCAATAAAAATTAACTGAAAATACTTACGGATTGGTGGCCTCCGCGTTAAATAATTAATTTGCCACACCACCTCTTTACCCAGTCAGACCTTGTATTTACAGTCGATCACGACGTATATATAGATGCGCCTGGTGTTCGAGTTGTTATAATATTACAAGAGTTATGACTCATTCTTGTAGAATTTATTATTTTCTTCAGTGTTCACTTTTCAGATTCTTTTTAGTACTTCACACTCAAAAGGAAATGTTTGAAGATGCGGAGAAAGTTATGTAGAGTTTAGAGAGTATGTACTGTGCAACACTGTTGTAATTACGGCGTTCGGCATGCAATTTGTGTGCACTTCTATCATAGTTGTATGTTGCGCTTACTTATATCTTAATGTGTTTTCCGGAATATGAACGAGTATGACAGAAAATAAATTTTGTGAGTCAAACAAATTAGTCTATTCGTTTCGAAGATTTAAAGCATTTAAAGTTTTTATACATGTACTCAGAGCTACCAATACTAATTCGACTTATTGCTGCTTTTGGTTTCACAGTACTAACCCTAATTTTATAAGCATAAAATACAGACTTTTTATTTTATTTAAAGGCACAGCATTGGAGGAAATTAGTATCTTGCACATTATTCTTTTATGCATACTTACCTACCAACTTTAAAATTAAAATTAAAAATTTCTTGGAGTATAGCTTCTAAAACTAAACCGTAAAAACAGTGGAGATAATGTAGAATTTTGCGGAACTCCTTGGAATTGAAAAATCAGATAGGATAGAGGACTATTATATGGCCGAAGAAATGTGGCGAATATAGGTCACTGTGGAAGAAAAGAATATTTCGTATTGATCAACTAATGCTTTTCAAGTTTACTATTCCTTTTTCTCGTAATAATTGCCCTCGTAATATTAGGAAGAAAAAAATTCAGCTCCAATTATTTTATATTAAATTGATTGTGAAGAAATAGAGATTACTAGACCTGGTGCCTTTTAAATACCGTTAAGCCATGTTTGATATTAATATTTTGATTTCATCTCCATTTTGAAGATAAAAGCATTTTCTTCTTTTTATTCTATTTGCTCTTTCTTTTAATATTTCACGCCATCTGTGAGTCGTCTGCTCTGAACGATCTCATTTCATTGTTTGTGCAGCTGACGAATATTACGTATTATATGCTGAGTTTCACTTTTTTTCGCTTGACTATTTTACGTTCTGTTCTATTTCTGAAGGAAAAAATGGGTTTGCAGTTGGATCGTACGATGACCTCTGAATGAGAAAAGAGAACTAAAAGTCCTGACTAAACAATAGTTCTATGTTACTATTATCATTTATTCTTCAAAAGGATAGAAAATAAAATAAAATGAAAATAAAATATTAGACAAAAGGTGACTATATACTAAGATGAATCTATTATGCGAAGAGTTCATTTGTTATTTGTTAAAACTGCATTCATTTTTGTATATTTACAGTACGTAATTACATTGTTACATTATATCTCCGTCATTTATAGATTCTAAGTATTGATGTTACAAATTTAGTAAAAGGTACGGGTATGATGATAATTTTTCCACAGAAATTTGAATAACTTAGGCAGGTAGGTTAGTTTCTGAAAATAAATGTGATGTACCTATTAAATACTAAATTCCCATATTTTCTAGGTCTAGGTCAAAACCCCCACAGCCAAAACTTCCACACTCAAGAAATGTCAAAACTTTCACACAATCGGTCATAACTCCCACACAAATGCAGAAATCTCCCACATGAACGAACGGTCAAAACTCTCACAGCCAAAAGCCCCACACTCAACAAATGTCAAAACGCCCACACAAACGGTCAAATCTCCCAAATGCACGAACGGTCAAAGCTCCCACAGCCAAAACCCCCACACTCAAGAAATGTCAAAACTTTCACTGAATCGGTCATAACTCTCACACAAATGGACAGAACTCCCACACATAGCAACGGTCACAATCCCCACATAAATGGACAAAACTTCCACACGCAGAAATTGTCACAACAGCCATATAAATGGACAAAACTCCCACACAATCGGACAAATTTCCCACACTTTGAAATCATACTGGTTGCACGTCTTGTAAGTGTCACACTCTGAAAATTATAAAAAGAAGTACAAAAAAACGCTTATGATCCAAAGTGGACAAGGTGATAGCTGGACAAATGCCCCACACTTAAACGGTCATCTGTTCCCGTTTTGACCGTTTGTGCATTTGAGAGATTTGGCCGTTTGTGTGGGAGTTATGACCGATTGTGTGGGCGTTTTGACATTTCTTGAGTGTGGGAGTTTTGGCTGTGGGAGTTTTGACCGTTTGTGCATTTGGGAGATTTGACCGTTTGTGTAGGAGTTATGATCGTTTGTGTGGGCGTTTTGACCTTTCTTGAGTGTGGGAGTTTTGGCTGCGGGAGTTTTGACCTGTTCCCTATTTTCTGATGTCATGCTAATCAGTAATGAGTAATGCCTCATTTGAAACGAAATGAAATACTTCAGTTTAGCGTCTCACGATTATATCCTTTAGACTAAGGGAGGCGGATGATTAAGGTAAAGTGAATAATAAGAAAAATAATTGGTGGAATGAGAATGTATGAGAGGAAGCGGAAGTACTCCAAGAAAACCCGCGGACACGATGTTGTCAACAACAAACTTACTCGGCCGGAAATAGAACCAGGATCTCTGCGCACTAGAAGTAAGCGCTCTATCATTGAGTGAGCTATCCTTGTACAGCTTTTGACGATTTTTAGTACACTATTATGGAACCAGGCATATCTTAGGGCCTTTATCATATTATTTTTCCGGGATGACTTTTCTTTTTCTACGGAGAATAGAGAGGTTTAAAAATTTATGCTAAAAGTATAGTATCGCACGAGTATGTGAAGTTAGAAACATGAAATTCGGTATGTAAACTCCACATTACATACAAGGAGAAAAGTGTCCAAGCGTTTTTGAAAATTTCTATTTAAAGGGGGAAGGTTTATCTATAAATATAAGAAATGATGACAACGATATTTAGCAGTCAAGTCCTTCTAGAAAGCTCCACCACATTAGATGAGTGTTGTTACTAAGTGGACCTTAAAATAACGTATAGTTTTTATCACATCGGCATGGGAGTTGAAACGGTAAGGGATGTGGTGGAAAAGGGTTATCATGTAAAAATATTTTTTAAAAAAGTTGGATATTAGTTTGTTATTAATAGTTTTCAGGGTCTCTGAGATGAATATTAATCTTCTCGATGACGTTCATATCCAAATTCATTCTCAATAAACAGGGATCGATCTAGAAGGTAAAAACTGCGAGGGGGGGGGGCAGCCAAAATCTAGACTATAAACTTTCAAAATATATAAATAATACCGTATTTACTCGCGTAATTTTCGCACTTTTTTAGATGAAAAAAGTTGTTTTGAAACAAGGGTGCGTAAATTATGCGAGGAAAAAGATAGCCACATCAGTGAAGATCATCTAATTTTTTCCTCAGTCAAAATAACACGAAAATACTGGTACATATTTTCTTTGTAGCAAGATTTGACAACAAACAACTAATCCTAAATTTGTAGAAAAATAACATTAAAAAATTGATTAAGAAGTAGTGTGGTTTCTTACCTTAGAAATCACTGTCAAATCCTCGCATGTGCAAATTACGCGAGGAAAATAAAATATACAGAAAATGCCCTTCAAAATTGGGATGCGAAAATTATGCGAGGGCGAAAATTACGCGCGTATTTACGGTAGTTTAAATTATTTTTGTCAATCAAAAACCTAGGAAGCTAGGCTCCCCCGGGCCCGGGCTGGATCCGCCACTGTCCGTTGACATGGGGTGGATGGGATATTCGAAAAAGATCGATGTTAGTATTCAATCTATAGTTTTCAGGGTTGTTGAAATGGATAATAACATTTCTAATTCAATTTAAAGTCAAGTTTAGCCCAATCGGCATAGGGGGTGAGGAATGGAGATAAGAAAAGAAACCATTACAGATTTCTATCATTACACTTTCACTGAAGGGGAAAGGGGTTCAAATACTTTCCCATAATCCTATTTTCTCCGTGCGAAGAGGGGGGATTTCAGCTAGTGTAAAATACATAACAAGAATATGCAAGGAATATTACTGCATAATGCTTAATATATGCACATACATACACTGATCAATTCAAATTGAAAAGAAAAAATTAACACATCCTACGACATTAACCCATTTAAATCTCCCGGGTCCACTACGACTCACTCAACGTATTTTGTTATTGGTAAAGCTTATATATTTGTCCCTCTAGGTCGTTTTCGACCCAGTATCATAAATAACCAATGGAAGATCAGCAAAACGAAAAGACACTAAATTCACCAAGAATAGGCCGAAAATGATCTATTTTCCAAAATAAATCAAAATGCAAAACAAAAAAGATAAGGGCATATAAAGTATAACTTGGATCTGTATAATGCATATAAAATACAATTGGAATTCAAATAGCTAAACTCAAACTGGGACCCAAATATCTAAACTTTAACAGGGATAAAATATCTAAAAATCTCTCTAAGACATAAATACCACGGCAATCGAATGTTATTGCTGGAGGCTCAATACAGAAGCAAACAAAATCCATCTCCCTTACCAGTAATGTTAATATAAAATTCGTATACCACACAAAACATATCAAGATACATAATGTTGAAAAAAGTCAGTGCTAAAGAGATAACGTCATCTACAAAGGGGAAAAGAATATTCTTAGGATAGAATATTTAATGCGTATAATTTTGACCTTTGAGTCTTTCTGTCACATTTTCCGAAATTGCATTTAACTATTAATACTAAATTTTGTTTCAGAATGTTAACGATCTCAGATCCCATTACTGTCAGGAAGAATGTCTAGTCGACGACATATAGAAGATTTATATATATATATATATATATATATATATATATATATATGAATTGAAGATTCCAATCATGTTAGTAATTCTGAACTAATTAAGCACCAATTGGTACGAAGTGAACGTGAGCCTGAAAGCTCTGCACGAAACTTTGCCTGCATTGCTTCAGTTGGGAGCAAGAGTTGGGGGGGGGGGGTAAGTGGAAAGGGGAGGCCGAACGCATCAGCTGCGATTTGCTACGCTGTGAGAAGGTTTTCGTGATGCGCCTGTATTCTCTGTTGTCAATGTCTCCCATATGACGGCGTCACATGCCCATTACAGATGATGACAAGTAATTTTGTTTATATACGTATTCGTAGGCTGCATCACATGTTATTTAATGAGAGTTTTCCGTGATGACTGGTCTTTCAGTTGGCATTAATTATATTGGAACTAGTAACTTCATTATACCAAAACGCTTTTAATTCAAGTTGTACTGTTCTTGCATTCTCCAAAGAAAAATGTAAATTATATATAACGAAACGTGTAATCTTGATTAGGGATCTGAAAGTTTCTGGGACGACTTCAGGTTTTAATGTAATAAGCGTTATTATCTTAACATTTCCCCGTACTTTGTGATTTACTGTGTTTTGATATTGAGCTCAAAACGGGCCAAAAGAATTTTTTTCTACCGGGAAAATTACGGAACTACAGCGTTGCCAAATTTAAATTTGATAGCCAGTCAGGAATGTGAAACAGCAATCATCTTTGGATTGAAATGTCCGAATATTCATGTCTGGTGTGAAACCACCCTCTTAACACATCCTGATCTAAATATTAGTTAACTTCTTTCTTTCTTTCTTTCTTTCTTTCTTTCTTTCTTTCTTTCTTTCTTTCTTTCTTTCTTTCTCTCTCTCTCTCTCTCTCTCTCTCTCTCTCTCTCACACACACACACACACACCACCCGAAAACAAATCACTGACGTCATGATATTTACATACGGAAAAATATAAGTAACTTGGCCTAATTTGGTTATATTACAAATTTTATAAAGGTTGGAGGAAGCTATAAACAGAGTAGAATCACAAACATCTTTATACAGAAAACATGAAATGATCGTATATTTTGTATAGTAATATACGTATCTTGGTACGTACGTACCAAGTGTGCGTATCTCGGTCCCTAATGCGTATCTCGGTGCGCAATGTGCGTATCTCGTACTTTCATACTGAGGTTAATCAAAATTGAATCCTTATTACGAGAGTTATTGTGGAACAGACAGACACACAAATATCGGTCCAATCAATAACTGTAGAAGTTATCTAACGCTCGCTTCAATAAACTTCCAGCATTACATTGTCTTACAACGTACAAATGGCGGTGACGGGACAGATAGTTTTTAGTTAGGTAATATGTATACATAATTAGCATGTCGGTCTTTACATTCGTTACTTTTGACATTCCACATCGGAGTTCGTTACTGATTCTTTGAAATATCTTATTGTCGTATGATGCTGGGTTAACACATATATTCTGTGCTGTACATGGACTCGAAAGCAGGACTCTATCAAAGACACTCACACTAATTATTTGGCAACATAACTACTTTTACTACTACTACTACTACCACTACTACTACTACTACTACTAATAATAATAATAAATATACATTCATTATGAATAAGTAAATTACCACGTGTTTATTCAAGTTTTAAACGAACACTTATTCACAAGGAAATAGGAGAAATTTCCCTTTCGTCTCATTAATATTGTACGAGTAGTTAAGCTTTAATAGAAACTCTGAGAAATGAAATTAAAACAAAATCACAATTGAAGATTTTACTTCATAAATTATCTATGAGATTCCCATAAACCTATAAATGTACCTTAATTGTACCAGGGGCGGATCCAGGACGGACTTCTGGGGTGGAGATGGGTTGTAATACTGCTACTTAGAGCTACTTTTAAGAGCTCCAAACTCTGAGATGGGTTTTATTTATATGTAAAATAAGAGAGTTGACTCTTCGTGTGGGAGGAGGGGGCGATCGCCTTGATCGCCCCCCTGGATCCTCCTCTGAATTGTACGTGCTATTTATGAAAAAGAAAAGAATCTATGAAAATAAAGTTAATTAAATTACATATCTCGAAAGTTCTGTGCATTCAAAATGATTGAGTCAACGAAAAATTGTACTCCTAACTTTCTCCCACCAAAATGGTCCTCCTAATCTATCACCGCTGTTTTAATAACTACTCGCTAAACTCTGCGGATTATATTTTCCAGCCTTGCTTTTTAAATACCATAATCCTAAGTACATGACAGACAATGGAGTTCTAAACTTAACATGACACACCATGACTATACATATGCAATTAAATAACACACACTTAAAAAAGAACAAGAAACGAAATGAAATTCGGAAATAAAAACACACATATGTATACACATAAAGAAAGAAAGAAAGACTATGTAGGGAGAGAAACGAGAGAGACAAAAGATAATACGAAACTGGGTCAAACATCAACGTGTGAAGGGAAAAAAATGTCTTTCCATATGAGATTCAGACGCTCAAAAGTCAACCGGAGAAAATGTCTTTCCGTGAAATTGAAATGTAAAATATGAGTGAGATTTAAGAACGAAGAAAGGAATCTGGAAAGAAAGTGATAAAAAGGAAGAGTTGTATAAATGGAGAAAATGTTAAAAAAAAACGAAACGAAAAACAAATGAAAGCAATGATCTCCCTTAAAAAATATTAATGACCGTTTAGAGTATATGTGATAAAAACATGAGAATTTGCAACTTTCCTTTGATTGACTCTGTATCCGCTTGTTTTGTGTTGGTCCTAGTTCAGGTAGAAACAGAAGAAACAGCATAGTTTTTCTTGCATTTGAAGTACGTAAAAAAATATCAAGAATAGATGCGTTTTTTTACATAGCTTTTCTCGCATGTGAAGTACGTAAAATACATATCAAGAGTAGATGCGTTTTCTAGATAGTTTTTCTCGCATATGAAGTACGTAAAATACATATCAAGAGTAGATGCGTTTTCTACATAGTTTTTCTCACAAGTGAAGTATGTAAAATACATATCAAGAGTAGATGCGTTTTCTACATAGTTTTCCTCGCATGTGAAGTACGTAAAATATATATCAAGAGTAGATGCGTTTTCTACATAGTTTTCCTCGCATGTGAAGTACGTAAAATACATATCAAGAGTAGATGCGTTTTCTACATGCTTTCCCAACTCAACATCTTCTCTTTGTTACTCTTTGTATATAAACTATGAAAACACGTTTCAATAATATTTAAATATTACATTAGTTATAATACAATATATTACAATAGTAATAATATTTAACTCTGAAATTCTTCATATTGGGCAGTGGCGTAGCGAAAGGGATTCTTCGGATCCAAACCAACGCAAACACGATGTTAAACGATAAACACTTTAACTAATGTTCCTGAAAAGAACATAAATGTAAAAATCAAACCTTTATTGTCCTTGAAATGAAAGTATGCATGAAAATCAAATTTAATGTTCCTGGAAATGAAAATATGAGTAAAAATCAGATTTAATATTCTTGGAAAATGAAAATATGCATGAAAATCAAATTTACGCGTATTATTGTTCGAACATAAAAATATGTACAAAGATCAATTATTTTTATTATTGTTAATTTAAATACTTAAGCGAAATATTGTCAAACGTTATTTCACTCAGTTGGGGTCTGACTATTCGTATATGAGTTGTAATGGCTATTTGAGTCAGCTTAATTAATACTGGAAACTCATACAAAATTATCAGCTTCAAAACAGCAATATTAAATGAAATAACCAGTGTCAAAAGCGAAATTCTAAAAGAAACATATTCAAGAAATAACTTCTCACATATGAAGAAAAGATTGCGGAATCCTCAAGAAATGTTTCCACATTTTTTGTCCTATGGGATACAATAGAGTACGAACTATAGAAACGATATATATGACACTTGATTGCATTTAATTTTGAGTTTAGCGTCCCTTTCAGCAGCAAGGGTATATGGAACGCGAACCTACAGCTTAACGTGGGATTCGAAACACATGAACTCTTGTCTGGAATCGAATCAGAGTCTTCCATGCCAAAGACACCTATGGTATCCACTTAGCCACAGGAAACACATCTCTCACAGTAATAGAAGTATAACTTACTATAATGAGTATTGTATTTAATATTTATATCTTCTCAGAATGCTTGAAAAGTTCAGAATTATTAGACTTTCAAATTTACAATCCAAAACTATCAGACGGTCAATAGAACGGTTATGTCTGTTCGTCTGTCCAACGATAGATACCTGGACGAAAACGGTAAGAATTGTTAAGAAGCTCAATTTAGTGTTTGAATAATACATTCCATTTTATCCATTAACCCTCGATTTAAACCGAAAGTGGTAGAAATTAATCACTTCCATTTTTGAAGTTGATCGCCATAGAAGTAAGGAAGTAACAGGTAGTAACAAGAATTATTTTCTTTGGGAAACAATTCAGTGTCTGAAGGAACGATAACATCTTAGCCGCATCTCTCTACTAAAATCGAAAATAATAGAGATTTATTACTAACTCCGATTTCAATATTAGTCTCCACAAAGCAAAAAAAATTAAGAGATAGTGACAATCGTTTTTTAATCTATTCAGCATTGCAACAATACGTTCCATTTACACAGTTAACTCTCTATTCAGATTGTTAGTTGTAGAGATTAACCATATATGGTTTCAACATAAAAAAGCACGGGATAGCAAGGAGCGATGTTTTGGAATCAAATAAGATTTCTAGGAATAGGTTTCATGTCCTCCGTAAACCCTCTTTTCAAAACCAAACGTGGTAAAAAGAACACATTTCCGCTTTCAACTGATAGGTTGTCAAGCTATAAACTTCAATACAACTCTAATCTTGCGTGTTGAAAACGGAAGTAGCAAGCAAAGATAGAAGCTATTCTTTAGACGTTGAATCTATACCGAACATTTCTTGCTAGCTTACAATTTTTGCTCTGATATAGTCGATTGATAGACTGAGGGATGTGCGAACTTAAGACTTCTATACTTATACATAGCACAGCATGGAAGTTTAGAATGTTATTGTCAAGATCGATCATTTTATAAAGCACTGTTATTGTGTCCTTTTAAAAATACAGATATGGTACAGCAAAACGTTGTTAATCCAGATCCCGATAAAACAGATCTAGCTTAATTTGTACAGGAAAAATAAAAAAGGGGGGAGACAGAATTCAAAGTTTAAATGTTTCAAGGATTCAACAATAGCATTCATCACGTACCTACATGAGGTTCTTGTACTACATTAACCCATTGTTGTGGATACTACATTCCGAACTATCCCAATAGAAAATAAACATGCACATCAAACACACTTCCGCAACAAGGGTTTCGAGTGTTACAGAATCAATCAGGTACAGCATCATAATACAGGGTATAAAGCAGCACTTGATTTTATGTTGTCAATTGTTTTGTATTTTACTGTATAATATAAATTTAGGTATTTTTAGGCCCTTTAAATGCATCATAATAAACATGTCTCCTGCTATAAATAGAATTTTAATGCATTTCTACTGCGCTTTTACTTCCTTAAATAGAGTCTTAATGCATTTATTTAAGTTAATATAGACTTTCGTTAATTGATTAACTTATCCCCCAATTAGTCCGGATTAACGAGGGTTTGCTGTATTAGCGTTCTTACATATTTTAATGATCTTCACGATTCGGTTGTTTTACCCGTATATCAATAACTCAAAGCTTGAATTTGGCAGGTCGTTACTAATGACATCATGAAATTTGCGTCATTCTCCTGGCATTTATGAAAAGATCTGGAAACAGTTGTTACTTCACTATATACTACATATTAGGTCTGAACTTTTAGTATCACTTATTGCTTGTATACACGAAACAATCTTGGAAAGTAATTTAGAGATTGTTTAAACCCTTTATTCATACTGCACTGCTCAACATCAAAGGTATGTTGGTTGCATAGAGACAAGGGGCTATACGAAGTTCATCCACAATCTTTCCTTACATCACTATACTCTGATTCACGTAACCTGGCAGGAAAACGAAGTCCCCCTTCCCAACACGCTCAAGTACAGGTGAATGTTGGTGTTCTGTTTTCCACCATCAGCCTCGCACACGGAAGTATAAAGTGTATCTAAATATGTCTAAAACAATAACATTTGCCTGTATTGGTGAGGTAAGAAACACGTATTATTATATATTTTATTGAACAGTTGTATTGTTTATTTTCCTTCTTCTTGGCAGTCGGGCTTGAGACATAATGTTGGAATAGCAAGGGATGGCAGGGTTGATAATTGAATGGGTGTTTACTTATTAATACAATGGTCTCATAATACAATGATCTCATAAAATCGAAAACCGAAAATTAGATCTTTATAAGTTTCATGTCCCACAATTATGCCAGCTAGGGTAAAGGAGACGTTGATGATGAGAAATGAATGAAATGGTGAAATGAAGAAAGTAGGAGGAGACGGAAGAACCTGAGTAAACCCACGCACATGGTGTAAAATCGAAAAACCAAGTACAATATGTATGGGTAAATTATCAGAGCGTTAAGATGATAACAATAGAATCTGAAATGCTAAAAAAATCTCGTTTCTTCTCTTATTAACAGGTGTTCTTACATTAAAAAGAGCAAGAAGAAAAATATATACACTAATAACAGTGTTTCAATAATAATTTTGTTCACTGAGCCTCTCTTGCAGAAGAGAGGAAAATAACATTTTATTGTCTTAGAAATATTATCCGTCTCCATTAATAGGAATAATCATTTGCAATAATTAAGTTGTAAAAGAGAGATGGTTATAGCATGCAGAATATAAAATGAAATGAAATCTTTGATTCTTACGTCACACAATTATGCCGGCTAGGCAAAAGGAGACGGTGATCATGAGAAATGAAAGAAATGGTGGAATGAAGAAAGTGGGAGGAAACGGGAGATCTCCGAGAAAACCTACGCTCGCGATGTTTGTCCACCACAAAGTTAACTTGATGCGAGCTGGAATCGAACTAGAGACCCCGTGCACCACAGGTAAAAACTCTACAACTGAGCTACAGCGGCCCCAAGCATGCAGGATAGTCTAATGTTATAACAAGAGTTGATTATTGTATAAGAAAAAAAGGGTAAAGATAAATACGAGTTCGTTCAATTATACAATAATAACGAACGCTTTGGCTTAGGGCTCAAAGGCTTATCGTAGCAGAAACAAATATTTCCATAGCTTTTAACCTGCTAAAAATCAATGTACCATGTTTGTTATCTACCATCCTTCAAATATCCCCTTTACATTGTCCGGAAGCCGAAAACCCACCTAATAGTCTCTTTCTCCTAGACTTTTGAATAGTACTTGATGACTTAGTGCTTATTTCCCATACAAGCAACGTGTCATGCTTATATTATACATATTAACTTTACTATTTCTAGACGGTGACCTGTAGTTGTTGTGAAATAAAACCTTGTATAACATTTTATTTCACCTGAATGTATGCCTCTTTTGCTCCAAATATTTTTATCAATATTTTATTTTCGAAACCTGGCAGTTCCCGTTTTTGCATTCGTGTTAGAGATCAACTTCCACATTCATACAAAATTGGGTAGATTGAGATCTTACTGATTTTAATGTTTTCGATATTTGATAAAACAATAAAATGTTTTACAGTAGGGTAAACTTTAGTATATAAATGATATGTAATACTTTTGTATAGGACAAAAATTAAAAGCAGTAATTGATTGTTACTCTTGGTTGATAGCTAAAACGAACGTCATTGCTCTCTCAACATCTGATGCGAGCGAATTGACGTATGAATTTAGAGTTTACATGATTCTGTTTATTAGAAAAGCTTCCATCCCTGTGAAGGCTAACGACTTGCTTTCCCCTTCTGCAGTGGTAAGTGGTGGAAGGTAGGGGAGTTTCCTATCAGGTTGCCTGGAACAGACTTTAGACATAGAAACTGTATAGTATATCTCAATAGTAAGCAACAAAATCAATGTTACAGTCTTTTAATAGGGCACTTCCTTTTAAAGAATAGTTATATAATTTTCAGTATTGTAGAGCTCATAGGTAGCAAATATTTAGACAGGGAATATGTAGAAACATGAAAACTAAATAGGCAGGTTTGTTATTGACAGTTATTGGAGATTTCCATACCAGTTTCAGCACAATATTCCTTGGTTCTATGAGATAGGGTTACTGCTTAAAGTCAGATCCGAACCATTACTCGAGGTTTATCAGAGGCTTTCTGCTCCACTGAGAATCGAACTTGGGACCAGACGCACAGACAGTGTACTCTTAGCTACTTAGTTACAAACAAGCAACATGCTTCACTACACGTTTGACTACTGTCCTCCCCTATGGCTATCTTCAGAGCCTCATCATCCAATATCTCTGGTTGCCCACTGCGGTGTTCAGGCCTCCCGACCTCAACTTCTGGAGCCAATGTCTAGCGCCTCATTCGTTTACGGTATTTCTTCCACATGCCTGTCGACTTGATGCAGGTGGTGACGAACCCACCTTAAAGACATGCAACAACTTGAACAAATTGCTTCGATACCTCCATTTCTGTGATTTCTATGGGTGCACAATATATCTATATTGGTGCAGGACAACAATCACCCCCATTGCGTATCTATATTGTCGTACGGCAACAATCACCCCCGATTGCTTTTCCGGTGCTTTCTTTTCTCTAAGCGCTTCATCAAATGGTACTCAAAATCGGCAAGAACGTCTTTGTTACCTTATATTAGGTTTGGAATTTTGAGTTCTCTATGAAGATCCAGAGCATCCGTTTCTTCAACAGAGAGATACAGATATCAAATTTAGACAGCTCATTCCTAAGATTTTAAATCACTCAAATGGCAAATCTCATGGGGTTGGATTGAGGTACTTGTGTTCATTCTAGACGCTCCATTCATCCTACCTACCCTCTAGACATGTCATCCAACCAATGCTGTAAGCTTACGAAGAGAACTATATCCATCGGTGTACTTTCCTAGCCTCTGTTTCTAAGTCCTATATTTGTAAAGTAACATTTCGTTCACGAATTTTATTATAGCTTAAAAAAAAAGACAGTTTCAACATTCTTGTGTTTAATAAAACTTTGCTTTAGTTTCATTTTATTTTATGGTCCATCTCTCTAGATTTGTAATAGGGAAAAAACGAGAAATATTTAGTTTAAGTCTTACGATTACACTCTTTAGTCAAAAGGATAGGACAACCAATGAACGTGAATGATTATGAGAAATTTTCTGGAATGGGAATACTAAAAAAAAGGGAAAACGCGTAGACACGATGCTGCACACCACGAATCCACATGACTTGGAATTGATTCAGGGACTGGTCACACCAAAGGTAAGTCTCTACCTATTTTATTTCTTCTTAAATGAACGATTTACCGAAGTTATCTTAGAACCGAACGTCTATCGCGGATTTGCCTCATTATTCTGTAGTTTTACATTGATCTAATTCGACACGAACACAGAAGACCTCATTTGTGACTATATAGTCAGCATATGTTCTTTCTGTGCGGGAGACCTGAGTGAGATTTCTGGTGAGAGCTCATCGTATGGGGTTTCGGATTTCAAATTAAGGGGTAGAATTACGTCTCATATAATCTTGATGCTAAACAGATATTAAAATCCGAGTCAATCATTAACGAACGCGGAATCTTGGAGAGCAGTTAAAAACTACCATGTCCTTCAATAGGTCTAGCAATCATCAGACGAGAGACTACATAAGAGCGACTACATCCTTCAGTAGTTACCAAACATGTTTCCTCTAAAATTTGTGTTATATATATATATATATATATATATATATATATATATATATATATTGGATTAATTTAAGATTAGCGTCCCGTTTCAACTTTATATGAGAGATCTGCGATTTAAAGTGAGATCCTAAATCCTATCTTACTCTGGTTTCTATCAAACTCATTCGACACTATTATTATTATTATTATTATTATTATTATTATTATTATTATTATTATTATTATTATTATTATTAGTAGTAGTAGTAGTAGTAGTAGTAGTAGTATTAGTAGTATTACTTATATCTATCTCTGTTTCTCTCCGATGTTATTGTGATCAACATCTGGTTCTTCTCTACTGTGTTCTTGTGATTGAGGAGCTTCCTTACTAGTCTGATTATAGTACTGTTTCTTTTTTCTTCTGTATAGGGAATAGTGTGTGTAAGTTTAGTTTATTCATTAAGAGTTCCAAATTTGGTATAAGCCCTGTGATAGATATTAAGAACAGGAGTATCACTGTAGTTTCTTGTATTCACATGTGCAAAATATTTTATTTGAATTCCAAGGCCAGTATACTATTCTTTCTTTTCCGTGTATTTTTTCTTCACGTTGTGATCCGATAGTATTGCATATCTTATTCTTACACATGCAATTTCTTAATCAACAAAACAGCAGATTGTTTCCCTGTCCGCATTCCTGTCATTACCTCACCTATGGTTAATCTATGTAGTCTGCAGTTTTCAACACCACGGAAGAAATTGTCGATGAATCAGGAAATAACCTAGAAAGAACGTTAAACAAAACGGATTGGTAAAGTTTTGAAAAGCGTAGTCGAAGTTTGATTTGAGGCCAGGCAACATGTAACAGCGCGAGCTACGATTTTGAGTTTTCTAAAAGTTATTCCTTGCTATGGATGCACAATATCTACTAAGACAATACTCGGTCTAATAATCGAGTAGTTTTTTTTTTTTTTGTCTGTGATCATGGATCTCTTCCAATATTGTCTAAGGATTTTGGTTTCTGTGAAGTGGTGGGGTTTATACAATAGTTTGTTGTGTTTATATTTGACCGTTTTTCAAAGTGTAATTACTCTACAAAAATGCCATGCCAATACTACTGATTGTCTTCTTTCGGATCTCGAACATTATGAACTATCACTCGTCATTGCAATTTCTACTGCAACAAACACATTTGAATGCAGGCATAGGATTTCCATTCCGTTTCTTCCAGCAGCCGTAGTAGGGGCGATGTTATAGACGTTTTAACATTCCAAATGCGCTGGATTCCATTGGGCTGGCGTCAGGGCTTTTCTACAGGAGGGTAATGAAAGGGAATAATACGGGTTCACAATTCCTGAGTCATATTGATATAAATGAGGGGACACCTTGTTCATGTAGATCCGCTCCTGGTTCTTGTTAGCTACTTACAAATGAGAAATGTCTTTCGATATACTGCGGTGACAATGGATTGCTGGAAGTAGGCAGCATTCACCTTCCAGTTTTAGTCCATATTTTGTAGTTCAACTCCGTTACATCCAGTGATAATAACGATTCAATATGAGCGAATTTCTATGCACTGTAGGCAAACCACGACATGTCCCCTGATCCAGTATCGCGATACGTAATTCTCAAATGTTACCATTACGCATATGAGTTAAATGTAAGTGTCATTCAGTGTGATAACTATCTTTTGAACAATTACCAAGTACTATTCGTACAGTTTGAGGCAGTTGTCTTATATGCAGCAATGTGGTTTCTGGATAGGTTGTTAACTAATGAAAGTTGTGGATGACAATGGACTGCTCCACATTTAATCTCTCGCTTATGTTACGTTGAGATGATGGACTATCCTGGTGTGTAAATCTACAAAATTCTACGAAGTACCTTAGGGGACAATTTCATTGGTAATCTCAAACGGATTCCTTTGCTCATTTTGCATGGGTTCCAATTGTATTTGCCTACTCATGCTTCTGTGGGGACAGCGTTTCACTATTCTGCTGTACGAAAACAAGAAACGTAGTAAGGAGCCATGACACATACTTTCTAAAAGAAGGTTTCATTTTTGACGGTGTTTCATTAGATCCTTGATAACGACATCGGTTCATGTTTCTGGCACAACAATATAGGCGATATCAGCGTTGCCAAATCGGTCAGATGTAAAACGAACACTATTATGTATTTGTAATATATAATTTCGCTGATATCGGTTCGCATTGTATTGTTATGCTATGCTGTACAATTCTTGCTGTTAATGAGTTTTTCTGTGTATTCAGTTTGTCCTTTCTTCTTACATTCTCCCATTATTATTATTATTATTATTATTATTATTACATAATGAAGAAATATTCAGAAAGTATACATCAACGTTGAGGATTGGAACATATTGTGTTTTGTCTTTGAGAGAGAAAACTCAAACCACCAGTCTTCTCAAAATGATGACGTTCCTTTCTCAGTCTTCTTCTGCCTATTGTGTATACATATCGTCCGTATTCTCCTCTCCCACCCTATCCTGCCATTCGCCATCTTGAGCGATGGTTCAGTAGCCATGGATATTTTCCCAAATGATTTAGGCGGTTAACCTCTCCAGGGAAGCGTGCACTAAGCTACCGGAGCTGCAAGAAAAGAAGAAAACGCTGCAATTTTCCGCGCTGATGCATCTGTAGCGGTTCACTGCACTGAAGTTACAATTATCTCTTGCAGGGTTCATCGGGGGATAGAGAGGAGTGTGAAGGGGATGTAGACCAGAGCATCTTTCTCTTTTTTAATACTTTTATCCCTTCAATGATGTCTTCGGATCTGTCATATATTTCAGAAAGGAGGGGGGAAAAGGAGAATCAATCCACAGTGTACTGGGCTAAATTCCAACTTTCGATACCAACAAATGCATTATCAGCGATAATGTGTCAGCGGGATTATAATTTAATTTCTCTCAAATGGTTTCAGGGGAATGAACTGACCAATATTTTTTTTTTTTCGATACGCGTACCGTCGTAACAGATAAATGTGAAATATACGAGGGATTTGTTGAGTTGAGTTGATTTTGAGTTTAACGTCCCTTTCAGCAGCGAGACTATATGAGAGGGACCTACTGATTTAACGTGGAATCTGAAGCAAATGAGGTCCCGCTGGGAATTGAACCTGGATCTCCCACAGCAGAGGCGCGTACGCTAATCGCTTAGGCACGAAAGAGCTCCACGAGGAATTTAGAATTAAGTGTGCAGACAAAGACAAACTCCACATAAATACAATCAAAGTAATGTATATATTTTATTCTTCTAGGAATATGAAGTTGATATCGCTTAACCGTAAAAACACCAAGGTGAGTCCAACGGGCCCTTATACATTAAACGAGCTTTTTTTTAGTGTAAACTAAAATTAACCTAACCGAAACTAACCTAACTTAACCAAAACATTGAAAAGCACTAATATTCTACAACAAAATCCTTTAAAATAAGTCAATATCATGTATTGATAAGTATGGGTCCAACGGACCCACCTTGGGCACTTCTGTATGTAAAATACCTTGGGTTTCTAGGGTAAAATATTCAAAACGTATGTAAATATTCGCGAATACATTGTACTCATAAAGTCATTTGCCGGTTTCATAATAAATATAGAAACTACAACTCTAGTGATAAAATTGTTTTTGTAATACAGTAATGAAAGTGATTTTATCTTGTTTTGGTTCCCACCGTCATGCTCTTTACAGTAAGGAAGAGGAGAGGGTTAATTAATAAAAATGAGTGATTATAAAAAAAAATGGTAGATCGAGAATGTAGAAGAAAACGGGAAAGCCCCATGAAAACTCACGGATACAAATGTTGTCCACCACTAACTCATGTGGCCAGAGATCGAATCGCAGACCCTTCGCATCATAGATGATCACTCTACCATTGAGCCATCTTTCTACGAGTATGGGTAACGAGTCTCAAAAGTTTAGAAACATAATTCATCTGATGTTATCATGCGCATCACTAAGTGCGTGGTTTTCTGTTTCCACCAATTTAGTGTACTTTACTAACATCAGGGGCGGATACAGGGGGTGCGATTGGGGCGATTGCCCCCTAGAAGAGGAAACTTTCTTATTTTATGTATAAATAAAACCTATCCCAGAGTTTGGAGCTCTTAAACGTAGCTCTAAGTAGCAGTATTACAACCCACTGTCCCTCAGAAGTCCGTCCTGGATCCGCCCCTACCTCACATTAAAGGGGGCAATGATTCCTTCATCTTTTGCTTAAGGTTCCCGGTATCCCACACTTTGGTAAGGGACCATTTACATGCCTCTAGGAGCAGAAAGGCGTTTTTTTCGTGGCAATATAGTTAAACTATTACGTTTTCGCGCGGTAGTTCAGGGTGGGAGTCCATTTTTGTGCTCAACCTGCTGATAGTAGACTGCTACTGCCTAAGGCTAGTCTGTTGCTTTTACAGATACGTACAGTACGAGGGGAAGTCAGAAAATAACTCTCTCCTGTGGCTATAGGCAGACGTGTTTATGCAAGACGAATGATATATTTCAAAAATAAAGAACAAAATTCTTTTTTCACGTAAGAACTGAGGACGTTGTTGCATTTGTCACATTTTCCACCCTGAAATATATATATATATATATATATATATATATATATATATATATATATATATATATATATATATATATATATGTCCTGCATAGGAACTTTTATGAGGAAATTCTGGGTAATATCACTTCTTGCATACTCTGTTCCACTCATCAGATTATAAGGAATTTATTGACGTCTAATTGATAAAGTTTTATGAGGCCCTTTAGGCTCGAAATGCAAAGTTGGAGGCTGGCAGTGTGTGTTCAGTATCCATCATCCTGAATTTTACATACTACTTCTTATCTTGTGTCACTTTCAATACTATAACAGGTCAATTGGTGTACACATTATCAGTTGTTTACATTCTGCTCAGGAGTTAAAGAAATACATGCGTACGAACACGTCTTAACTTCCCTATAGTCTAGTACAGTGGTTCTCAAACTTTTTTGACTGACGACAAACCTTACTGTACGTTCAGGACATCGCGACAACTCGTTTGATATTATTATTATTATTATTATTATTATTATTAACAACAATAATAATAATATCTATTATAATAGTAAAATATATTAGTTTTTATAATCTATATATATAAAAAGAGAACGTACAAAATCCTTTGTCCGCTCATCACGCTAATACGGCTGAACCAATTTCTTTCATTTTTGGGGGGTTATTAGGATTTGGACCCTAGATGGTTTTTATCATATCACTTTAATTTTTAATTACCAGTGTCTTGAGATAATTGACCATTCAGGTGTCCACAAATCCTTTGTTATTAGTTCATCATAGGTAAAAATAAACGTATTTATATGCAACCCGCATGACCGTGTCACTCGGCGGGTTAACATAAATGACAGGCGATATACAGCGGAAAATAGCTTGAATCTTCTGTTTAAAATTTTTTAATTGATTTGCTTATTTTTACAGACACTTTTACAATATGCCAGCACCGGGATGACCGCAGCGAAGCGGGGCGGGTTAACATAAATGACAGGCGATATAATGTTAAGATTTACTGCAATCTTCTATGGTTTTTATCATATCACTTGAAAGCGAAAAAGTAAAAATTATCTAAGTAACAAAGTTTATTGCGTTCCGGGGTGACCGCAGCGAAGCGGGGTGAACGCTGCTAGTGACTCTATATACTGAGTATTACTACTATCGCTGGAGGTGTTGACTGGTACAGTCTGCCTCGATTGTAAATAATTATTATTAAATTCTTAATGATATTTACATTCTAAAATTTCGCGTCACACCTCAGGGGACTGCGTGACACACCGGTTGAGAATCACTGGACTAGTCAATTGGTCCACAAATTACCAGTTGTTTAAAGTTCTGCGCAAGAATTAAAAAGAAATACGTGCGTACGAACACGTCTTCACCTAACGTCGCTATAGTCTAGTTTAGTAACAAATAAAATTAGAAAATAGTTTAGCGAAACCAGTCTTTTTTTCTGTACTTTTAGGATCAGTACATTATTTTGGTTGTTGTTTTTCTTCAACAAATTAGGAGAGACTATCTTTTTTTTTCTCTCGTTAACTTAGTATGGCAGACGAACTATAGCATCATTTGATGCAAATTAATTACGATTTATCTTCTTCGTTTTTCTTTTAGCAAACTTTATCGTTAAGCATCTCATTAGTTCATCGCATATTTTGTTCTTCATAATAAGCTCTTCAGCAGGAGCAAAATGAAAAGAAAAAAAGAAAAACAGAACAAAATGTGAGCTAAGACCGAAAGGATGCGTCGTTCAGAGATTTTTTTTTGCAAGAAAAATAGATTCTAAGAATTGATTTTCATTCTTTTTATTATTCTTTCGCCTTTTTAGTCGACGATCCTTCTTTTTCGTTTTCGTGATTGGACCTTGATGTAACTGTCATGTGCATGTAATAAAAACGCCTTCAGCAAAGCGAACTGTTTTTGTAATAAACAGTAGAAACTGAATGCCGGAGGGGCATGTAGTTTTCAATCTAAAGTAAATATGATTTAGGGAAGGAAAACTGATAAAACTGAGGCCTCTCTCTCTCTCTCTCTCTCACTCTCCCCTCTCTCCACACACACACACACACACACATATATATATATATATATATATATATATATATATATATATATATATATATATATATATATATATATATATATATATATATATATTGATGAGTCATATTGATGGGACATATTAAATTTTGAATACTGGGAGCAATAACAGTCATACATGTTTTCCATATAGCTTAACAGGTAGTTTTAAGACGGGAGTTCCGGATGCATGTTTCTTTCAGTGTTGCAGGTAATCATCGTGACATGGACCACCGTTGACATTTCGTACGTTGTGGAGGCGTTCTTTGGTAGTGGAAGCTTAATCATCACAGCACAACTCTTTTCAAACATTTTAAGAAACTGGTAGTATCATCCCGAAAGGCCATATACTGCGTGCTGTTGACAACTTTCGTGCGATCGCAAAGACATTGTGCCCTGAGAGACTTCGATCAATGCGTAGTGCAATAAACATTGAACGTGTGCTCAATGAAATGGACCAAAGTCCAAAGAAATCAACTCTGAAATGTTGTCGCCAAGGGCATATTTGACTTACTAGTGTGTGACGAATCCTTGAAAATGACTTACTACTGGTATCCATACAAGTGGTGCATAAATTGTTCACCCAAGATAAGATTCAACGAACCACATTCTATGGTTGGCTAATCACCTAAAGGTGAAGACTTTGTGGAACACCTTATCACATCCGACAAACCTCATTACCACCTGAGGTTATGTCAATAAACAAAACTATCTAGACTAGACAAAATCCACATCAGTTACATGAAACGCCATTGCACAGTACCAAGAGTACTGTATGGTATATAGTGAGTCTTGCTTGTGTGATACGAGGCCGGGTGACACAGAGATGGTACTCCAATTAGCAAAATTTTGTGGTTCTTGCCTGGGGGCGCTTTTCAGTTGTTCGTATAACAAGTGTCAACTTGTTCTCTCAAGTAGTTTGTGTGCAGGCATTGTTGCAGTTAGACGTCTTGCGTGTTAGTTGTGAAAATGGATAAACTTGAATATCGTGCGGTAATCAAATTTTTCGTTTTGGATGGATTAACAGAAATTCATCCGAAGTTGACAAACGTTTACGGGTACTCTGCTCCTTCCATGTCAATCGTTAAAAAGTGGGCAGCTCAATTTAAACATGGTTGCACATCCCTCGAAGATGACCCTCGTGAAGGAGGGCCGAAAACTGCAACCACACCGGAAACAATCGAAAAAGTGCACGATATCATGTTGCACGACAGGCGAGTGAAAGTGAATGAGATAGCTGAGAGTGTGGAGATATCAGAGGAACGGGTGCGAAACATCTTGCACAAAGAACTAGAGATGCGAAAGCTCTCTATGTCAAAGAAAGCGAAGACGATCGTATCGGCCGGAAAGGTCATGGCCAGTGTGTTTTGGGATGCGAAAGGGATCCTGTTAATTCATTACCTTGCAAAACAGAGAACAATTACAGGCGAATATTACTCCAACCTTCTTGACCAGCTGGATGCAAAATTTGCGAGAAGAAGCCTGGCTTGAAGAAGAAGAAGGAATTCATCTTTCACCAGGACAACGCACCTGTGCACAAGGGTGCGTTGGCGATGGGAAAACTGCGGGATTTGGGGCACGATTTGCTCGGCCGTTCCCATATTTCCCTGATTTGGCACCATCGGACTTCTATCTGTTCCCAAACTTGAATAAATTTCTTTCTGGCAAGCGCTTCGCATCGAATGAAGAAGTTGAGAGGGTCGTGGATGACTATATTCACAACCTTCCAGATTCTCACTTCCGGGAAAGAATACTGATTTTGGAGAAACGCTGCACCAAGTGTATTGAAGTTAAGGGAGATTATGTCTAAAAATAAAATCATTTTTGAATTGAAATTCGTAGTCTTTATTGTCAGTCCCAGAACTTTTCACCCCGCCCTCGCAAGTCATTTTTTTTGAAAACGAACATAATACCACCGTCACATTGAGAAAAATCCGTTCTCCGGACAGCGGTATATTGTACAAATATACGGAATCCTCTTCCTTACTACAGAAATCAGTATGGAGTTACATTCCTCAGCTATATGTTATATACGTCCATTTGTATGTGAGATCCTGACCGCCTATATCGTTGCATACGGAAAATACGTATAGATGGAACACTTATATGGAATGTATTATAAAACATGTGTTTTCAGTTATACGTCTGCTGTATGTTAAGTCCAAGAACTACAGGAATTATGCACGTAACCTACCATTTTAAGTACGCCACCTACATTTTTTCTCAGTGCACAGTCACCGCTGAACGGTATAACAAAATGCAACATTTTTCATTCTTGAAATGAGACGAATTAGTCTAAGGCATATGTGGATGCAGCACGATGATGCCACCAGCCATACTGCAGTAGTGTCAATGACAACACTTCAACGACACTTCCCAGGATGCCTCATTTACAGATTCGGTGATATCCATTAACCACCCAGATTCCCCGGATTTAACTTCACCGGATTATTTCCTGTCGAGATATATAAAGAAGAATGTGTATACCACAAAGCCCAATCCCATCAATAAACTGAAGGATAGCATCCAATTGGAGATAACTGCAACTCCTGCCAAAATCCATGTGCCATACTGTGCTGAACATGATTGTTAGGGACAAAGAATGTTGTCGACAAGCTGGTGCTCATCTAAGGGATGTAATCGTCAAACATTGAACACAGTGCAAAACTCCCCTCTTTTGGTAATGTGTTTCACACAGTTGGTAATAAATGTCCAACATGCTCCATAAATGCATTTTAAATGTGTCCTATCAATATGCCCCATCCAGTGATGGATCCAGGGGGCGATCGCCCCCCAGAAGAGAAAACTTTCTTATTTTAGTATATATAAATAAAACCCATCCCTGAGTTTGGAGCTCTTAAAAGTAGCTCTAAGTAGCAGTATTACAACTCACCGCGCCCCCCAGAAGTCCGTCCTGGATCCCCTGGCCTCATCTTGTGTATATTTGAGGAAGAAAAGTTATGCACTCGTTTCGCACACACTGAAAATGAAGCATAGAGATTTGCAAAGAATTAGTATGACAACGGGCTTCGTTCTCACCAAACTTCCTCAAGATATTTGTCTTCAGCGTTAAAACACGTTATTTCAAGAAGGACACAGTAGCGCAGTAGTAAAGCGATTACATTTGTTGCGGCTGTTCCTTAGGTTAATTCAGACCATGTGACCTTCTGATGGACAACTTATAACCGTGGAATTTCACGAGGTTCTCGATTCTCCTCCCACATTATCATTCCATCAAGTATTCCCTAATTAGTCCCATTTATTAATCACCTGTCTTAAACGTGGGGCGTAAATTTAAACTTTCATTTCATGTCCTTCAAGTACAATTCGAACAAAAAGCAATGGTAACAGCGTTGCCCGCCTCTCCTGGCTCATGGCGCACCACAATTTTTTTTTCCAATGTGCTCTCTGTAAATCAATTAGTGAATATCTTTAAGTTTAATCAATATTTTTCTCTTCTTTAATGTTAATATATCTTCTTTCCCCGCAACCCATGATGAGTGAGAATTAGATGAAGTATATCTGGGAATTGCCCAGAATTACATAAAACGGCCGAAGTAATAAATTTACAACCCCCTCCAAATCATACACTATCTCCCGTGAATAGTTATAATCGCGTCTATTGGAGAAGATATGAGGTAGTTCCAATTCATAATTTTTACTTTCAGATGAAATTGTAAAATAATTTGACAGAAAATAAAATTAAATGAAATATTTCTATTTATCAACTCTGCATGTCATGGTACCCCCCTTTGGACACCTTTGAATAGTAATTTGCTAGAATGGTTAATTCGAGCTTGGCCTTGGAGTTTAATAAAGTTAATGGCCTTGTTGGTTACAAGCATCATACTCTTAGCGCCATGTCAAGAATAACAACAATATTTTGATTAGTTGATAGGAGGACATAGATGAAAACACGATATATATATATATATATATATATATATATATATATATATATATATATATATATATATATATATATATATATATATATATATATATATATTCATTCAATAATTTCATAAGATCATTTAACGCCTTTGTTGCCTACTATTCACTTGAACAATTTCAGATACTACAAATATGATAACGAAAAATCGACTTCTCTATTGACCTTAGATATACAGGGTGTCTGGAATGGGACTGGCGGTTTTTAAAAGTGTATAGTTTTAATACGGTCAGAGATACATAAGAAACAAAACATGGATTTTTAAAGGAGATCTCAAAAAGTTTATTTGATCTTACTTACAAGTCATTCTAACTCAGTGTAACTCCACGTGAGCTCCGTTTGTAACTCTTACAATATCTGAACTCAATCTCTCTCCACGTATTCTGTAACATCTGAGGTGTTACTGAAGCAATCACATTCCTAATACGGTTCTTCAGTTTATCAAGGTTACGCACCTTTTCACAGAATACACAAGATCTTTCACATACCCTCACACGAAGAAGTCCAGGGGGTAACATAAGGAGAGTGTGGAGGCCACTTAATTAGCCCATCACGGCCTATCCAACGGCCAGGAAATTCAGTATCAAGGTACTCTCTCACTTGTGGGCTCCAGTGTGGCGGGGCACCATCCAATTGGAATATCACTTCAGGTTGCAAATGTTGTAACTGAGGAACAGCAAAGTGTTGAAGCATGTCTAAGAACACATTTCCTGTTATGGTTTGCTCTTTGAAAAAGAAGGGGCCTATAACTGGTTATGTGTTAAAGCACACCAAACATTCAATTTGGGACTGTTTCTAGAATGTTCTATGTACGCATGCGGATTCTCGGATCCCCATATCCTAACATTGTGCCTGTTAACACAGCCAGACAAGTGAAAAGTTGCCTCATCAGTGAAAACAACGTTCAATAGGAAATTATGTTCATAATCAATCTTGTCTAGAATTTCAGTAGCAAATGCTGCTCTCTGTGCCTTATCGTTGGGCTTAATTTCTTTCAACAATTGCACCTTATACGTAATCGTTTGTGTACCACATTGTGCACTGTTGACTTTGGAATTTCCAATTGCCTGCTCGTTGCGCGAATAGACTTCCTCGGGCGTGAGAAACATATTTTCTTCTAACACATGCGATTTACCACCGTTGTGTCGTTTCACTACACTCCCCGTTGATAAAAAGTGATCCTTCCACGCTTGAATACTGTTGCGTGATGGAGGATCCTTGTGGTAAACACGTCGAAAGTTTCGTTGAACTTGAACAAAACTTTTTGTCTCTACAAACCACCACACGCATTGGGCCTTTTCAACTGCCAACGTCATGTCTGTTTACCGGCGATACTAGCGCCGTCACCGTAGTTGTTCAAGTATGAAAATTTGCTGAACAAAACTTTTTGAGTTTTCTTTCAATATGAATAATTTTCTCTTCTGTATCTCTGACCATATTAAAACTATACAGTTTTAAAAACCGTGAGTCCCATTCCGGGCACCCTGATTATTGTACTTTCTACAGATCCGCGATTTCATAATATAAAATGGCATTTTATTCCCAAATAGATTATTTTGGTATTAAAATTTAGCATACTTGATTGCCTATAAACATGCATGATTGTCTACAATGCTATTCAGCAGTTTAAACAAGAAAATTAATTGAGATATTTCACGCCAAGTTGTTACCGACGAATACTTAAATATTCTCAATAGTACGAAACTAGTACCATATAAAGTCACACTGTACATTATGAGATAGATATACCTTAGATACGTATTTTGTATTCTTTCCATATTTCTTTCATATTGTCTATAGTGCGGAGATCATATTATTGAAACATATTTCAATTTGTTAACCATTAAGTAAATCTGTACAGGCTTGTATATTATTAAATCCTTTGGTATTTCTGATTAGAAAACCCAGAGATTTGTAGGACTTATTAATTGATTACATTATATGCAAATTAAAACATTTTATTATCTACAAGTACTCTTAAATCATTTACTTTATGAACCTTTTGCATTGTTACATTCTTTATCAAATAATCAAAATAATACAGACGCATTGCGTTATTATTTTCATTAATTAACTTTCTTTAGTTTTCAGGTTGATTGTCCGTAGTGTCGTTAGAGGCATTCGTCATCACAAATTTTGTAAAAAACTTTTTTATCTTTCTTTTCCTTTTAAAATTGATTCATTAATTTTATTATAAGAATGAAAACCTATTTAACAAATACATGTATATGGTTTGATGTCTGGTTGCCACAGTAATAACCCTATTAAATGTATTTTATTAACACGCATTTACTGCTTATTTTTATAAAGTACATCTAATTGTAAATAATACTCTTTTATTTTCCAAGAAACGGCAAGCTTTGACGCTTCTTACAACAACTATAGCAAGCGCAAAACAGTTCAAATATTTGTATAAGTACAGAGTTTATATATACACTTATTATAGTATGAATCATATACTTTGTATAATTATATGACAAACATTGTACAACACTCTTACAGAATTTGGTATACGGAAAAAGCTAATTAGATTAATTAAGATATGTTTAAATGAATCCCAAAGTAAAGTCCGGGTAGGAAGATTTTTGTGCACGAGCTTTCACGTCGAGAATTTTCCTGAAACAAAGAGATGCGTTGTCCCCATTGTTATTTAACTTTGTCCTGGAATATGCTATAAGGAAAATCAAAGATAGCAACCAGGACCTAGAGTTAAATGGTATTCACCAGGTTAAGGTATATGCTGATAATACAAATCTAATAGAGGATGATAGGAGAACAATAGAGAGAAATGCAGAGGTCTTATTAAACGCTTGCAGGGACATCTTAGAAGTAAATGGAGAGGAAACTAAATAAACGGAGGTTCGTCGGGATCGTAATATGGCAAATGATGGAGGCGTTAAAATATCGAATAATACTTTTGATAAAAGTGGATACTTTCAAATATCTAGGATTAATATTAACAGACGAAAACCATATTCACGAAGAAATTAAATGTTGACTAAAAGCAGGAAATTCGTGTTATTATTCACTTCAAAATCTCGTGTATTTAGTTGCGAATTATGTCGAGGAATGCGAAGCTTAAAATATATAACACGATAATCATGCCTGTGGTTCTGTGTGTTTGTGAAACATGATCGCTTACTCTGAGGGAAGAACATAGACTGAAAGTATATGAGAACAAGATCTTGTGACGAATATTCGGATCCAAGAGGAACGGGAATGGGGAATGGCGGAAACTTCATAACGAGGAACTACATAATTTATATGGTTTACCCAACATTGTTAGGGTCATCAAGTCTAGGAGGCTTAGGTGGGCAGGTCATGTAGCTAGAATGGAAGAAAGTAGGAACGCTTTCAAAGTCTTAACTGGAAGACCAATGGGAAAACGACCATTAGAAAGACCTAGGTGCAGATGGCAGGACAATATTAAATTGGATCTCGCAGAAAAACGAATATAAAATACAAAACTGGATCCATCTGGATAAGGTAGAAGTCAGTGAGAGCTTTTGTGAACGCGGCCTCCGGGTTTCATAGACCATAGAGTTAGTTAGTTATATGAATCAGATTTCAAGTCTTATTAGCTACTGTAGTACTGTAAAAATTGGCATTAAGTAATGAATATACTTCTTACAGCAAATACAAAAAATATTTGTATAAGGATATTAATAATGTTTTACTCCTTATTAGCTACTCTAGTACTTTTAAAGCTGATGTAAAGTAATGGATATTCTCCTAGCGTCAAAGGTAATGTTATTGGAACAGTGCTGGAGATATGAAAGATCTAAGGTTGAATTCTATGGACTTCAATTTTTCTTTTACTGAACTGTAGATTTTGGTGTATGTTGTCCAAATTAGTCAAAGTGTAACATGATGATTTCGCATTCAAATGACATGTTGAAGTCAGGGTAGAAGTTCTCCCGAACGAAAGGGAATTACAGCAGACTAAGACAATAGTCTATTTCTAGAATTCATGACACTAGATAAACAAATTATTAAAATTAAATGTAATTTATCTTGCGACGAAATTCATGGATTCACCTTGGGGTTATCACATGATACATTATCTACTGTATACATAATTCTGATTTTAAAATGTAAACTTTAAATGTATTATTTATTTATTTACCATTAACGATGTTACATAGGTGCACCACACTTCAAGTCTCTTCTAAAAATGTAAACTACATACTGTAAATAGACATATGTTTAAATTGTTTCAAATATATTGCAAAAGTTAAATATTTCCATGATGACAGTAATGAAATGCTATTATTGTCAATTATTCTTAACTTAAAACTTGCTATGAGCTGTGATTAAATTGGTATGTTTTGTATCTTCTTGCTCATGTATTTAATGTGGTAACCGGCGTCATTTACATGAAAAGTTCAGCTCTTGAAAATTGTCTTTTAATAATGTAATTAAAACATTTCTTTGATATATTATTTCTAACTTTTATTATTGGCACGAACAAGGTGTCATATTTATAGCAAGGCTTTGAATAAAATAAATTTAAATTGATTAGTATAAATGTAAATTATAGTTTATCGAGGAAACCAATTTTAGTAGATTAAGTATAAACGTGTAAGTGTTTACTGTAAAATTGAATGTTATTCACAATGGGAACAATTTGTATAAAATTTTAAAACTCCTACACACTCCTACACACAAACACGCCATCTTGAACCTGCAAGTTTACATTTACGTATCCATGTTCGTTCTTCTTTTAAATGTACATTTCAACACATCATTTCAAATTGATTTCAGTGTACATATTATTATGTTATTTTCGTTATTTTCTTCTTCATGTGGCTTCGTAGAAAGAGTTGTTTCGGCAACATGGAGTATTGAATTAATTTAGCTACATTCAAAATTGTGTACCTGTTAGGGTTGTCAGTTTGTTTCTGGCGATACGCGGAATTTTGAGTGTAAAAAAGTGTTTGCCATGTTTAGTCGGATAAAGTGTTGAGCGAGCGGAAACAAGTGAATCGCGTTACTACGCTGTGTTTATTATATGTATGAAGTTTATACTGAAACCCTTGTCGATGTTAAGATTTGTGCCAGAAGTGGCTGATACGGTTAAAGGGAATAAGATCCAAAAGTGGCTGAAGTTATAGTAACAGAGAGTGTGTTAAATATAGTAGATTGAGGAAATGGTAGAACGATACGCTACAACAAATACACTTGTAGAAAAGTGTAACCTTGGTGGTTGCAATAGGGTACAGAAGTACCTGAAGTTTAAAGGATATTAAGGATAGATAGAAAGATAATTGAAGCTTTACACTCAGTAGTATTTACTTGTAAAGTGTACCAGTTAATTTAGCAATACTCGGCATTAAGGAATTCTTGGTAAAGAAATTTATAAGCTGACAAATGTCATTTGAAGATTTTCAACCCAACAGTACCGTACAGATTAAGAATATGGTGAGAACATCTTCGTTTTACGTTTTAATTTCTTCTTTGGCAGATAAATTTAATTTTGATACGAAACGATAGTGGGTACGAGCTAGTGATATGGAAAGCAATGTAAGAATGAAATCATATATAATTAACAAGTAAATTTTGAAACAAAAAAAAATACGCTAATGTAATACATGAAACGCTGGGACTATAAACCTTTCACCGCTTACTCTGAATAATAGACAACTCAGAGTTACTCTGAATAACAATAAGTGGTGGTCACTGCAACTGTGCAGAATATTAACGAGTGATATTTTATCATTAACGGTAATTGCGAAATTTAAATATTGTACCTTCATGAAATTTTACAGCTTTCGAAATGCTTGGTAACTGCGTTTTTCTCTGTTTAAGAAGTGACTATCTTCTTCCGATGTTCTAGCTTCAGAAGGAAAGAAAGAAAATATATAATGAAAAAAAAAAGAGAAATATTCTGACCAATGCAGCTGACGGTCTTCTTCTTCTTGGTCTGGCTCGGCGTTGTCTCTTGCTCGATTGCAAGAGATAGACTGACTGAAGCAACCAACACGAAGATGAAAAAAAAGGCAAATGTGAGTTAGAGTCCAAATTTTAACTGTTCGCGACATCTAGGAACAAATGTATACGTACACTATTAAACGTAAGAATTTGTTGTTCCTTATTAGGCGCAGAGTCAATGACAACCTAAAGAATACAAAAATTAGTGTTATTCCCTGCAATCACGTAACTAAGGGGTTACGCAAATGGAGTTTTTGTCCCTGGCGCAATACTTGGGAAATATTTAATTTCACTATAAGGAAAGAAAAGGAGTTTTAGCAAACTCCTCATAAAAAATTACCTAAGAAACTAAACAGGACAACAACGGCTCACCAACCTTAGGATCATATCTATAGAGCATAAGTTATCTTCAAAACTATCTTTTGAGGACATTGTAAAAACATTTGCAGCCAAAAGAGCCCGCAAAGTTAAGTTACAGTTCCAGCTTTTTGTATTTTCATTTAACTTACATTGATTTAAGAGATTAGCAAAATACCCTTATACTCGAGATAACGCCTTGACTGTTTGTCATAATTAAGTATTCTTTTCTAAAAGCAACAGACTGTTGATTCGTTCTACACATATGCACATCCCGATATAATTGCAAAACCATTATCATTTCCAGTTATTATGATAAGACTATAAAATTATGTCAAACATGCTATTCTCAGATTATTTGATAATCAAATACTAATTAGTTTCCTGTTCTATATTGTACTAACAATAAAATTACGTACTACAATTTTAAAATCAAGGTTTACCACCTGAAGAAAAAAAATGGAATAAGAGAATTACTGTGTGATGCCAATAATAGGTGTAGTCGGGGAGCATTTTGATTTAGTTGGTCAAGAGGAGGCGTTAAGACGAGTTCTTGCCCCGGGTGACAACTAACTTAGTTGCATAGCTGAATCTCTAGAACATATTCAAATTATCTAACAGACTGAAAAGACCTATTGTACCATCTTCTGAAAAAAAGTATAAAGAAAATAAATCATACATGTAAGATGATGAAAATAAAGAAGAATAAAGTAGATCCAAAGAGTAGGCCTATAATTGGATCCTGACGAGATTTACATGGGATAACCGGAAAAGTATATGCTTTCAAACAAGAAAGGAATCATGAATATTAGTGAACTTATACTGAAGTTACTTGCAAATGTACACATAACACATCCTTTTCTAAAATTGGTTATCATTATTTCACAATCATTTAAATATAGGGAATAAGCTTCTTTGGAATAGCTCATTAATTAGTGAAAACTGCATTGAGATATAACTTAATCATCAGTTCTCGATATAATCGGGAACAATTTTTCATAAATACATACATACAGACAGTCGAAACTGATTTTTTTTTAAAGTCGGTTAAAATTTTAATTATTCGAAGAAAATTGGTGAAGTTCAAATGGTCGTCAATTTACTTTGTGAATGTCATCCCCGTCTAAAGGAAGTCAGAGTTCCAGATTTCCCATACTAATACTGTTAAATATATCCGGTATAATAGAACGATAGCGATTTATGTTCCAGAAGTCTCATCTTTCGCAAATCGTTCCATACACCTCAAACTTGTCAACAATGCGTTTGATTGTTAGGCGGGTTGGTGGTTCAGTACCAAAATCACTTCTCCACTGACGCTGCACTTCGATGTAGAGGTCTGCACAAGCCCGGGCCCACAAAGTATATATCACTTGGGGCCAGGGACGGGCTCCGGCCGGAAATTTTTAAATATACAACCATATTTCTCGGGCCTTTTCGGGCTTAACTTCGTAAACATACTGTACAACGATGTTTATCGGACTGTTATTCCTAGAAAACTTTTAAAGCACAACTGCAAAATTAAACCTCTAATTGCTGTAAATAAAAATCCAATTAACTTTCCGTAATTCGTGCTTATTTGATTATTACACGAGCTCGGGTCCGGCTCGAGCTAAAAGACTAAAACATATTTCGGACTCGGGTCGGGCCTTACATTGTAAATCCACGAGTCGGACCGGGCTCGAGCTAAAAATTCCGGCCCGTGCAGACCTCTACTTCGACGCCATTCTCATACCTGATAAAATACTTCAAAATGTACTTCACACTGCTCGAACGTTAAGCGTGCTCCTGCCATTTTCTTCTCTCACTAACCGTTCTGACAGTACCGACATCTGTTGAGCGAAAAACCGTACTACAACATAATTTTAACTGAAAGCAATTGACAATGGCGACATCTGTTGGGCAAAAGTCCATACTACAATACTCAGATTTCACAACAATTGTCGATGCCAGTATCATTCTACAGGATCACAAAGAGTGTACTCATTTTTCTAGCGGACTCTGTAGACGTTATTCGGATCTGGAATGGTTTTTATCATTTCACTTTGACGGTGTAACTTAGGGGCGGTAGAGGGGGGAGATATTACCGGTAAAAAATGATCGAAAATGACCGATATTTAGTGTCGAATCCATAGTTTTCACGGTCAATGAGATGAACAGTGGCACTTCCGATGTTGTTTAAATCCGACTTCAGCCCATGCAACTTGGGGGAGGGAGAAGGGGTAAAATACATAAAAAAAATGATCGAAAATGACAGATATCAGAGAGCGCTTCAATAATAATATAAAGTGACTAATTAACGGAATATATAACTAATATTCCTACCTATTAGTAAGTATATTACTATATTTTCTTATTTTAACACAGCGAACCAGGTAATTGACGCTAGTAATAAAAATATCAAACCTGAATGAACCAATTCTTAGATAGAGCCCTTTGACTTTTAAACCAAATTATGTACACTCATGTCCAAAATGATTGTTGCATATCTATAACTGTCTTCTGGTAAGAATATAAATTGATAATGATTTTGCAGGATACTTTTAATACTGATACTATGTGTATAATCGGGAAATGTACCGGTATATTTGTGGTAAATTTCATAGGAAAAGAATTAGAAATACGAAAATTAGAATGAGTAAAACAAAATGTTCCTAAATGGACAAGAAAGTTTTATTTTCGTTTTATTGTTCTTATTTACTACTCTTTTGACATGAAATTTGCCACCTACATGTCTTTGCCGATTATACTCATACTAACATTATAAGAAATACCGGGAGGATTCGTTATCAAATTATATTCCTATAGCAACATATTTATAGACATGCGACAATAATTTTGGACATGAGTGTACATGAAGCCGACAACTTAATCGCACTGGAATACCGCTCTACGTGATATCATTGAAGTCAAGCAGTGTCGAGTCTGGTCAGAGGAAAAACTGGATGACTGTTCGTTACTCATCAGATGATGGTGGCACTGCGGCATCCAGAGAGAGCAAGTTGAAAGTTAGAAGTAGCAAACTCCTGTATATAAAGCCGGTATTAACAGCGTACTGACCACACATCACTCCAAAAACAGGAGAACAACAACTAGGCTGGTAAGACTTGGCCCCTCTGTTGAACCAGAATTGTAAATTTTGGTTCCTTCTAATCTTATACGAGTTGAGTTTCCATTGAAGATCAAACCTGAAACCAAGCGTACCATAAGACAGGCAATGAAATGATATTACTACTTACATCCCTTCCGTCTACACAGTTTTTATTTAGTCTTCCGCCAATCCTCACAGTCTCAAAACACTAGCTCACTTCATTCTGATTCTCCCTTTTGTTTCTTCCCTCTCCTCTCACAGTTTTAAGTAACCTATTTTCTAGTGTTCTGGTTCCCAAACTGCCTTCTCAAGGGCAAAACAGAGACGAGATAGAATTTGCATACTCCTGCATATGAAAGCAGCAATTCCAGGGAAAATTTCATCACACAAGAAACTTAGGGGAAAAGAACAGCAAGAGAGAGAGAGAGAGAGAGAGAGAGAGAGAGAGAGAGAGAGAGAGAGAGAGGGCCGTGCGCTTGGTTATTGGGCGAATCATGTTTAAAATGCCGTAATATTTTATCTCCTTCAAGGACTTGAAAGAGCGAAGGGAAAAAGCGCCCCTTTATTCAACTTGGCTCGGATTCAAGTCAATAATCCTAGTAGGCCGCAAGTTATATGCATACTCACAGGCTTCCCCTTTCTCTATACGCTGTCTGTTCATGTGTTAAGAGTCGAGTGATTTGCTGTCTGCACTTTCTCTATCATTCCTTTTTACACCACCTGACTCTTGTAATAAATTTATTCTTCGAGATTATTACAACTTTTACAATGGTCCCTTGTTCCTGGTTTGATTTTTTTAAAAAATATAACAACAATAAAGAATTTAAATTCAATTTAAGGCGAGGGATTGCTAACGAGAGGCATAAATTAGTTTTCTTTTGTTAAGTAGTTCGAGTTGGAGTTATTGACACTCTAATAACATTCTTATAGGGTGATTCACGAGTCGGTCGCATTATCGACAATGCCTGCTCGGGCTGAAAGCAAGTTTTAAACCATTTCTCAAAAGTAGATAGGCGTAGCTGGCAAGTTAGTAAATCAGAAATGGGATGGTCAGTTTCTTTCATCGTAGTTCAAGTAAACATAGGAAATGTGCAAATTAGGAAAGTAAAGTTGAAGAGTAAATTGATTAATTAGGAATTCTCCTGCAGGAAGTATCAATAGCATAAGCCATTTAAAAATGAGATGCAGCCATTCGCAGATATATTTATATTTTAACTTATCCTAACAGCATGAGGTATTTCAATATATAGGATGAAGTTTGAGGAAACGCATGTTTTTAAACCGCTAGTACTCGGCGACGAGTAGGGGGTATTGATTTTGACCAACTATTGGCAGACAGCGCAGACAGTACAGTTTAACTCACTATGGAGCGTTGGAGCGTAGAGCATTGTGTGTTTGCGGTCGAGCAGTTCTTTGGAAGCAATGATTCTGTGGTCACGGTTCAACGTCTTTTCCGTCAAAAGTTTAATGTCAAACGTCGATATACAGTCTAAGATATACTATACTCCGATGAATTGCAGCTTTCAGAAGTACTGGATGTGTGATGGAAAAGAAAATTTGAGTTCACCATGTAATCAGCCATGTAAGATGCGATGAAGCGAATGATGTGACATACGCCCCCCCCCCCCCCCAGCGATGCAGCCTGTGTACTAGCGGATCGTTTCAGAGTAGCGAGAACTGCCCTTTCGACTTAGTCTACGTTTTCCGGAGTTTGAACTGAAAGGGGAAGACCAGATTTTTTCTATTTTCATCACATATACAGTACTTTTGAAATTGTATTGTCTGAGCTGTCTGCCAACGGTCGCTCAAAACATGCGTTTCCCTTGTTCCACCCTGTACAATAAAAGATCCGGACCATCGCACTAAATTTTCTCCCTTCAATTCCCTAAATTAAATCATGTTGCGCTGTAGTTATTAATGAAACATTTTCTTGTGAGATACGAACAAAAATATAAAGCATTTTCGGAAAATTTCAACCTAAAGAAAAATCACCTCCAAAACTACCCCTTGTAGATTTTTCCATAAGAAAATGGTTTATGCCATGTTAGCTTTATTAACCCCTTGCGTACAAGTAACATCCATGTGGATGTCATGTAAGTATATCCCTTATTAAGGGTAGTATTAATCCCGGAGATGCTGAAATTTGTTAGTGGATGCAAGGCAAGACTTAGTTCTACTTTGCTCCCTAGGTGACAGCACCTTACTGACAGAAAAGACTAAAAAAGTGTTGTTTCAGTAGATGGTAGGCCTAAGGGAGCATTCAATGACAACACATATGTGCTTGCATCGACGATAAACAATTAGCAATTACGAGATCGGAAAAAGGAAAACCTTTTCTTTGATCTCCGGTCAGTGTTGGCAACCTCAAGCAGCATAAATCCCTTCAGAACATCATAATTTCCCTTTTGCAGTCCAAATATTCCACAATGCAAATAATTGTTTTTATCAATAATGTGAATACTCTCCTCACGCGCACACTATAACTTTGCCCTATATAGGGCTAATGGTCTAGACAGTCTTTGAACAGTAAGTGAATAAGATATTACAGGACGCACGTAGGAAAATGACACCTGAAACGCTAGGGATTAATGAAGCAACAAATAAAATAACAAAATGACAGAAGTCGTATTTCACAAAACAGTCAAAAAACTCACCCCCAGGACTAAACTATTCTTTATGGATATTCTTATGGAAGTTATTTATGCAACATTATACAGATACAGTATCAATGAACTATTTATTTATGAAGTATGAAAGAAAAATCGCTTGAGTCGTTTTTTTTTTTTAAAGAAAATTGCCCGAAATAAAACTCATCCTCAAGAACAAACTATCCCTCGTACATTTTTCGGTACAAATGAATGATGCTGTACTAGCAGGTTATGAAGGAAATATCTCACACTCAAAACAGCCAGATTAATAAACTTCTACTACTCAATTTTTTTTCGGGGCAAACGAATTATGCCATACTGTCAGGTTATTAATGACATATGTATTTATGAAATATGAACAAAATTACCTGAATTGTTTTTCAGAAAAACATCCGACCCCCAAGGATGAACTACCACTTGTAATTTTTTTTAGATCAAATGAGTTAAGCCATGTTATCAAGTTATTGATGACATATTTATTTATAAAGTATGAAAAAAATCACTTGAAAGATTTTGAGAAAATCGTCCAAAAATAATTACCCCAAGAATAAACTCAATCCCTCGTACATTTTAAAGGGTAAATGAGTTATATGATATTGTCAGGTTATTAATGACATGTTTATTAAGAAATGTGAACAAAATCGTCCGAGTCGTTATTAAGAAAATGGTCCTAAAAACTCACCTCAAGGGTAAACCACTACTCCTCCATTTTTCCCAGACAAATACCATTTCCCAGAATTATACCATGTTTTGAGATTATCATTGGAAAATTGATTTATGAAACACTATAAACAAAATCGTTAGAGCGTTCTTTGAGAAACTCTTAAATATTGCTTTTCATTCTTTCGTAAGGAACTTTAATTATAGGGGTAAAAAAATTCTAGAGAAGTACATAAAAACCTTAAGTTTGCTTTCGATACGTTCAACGGTATGCCTCTAGGCTAGTGTATATCAGGACGGACAGACAAACAGAGTGGACAAGTGTAGAAAAATCACTTTCTCGGTGTGTATGGACCATAAAACGTGTGAATCCATTGAAATCTTGAATTCGACCTTTCGACGATCACCATATTTCCTTCTTTCCTTTTGTAGCTCGCAAATGAAAATGAAAGACGAGTTCACGAGACAAAGAAGGAGAAACAGTAGGTATCCCTTTGTATAGAATATTTCGGCTGAGATGGACTATAATATAGTATATAGTACTTGTAAAAATTGATCAAAATCTACTCGAAGAAGACTTAGAATTGACCAGGAAGAAAATGAAGCCCATTTTTAGGACCAGCCTAAAAGAAAACCAAGGTGTCACTTAGTTATAAACTTGCACCCAAAGTCTAAAAATGTTATCACTTAAGAAAAAGTTTACCATTCACACGAAGTCCATACCGTAAAGGAATTTGAATAAGTTCCAAAATGCTCCAATTGCAAAGAATTAGGACGTCTTAGTAAGTTTTGTGAAGATGACACACAGTCATGTCTGAACATTTTAAACAAATATGAAAGGTGAGTTGTCCAGACAAAAATATACCAACGGTATGTATACCATGCTTCATCAGGAAGTTGAGACAACCCTTATTATATCTCATTCTCCTTCTATGCAGTATTACATATGGGTTGCCATCTGGAGAGCAGCTCCAGAAATATTAGCACATGTGCTTTTCAGATTCGGAGTGGGAAAACATTCTACTCAAGGAATCGATAATTATGGAGGAAGGTAGTTTAACTAATTACTATAATCATAAAAGTAAACAAGGTATTAATTGGCATTTAAAATATTATTAGATCTAAAACTAAAAAACGAAACAGCGTAATAAATAATGTAGTATAACACACACACAAATAAATTATCTGTACATAATCAAATTCGTCTTCGAGTTCGAGCATACATAATGAGCAAGATAGTAGTGCATTGATGTCTTCCTGTTATTGTATTCTCTATCTATATTTATATTTGCTAATATTTACACGAATTCAACGTAATGCATTTATATTTAGTCTATAAGAATGAATACTAGTACGGTACTTGGATATTATAACCAGCTATAAATAATTATGTTGGATGTTTCGGTGAGTATACAGCTGCCTATTTCTTTATATCATTAATAGTCTTATTTTATCTTTATAAATGAATATTTCATTTTATCTTCTATTTCATTCTTGTAGCATTATTTACATTTCGACATTAATCTTTCTTCTTCTTCTTCTTCTTCTTATTATTATTATTCGTATTTTAAATTATCTTTATATTTTATTATAATTATCTTTATTATGTTTAACGGTGAAACCATACCTCAACCGTAGCATCAACAAATGGGGATATCCAATCTCAACCTTGATTTTAAATTAACATGTACAAGTGTTCATTTCTATAAACTTCAATATAATATGTACAAATTCCATAATAGCTGATAAGTAAATCTGGACATGAATGTGCATCCAAAACTTTCAATAACTTTCTACTATCTATTTGTGAGCAATAACCAGGAGCTGCAACCATGTTGATGTTCTATGGACAAACATTAAACAGCATACATAGAGATAATTCATCATATTCATTTATAATTTTGACATGGATGAAATCAAAATCGAAACATAATCTTAAAATCGGAAGGATGGGCAAACATTTGAGAACCCAGATTGGATTTATTAGATTAGCCCTCCATATTAATAACTCTCATATTTAGAACTTACACTTCAATACATTGTGTCAAGGTATATAAAATAACAGGTAACACCAGTTCGCGTTTAGCGTTCTGATTGGCTCCCTGTCGGTGACGTCATTTGGAGGTATCGATAAAGGTTTTTTCGCCCCTGCTTGTTACACTTTGCGCTGTACTCGTAAAATTGGATTCAAAAAAATACAATTATGAACTTCCTAGTCTTTCCAAATGCAAAGAATGAGTTCTTTTCTACTCATAGGTGACAAAATGTAATTTAACAAATAATTAAATAAATACCGTGAATAATGATTAATTATCTATACAAATAAAATGAATATTTAGTCGCTAACTTTTCCTAAACCTTTGGGCCGAAGATTTTTATCATACTCCCTTGATTAAAGAGTGAATCGTAAGGGTAGAAGGGTTCAAAATATATATCTAAAATATAGTATCTGACAAGCCCGTCAAATTGGACATATCAAACTCAATACATAAACTATTCATTTAATTTAAGCGAAAACATGTCCCATTGTTTATGAAAATTATCATTTTAAAGGGAAGAAGGAGCATTTTCTACTCATATAAATAAAAATCATTGTAACAATGTTTAACGACTAGCTCCGCCTTGACCAATGTTAATGATTTTTGGTGCGTTAATGCACCCAGGCCTAACTTACGATCTTTCATATTTTCGGCTCGGCTATGCGAGAAGGTAGGAAAGAGACGACAAATAATCGAAAACAGCTGAAATTGGTGTCCAATCCATAATTTTTTCGGGTCAGAGAGGAATTGTGAACACTCTCCCGGATACCGTTTAAAATCCAAATTCATTCTCTTTAGGTAGGATGTGGCATAGACCCGTATCCAGTGGGGTCTAGGGGGGACGAGCCCCACTAAATTTTTACTGGCCACTCCTAAAATTTTCACGGTAGGCTTACAAGTAAACTATAATATGGTGGTGAACTATTATGTGGTTGGATGGCCCCCCCAAACTTCGATCGAAGCCCCCTAAATTTTTGGGCTGGCTACGGGCCTGATGTGGCATTATGGGTTTTTGTCATTGAGATTTCATTGAAAAGTGAATTCTAAGGTGGGATGGAGTTCAAATATTTTCCCTAAACCTACCCTCTCCTTGAGAGCATTTCACGTAGTAAAATATATAAACAAAAAAATCAAAGTATTCAGAGTACAGGGTGAAAGCAAATAAATCAGGACAATGAAGGACAAAACCTATAGTATTTCCACCATAATATCTATAGAAAGAGGATGAATACATACTAGATAGCTGTTACAGGTATAAAGTACATTACTTCTAGTATATAATAATAGGTTAGGTAGGTTAATTATCTAACCTAACCTATTGTATTTAGTGCTTATTAACCGAACTGTCAAATATCATCACTGCAAAATATTTCCTTTACATTATTAACATTTGTTTATTACTATTAATACAATACACTTTACATTACAGGTTACAAGTTGCACAGATATCTATCTAGGTATACAGACATATACATAAATAAAAGAACCAACTTCACAGGGGAAAATCTGCAGTTATTTGTCCTACATTTTACCCTTCGATTTCTCGGAATATAGTTTTTGTGACTTGGCCCACTCTCTTGGTCAGTCCTTCAGCCATAATTGTAAGAGTGCACTTTAAGCAGAACAAGTGATTTTGTCACAGGATGTGGCATTGGAGAAGGAATAAGATCAATGTGATGACATAATTTTGGAAGTGGGGGACCAAAATCAAGTAAAAACGTCATGTTTACTGGAGAAATGAGTTTATGTTACGCAAGGGTAATTACTAACTACTAACATAATATAACCTAACCCTGCCTAAACTATCAAAAACAGAAGATATACCAAGAAAGTACGAATTTTAAGCAAATTATTCTGGCCTTCCAAATCTAATAATCCTAACCTAAATTAACCTAAACCATCAAAAATAGAGAAAATGTAGCAAAAAAGTACGAATTGTAAGCAAAAAGTTCTGGCTCTCCAATTCCAAAAATATGCTAATTTGATTTTTCGCAAAGGCACGGTTCGGTTAGACAAGATTAGGTTAGGTTACATTAGGTAAGGTAAAGTTAGATTAGATTCGGTTCGTAATAGGTTCCTATTAATGTTCTGCTCAAAGTGCACTTTTGCAAGGATAATAATTCAGATACTTAAGAAAACTTAAGAATATCATTTAAACTAAAGGATATACATTTATATTCAAGTTGATACCGCCTTCTACCTTGTTTTACGTACATAAACTCCTTAAGTTTCAGGCCCTTAGAAACAAATGTCAATAAAAGTAAAATAAATTATTGTTGTTACACACCTGTTCTCTAACTTGACTAGTGTCTAGTTTAGTTTTTCCCCATGCCAACTTGGTATCAATAATGAGGGAACAGCGTCAGATCTTAAACACTTCTTTTGCGGCAAACCTAGAAGCTCATTTTTCAAATCCCTTTGATAATCCTATGGTGAAAAACGAGCAGAATGTATTCGTGCGTTATCCACCTTAAAAATGTCAATTCGCTTACACTCTGAAACCCATGTTTACTGAAGTTGCATTCGCTGTGGTGATATTCCGTATCCATTCGCTTCAACAACATTTCATTCGCTTTAGTTCTTCTATTCTTACAATGAGCTACTGCACAAGTAAGATGACTTTTGCCCATCTTGAAACAGTAGTGTAATTGTTTATGCAGTATTTCATTTTGTTATTGTGAAAAATTCCGCGATACCTCCACGTGACGTCACCGACTGCAAAGTATCCTGGGAAAAATGAGAGCAGAAAAACTGACCAAGAGTCCCCTGACATTGTGTGTTATAAGTCGAATTATGTATTTTTTCTTCCTAAGAATTTTGCTTTCAGGCGTAGAAAATAAGGTCAATGTTGTCAATAAATCGAATATTTCGTTGCGTGCAGATCTAGAATATGTCGGCAAGCAGCAATTTTGTAAAATACGTCCTGAATATGTAATTCAACTTCAAAACATATAATAATAACAATAAATAACTATTAACAACCAATGAGGATCTAAGATATGTAATGACATCACCGAAGGTGGGGCATTACAATTTGCCGGTAGTGGTGAAAATTTAATCGCAAGATAAAATTTTAAAACATTACCTAAACACATTCACACACTACATCATTCTCTAGAACTTCTTAACAATATAGGGTCCTAACTACGGACCTCTATTTTTTGAACCGTATCAGAACTTTACCAGCGTATTGTTTCACTGATATGATAACATAAACAGTAAAATTACTTGTACACACTTTTCCTTAATGATGTTTCGGATGCTCTCAGAATCTGTCACCCTTGGGCCGTCAGACCTTGGGTCATCTTCGGCATTTTTACAACCTATACGAAATTTCAGGAACCAATGAGTTGATGTGCTATGGTTCATTGCATCTCACCCTATCGCATGACAAATATTTTGGGTTTACTGCTGCAGCGTTATGCCTGAGTTCGATCTCAAACTGACAGTTCACATATCATTCCTTGTTAAGTACTCATCGCTAGTATCACTAAAAACTGCTGGAAGATTCTGACGGAATTGTCCCTGTTAAATGGTCTACTTCCTACATTGTCTTTTGGGCCAGTTAGAACTTGCACTTATGTTCTTCGCGACGTTTTCACGCGCCTGCTGTTTGAACTGCAAAGGGAACTAGTGCAAGACATATGGCTCAGCTTTGTAATTAGATACATCGTGAAGATTATTTTACGGTATAATGCGTAAAAAAAAACAGAATATCTCTCTCAATATATAACTATGGATGAAATATTCAGATTTGCTAGCCAATTTACGAATGAAAATATTTATAAGAATGTAGAAAGATTGTTTAATAATACACACTTAAGCAGAAAATACACGCTTCATATGTTATACTTAATGATCTTCCCTAAGATCATCTACATTTTTTGGATTTTGTTAATATATATATATTGTAATAATTTTGGTAGAGTCAATAATGGTCCGAGATTTATCCCTTCACCAATTTTATTATAAAATTTGATAAATACAAAACGTCTTTGATTACAAAGAGAATAATGCTGTTTCCTCGTTAATGTCCAAGTAGAGGAGTATAGGTGTTTTGCACGGTGCCCCTTCTCTCAAAGCAGTCTCCAAGGCACCTGCCGGTTCGGTGAGTTTGGAAGGATAGCTCCCTCAGCTCAAGGCAGCTTCGTAAGTCTTTGTTGTTGAGAGGATCCCTAGTCCAGTGCGACCTCGGGAAGGATGGGTGTCCCCTAGTCCAGTGCGACCTCAGGGCGGTGTAGGTGATTTGATCAGTTGGACGACTGATGCTGGGTTCCTCGGTGTTCCTCCTTTTATTTGTCCTCCTCGGGTCCTTTCGTGAGGTCCGTCTGCTTTCGGCGTTCCTCGGTGTCCTTCCGCGTTGGCTTGCTGTCTGCTATGTTGTTTATAAATAATAGCACGCGTTGAGTTGACACGTGCGTCTGTTATGATGTGGGGATCCTTGCACCCCCCACACTGGAAAAAAATAATCTGGAAGATTATTTAAAAAAAGTACATAATTGTAATTAGTAATAGGTAACTGCACCAACGCTGACACATTTGAGATACTGTTTAGACACAAGAAAACAGTATAATACACCAATATCACTATGAAAAATTTGTTGTAAAATATACACATAATGGTAATAACACTGTAGTTCCTTCCCAACTAAGCAGGATCAAAAACAGTTTATCATTTCCCTCAAAGTGGGTAGAAGTGTCATCACTGTGATGAATAAATATATCAGTTTATTAAGGATTGCTCACATCCGGTATGAATAGTCTGTATCAGTGAAGTCTCTTGCGTAGTATTAGTAGGCGCCAGTGAATTATGTGTTCCTAATGGTGAAGGTATGTTTAGCCAATTGGTTAAGTTTTGTTTTGTAACGGGAGTTACGAAGATTGAGGCACATTTTAATTATTATTAGAACGAATGAAAAGAGAAGAATCAGTTTTGGAATTTAATAGCTTCTTTTCTTAAAAAAAAGAAAAAATAGAGAATTTGAATTTTTGGTCACTCTATATAATGTTGTGAAGAGCCTGATTTTATGAACATCCTGTATAAGGAGAAGAAGTGACGTAATAAGCATTCATGTACGTTTGTATTGGAGAAGAGATGTTGAAGACAAGAAAGTATTGTATTTCGACCTTGCAAGGATTAATGACTTTTGAAACTAAAAAAAAGAAAGAGAAAAAAATGTTGATCTTGCATTTTGCGAGAACGGAAACACAAATTGTAATGAAGTTAAGTAACAAAATGAGATATAGTTTATAGTTGAAATAAAGAAGTGCGATTTTATGTCAGTGTATCACTTTTTTTCGTTTCTTCTGGTGTTAGTTCCTCTTCTGTTCCTGGTAAGTACTAGAAATTTTGTTAAATTCTTTTTCTTGGATTTGTGCCTTTTTCTTCTTAATCTTGTGTTCCCTCAGTTTGGTCTTTGTAAAATGGTTTTAAACGGTCCACCGTAATTTCTTGAATTCTGTCTTTGAATTTAGACGGTAATTCTACTCTATACAAATTTGAATTAATCTTCTCCAGGATGCGTGCCGGGCCGTCATAGTGAACTGTGAAATGTTCGGGTAAGCCTATTTTCCTTGTGGGATAATATACTAAAACAAGGTCCCCTGGATTATAAGTTGTCTGTCTATAGCGCTTATCGTAAAACTGCTTTTGTTTATTATACGCCTGTTCCAGGTTGTTTCGTACTTTCTTCCTGATGGCCGCTAGTTTATTTCTGTCAATTTGTATGTGCTGTCTTGATTCGAGCGTACATTCTGGCGGGGTCCTGGGTTCATAACCAAACAACAAGAAACTTGCTGAATATTTGGTCCCTCCTTGTACGTACGTATTGATACCAAAAATAACGTGCGGTAACCATCTTTCCCAATCCGTATGGTGTTCTTGCACGAAAAACTTTAGACAATTCTGTATGATTTTATTAGTTTGCTCTACTAATCCTATGGAAGCATGATTATATGCGGGTGAGTACTTATAGACGAAATCGTACTTCTGCGCCAAATTCTGTAAACGAGTTGCTCCATGTACTGGGTGTCGGTCCCAATATAATGTTGTAAAAGCTCCAAATTTGAGGATAATATCCTATTCCAGAAATTTCTCTATGTTTTCCGCGTTTATGGCGTCTACTGTCTTTGCAATGACATATCGTGTGGCTAGTTCCGTAGCTACTAGTATGCACTTATTTCTTCCTTCTCTGCTTGGTAGGGGCCCTAACTCGTCATATATCCATGTTGTTGCTATCTCTCCTACCGGGTGATGTAAGAGTTCGGCTTGTTTCTTTTGTGCTAGTTTCTTCAGATGTTGGCAATCAGTACACGTGCGTATCTTATGAGCTAGATAGTTTTTCAGATATGGCATATAAAATTTCTTGATAGCGGTCTTGTATGATTTTGAAAATCCAAAATGCGGATTGCTCGCCTGGCGGTGGAAGGTTGTGAACCACAAATTAGATGCCCCATGGCCCCGCTTCCGGCATATTGCGCACACCAATATTTGATCTTCAGTATCCTGCTGATTGTTCTTCCCGTTGTTATTGTTATTTCTCCTCCTGTTTCCCTGTTTCCTACTCCTCGGATGGCTTTTGTAATTCGTCTGGGCTATCACCAGCGACAATTCTGCCATTTTATTGGCCAAGGTAGAGAGGTCACTTTGTGGAGGATTTTGCTCTTGGTGGGGAACGGTCTTAGGTTCCTGGCTTGAGGTTTGAGTTTCTTGAGGGTTGGGTTGAGGAATTGCCATGGGAAGATTATTGTGTTGTTGGTATCCAGGTATATAGCTGTTCATTGGTTGTGTAACAGGTTGCATCTGCACAGGATAGGTATGATGGTATCACTGTTGTACAGGATATATTGATTTTGGTTCGGTTGATAGGCCATAGGATGTATTATGCAGGTTAGGTATATTATTCTGGGCGTATAACATATGCAATTTTTGTGATAGCTCTGCGTGTCCTCTTTTCCTTAAAAGGTCATTAGCTGCTTCCAGTGTGTTTAATTTATTCTGTAGCGCTTCTACCGTTGCAAACCTTTCTAATGCTATCTTATTTAAAAAAATCCCTCTGCAAACCCAAAGATAAATGGTGGATCTTTTGTTCTTCAGTCGCTTCCGGTAATAACTGCCTTATTGCTCGGAGTTTACGTAAAAAGTACGAATCTATTGGCTCGTCCATTCCTTGTTGTACCTCGAATAATTCCTGCTCTGCTTTATACGATGGGACCTTTGGTCTACATAAAGCTATTAACTTAGATTTTAGATTGTCATATGTCATTGTGTCAAATTGATTTTGATTTTTAAGCTGTAATACGAGATCTAGTGCCGTGTCTTGTAAATATATTGGTAGAATCTCCTTCTTCTTAGCCGGTGACCATGCTTGCATTGCTGCCATATGGTCGAATATCATAAAAAACCTGTCCGGATCCTCGTGCATGTGTCCCGCATACTTCGTTAAGTGTGGCATATTAAAGGATAAATTGGATGCACCCTCTGTCATATTTGTGTTATTCTCTCCTGATCTATATGTCTGTTTACCCTATCTAGTTTCCGGCATAAATCGCACTTAAGGAAAGGAAGAGAGAAAAATTGATAATTAAATTTAGAACTTTGATAGTAAAACTTAGATAAAATAGATTCTGATACTGACCTTGTGCCTGTTAAAAAAAGTTAATAAAAAGAGCGTCCCGTACACAACTCCGGTGCCTATCACCATGTAATAATTTTGGTAGAGTCAATAATGGTCCGAGATTTATCCCTTCACCAATTTTATTATAAAATTTGATAAATACAAAACGTCTTTGATTACAAAGAGAATAATGCTGTTTCCTCGTTAATGTCCAAGTAGAGGAGTATAGGTGTTTTGCACGGTGCCCCTTCTCTCAAAGCAGTCTCCAAGGCACCTGCCGGTTCGGTGAGTTTGGAAGGATAGCCCCCTCAGCTCAAGGCAGCTTCGTAAGGCTTTGTTGTTGAGAGGATCCCTAGTCCAGTGCGACCTCGGGAAGGATGGGTGTCCCCTAGTCCAGTGCGACCTCAGGGCGGTGTAGGTGATTTGATCAGTTGGACGACTGATGCTGGGTTCCTCGGTGTTCCTCCTTTTATTTGTCCTCCTCGGGTCCTTTCGTGAGGTCCGTCTGCTTTCGGCGTTCCTCGGTGTCCTTCCGCGTTGGCTTGCTGTCTGCTATGTTGTTTATAAATAATAGCACGCGTTGAGTTGACACGTGCGTCTGTTATGATGTGGGGATCCTTGCAATATATATATATATATATGTAGGGGACGTGGGGACTTAGAAGTTACTTGTATTCTCACAGGAATGCAACAAGGATACACCACATATTGTTTTTCTTTTATGTGAGTGGAATAGCTGTAACAAAGCCAACCAATAAGTCCATAAAAATTGGCCTCAAAGACAAGATTTCATTCCTAGCGCCAAGAACACATTTTGTAAACTGATTGTAAACCCTCAAGGTGTATTTTTGCCATCATTACATATCAAGCATGGGTTGATGAAGATTTTTGTTAAAGCACTAGATAGAGAAGGTATTGCTTTCATTTACCTTAGGAAGAAATTTCGAAACTTAAATGAGACAAAAGTTAAAGGAGTATTTGTTGGTCTACAGATTAAAACAGTCATGCAGAATGAACTCTTTGAAACTAAACTCTCTGAAAATGAGAAATTAGTTGGCTGTCATTTAAGTCGGTATGTTCAGGTTTTCTTGGAAATGTAAAGGCTGAAAATTATGAAGCTATTGCTAGTGACATGGTACGCAGCAGTTTCCATCTCATGGGATGCAACATGCAAATAAAATTACACGTTTTGTACTTACATCTTGACTTTTTCTCTTCAAAACCTCGGCACAGTAAATGATGAACACGGAAAATGGCTTCATTAGGACATTTGAAAAGCGTTACAGTCGAAAATGGACTGAAAGTATGATTGCTTACTATTGCTGGTCTATTTGTCAGAGAGACTCCAGAAGATTCCTACAAGCGTAAAAGAAGAAAGAAAGTATTTTAAAGGGTAAGGAACAAAATTTAATATTGGTATAATATGCCTTCCTGGCCTACATTAGATAGTAAATATATGTAAATATGTATACTTATGTTCAAAATGGTTGTATCATATCTATAACTGTCTTCTTGTAAGAATATAATTTGATAATTGATTTTGCAGGGTACTTTTAATACTGATACTATGTGTATAATCGGGAAATGTATATGTGTGGTAAATGTTGCTAACTGGACAAGAAAGTTTTATTGTTCTTATTAACTGCTCTTTTGACATGAAATTTACCACATACATGTCTCTGCCGATTATACCCATACAAACATAAGAAATACCGGCCGAATTCGTTATCAAATTACGGTATATTCCTACAACGTATTTATAGACATGCGACAATAATTTTGGATATGAGTGTACATTTTGTATAATGTGTTGTGATCTACACAACAAAAACGTGACGAGATGGAACATTTTCGTTACCATTAATGAACTCAGCACCTGCCATTTAGTTAAAAAACACATAAATTCATTTGAAGGACAGAAAAAGGCTTAGATTTGTTGCACAGTGTTATTTGTTTAGTTTCTACAAAAGTCCGCACTTTTACAAAACAGTTTTAACAAACCACGATTCCAATGATGAGGAAAGGAAAAAAAAAAAAAAAGAAAAAAAATAGTTTGACTTTTCCCACCGAGCAAGTAAGTTGAAAAGAAAGAAACGTTTTGTCGCCTAAAAATCTGAAATGAAATAGGCAATCTAAAGCAAGAAAGTTTCTACCTTGCATTCCTCTTACCTTCACTTAATGAGACAAGCGAAAGGGGTTGCCCATGCAAAAGGGTACAGTAGATATAGAACTCTTGTGCAGCGGAGCGTGAACCAGATAAAAACCCTTTTAATAATGAGTATTGAATTTAGATTCTGTTATGTTCAACCTCAGTGTTGTAGAAGAAGAAATGAGAAGAGAACAAAGAAAGAAAAAGAAGAATAAAAAATAGGAGGGAAATAGTTTCTAGCTACGTACGAGTGTTACAATAGCAGAGACCTTGCTTCTTTTATTTTCTTCGATTTACTTTTCGTTGAGTTTCATCGTAAAATTGTTTGTCTCTTTAATTTTTTTTATTTCCTTCCAGTCGTTGTTCCCGTTATCAATAACTAAAGCATTTCTCGAACGCTTTGACATTTCAAATTTTAGTTGAAGGTTAGAAAGTTTTTGCAATATGCTTGTGACCTCTGACCTTGGAAAATATATGGTTAGACGTGTTCAATATGGCTTTACACAATTAGCCATCCGAGTCTCATGTAATGCAATATAAAATGAATTCTCAGTAATTATTTTGTAAAATTACAAGTTGAGTACTCATCTGTCAACTGTGAAATCCCTGGTTCGATCCCAGCCCATGGCATGTGGGCTTTGTAGTGAACAATCACCGTGTGCATAGTTTTTCTCAGAATTCTTCCGTTTCCTCCTAATTTCTTAATTCCGCCATTTTAAAATCCATATCATTATTTTTTCTTAGTCTCAGTACATAATCGTGGGCGTTAATATATACGAGGAAGGATCAAAAAGTAAGGTTACAAGGCCAATATTTCTGGAGTTCGATCTGTTATAGAGGAATGAGGAGTGTGCATTTTACTACATGGAGTTGGCAACTGTACATAATTTTAGCCACTCATCATCTTCGGCTCTAGTTGTAGGTAAACACAGATGGCGACTCGTTTCGAAAAGTGGTCTGGCGAAGAAGTCCGCTCATTTATTCGATTTCTGTGGGCGAAACATGTAACCACCGGCAGTTGTTGGTAGAGCTTTACGGAGAAACTGCAATGTCTCGTCAGCATGTTGCACAAAGTTTGCGGCTGGTAGAGCAAATGTCACGGACGAGGAGTGTAGTGGCCGACTGAACATGCCATCAAAAGATTTGAACACAGCTTGCGTTGAGGAACTTATTCACAACAAGAGGAGGATCACTTTCTCCTGCTCCCTAACTTGAAGGAGCACCTAGTAGGCCGTTGTTTCGCTTCAGACGAGATTAAACACTTCATGACAACGTGGCTGAACACCTAAGGAGTGAATTTCTAGCAAGAGGGAATCTTGAAACGCATTTGAAAGGAAGGATTAACATTCTTAGATTGGAAATTTGTTTACGTTTGGTTTGTGAATTGGTTAACGAAGGAAGGATTAACATTCTTAGATTGGAAATTCGTTTAGGTTTGGTTTGTGGATTGGTTAACGATGGGAGGATTCACATTTTCAGATTGGAAATTCGTTTAGGTTCGGTTTGTGGATTGGTTAACGAAGGGAGAATTAACGTGCTTAGATTCTGAATTCGTTTAGATTTGGTTTGTGGATCTCTTAGGTTGGAAATTCGTTTAGGTTTAGTTTGTGGATTGGTTGACGATGATTTGTAATTTGACTTTTGAGTTGTTTTCTATGTTTCGCGTACTTAAGTAACGCTAATATTATGAAAGACAGGATATACTAATAACGTGCGTTCTGAATCATAATCAGGGCTTGTATTCAGTATAGTTGGCAGGTGTGCAGACCGACATTCAAAGTCAACTTTCACTATGTCATTCCTCAGCCCGTAATTTCGCTTTCGAGAGAACAAGATTACAGGACCAAGCTAGCGACTCTGACCTCTAAAGTATTAAGAAACAATACCTATTATTATTCTAGTTATCAACGTTCATTGGGCATACGGACGTTAAAGCTTGGTACTGGAAATATAGTGGAATTTAATTTGATTCCTTTGCAACATTAAATTATAACGTCGATATTTAAAAAAAAATTGATGTTAAAGAGAGAGGTAAGCGCATGCCTCCGGATCAGATGAAACTTAAAAAGAACTGAGATAATCTATTCTCAAATTTGATGCAAAAGACCCGGGTTCTACTTCCGGTGGGAACAGGCCGGTAGCCAGCCCAAATATGTGGGGGGCGATCTAACCATATTATCATTTATCACTATATTGCAGCTATTTGCAAGACTATTGTGAAAAATTTAGGGGGGCAATAAAAATTAAGAGGCCCGGCGCCGCTAGGCCCTCCGTGGATACGGGCCTGGCTGGAAGTTCAGTGGTTTTCCACGTTAAACTGTAAGTCTGCCCCATAGAGCTTCGAGGTCAGAAAGTGATGTTAAACAATAACAATAATTTGGCTCTGCGCTCTATGCTCACGCGGAGTTAGAGCGCCATCTATCAGTTAGTTTGTTTACAGTGCTCCATTTGTCAGATTATCGCAAATGTGTGTAGGCGATTTTACAACGGATAAAACTTTACTCCATATGGCGCTCCTCTGAGCAGCATGCATTGTGGCTGCTTAGTGCTGGAGGGGAAGATTGGTTTGAGTAGGGCTTGGGAACAAGCTACTATCACGAATATCCTGTAATGTGGTGAGTTCTTCCTTATGGACTGTACTAAAGGCAGGACAACAACTTAGCGGCGGAGGTGGGGCTTCGGCTATTCTCCGAAATGGGCGACTAACTCGTGCTATTGGATCTGGAAGAGTACGTGTGAACTCATCACGTCCTTTGTGAGGTAGGTAGTATTTAACTGCCGCTCCTATCGGCGGATGTGAGGCTTCGGCTATCTTCCGAAATGGGAAACTAGGCCGTGCCCTTGGGTTAGTGTTGTAAAAAAACGTTTTTTTTTTAAATAAAATCATCGTTCTTTTTCATGTTTTTTTCAAAAGTCTGTTTTTTTTCTGGCAACTATTATTTATTGATTTATGTTGCAGATTATTGAAATAATCAACAGAACTTGAGTCGAAGCCCTCGTAACTTACAAATCGTTTGTTTCTTTGAACCTATACGAGAAAAATTGTGTGATTATTCCTTTCGGCCCCAGGTCATTTTTGGCGTTTTCCTACATTTCCAGTTAGTGACGTATTGCTCAAAAACTATTCATTCGATTGATATGGTTAAGGCCTTGTTTTTAAGAAAATGGATGTGGCTATTTTTTGATGTAAGTTGTATTACAGTGTTGCCAACGGGTGGGAAATTATTGAGGGAAATGTAAGGGGAATATTTACAAAAAAATCTCTAACCGAATTTCAAAATTTTTTGTATCTAGCACCACTGCTGCTATATGGGTTCAAGTCACCTAAACAAATCTTTGGTTTGTTGACAAGGTACAGTGAAATCCTGAAGTCGCTGACTTCCATTCAAAGAGGGAAAGAAAAAATTCGGTCATAGACATGAAATTTTGACACTTCTTACGCCTCAGAAGCAAAAATCAAATATGGCGGGGTACAGCTTCTGTAATTATCTTATTGAAACTTTTTATGATGCGTTCTATAGGGCAAAGAGGAAGCTTTCAGGTAGTGGTACGTTTGTTTCAATGTAGCCAGTAAGAGGGTAATAATGGAGGGGAAAAGGGAAATTTTCCGAATTTTTCACCTAATAGCGGGAATTAATTGTTTTGGCTGGAAACGCTGCCATCTGACGGACGAAAACCATCTGAAAATAAACCGTAGTGCTCCAAGAATATATCCTACAAGTATCATGGCGATATATAACAAAGTAAGCATGAAATTTAAAAAAAAATCTCATTCTACCTCAGAAATTCACCATTTTCTTACCATTTCCAGAACATGGTTTATTATAAACCTCAACTGTACTTCCCCTAATTATTCTAGTAAAACTTTTTATCGTGCGCTGTGTAGGCTAAGGATGAGGCTGTTACACACTGGTACATTTGTTCGAATGTAGCCAACAAGAAGGAAATAATAGAAATAAAAAAGGGAATTTTTCCAAAAATTTGCCCCCAAAAAACCTGGAATTAAAATTTTTTGTAGCTAGCAACACTACTATCAGACACACACAAACTATCTTAAAATAACCTTTGGTATCCCTCTAATATATCCTACAAGTATTGTGACGATATCTAATAAAGTAAGCATGTCAATTAAAAATATCTCATTCTACCTTTTAAAAAATCACAGTTATCTTTCCAATTAGAGAACAAGGTCCACTGTAAACCTCAACTGTACTTCACCTAATTATTCTATTAAAACATTCTATAGTGCATTGTGTAGAGCAAAGACGAGACTTCCAGATACTGGTACGTTTGTTCCGATATAGCCAACAAGAGGGAAATATTAGAGACAAAACATATAATTTTTCCAAAATTTCCCCCTAAAATCTGGAATTAAAATATTCTGTAGCTGACAACACTGCTATCAAACAGACGCAGACTATTTTAAATCAAACATTGGTACACCACTAATATATTCTACAAGTATTATGGTGATATTTAAGGAACAAAGCTTCTAATTACCAAAAATATATTACGGTAAACAGAAAAGTAAGGGAAAACTAGAAAAATCAAGGGCTAAAACCTAAATACGAATTTTACGTGCGCCCCCTAATTACCCCATTGTAACGATCTGTACTTTCGTTTGTTAAGTAAGGACAAATGTTCGATTGGCGTAAGTTGACTTGCACTCGGACGTATAGGTACGGATTTATAAACAAAAATTTCTAATTTTTTGCCCAAATATAGGAGAATTTTAATTTCCTTAAATGGCAACACTGCGCGCAGGAACGTCCAATTGATGTCAACAGTTAGGTATCCATCCGAGGTATCTTCCTGGCAAGTCTTAAGGATGTCTTTCTACAACGAAGGAAGCTACAGGGAAAAAAAGTAAAGGAAATTCGAAATTAAAAAATTCTCGGATTTTTGACTGGGGTGAAATTTGAGAAGGAAATTCGACACCAGAAGAAAAAGAAATTAATATGATAAACTATAGTCCAACCACATTTTGCAAGAATAATATCCCGATATCTTAATTAGGTCCACACTGGAGCGGATTAAACTAGTGACACACCTGTGTGTGCCACTTTGGCCACCTGGGCCACCGAGTATACATTTGATTACATTTTTTTGACTACTAACTCGTGTTGTTGTTGTAGTTATAGTCTCGACTAATAATAATATCGTTGCAAACAATAACTTTATACGGAAAATTTTCTCTCCTTTTTACATCTTAGTTCCAACTGTTGGTGAGAAATGTAGGGTGTTTCAGAATAAATTTTGGGGTTTTAAGTCTTCGTAGTACTTATCAACATGCACGGCAGTGCATGGCAGCCAAGTTCCGCGAAGCAAATGAAAAAACTGGCCTGCACTGCCGTAAGCATATTATACACGAACAAGAGTTTTGGGTAAAATCGCCGATTTCGAGGCTTTATAAAAACGATTCTATGAAAGGTAGAAACATGAAATTTAGAATGTAAGGAGATATCCCACAGATGTACTCATATGCCAAATCTCACATTCCTATCTTCAACCATATTCGAGTACTGGACCCCCAAAATATGCAGTTTTCAGGCTCACTGACTCACTGACTCACTCATCAAATTGATTAGGTACTTCCCAATTAGATAGAAACGTAAAACTTTGCATAAAGGTACCCTATAACAACTTGAGTATGGAAAAAGTCCGAAATCTGAGGAATGTCCTATGGGAAATTTTTTATGGGCAAAATACTGTCCTTAGCCAGGAAAAAAATCGTTTCACTCACTCACTCATCAAATTGATTAGGTACTTCCCAATGAGATAGAAACATGAAACTTTGCATAAAGGTACCCTATAACGACCTAAGTATGGAAAAAGTCCAAAATCTGAGGAATGTCCTATGGGAAATCTTTTATGGGCCAGAAACTGTCCTTAGCCAGGAAAAAAATCGTTTCACTCACTCACTCATCAAATTGATTAGGTACTTCCCAATGAGATAGAAACATGAAACTTTGCATAAAGGTACCCTACAATAATTTGAGTATGGAAAAAGTCCGAAATGTGAGGAATGTGCTATGGGAAATTTTTTATGGGCAAAAAACTGTCCTTAGCCAGGGAAAAAATCGTTTCACTCACTCACTCATCAAATTGATTATGTACTTCCCAATGAGACAGAAACCTGAAACTTTGCATAAAGGTATCATATAACGACCTGAGTATGAAAAAAGTCCAAAATCTGAGGAATGTGCTATGGATTTTTTTTCATAGGCAAAAATTTGTCCTTAGCCAGGAAAAATATCGTTTCACTCACTCACTCATCAAATTGATTAGGTACTTCCCAATGAGATAGAAACCTGAAACTTTGCATAAAGGTACCCTATAACGACTTGAGTATGGAAAAAGTCCGAAATCTAAGGAATGTGCTATGGAAAAATTTTTATAGGCAAAAATCTGTCCTTAGCCAGGAAAAAAATCGTTTCACTCACTCACTCATCAAATTGATTAGGTACTTCCCAATGAGATAGAAACTTCAAACTTTGCATAAAGGTACCCTATAACAACCTGAGTATGGAAAAAGTCCGAAATCTGAGGAATGTGCTATGGGAATTTTTTTATGGGCAAAAAACTGTCCTTAGCCAGGAAAAAAATCGTTTTACTCACTCATCAAATTGATTAGGTACTTTTTAATAAGACAGAGACATGAAACTCTGCACAAAAGTACCTTATAATGACTTGAGTATGAAAAAAGTCCGAAATTTGGGGAATGTTTACGGGAAAGTTTTTATAGGTAAAAAACTGTCCTTAGCCAGGAAAGAAAATCGTTTCACTCACTCACTCACTCATCAAAATGATTAGGTACTTTCCAATGGGATAGAGACGTGAAACTTTGTATAAAGGTAGCCTATAACTACTTGAGTATGGAACAAATCCGAAATCTGTGGAATGTCCTATGGGAAATTTTTTATGGGCAAAAAAATGTCCTTAGCCAGAAAAAAAAATCGTTTCACTGACTCACTCATCAAATTGATTAGGTACTTCTAATGAGACAGAGACGTGAAACTACACAATGGTACATTATAATAACCTGAGTATGGAAAACGTCTGAAATTTAAGGAATGTATAATGGAAAAGTTTTTATAGGCCAAACACTTTCCTTAGCCAAGCAAGAAATCGTTTCACTCACTCACTTATCAAGTTAATTAGGCACTTCCCAATGGGATAGAGACGTGAAACTCTACATAAAGGTACATTATAATGACTTGAATATAGAAAAAGTCCGAAATGTGAGGAATGTGCTATGGGAGTTATTTATGTGCGAAAAACTGTCCTTAGTCAAACACAAATCGGTTCATTCTTTCTCTCATCAAATTGATTAGATACTTCCCAATGAGATAGAAACGTGAAACTTTGCATAGAGTTACCCTATAATGACTTGAGCATAGAAAAATTCCGAAATGTGTGGCATGTGTTATAAGAAATTTTTTATTGGCGAAAAACTGTTCTTAGCCAAGTAAAAATCGTTTCATTCTCTCAATCATCAAATTGATTAGGTAATTCCCAATAAGGTATAGACGTGAAACTTTGCATAGAAGCACCCTATAATGACTAGAGTACAGAAAAAGTCCGAAATGTGATTAATGTGCTATGGGGTCTTTTTATGGGCGAGAAACTGTCCTTAGCCAAACATAAATATGTTCTTCTTCTCACTCATCAAACTGATTAGGTACTTTCCAATAAGATAGAAGGATGAATCTCTGCATAAAGGTACCTTATAATGATTTGAGTATGGAAAATATCCGAAATTTAAGGAAGTGCTATGGAAAAATTTTATGGAGGAAAACTGTCCTTAGTCAAGCAGAAATCGGTTCACTCACTCGCTCATCACATTGATTTTGTATTTCCAATGAGATAAGTCGTGAAACTCTGCATAAAGGTACCTTATAATGACCTGAGTATGGAAAAAGTCCGAAATGTGAGGAATGTGCTATGGGAATTTTTTTATAGACGAAAAATTGTCCGTAGCCATTAGGTACTTCCCAATGAGATGAAGATGTGAATGTCTACACGAAGATAGTTTATAATGGCTTGAATATGAAAAATATCCGAAATTTAAGGAATGTGCTATGGAATTTTCTATGGGTGAGAAATTGTCCTTACTCAAACAGAGATCGGTTCATTTACTCACTCACCATTGATTAGGTGCTTCCAAATGAGATAGAGAATTGAAACTCTGCATAATGGTACTTACCTTATGTAATGACCTGTGTAAATAAAGGTTCCAAATGTAAGGAATGTACTATAGGAATTTTTATGGGCGAAAAATTGTCCATAGCCATTAGGTACTTCTTAATGTTATAAAGATGCGAAACTCTCCATAAAGGTACCCTATAACGGCTTGAAAATGAAATTTTTAGGAATTTGCTATGGAAAATTTTTGATTAAAAAAAAAACTGGCCTTACAATCAGAAATCAGGAACGATTCCGTTATTGAACACATCATGTGCATAGTGATAATGTTGTCAATCGTCTGAGTGGTCGAGTTGGTGCCGCCCTCGCTGGTGTATTGGCTATACTTAACATACGTTATCCATATGTTACATACGCACTGCCCTCTTTCCCGCTTAGATGTTACACAATGTCGTTGCAGGATGTCTGATATCTAACAGTCTTCCGTACATTACGTACATCAGCTATAAGTTACATACGGCCATCTGTATGTGAGATCCTGACCGCCTACATACAGTCTTTTCGTTCATGTGGAAAGTACGTTTATACGGAACACTTATACGGAAAGTACGTTCAAATATACTTTTTCAGTTATACGTTTAGTGTGTCCAACAACTACAGGATTTAGACATGTAACAAACGTTTTTATGTACGCCACATACAGTTTTTCTCAGTGTGCGAGTAAAATAAGTGAAAGCTCGTAATAAGTAGTTAAGCAAGTTAATAAGGCACGTTCTGTGAATCAGTTAACTTTTAGAATCGTGGGCTAAGACACGTACATACTGCCGTAAATTTCGTGGTTGGAAACCCAGACAAGGAAAATCAATATTTTGTCTTTTTTCGGTGAATATTTTTCCCTTATTGCAGTCATTGGTATTAAGTAGATGTTGAAATTAATTTGATAAGTAAGATAATGTAGAGGTGAGAATGTTTAAAATTAATGAAGTTTTCGAAGAAATGAGAAATCCAATTGTTCGAATTTATGTAAGACTAGCAACAAAATGTAACCGATTTCGTAAATATATTGGTACCAGAGTTATATTATAGTTACCACAGTCGTTATGTAAAAATGTTCTTGATACTTCGTGTCTCTATCTGTGAACAGTGTGAGAACCTCTTACGTATCAGCCTTTTCATCAACAGTGAATTTCGTGCCTTTTGCTCTTCATATTTTCTGAATTTGCCCTTCGGGGGTTCGCCCCACACCCTCGCCTTTGCTCGTCCTACTTCCTCACACCTCTTAAGCTTACAATTCCCGAATTTCAAATTTCTTTTCCTATTTCAACTATCTAAAAGATAAGATTTTGTATTCCAGGAAAACGCCTATTTAAATAACATGGCGATTTCTTCATCTTCCTTTAGACTCCTTAAAAATTAAAAATATTCAATTTTAGCAATTTTCCTGTTGGTTAGTCCCGGGAGGATACAATCGTGCCAAATTTCATCATTCTAACCCTGCCGGAAGTGCCTAAACATTTTGGGGTTTAAAAGACGTCCAATATAAATAACATGGAAAAGGTTTTTCTGTTCCCCATAAAACCACTCTAGATTTGGATATTTTCATTTTTACTGACTTACTTAGGTAATACTAACGAAAACGTTTAAGCATACCGAATTTCACGGTTGTATTCCAATTTCAAGTAAACTTACCTAAAATATGAGATTATTTGTCCAAAAAAGGCCTATTTAAATAGCGTGGGGAATTTCTTCATCTCCCCTTTAGACTCCCTAAAAATTAAAAATATTCACTTTTGGCAATTTTTCTGTCGGTTAGTTCCGAAAAACTACAATCACGTCAAATTTAATCATTGTAGCCCTACAGGAAGTGCCGTATAATTTTGGGGTGTAAAAGGTGTCCCATATAAATAATTACCATGGGAAAGATTTTTCAGTTCTCCAGAAAACCACTCTAAAGTTGGAATTGTTTATTTTTACTGATATACTTAGGTAATACTAATGAAAACGTACAAGCATACCGATTTTTTTTGACATGAGATTATATGTAAAAAAAATAAATAAAAAAAAGTCATGTAATGAACTCCGTAATTTCGCAATGTGAAAAGATAGAGAACAACTAGGTATATTGAAACACTAGCTATGTCTAGTGATGTAGCAGCGAGGATTCAGCATCAAGGGTTTTGGGCCCTGTTGATACTTTTCGTATTTAGGCAGTGAAAAATGAGATGTTAGCGATCGTGATTTTGTAGTTCGGGTAAATGAATTGGAATCTCGTTTGGACATAACGCTCTGACAGATATTTGATAGAATAAATCCTCCCCGCTGTTCTAGTGGCTAGTATGTGCGCCTTTCTTGTACAGGTCTTGGGTTCGATTCCCGGTGGGAGAGCCCTTGGGAACTAATGTTGTATGTGACACATTATGACTCCTTTAAAAATGTACAATTTTAAATTTAAATCCAGCAATATGCCACAATTGAGAATTCCAATATACGATAATGACATGGTGAACTACAAAAAGAAGTGAAATATGAACAAAAACACCAGAGGTGCAAAAAGTGCAGCCAAGTTCGTCAGCCTCAAAAAGTGTTGAGATGAGGATGGATGAGCCATGTTCCTTGGCCACTGCATCTGAAAGGGACACTGGAACTTGGCGCGAGCTGTCAAGGAAAATGATGTTAAGGAACCTTAGGGATAGTGATGGTGGGCGTGGTGGGTTTGGGACCACCATCAACCTTAGAAATATCAACTTTGCTAATGAGCTAAGGCACATATACAGAATACTGCAGTAAGATTGGTGGTTCGAAACCCAGAGAAGGAAAACTTATATTCCTCCACGAAGTGTCAAAGTAAATGATGTTAACGAGCCTTAGGGGTGGTGTTTGTGAGCGTGGTGGATTTGGGGGTCACCACTAGCCTTAGGACTGAAATGTCCCGGCCGTGAAACTAGGAACAGACATCTTAATGTATTCGAATATGTTAGACACCTCGCGCCAAGTTCCAGTGTCCCTTTCAGATGCAGTGGCCAAGGAACTTGGCTCATCCATCCTCATCTCAACACTTTTTGAGGCTGACGAACTTGGCTGCACTTTTTGCACCTCTGGTGTTTTTGTTCATATTACATTTTACGTACAATTGTAAGCAATGCATCAAGTAAAAGAGCACCTCAAACAGTCTTTGCTACAAGTGTTCAATGTGAGATTCATTCGTCACACGGCACACAGCTAGTCGATAGGCGAGAAAGGCCCATAAACTTTCCGCCATATGGCACAAAACAATTTAGGGGAGTTTCAACTGTACCATCTCCTGAGGATTTGCTGACGGTCAGATGCAAACATTATGAGTGTTCACATTAGCTCTTAGGTGAAAAGTCGATTTATCACTGAAGACGACACGATCCAGAAAATCTTCATTATTATGCAGGAATATTTCACTTGCAAAATTGGCACGTAAACCGTAGTCTGTAGGCTTTAGACCTGAAGCAACTGCAAACAATAAAGACGTAGTTGTAAGCGTCTCCTTAATATTCTTCACACAGACGGTTACACTGTACAGATTCTGTCTTTATTAAAACAGAAAAAGCTTTCTGCTCTCTAGTCTCCATCTTTGCTACTTGCTCTTTCTAACGGCAGACAGAAGAAACAATGCATGTACATGCGTGCGTACAAAACTGTTTGAGTTGCTCTTTCATTTGATATCATATTTATAATTGTAAGTTAATTGTAATAGATACTACAAAGTTTCAAAACTCTAATATTAATTTTGAAACACCCTGCATTACTTCAAATTGAGCCGTCCTAGTCAATTTGTCGCCTCGTGCAATGGCATAATTTGCCGCCTCCCCCTTTCTCCAGAAAGAACAAATCTTAGAAGTCATGATTTTAAGTATGCTACTCCAGCATGAACAACAAAGGTGAGGGTAAGTGTAGTCGCACTCAGAAAGGCTTAAATACTTACTAAAAATGCAATTCCGTTGTGTGTGTTTTTTTCTTTAAATGTTAATCTATTATGATAGTGAAAGATAAAGCAAACACACCTGCAGAGGAAAGATGGTAATCCTTTTTATAGAATTCACTATCGAGCTTCAATCTCAATGTATCAGTTTGCAATTCCAGTGCAACTAGCTCTTTTATCTTTATTTCTTGATTTTTCTTCTACATCTTCTAACATTCTTTAAAAAAACTTGTTTCTATCTTCAATGATAAGGAACTTGCTTCTGACAAAAACAAGACTACTTTCATATCAAAACTGTGATAACTTACTAAATGGAACAGATATTCACTAATATTCGAGAATTGAATTCTTGCATTTGACAACAATCAAGCACTTTGTGCTCCGATTTATTCGACCATTTGATTTATTCGTCCATGTGGCCTTAAACTAATGCAACCTAAACATAATTTATGAATGTTGCATTCAAATAGAAGGTCAGCTTAGTAAATGTAACTACCATCATCATGAAGTCTGTTTCCAACAAGAAATATTTAATTTAAATAATATACTTATGACAGATTTTGCCGGACCATCCAAGCTTGCCATTCCACGCAAATGCACGTATTGCATATATACAGTGGCGTATTTAGAGGGCCTTCCGGGCTTAAGCCCCCCTCCCAAAATCTTACTTACTATAGTAAAGTATATGAAATATCTTGCAGAATTTTCACATTTTCAGGCAAATGCCCCCGAAAGTTTGCAAAGCTTCTCCCGAAACAAAATCGTAAATACGCCACTGCATATATGGTGGAGCCGGCTCTGCATATCATATATATCTAGTCGACAAATTATTTATATATGACATTTAGAAAAATACTATTAGGCAAATTAGTATTAGTTTTTACCTTTAGACAAGTTATTGGAATTTTATACTGTTCGTGACATTATTTTCGTGCTTATTAAAGGCCTGCATTCACGAAAAAACAAAATTCCATTTCTACTTTTATTTCTTAGTTGATATTGATGAAAACTGCTGAAACCCGAATTGTTAATAGGTATGGTATTCATGTAAATTGTAAAATATTTATAGGGTATCAGTATCTAGCGTTTAATTTATGTTGCATTTTACGTTGATTACATCTACATAAAAATATTTCATACTTAAATAGACGTAAGATGCATTACAAATGACTATTTGAAAAAAAAACGAAATAAAAAAAACGAGAGGCAATGTTTTTTTTCTAAAAAAACGTACATTTCTGAAAAAATACGAACCGTTTTTTTTTTCTATTTACAACACTACCTTGGGTACGGGAGATAAAGATACGTCGTACCTCAACACGTATGAAAAAGCAGGTAGTTGGTGTGCCCAAAGTATGGGCGGATCCAACGTCCTACCGGAAGGATGATGTAGGTACTGCCCTCAAAGAGCGTGTAGTACATGTTTTTTGGTCCGGGATGGGATACTTAGTATCCTAACGTACACTCGTACGTCAGGAGCGCTGAAAAAGTGGGTCTTGTCCGGGTCCCCACGACCCTACCAGGGGAGCTGCCGTTCCAAAATGGCAATTGTGTTTAAAGGGAGACTGTCTACATCAGCCATTGGGTCTGGTAATGTACGGTGTACCTCTACCGTAACTAGAGGAAGTTCCATATTGCTTGAAGAGACCTACCGAGGAAGGGTGTGAGTGTCCCTTTTAATGTTGACTTACACGTACCATTGGGTTTCGGACATGTAGCATGGCTAGAACGTTTAGGTAGTACCTAAACACGTTAAAGATGGGTAGTCCCTATTGTTCGTCGGGCCTACCAGGGGAGACATGGCTCCCAAATGACAATGTCTGCCTTGAGCAGACGGTCTACATCAGTTATTGGTTTTGGTAATGTGCGGCGTACCTCTACCATCATTAGAGGAAGTGCAGTATTGCTTGGACGATCGTGCCGGGAGGGGGATGTCAGATTCTTGCCTGCCGGGGGACTGAACGGAGGTGTGAGATACGTGAGCATCTCGACGTGTGCGTGGTACCTCTACAAGAGAAGGCTGTGGCCAGTTGAACGATAGAGATAGGCAGGGCAGAGTTTGAATAAGCCCTCTCGTACATCGCCTGGGGCTCCCGAATTTGGGTTGAACTCTTCCGGGCTGTGGTCATACCATGGGATTTGGTAGCTCATGGGAGCCAGTCCCAGGAATCTAGGTAACACTGAGCATGGGCGGGAGGCGAGCTTGCCTTGAAACGCTCGGGTGCCATGCCTGCAAAGCACTTTAGGACTGGCTCGCTAGCAGTCTGCCTCCACCAGTAGGTTAACTGGTAGACACTCAGGAGTTCGGTCTATCCGCGCAGTGGGCGTATCCCACTCCCTCAGAGAATGTGAGTTACATCACTTAGGCAAGTCATCATTAGGGGACAAATCCTAGCTGTGCATCTCGTGCACGAGGACTTAGGTCCAAACAAAAGCAACTATAGGCATAGTGCATTGTAAGCGGTACCCGTCCATTAAAGAGACCGGACGGTCGCGGACATTCTCTCCATCCATGCAATTAACCTTGGAAATACAGTAGTGACCACTAGCATCAACATGGATACAACTATCGAACAAAGAATCTGTCTGAAATTTGCATTGCAAATGGAACTACGTGTGCCAAAGCCCTGAAAATGTTACATAAGGCCAAGTCCGTACTGGCTTGAAAATTGTAACGTGTCAAATTGCATTAAAGAGGGTGTACTACGAAAAAAATAATTAGAAAAGCATAATTTTCGTCAAAAACAAATGTTTTGAATCCAACTAACTTTAATTATCCTCTACTTTTACTATTTTTTAAAATGATCAAATTCCAAAAATTTTTACTCAACATTTCAAAAAATTATACATTACATACAATACAGACTGTTAGCAAACAATGTATGGATTCAGGAAAACTTATGGATATTTACATACTTACTGAGTAGATGTCAAAAACTCAGGCATGATAATTTCTACATTATCACATAACAAACACGCAATACACATCTGATAGAAAACTGCTAGAAATTTATACTGAACTAATATTATTATACGCTGTATTACATATTAGATTATAACTAATCTAAATGATACATTTCTACATTTGCAATTACCTGGTAGAATACAAAATGATAAGCAAATGGCAGCAGGCTACTAAATATATTCCTTCTTAACAGAGCAAAGCAATCTCTTTACTTGTAGAACACAAACAGTCTATCACTTCTTCTGGTTCGATTTTACTGGTGAGCTCTCGATCGATCGAAACTCATTAGTAACAGTTTCCAAATGGACCTAACTCAATAAACTTTTATAACGGTTCTTTATTATTTTTAGTTTCCAAAACGCCCATTTGCAACAAACCTATATAACAGGAATGGTTAAAATGAATTTGTATACTCTGAACAAGGTGTCAAATTGAGCATCAAACAAGCATTTACTTTAAGAGGACAAGAAGAGCACAATAAACACATTTATTACAGAATTTCTTTTTGTCATATGTTTGATCTCTTCGCACTTTCTCTTGTTCTGAATCTGGTACCTCAGAATGCACCTCAAATAGATTATCAATCACATTATAGCTATCATCCTCTTGATGTGCTTGATTGCCTTTATACGCGTTAATTACATCGTCTAAGAAACTTGTATTTAAGCATTCCTACTTGTTACAAAATCTGAAAAGATGCTCCCTTACTGTAGCGACATCCGTCTGGCAAAGTTCAGTGGCTTTATACAGTACTCCACCTGGTAGTCCCTTGAAAAAATCTTCAAAATTGGCTGGATCTAAACAGGACAAGCAAGCATAAAGTTCTTTGTGTGTTGCGAAACGCGTCACAATATTCGTACTGCCAGTATCCACGATTCTGTTGAACACATTTATTCTGAGGCAACTGGGTGCAGTTCCAAGTTGTGTCCCTTGCTTTTTCACCAGGTAGAATTTTCGCCGTTGAAATTCGTTTCTCTGTAAACTCACTGTTTACTTTCACGCTGGAATTAAACCTCTCACTGCTTGTTCATAGGCACAATAAATTTGGCTGAAGCACTAAGAACCACTGTGAAGTCTCTACCAGTCTCTTTCATTTTCTGTGTGATAGAGTTAATCATGTTCCAGACTTCGATGTAATGCAAATTCTGATTTTGCAATGAACTTGACGCGTTTGACATAATCGAAAACATCCGCAGACAAACGCTGTAACAACATTCTCATAACTGACGAAATACTGCAAACTAGTCTCAGCATTAAATCTAGTAACCGCGTTGAATCTTGGTGAGTGGCTGCTGGTATCAAGAACTATGATAAGTTCTACGAAGATACATTTTTCTGCAGATTGTTTTCGAGCATTAACACCTACTTCATCAATTCATTCAGTGAAGTTTACAAAGAGTTTTGTTAGAGCTGCTTCTTTATTGAGGAACCTTGTATCATCGATTGCAGTAAGGTGTATTAATTTCGCGCTCCAAAGTAGCTTTGCATTCATCGGCTGTTTTATACAAATCACTGAAAGAAGAAGAATATAAAGCGTGCCAAATAAAGTAACTGCTGCTTCAACTGAAGAAGTAACATCACAGCAAAATAGATTTGGTACATGAGAACTGCACCATATCTGAAAATGATTCATCTTTCTTCAAGAAAGCTACAACAACTTGTGGAGGGCTGGATGCCTCGAGTGGTGCTTGGAAACAAGTTGCTATCTCGAATGTCCAGCGTTCCCGGGAAGATTCTGTTATACACTGACTTGTCAACTTAACAACAACCTACTGCGGGAGGTGAGGCTTCGGATATCCTCCGAAAAGGGAGACTAACTCATGCCATTGGATATGGGAGAGTACGTGTGACTTCGTCACGTCCCCAGCGAGGTAAGTAGTTTCTAATTGACGCCCCTACCAGCGGAGGTGAGGCTTCGGCTATCCTCCACAATGGGCAATGAGGCTGTGACCTTAGGTACGGGAGATGAGGCTACGTCGTACCTCAACACGTATGAAATAGTGGGTAGTTGGTGTGCCCAGGGTGTAGGCAGATCCAACACCCTACCGGGATGATGATGTAGGCACTGCCCTCAAAGAGCGTGTAGTGCTCTTGGGTCCGGGATGGATACCTAGTATTCTAACGTACACTCGTACCTCAGGAGCGCTGAGGAAGTGAGGGACTCTTCGTCCCAGATTTCGTTGTCATTACTGGGTGCAGGGTCTCTACGACCTTGCAATGGCAACCGCCGCTCCCGAATGGAAATTATCTTTAAGAGTAGACAGTCTACATCAGCCATTGGGTCTGGTAATGTACGGTGTAACTCTACCGTAATTAGAGGAAGTTCTGTATTGCTGGAACGACCCTACAGAGAGAGTGTGTGATGATCCCTCTCAATGGTGAGGAAAGCGAGCTTGCCTTGAAACGCTCAGGCCCCATACCTGCAGAGTATAGTAGGACTGGCTTGCTAGCAGTCTGGCTCTACCAGTAGGTAACTGGTAGGTGGGGGGGCTTTGGCTCTTCCGCGCAGTGGGCGTATCCCACTCCTCAGAGAATGGGGGGTTACATGGCAAGGCGTCAAGGTTAGGGGACAAATCTTGACGGTGCACAACGCACACGAGGACTAAGATCCAGATTGAGAAAAGCGAGTCGGGTGTATTAGAGCGGAACCGATCCTCTAATAGGCTACACCACGTCTTGCCAACGTGCGATAAAGCGTGGAGGTAGACCACTAGCTTTATGTACTGCAGTCGATTCCTGAAAATAGCGTTTCAAAAATGTTTTGATGATTGGATTATTCGTTGGCATAAGCATATTATTTCGAAAGGGGCCTACTTTGAAGGCGATACAATAAATTTTAATGAATAATGCATATTTTGTGATTTATTGACTAATTTCCAGTACTTTCTTGACAGAATGTGTGTCGGTGGACATATTGTTCCTCCTGTCCCCTGGAGAAATCTGTAATAAAGCTACTGATGTACAAATTCTTAATAGGTGATATAATCCAAAGGAAAAGTATGAAACCTGTTGAAAATAACTAAGGTAGAAAAGCAATGTTATGCTTCTCCGGTTAATATCTTCATAGAGATTGCTATAAAGTTAATGGAAATGCCCGTAGTTTACAACACTGAATATACAGTAACTACCGGTTACACGGAGGATGCATGTGAAAAACCTGATCATTGTTAATGGTGTGTTAGGTGATTGTCTGTAGGACGTCAGGTGGGGTAGAAGAAAGGCATATGTTGAACTGATCTGACGCTGGTGATGCAAAAGGACCTCTCTATAAGTTTGAAAAGGACCAAATCTTAGTTACACAGTTAGTTGGCCTAAATCTGTCTAACTTGGTGAGTATTTTAAGTGTGTCCAAGAGCATTACCTCCTACAGAACTTCTGGACAAAAGTGGGTGAAGAATAACAGTGCACAAAGAGAAGCATCAGTGAAATGGATCTTCCAGCATTCAAGACAACTGTCACCAAGTGCTGTAAAAGTGCTGCGGAACTAAAATCGGTATCTCGAAGAGCTCATCGTGACAATTATAGTACGAATTGAAAGGTAAAACCTGGTAAAGTTGCCATTTTCAAACCACTGGTCACAGGTAACAGCGCTTTGGCGCTAATAAAATTCTACCGGAAACGTGTAAGTTGACTACAATAATTGGAAACGGCCCGATGAGTCCGCACCAGGCGCGCACCAAGAAATTTTTGTTGGAAGGGAACCAAGCTTCGAGGAGGAAAGTACAATACTACAAGCCATTTTTTCTATGTAGTATTGAATGGGTATTATTCTGCTCTCGAAAAGACAATAAGAAAGAGTACAGACGAAGTGTAAGATCAAATTTTCATGCTACATCAATCATTGCTTTGTGAAACAAATATAGTTGTATTGAGAAAGTGTACAAATATATGCACCCCTACGCGAGGGTAGGTCCCTGGTCCTCACCTTATTTCCAACAACAGGTCGTGCTTATGTGCGGCAGAGGATCAACGAAAGTATAACCTACGAACCGTTTTCTCCCTATACTGTCTCCTTCCTGAAACATGGCCGCGGCTCTGTGATGCTATCAGCCAAACTTTCCTGAAATTCCTGTGTTTATTACTGTAAAATTACATATATAGTATGTATTTATAAATTAGTCTCCTCGACTGTATCCGGAACATAAATATCAGTATGAGGCTCGATTTGTGGTGAGGGTTCTTGTCGTGGATAGAAATATGAGTAATTGTAATAAGTTACTTGAGATCCCAATTTAAATGATAGACCCCGTCTGATATAACTTCGGAGATGCAAAGATACATTATACTTAAACCAAATCCAAAAATCAATACGTATAGGATTTTCAGGGGATTTTAGGTGCCCCCAAACACTTGCTTGTTTTGCTACAAGATACGAAGGGGTTTAAGTCAATCTGTTGTAGAATCTTCTTTTTACAGGTTTAAAATTGAATCGCCGGCAGGAGTAGTGAATCTAGTAATAACTGCAGTAGGAACCAGAATAAAACCTTGCTACTTGTATGCCGCACTCATTTCGCGCGCCAGTTCAGAGAGAGTTATTCAAAATAACGGACACCAGTATGATCAAGTATACTAAATAGCCTTTTGTGATGAAATTCTCAGTGAAGGAGAACATAAAATCAGTTGAAATTTAGAGAAGATTTCAGTAGTTATAGATGACAATACTGTGATGAGCTACTCAACCGAAATAAGACAGTTAAATGGTGCAAGCGCTACAAAATGGCCATACTTCTGTCACTAACAATCTTAGACCACAGTAGTCATTCTTGGTAACAGTCAGCGCGTTGAGCACCTCACTATTCGCAATCGTCACATAGCGTGTCATGAAATTGTAAAGTTATGTACTATTTCGTTACGATCAGTAAATCCCGTAAATCATAACCATTTGCTGTTCGGCGAAGTGGGTTCATGCTGGGTTCAGAAACAGCTCTTTACTTTCGGCTGATACAGAAGAGTTAAGATTAGGATTAGAAATTAGATTTCTGGGCTTTCGGCATCTATGGTCATGTTAGCCCGTCAAGTATGAGGGATGAGGGCGATAACACTATCTGAGGAAAAGGAAGGAAGGAAACAACCAGGAACCTGCTTGTTACGTATCATTCCGGCATTTGCCTGGTATGAACGAGGAAAAACCACGAAAACTTCACTCAGGTTGGCTGGCCTGAGAAAGATTTTACCCTTTTTCGACCAAGTGCCCCCACTGGGAATCGAAACCGGGACTACACAGAAGAGTTGAGTTGAATTGATTTTGAGTTTAACGTCCCTTTCAGCATCGAAGCTATATGAGACGGGACCTACTGATTAACGTGGAATCCGAACCACATGAGCTCCCGCCGGGAATCGAACCCATGTCTCCCACGCCAAAGGCGCGTACACTAACCGCTTAGCCACCGAGGAGCTCAACCACACAAAGAATTGAAGCCAGCATTTATTTAAAGTACCGCTATGACAAAGAAGGTTTACAATTTTCTGGATCGCACCATCAAATCTGGTGAAACATTTTCACAGTGATAATGGAGTGAAGTAGTTTGTCGTAGAAGTGTTTAGACATAATGACAAATCTTTCTATGCTGATACGTTCCAATATTAGCTAAATTTTAGGCTAAACGTATACCTGTAGCAGAGGATTATGGAAAAATAAATGGAGGTTTTCAATTTCTTCAAATTTGTTCTTTCATTTTCCATCTTTTAAACAAAAGTCCTGGATTGACTTGAACACCACTCATATATTGGCTACACCCATTTTCTCTCGCGTTTGACTGCTAATACATCCCTGAATTAACATCGAACATGGAAAGTGCGTGCACAGTAAGAACCCATTAATTACGAAATCGACATGAAATCATAAAAGAAATGATAATATACCCTTAACGTGCTACGATGCATAAATATGGAAGATGCTTACCTTGTGACCTAATGCCATGTTCACACCCATGTTCTGACCTACGTCATCGCGCGTGTTAACAACTCTAAGCCTATAAGTAACTAGCTTTAATCTCAGATTACATCAGTGCATACACGGAACATTAGCTTAATTTGGATAATTTCATTGAGTTTGTTGTCAGTATGGGGGACATGTGGGTGTGGACTCTTGTTACACTACATTAGTACGTACGAAGCTAGAAAGCTTATTACATGCACATACTGCATAAGCAAATATAGGTCACAGCAGCATTTCGTTAAGGTAATTCAAAAAAATGAAAAAAGTAAATATATATATAACAGGCTTGACGTGCGTGCGTTTGCAGTGAAGAAAAATACAATTAAAAAACCCAGGAATAAAAAGTAGAAACAAAGAATTTTTATTGTATTTTTGTAATAATACTTTTTTTTTTGAACAATTGTTCAATGGCATGACATAGTACTTTTTTTTTCTAGGAAAAGCAATGAGAAAATAATAAGTCATGCTTTTTAAGTATTTTTTGTCGTGCAACATGAAAGTTGTAGATTGTAGATCATAGGCTGGGTATAGAGACAATATAATTTTAAACCAGAACAAGTAATGGTGTAACGTGTACACCACGTTAAGAAGTTTGATTTCTTTCGCGTGATATTTTGTCAATTAGTATTGTGGTGTAAATCACAATCATAAACCAAAGTATCAAGCCAAGGAACAAAGAAAGGTAAACTTACGTTACTCCAGAGATGAAAGACACTTTTTACGTAACAGTATTGAAATCAGAAGTAATTGAAATTACTATCACTTGTGATTTTACGAGAAGGATCAGAGTGGAAAACTTTCGATTTAATGTACCACGATTATGTCCTATAGCCTAAGGGAGACAAATGGTTAACGCAAGTGAATGATGTTGGAAAAAATAGTGGAGTGGGAATGTGAGAGGAAACCTCGAGAAAATCTACAAATGTACTGTGGCCAAACGTAGCGTAGTCGCTAACGTTCTTGTCTTTTGGTGCAAGCGGTCGCGGGTTCAATTCCCAGTGTGGACATTCTGAGTGAGATTTTCCTGGGTTTTCCTCATTCCCGTCAGTCAAATACCGGGATGGTATCTAACATACAGGTCTCAAGCTGCTACCTTCCTTCGCCAATCCTTTCTTTCTTCCTTTTCCTCTGATAGTGAGCTCGCCGAGAGACGTTATCCTTCACACGTGACATGGATGTAGATACCAAAAGCCCAGAAATCGAAAATTTAATTCCTAATCTACAATTTTACTTGGGCAGGGATTGAACCAGGGATCCCGTACCAGAGGTAAACGCTCTACCACTGAGCCACCATGCGCTCCGAGTTGAGAGTTAAAACGGAATATTTCTTTTAGGACGTTTAATTGATTGAAAAAAAACAAAAACGTTACGACTTCAAGTGATTAATTTCTGCCACTTTCGATTTGAATAGAGAATTAAGAGAAAAGATGATACTTACTACTGGAACGTTAAACTGTTTCCCGCTGTCTCTTATCTTTTTGCTCTATACAGATTCAATATTGAAACCGGAAGTTGTAGTGAATTTATATCACTTCCGGTTTTACTAGAAAGTTAAAGATGGAGATGAAATATATTCTTTGAACTTTTAATCGGTTACAGGAAACTCTTCTACTTTTCTGATACTATTTTTGTTCTGTAGTGATTAACACTAAAACCATAAATGATTGATTGCTACCATTTCTAGTGGATGGATCGTCTTCATCATCAAACTCCATTTCTAACATTTGACCTTCTAAACCCTGGCTAAAATTTTTTGAGAGTGATCCAAGTAGTAGTTCTTGAAACATTTTTTTTGTCCCCCGAATCGACACATGAATAAACAGAGTAAATATACATATAAAGAAGTTTTGATAAACAAAGCTCCTTATATATGAGTTGCATGTCATTACAACCGTATCGGTGTGCACAAAGGTAAATAAAGCAGAATTTTTATATAAGTGTGCACAAGGGTAATCGAAGAAGAAATTTTCATACGCGTGTGTACAAAGAAAATGAAAGTAACATTTTTCATATGGGTGTGCATAAAGGTAATTAAAGCAGAACTTTTATATGAGTATGAACAAGGGAAATCAAAGAAGAACTTTTCATATGCGCGTGCACAAAGATAATGAAAATAAAACTTTTCATATGGGTGTGCACAAAGGTAATTAAAGCAGAATTTTTATATGAGTATGAACAAGGGAAATCAAAGAAAAATTTTTATATGCGCGTGCACAAAGGAAATGAAAGTAAAACTTTTCATTTAAGTGTGTACAAAGATAATTTAAACCAGTACTCTTTAGATGAGTGTGCACAAAATAATTAAAGCCCACCAATGCTCTCACTATAATATTCTTGTGCTGGTTTTATTAGGTTTTAACTGAATTGAAAACTATATTTAAAAAAATATGTTCCAGTGAAGTGAAGAAGTGCAAATTAAAAAAGTGACTTTTGAATGCATGGCAATTGAAAAGAAAATTCAAACCATTTTAATAGATGTGCACAGGCATACTCCCTGCCTACACCTATGTTTCTGGCCAAAGCTCTTGTTTCTATATACAGGGTGTTTCGAAACAACACCAACAAAGTTTGGGAGGTGATTCCTGACACAAAGATAAGATAAAAAAGACAAAATTTTTATGGAGGGAGTTTGCCTACAGTTATATAGCTAATTTGAAGTGCTCACCAACTACCTCTATAAAAATTGTTGCAAAAGTACCTCAGGATTCTGAAACACGGATATTTGGATAGGACACATAGCAGTTCCTAAGGGAAGTCTTGACCCGACTACGGTAGGTCCCATAATATTGGAGCTATGAACCTTTACACTTCTTTTTTCCATGTTTTCGGCAGCCTATAACTCCGAAATGACGGATTTCTGCACCCAGATTGGTCTATACCTTTTGTCTTATCTTGATGTCAGGAATCACGTCCTTAACGTTGTAGGTGTTGTTTTGAAACACCCTGTATATTTATATGGCCTGAACGTCTATACGACAGTCACCTTCACTTTTTCTTATAATATGATAATTCAGATTGCCCCCTCTCAGGAGTGGAATTTTCGAAAAAGCTGAAATACGTTTATCCATGTTTTTAGTGTAAAGTTTTCATGCAAGTTTTATCTTGCTGCAAAGATTCGTGAGATTCAGTGTTGGCAAGAAATTTGGATTCCTTTTATCTCCAAAAAATCTTCCTTATCCTTCGTTTTCGTGACGGGAGGAGTATTCTGTCCAAATTTTAAGGTTTGGGCATAAAACCTCGCGCCGACAACCTCGTGGACCAAAACCTCGCCTGTCCAAAACTTCGCCGCAAAAAATCTCGAGGTTCAAAATCTCACCAGGTCAAAATCTCGCCTGTCCAAAACCTCTCCACCCAAAACCTCGCGGGACAAAATCTCGCCGGGACAAAACCTCGCCTGTCCAAAACCTTGCGGGCCAAAATCTCGCCGGGACAAAACCTCGCGTCACAAAATCTCGTCATATCCAAAATCTCGCTTGGCCAAGACCTAGGAAATTATGAATCAGTCACTTCTACTCTTTTAAATGTAGATTGAAGATTTGAGAATTCAATGCTGAATCTAAAATCGCAAGTGGGGTCAGTCAAAAAGCACATGTGTCTGGAAAGAAGGAGGTTAACAAAGGTGGTGCCAGGTAAACAAGCTCAGAAACCACAGACCTAAAGTCGTCTATTCAATTATGACTTCTTTGCCTTAGATGAGGATCGAATATCATCCCAAAAAATATTGCTTACTTTACCAAGTAGTATTTTGTTCTCTCCTACGGCTCTTGTAGACTTGCCACATCGTTAATTTCATGTGCTCCATGGAGCCTTTCAGAAATGGACCCTTAAATTGAAAAACAAAATTCAATGGTAAACGACAGTGACGTAATTTAATTGTTCCTTATTGCTTAAAGTATCATAAAACACAGGCAGACTATAATTATTAAGGAACAAACATGAACAATAATAACATAAAGCTTTAATCGTAAATCACAGAGATAAATCAGTGTTTGTACTTGAGGAAGCAAGCGGGCGACTATGAATTTGTATATTGACTTATGATTACATTTCACACTCAACAGAGGGGGTTAGTGGCGCTTGGAAATGGGTTGATGTGTGTGAGAGAGCAGCGTGCATGCATCTGCATGTTAATTAGGATCCAACAGGTATATTGAGCACACAGAAGAGGCTGTTTTCAACGCTTCTCACGTCGCCATTCATTGCATAACATTAGCACTTCACGAACTGCAAGCACAACATACCAGGGGGAAAATGGGAGTCGTTACACACTAAATCAGTTTTCTGGATTAACGATTTTTTTGTTGTTCTTTTTAAATTATCATTTTTGAAGGAAGGGGAAGCCAACATTAATCAATATCAGCAAGAGGTAGATAGAGATACTTTTTTTTTCACCTAAACGTCCCTCACCCTCAATAGCATTGACAACCTCACGGTCAGTATTCTTGTTTATACCCTCAATTGCCCTCAGTTTCAAGTGAATTATTGTCACTCACACTCTAAAATAATATTGTTACTCTAACTTAAATTTAACATTTTAGTTCTTATCTTCGAGCAGAGTTTCTCAACCTGGGGGTCACGAGAGCGTTTCATAGAGGTTGCGAAGATAACCGAAAGAGAGAAATATTATTAGAATCTATTACTGAAAAATATTTGTAAATATTATTTTGGATTTTGTTCTGATACTCATATTTTTATTTTTATACATACTGTTAAGAAAAATAAAAAATAGGTCTACTAAACATTTTCAACAGGTGCAGAGTTGTTTAAAAAATAATTTAAATGAAAGAGGTATGATATGAAACTAATGAGAACTGCATATTGAAATACCAGAAAAATGCAAATACAACCAGAGTTGGCGTAGGTCAATGAAAACTTGACCCACGACCCACTGACCCACCACCCACCGTGACCCACTCTGACCCACCGTTACCCACCACCCACCATGTACCACTCTCATCCACTGTGACCTACTCTGACTCACCAAAATCCATCGTCATCAAATCTGAACACGATCCACAGTCTCTTCTCTACTGACACTTGTAATAAAACAAGACTGAAATTGTCACTAATCGGAGTTTGAATTTCTAGTCAATCGCTCAAGCACCACTCTGTTACAATAACGGTGGATCTGACCTTTACGGTATAAAATGGTAAAGTATTTTATCAGTAAGAAAATTGAAACAGTTCGAGGTGGGGGGAAATTAGTGTGTGCCTAAAATATACTTGTACTAAGAGAGTATTCTTGCAAGTGTTAATTTCTGAACGAATTCCAAAAGAAACTTCTATTCGCAGGAAAATACCCCTGTACAATATGGAAAAGGTTATGGTTTCTCAGTTCACAGTATTCGTTTTCACAAAAGACTTGAAAAATCAGTTTTTCATAGTGTATAAAGGTGCTCAGGTACCCTATGTGAGAGCATATCCATGAAGTATGTTCATAATTGTAATTTGTGTAATCACTAAAACACCACGTTAAATTTAAGTTAACAAATATGCATAATTGCAATTATTATGAATATTTATTCAAAGTAGTTTACCTAAAGCAAAGAAGAGACTTACTAAAAATTAGGTACAAAGTTAAATTACACAAATAAGCCATTACTAATACAAGTACACATTTTCCATAATTCGTAATTTTCCACCTTAAAACAAATCTGAAATTGGGTTTATTTCCTGTTGGCCTCCAGAACTTTTTCGTTGTAAATCATCCGCAGCGGAATGATGTCCATCCTTCAGCCAAGAAATAACTAGCTCGTCTGTTTCGAGTTTGTCTAGCGGTGGGCCATTAACATTGATGAACAACAAGTTAGACAATGTTTGAGCACTTAGTCGATTTCTAATATCAGTCATCTGTAAATTCATAAGGGAAAATTCCCATTCGCACTCTGTCGTGGAAATTGATAATACTTGTACCCGATTTCTGCAACTCCTCATCGACAATCTGCTTGTTAGACTTAAGTCTGATAACGATTTTTCTTGGTAAGTTTTAAAATACTCAGCAAGAAGTATCTCTCTCTATCACCATACAACATCTTTTCCATATCGACCATGTCAGTTGGCAATGTCGACCCATGTAGAACAGAAACTTCATCTACCACACTTTCGATAGGGAATCTTGTGAATAAATTATCAATTAAAGCCTGATAAACTGATGATTTCTTATATGTTTATAAATTTAATTTTTGTAATTACACATGAAGGTTTGATGCCATTACCAAGTGTCCTGCCCCGTCTACAAAGCGAAAGGGAACGAGGTTCCTGGAAAGTGTTCAGAGGTGTCTGGGAATTCCCTCCTTCTTCCCCTTCAATTACCACACTGCTGTTTGCCATGTGCCAAATTACGATGAATTTCAAATAAATTATCATAGTATAATTATTTCCTTGTTGAATTATCGATACTTTTCAGTGGAAAAAAGGATGAAATTTGAAAGTTCCAAATCAAGGTAAGTAGATCTACGTAAAGGGGAAAAAAGTGTAAAACTTTTCATTTAATTATGCGTACAATCCAAACTTAAAATTTCCGTGTAATTAAGCTTACGGTACAAATTTTATGCCTATTTTAGTCAGCAATTATTATAGTAGAAAGCAATGGATATGAAGCCAAGCACTGTCTTTTTTGTTTTTTGTTTTTTTTTTCTTAAATAACATCGATCGTTTTCGATCCTTTTTACAAACCTTCTTACTACCAATTTTCCATATATAGAAAGTCCCCCCCTCCCACATAAAGGAGAATTTTAAAAAATGCTAGGACACACTCTGTTTATTTTCAATAAAGAGTTAATACACTGAATTTCAGCTCCGTAAGTTTAAAGGTTTGCGAGATATTCATTTTTTCCTCAAAAATTCGGATCCTCACTACCTCCTTAGGATATTATGTATTATAATGAAAGCAATATAACATCCCAGTTTGGATTAAGGCCTAACTATATACCAAAAGAAATTTCATTTGACTTTGCAATTTGACCGTGATGATCAGGCACACATAGTTACATTCAATTTTTTATATAATAATTTATATATTACAGTGATCCAAAAATGTATTTTTTCCAGTAGTTAGCTTTTCTAAAATCTCACAGGTCTCGAAAGCTAAGTAGTAGTATAAGTCCTATTGCTATTATTACAATTAAAAATATCAATAGCCAAAAGTGCCTGAAGTTCATTTTTCGCTTAGTTAGATATACTCACTTCAAGTAAGTAGACAGAAACAAATGGAAAAGGAAGGGAAATGAAGGTCTTGAGAGTAAAACGAAGACAAATTTACCAGTCTTCAGAAGATACTGTCTACAATGCAGTGAGCAGAGTGAGTCGGTAGATCATACTGAGTCGGTGGGTCACAGTGGGTCCCGGTGGGTGGTGGGTCACAGTGGGTCATGGTGGGTGGTGGGTCACAGTGGGTCATGGTGGGTCGCAGTGGGTCACGGTGGGTAGTGGGTCACATGCTGTTGATCCACGACCCACTGACCCACTCAGAAAACCTGACCCAATTGACCCACTGATCCACTTCATCTCTGAATGCAACAAAATCTGCATATTGAAATACAATTAAAATTGAAAGCTAATGAGATTCCTGAGCATGGTGGGATTTCACTAGTGCGGGAATGTCTGATTCAATCTTCGTGACGCACATTATCAAGTCATTTAAAATACTCAATAACTTTTTTTAACAACTGTCCAAGTTTTCTAAAAAAACAAAATTAGAAATTACTTTATTTTTCACCATACAACCCAACTTTAAGGGAGTTATGAAGTTTCAAAATTTTCAAACAGCCTCATTTTGAAACAGTATGACGAATCGGATTCGATATTTGTAATGTGAATGAATTGACCAAATTTGGTTTTAATCTATTCGCTATTCACTATATACAACAAATGGATTCCACCATTATAGAAATAGATGAATATCGTAAGATCTCCGCAATAAGTATGTTAAAAATCCCACACAAGCTTATTAGAAACCAGAAATTATAAGGCGGTCGCTTGCAAGAGAATGTGATAAAATGAGGTCGTGATAGGAATTAAGTTGAGAACCACTGTCTTTGAGTGAGATTGTCATCATCTTCACCCTAATATACAAGGGCCGTCCAGAATGAAAGGAACGTTCTGGTAAGAAAACGCAGAAGTCAAATAGTGTGTGCAAAAGATTCATAGTCTATTTTCAAACTTATTCGTCAATCACATTCAAGCACTAATCAATCATAGCCTGGTATCAATTTTTCTATACCATTATTGTTCTCTATCGCTGGTAATGTATTCAACTCGTCTTTGAGTTTACCAGCAGTAAGAAAATGCTTTTCGGATAGAAGAAATATTCGACTTTATCACCCAGATACTCACCTATGATCCCCTCAGTTTGAGCCAAGCACCAGGACGAGGCAAACATGGTCTTATTGAGTTTGAGCTTAGAGCATTGTGTGACAAAATTTAGAATCCTGCCAACTGTGAGAGAGAGTACGAAGTGTAATAAATATTTTCGACTTCTAGTCGTACTTGTTTCGAAAGTTGAAAAAGAATCTCTCTGGAAAGCATTTCCCTGAGGCCTACTGGTGAACTGAAAAAGACTTTTAATACATTGGTAGCAAAAGACGCATATGACAGTCCAGGTGAGCTGCTAACAGGCTATGACAAGAAGTTTAATATGCATGGTAAACAAGTTTAAACCAGAGTGACTAATATCGTTTTTGTACCATAAATCATCTGAATTTATCAGTTATCGTTTGTGTTTTACAGTAAAACATTTCTTTTCTTCTGAGCGGCTTTCATCGCAATGTATCTATGTTGTTACCCTGATCCGCGAACAGCGCTGTATCTTAGTTGTTTTTCTGGGGGGTGGGGGCAAGCATTAATACGCGTATTTGGGCTCCCTAGAAAAAGTTGTCTTTTAATTCTTGGGCCCCTCTTTCTACCTTCCTCTTACTCTTTTGAGCAATGGAACCTGTTGGCCCCCTCTCACGGCACGGTCTGCCGGGCCGTTAGTTATGCCTCTGGGTCCGTTCCATTCCTGGCTAATTAATTAAGAAGACAATATTGACAAATCTCAAAGCCATACGAATAAATATTATTTCTAGGGTCCCTAATAGTAGACACTTTTTTTACTGAAAAGGGCCCACGGCTCATTTTTGTTGTATTTACCTATTGTGTGCTGTTTTGTTTATGTAATGTAGTGAACCTGTTTGATGCTTCATTTATAATTTCATGTTCGTATCGTATATAAAGTAACAAAATTTTGCCTTAAAATGGGTCCCCTTCGAACGGCTGGGAGCTTCTTTGGGGAGGCAGTTGCCCCCACAAGTTACGGTCTTATCCGCGAATAGTACCACCACCCTTCATTCTGAAGTAAAATTGTCGTTCTTATCTTTACTTTTAAATCATATTCTCATTCACACTCTTAATTCATTTTTTCCTTCACATTTCATAACATTGATATCCTGTCCCTATCTGACCTTACTCTAAACTAACATTCTCAAATAATATTGCCATCCATAATCTCATCTTGTAATAACGTTATCGCCCTCATTGTCAAACAATATTGTTCTCATTCTCAATAACTTTGACGTCATCACCCTACATTACACTCACTGTAAAATAATATTGCTGCCCCTCAACTTCAAATATTACCACCCTCAGTATCAAATAAAATTGCCACCTTCACTCTAAATAGTATTAACTCTCAACTTTACCTTCATTTGTCAAATATTGTTATTTTCCTCACTCTCTATAACACAGAGGCCCTCACCCTCGCTTGCACTCTAAACTAACACTGTCGGTATCACTATGAAATAAATATTCTCACTTATCCTCACTCACTTGTACTTTCAAATAATACTCTTACTGACAATTTCTAATCATATTGTCACTTTTCCTTTTGAATAGTATTTTCATCCTCATTGTCAAACATCATTATCAATCTTAATGTTACAAGACTCCAACCAAAGACTGTAATCTTTATTGGAAGTGAGAACCTGTCACTCATCCATTGTAAGCTGGACATCTATTGCTGTGAGAGTTCGTCACCTTCACCAGCTGTTATCATCGTTCTTTCACTTGTTGTTGGTACGATAAACACCAAATTTCAACATCCGCTAAATAATTACTAACTGTTTGTTGTAATAAGGAAGCTCTTGTATTTGTCAACAATTTACAATAAACTTTGGTAGTGACTGCCCTTTACCTTTGCACACTCGGCATTTCCTAACAGTCTTGCACGATCACCTTAAAGTTTTTTTTTTTTTTTTTCCCTGATGACATTAGTCACTTTTCATGTTTTGTGTCTTGCTGGCTCTCATAGTCATGTCAACATCTAGGCAATTGTCCGCTGCGTTCATTCACCTAATGGTCATCGTCTCAACTAGGAAGTGTTGACCTAGGAAAAGTAAGTTTCTTGATTTACACGAGCTTTTCTCAGTTCCTGGATTTTTGGGCGTGTGGTTTCAACTAACGTCAGCCTTTGCGACATGAGGAAGCACGGACATTGCTTGCATCATTTTGGAGTAAAATGACCACCTTCAGGTGATATTGTGGGTGTTACCTTCTTCGATGTATTCATGGCATCAGAGAGACAGCCGGAACAAAAGCGTTCGAGAAGGGACAATCTTGGATCTTTCTGAGTTTGTCTTTGGGCTAGAACACTTCACCGTTAGCCATACATCGATAACTACCAATACTTGCCTTTGATGTTGGGAACGCTTTGATTTCTCGACTATGTTTGGATTTGAGAAGAGGGCATCTATATTTACAACTAATAAGGCGGAATGCGATGGAAATTCATCGCTTGTGGTGAGAATGTTCATAGTTAGAGCTGCATTCCTAGCTCTACCTATACCCAGTGGCGTATTTAAGAGAAGGCTCCGGGCTTAAGCCCCCCGAAATTTCATTTACTATATTAAAGTAAAAGAAATATCTTGCAGAATTTTCACATTTCCAGTTAGCAAAGTCCTCCCGAAAGAAAATCGTAAATACGCCACTAGCTGTTGCTGCCAAACCTGCTTGCTGCCAAAAGTTATTCAGAATTATGAGTTTTATCTCATGGTCATTAGTTAAAGTTATCTTGCACCTTTAAGGACCTCTTGTTGTCAGCTCTACCTCAGTCTAGGTACTTCCCCACGCCTCGTTCTTCCTTTATGCTATACACTATCACTCACCGCCAAATAAAATTATAGCCCTCATCCTTAATATCACACTGAAGTTAACATCGGGGGCGCGGTGGCTCAGTGGTAGAGCGTTCACCTCCGGTGCTTGGGGTCCCTGGTTCTATCCCAGCTCGCGCCGTGTGGACTTTGTGGTGGACAAACACCGTGGTCGTGGGTTTTCTCGGGGATCTCCCCTTTCCTCCCACTTTCTTCATTCCACCATTTTACTTATCTCTCATCATCACCGTCTCCTTTAGCCTAACCGGCATAATTGTGGGACGTAAAACTTAAATATTTCATTTCATTTTTGAAGTTAACATCCTCATTTATGTCATACTCAAACAATATGTCGCCTTCATCCTATTTAAGATTGAGGTTCCAAAATATTTTATAAGGATCCCCACATCACGACAAAAGCACATGTCAACACAACACGTGCTATTGATTGTAAACAGCGTAGCAGACAAGAAGCCGACACGAAATATACCGAGGAACGCTGAAAGAAGACGGACCTCACGGAAGGACCCGAAGAGGACAGATAAATGCTCGACCACCGAAGGACCCGGTATCAGTCGACCAACTGATCAACTAACCAATACCTGCCCTGAGGTCGCATTGGACTAGGGGTACACGTATCCTTACCCAAGGTCGCATTGGACTAGGGATCCTCAATACAACCAACCCTCGCGAAGCTGCCTTGGGCTGAGGGGGCTATCTTTCAAGACTTACCGGAACCAGCAGGTGTCTTGGAGACTGCCTTGAGAGAAGGAGCACCATGCAAAACATCTATTTCCTCTCATCTGGTCAATAACAAGATAGACACTATTTTATTCTTTATAATCAAAGTCATTTGTGTTTAACAAATTTTATAATAATTTGGTGAAGGGCAAAAGACTATTTAGCCTCTGCCTATAAAGTCATTACAATATTGTCTCTAAATAATATCGTCTTCATCATTGACAAGAATTATCGTCTTCCTAATCCTCTACAATATTAACATTCTTACCCTCACTTAAACTCACACTAGAGTTATTTCGTTGTTCTTGCTGTGAAATAATATAGTAATTCTCACACTCACTCGCCTTCACTTTCAAATAATACTGTCACTGATATCCTCAAGTTATCATCGTCCATCATCGTCCATCTCAAATAATATTTTCGGTCTTCATTTTTAAAAGATATTACAGTAGAGTTTCTAAAACTCGGCACCTGCATAACCCGGCAGTCCGGATAACTCGGCCATACCCTAGCAGGACCAAAAAAAAAAAAAAAAAAAAAAAAAAAAAAAAAAACCTACAGTGCGGAAAACAACAGGACATTTCATGCACATTTCGTTAAAAGAAAGTAGCCAGTTTTTGTAAAGCCGATTAGTTAATTTTCAACTTTATGCATCATGAAGTATTTTTCTGAGGTCTGCCGTATCAGGTAAATTACCGTACAGCGTGTATTCATTAGTTTTCATTTTCATGGATAGTAAAGGCTTTATGCCTTCATAAAATATGTATTTTTCCTTTGTTTAAGGGTAATTGAACAGTTTATTCTTTGTTGTATTCGCAAACAACCAATACATACAAGTACAGTACTGTATATTCTGAGGAAACACACATACTTATTCTTTGTTAATCCTGTTCCCGATAACCCGGCATTTTCATAATCTCAGCCACCGGAACTAGTATGAGCTCTAACTAAATATCCATGTTTTACCATACTCCATTACCGACGAAACTAACCATATAAAGGCAATTGAGTATAGGGATACTCCTTTTAGTACTAATGGTGCCTTCGTTTCGCTGGTGCCGGTGAATTCTGAAACATGGATATTTAGACAGAATACATACTAGTTGCTGCTTAATGCTTTAAACTGCTTGGGACAGGCCCTATATTGTCTAAGCAGAGGCATTTTGAAATGTGATTTTTCCAATATTTGACGGTTCATAACTCTGAAAGGAGACGTTTTTCGACCTATGTTTATTAGAACTTTTCTTTTTATTTATTTCATTTCATATAAGGAATCACCTCCCAAAGTTTTTCGATGTTGTTATGTGCGTGGAGTGTGATTATGAAAGTGATTATGTTCTAGCCTAGGACACCTGAAATGCTTTTAAACAACTTTGTTACATACAATATATAGGCAAACATGACATGTAAAAATAATCGAAAACGACCGATACTACCGAAGTGTCGACTCCTTAGGTCGTTGATTAGAGTCCAAATTAACAGGAGTTATTTTTTTCTATGTAATAGAAGATTGGAATAAATAAGAACCCGTTCTGCGTTGGGCAAATGAGCTCGTAATTTTGTAAATTTGTGGTGCCCCAAAATTGAAATATACAGGGTGTTTCAAAACAACACCGACAACGTTTGGGAGGTGATTCCTGACACCAAGATAAGACGAGAAGTATAGACCAATCTGGGTGCACAAATGCTTCCTTTCTAAGTTATAGGCTGCCGAAAACATGAAAAAATGAACTTTAAAGGTCGACAGCTCCAAAACTATGGGACCTACCGTAGACGGGTCAAGACTTCACTTAGGAACTAGTACCTCCCCTATCCAAATATCTAAGATTCAGAATCCTAAGGTACTCACGCAACAATTTTTTAAAGAGGCAGTTTGGCTACGGACATATAATTTGAAGTACTTAGAAAGACATGAAAGAAACACAGGAGTCTGTTCGCGTTGGCTTCTAGCCCGGAGTCAAATCTTGTATGACTCATCGACCCAAACTATTCCCAAGTTGATGGAGGTACTACTTAAGGGTTTCTCCATCTACACTGAATTGTAGTCCTAGTTCCTCACATGTGTGGCCACTGTTCGTGTCAATTGCTGCCTGAAGATCTTCATTTTGAACATGTGTTTATCTTCCGGCACGTGGAGCGTCTTCGAGTGTTTCGTCCCTTCCTTAAAGTTCTTAAACCACCACTGCACTGTCCATGTAGTCATGATACCCTCACCAAAGGCCTGGCATATCTTTCGCCCCGCTGCAGCGGTATTTGACCCCAGTTTGAACTCATTCAGCATACACGCCCTTATGACGTTCTGTAAAATTGCCATGTTCACTCTGTCCTTACGCAAGCTCACGGTGTAAGTGAACTGACACAACAAGGTAGTATGTTGGATATGCCTACAACAACAACTGACCTTCACCTTATCTCTATTCGCATTGTATTCACGGTGTGAGGGCTAATGGAACACTGACCTTAACAAAAAGCGACAGAACTTTCTTGGTTACCTTTATACATGAGTAAATCCTGCAGTTTTTGGACTTAACATACAACCCTATGCTGCATCGAGCAGCAAACGTGTAACTGAAAATATATGTTTTATATATACTTTCCGTATAAGTGTTCCGAATAAACACTTTCCGCACGAAATACAGAACTGTATATAAGCTTGAGAATCTCACATACAGATGGAAGTATATAACATATAGCTGACTTATATAACATACGTATATATATGTAATGTATGAAAGATTATTAGATGTCAGATTTCCTGTAGCGACATGGTGTAACATCTAACCGGGAAAAGAACGGTATGTATGTATCATATGGATAAAGTTTGCTCCGTACAGATTTCCGTAGTAAACATAAGAAATCCGTATATTAGTATAATACGGCTGCCTAAAAGAAAAAGGAAGTATCTACATTTTGCTTGTTTAAAAAAAACACCAAAAAACGTAATTTTTGATAATTAACGTTAAAGACTTTGTATTCTTTTCTTCCTCACACAACCTCAGATGCGGAAATAAGGACGAGGGTGGCCCTCGTGCTGACAAGCTAAATGGGACTGCCCATTCTAATAAAAGTTAATTAAATTGAACTCGTGTTTTACATAATTTTTTTTGTAAAAAAAAACAGTATTATATATTGGTTTCCAGGAAAAGTGTTCCTATTCCAAATTAAAATTTTCTGTATCAAAAAAAAAAAAAAAAAAAAGAACCGTAATGGATTGTTATTGGTCTTTGGACTAACAAAACACTCCTCTTCTACTTCAACATCTGTCCTTCAAATATTTAATTAGTCATGAGACTCCACCTCCCCCCCCCCCGAAAAAATCTTTTTCCAACTTCTGTGAACACAAGATCTATTCTTCTTTTATTTTATGTTAAAATTTCAATGAAATATACCAGATGTATTCAAAATAATAATAAGAAAACATAAGATTTCCGTAGGTATAAACTATTACTGGAGTACATACTAAAACAAGATGAGTAATACATCAATTATAAAATGAAATGAAATTTGAAGTTTTATGTCTCACTATTATGACTTTTAGGCTGAAGAGACTGTGATTAAGGAAAGTGAATGCGTATGAAATAGTTGGTGTTAGTGGTTAGTTCAGTGTAGTGTGCTTGTATCTAGTGTATTATCTTGAAAAGGAGAGTTAAAGTTAACATTCGAAATTATTGGAGGATCACTTAGTTAGTAGCAACAGGATCGGAAGTCCAAATTTAACAGAACAAACTATATTATTAAACAGAAACGGTACGAAGGACCGAGAAGAAACTAATTATTAAGTCATTGACTTACAAACTATATAATACAGGTGAAACCAAATAGGTCCCATAAGTAATAAAAACTTTGTCGATTAATCTAAAATAGGTGAGAAACCAAATAAGTTTTATGAGTAAAAGCAAGTAAAAAAAGTAAAAAAAAAAATAAATAAATATTAATCATCAATGTCTTAACATGCGAGGGAAACCAAATATTTTCAAATTAACAAACCAACACACAGGTGGAAAAAATGGTTTCATTGTAAACAAACAAACAAACAAATATATTTCTTTTAATAATGTTTTATTAGTAGTTGACATGTGACTTTGTGAATGTTGTAACGTTATTTTATGTATGTATGTTATGTATTATGTGTGTGTGTGATTTGTAAATCATGTAATAATAAATTTATTTATTTCAGTTATGGTCAATAAAAAAAGGAAGAAAATAGACCTGAGATTGTTAGCCAGAACTCAGGTCCAAAAAAAGCCCACTCCCTACCTAAATAGGGAAGCAAGAGAGAGAGATCTCGAAAATAGGAGAGATATTATTCATAATGGGCAGTTGCGTTTGCCGATAAGACCAAAATTTTTGGCAAAGGCAGGGGCAGTGGAGGATCATAGTAATAGTAGTTGGTGGAATAAGAATACTGAGAAAAAACATGAGAATGTCCAGAGAATCAACAGGTACAATGTTGTACAACATAAACTCGCGATTATAGTGTGCCTCCAGACGAACACATTCGCACACTATCACTTAGATTATAATGTGCATCCCTGCTCCTACTCTGTACCTTTATTATGTCAGCGATCAGCAATGAACTGATAGTTTTCTTGTCTTATCGTCCTCTTTTATAGCCATCTTCTTGGAGGGAGATCCCACGAAAGGAGAGTCGGCTGTCTTCGTAATTTTTCCAAATCCCCTTCTCTTCTTCTTGGAGGTGTAATCTCCTACCATCGTCTGTTATTGTTTGCTTATGATAATAAAAGCACGTGCTCGTAATGAGAACATGTGGTTTGCAATGCGTGAGTATATGGATCCTAACAGTATAAATGTAAAGTCAGTAATGGGTTAGACATTACTGTGTAACCAGGCGTTTTTTTAACCCTCATACACACGCGCTAAATTTTAGTACTTAAACACACGTGCGGGGTATTCTACTGTTGAAATGGTTTGGGGTAGATATTACCCCAGCGAAAAGGTCAGCTGGATTAGGGAAAGAAATAGTTTTTATTTTTATTTTATCATGTACTACATATGAATCCCTCGTTCCTGAAACCTTGTCCTTGTCCTTGAAACTTTGATTCCGATATGATGAAGAAAATGCTTCATGCCCCAAATGACTAATCGGCCTTTCTCTTAGTTCCTGGTAATTCAGTATTCGCTACGGATACCTTGTAATACACCGCACGATTTGGGTTTCTCTTGAAATTGCTATATTTACTCTTCAAGATGATATTTATGTAAATTATAAAATGAAATTCGACTTTTTTTCTTGTGCTAGTTGGGTTTCTTAAATGACCGATTCATACCTTGGCGTTTAAACGGCGTGACAAACATCTTGGCATTTGAAGGCGGCGCTCCAAGTTCCCTTTAAATACTGCTAGCAAATGAGAGACCTGCAGTTTTGCCACGTTTATTTTGTACACATTCACTTCAGTCTATTCTTGCCACCAGATCGCGCTGTAGTTCGTCTGCTTAGCCAAGCCATAGCCACACTCCTTTACCACTTGGCAACGTCGCGTCAGAGCTTGCGTTTTATTCGTTTAGCTGAAATGCCAAGATGTTTGTCACAGGCTTTAGAAAACAATCTACGTTATACAATGTCTTAGTATGTGGTGGAAATATGGGATATCTTAATTATAAGAGCACATACCTTAATCTGTGCGGAACGTTAATCTTAACATTAAACAGTCAAGATGTCATTATCTGCGCTTATTGTCTGACACTAATACACGTCACTCCACGCTTCCTCTTGCCTGTATAATGTAGTGCTTGTGTAATTGCACAAATATGCTATCCAGTTTGCAGCGATCCATGAAAAAAAAAGTTGCATGTAAATAATTCAAGCTTTTAATGTAACAGACCGATTAACGGTTGCTTACATTTTATTTGAGTTGGCTCCCGGATTGTAATGTTTTACCCGTACTGTAATGTGTACCGGTTGTTTGTACGACGTTAAAGTTGGTTCGTGTATTGTAAAGGGGTTACGCGTTTAGACAGCTCATCTCGTTTCCACTCATAATAAGATGTTATAAGCATATGTGATCGACTCGCTAAATTTGATATGTTTGATAGGTATAGTTGAAAATTTTGTTGGTGAACTTTACTTTGAGCGCACCACTTGATATTAAGGTTTCTCTAATATTTTCCTTGTGAGATATTTCTTTTGTTTTTACTGTTAGATTAAGTAAGATTTTTCACTCTAAGATGTCATTTTGAACGTGTGCCTTATTAGATCATGCGGTTAGTTGCTTAGGTTAGGTAAGATTTAAATTGAACGTGTCTCAACAATATACAGCTATCTTAATTGTTAGGTTAGGAAATCAGATTGTGTGTTTACTATTAAATAATGTCATATTATTTTGTCTTGTGATATATTCCGGGAAATGTATATTTCGATTGCTTGCTTAGGTTAGGTAAAATTGAACTTGTGCATTTACGGTTGAATAGTGTTATATTATTTTGTCTTGTGATATATTCCGGGAAGTGTATACTTTGATTGCTTGTTTAGGTTAGGTAAATTGAACCTGTGTGTTGATGTTAAATATTGTCATGTTATCTTGTCTCGCGATATATTTTTAAACAATTTACGATTGCGTAGGTTCGGCTTCATGTAGGTTACGAAATTATATCCTGAACGTGATTTCGTATATATTTCTTGGATCTTAAATGTGGAAGGGTTTTGGTAAATTAGAATAGTAAATGTACCGTGTTCATTGCTGTTGTCTCATGATATGCGGGTGCATACTTGATCTGTGCAGATTTCGGCTAACCTACAGTTGTAGTTTTTTTTTTATATTTAAAAATCTTGTTCGAATATGCTTCCGTTCAAGACTCTGTCTTGGGCGCATATTTAGTTTAAAGGTGCCATTAACGCGTTATGGAATTTCTTACATATTTGCCTCATCGGAAGTGCATATATCTAACTGATGCCCAACTTTACTGGGAAACATATATGTACTCACATTTATTCAATTTGTCGTTCTTGAACACAATCTAGAGTCTTATCATGTATCCATTGCTCTTGAGAATTAATGACATTATATTGAGAAGTTAAAAGTGATAATAATGTTGATAATGACGTTCTAATCTCTCATAAGATGTGTAAACCCTGTTGTAGAAAAGTAGAAGTAGAACATTTTTTTTATTTGTAAATATCGCATTTCATTAATAGTAGATTTTTTTTAGTGTTACGTATGGTTGATAGGTGCTACTTACTTGTCCTAGAGTACAATGAGAATGTAGTAGCAGTCATGTAGGGCTTATGTTGTTGCCTCATTTAAATGAATTACAGGGTTATGAATAGTGAACGTCTATTTAATAATAATTTTAGTAACGATAATGTCATCTTGTTAAATGAATAATTAGAGCATATGGACTGTTATTCTTAAGTGATCACGAACTGAGTATATATATTGTAAAGATATTGAAATGTGAAAATTGATACAATTTTGAAATTAAGTCAATGTAGTAACATAATATCGTAATTGTTTGAACATACGGCGATGTAGGCAAATATCTAACAGACTTTATTCTGTTGCTCTGGATAATTACAATGTAACTGTTGACTGATTGGCACAAATAAACAATCACGACCGAATCTCAATTTTATAATTTCGAATACTGCTCATAGAGTTAAGCATATGTAAGTTTGATATTTTTTTTTCTTCCTTCATTCAGTTTAAGTTAATGACGTTGAGTCATCTTTCATTTCGATTGGCCACTTAACAAGAATCTGAAATCTTTTGATAAAATTCGTTGCGCATGCTTGAACTGATTTTCTTTTTAAGCTAACATAACCTAAACATTAAGTTAAAACATAACCAAAGAAAGTGGTGTGTTTTAAATTGGCGACCTCAGCTTTAGGATTTTTGTTTATTTGATAATTTGTGTTAGTTATAAGAGCTAGGCTGAAGGGTCTGTTTTAAATTGGCGACCCTTAGCCAAGGATATTAATTAACTTTGCTATAATATGTGAAGCTGAAGTGTTATAAATTGGTGACTTCAGCTTCAGGATATTTGTGTACTTGATAGAGTATTCTGTTTTGTGTGCTAACCGAGATGAAAGCTAAATAATGAGTGGATATAACGATGATGAGTTGCTAAACGCGTGACCCAATTAATCTGATGTAAGATGAGTGAAACAGATATCATGCATGAGACTGAAGAATATAGTTGTTGTAATGGTGCTAATAGTGTTGAGAACGCGATTGCAATTTGTTGTGAGAGTTGTGACAAATGGTACCATATGAATTGTTTAAATATACCGGAAAAGGAACAAGAAGTGTTAAAACATTCGGAGGAAAATTGGTATTGTGCAACTTGTGTAGGTAAACAATCTGTAGAATCAGATGGGGAGGAAGTGAGACGTACACAAAACCTAAAGAAAGTTACTCCGGAAATTGAAATTGGTGGAGGTCCGCTTCTAGATAAGTTAGTGGACATAATTAAAGAACTAAAGTCCGAGGTTTCAGCAGTAAGAGTAGAACTGTCGAATCAGATGACCGTTAACAAGAATGATTTAAAGGCAGAAATGAAAACTGAATTAAATAAAATGAGCAATGAGATAGTAGCTTTAAAAGAATCTTTTTCAACTGTAAAGGGGGAACTGAAAAATGAAATGTCATCGATAACGTCGTCAGTATTAACTTCTGAGAACGAAGTTGTAAATAAACTCGCTACTGATGAATTAGAAATAAGAGCTATGGGGTCAAGTGCAAATGATAATGTTGAAGGCACAGATATACAATTAGTAAACAATAATTTTTGTGATGTCTTAGAAATGAATCATAATCTGCGAAATGACAGGGCTAAGTTAGAAGCGCCTGAACTCAGGTCTCAGTTACATGTCAATGATGAAGTAGTTACTGAGACTGAGTGTTATAATGATGTATCTGTAGATGTAGGTTTAGATTTAATATGTAGTAGTAGGTATAGTATATGTGTCAATAAATATTTGTTATGTGAACCCCAAATAATGCGCTATGAAGTAAATAATAGTTCTTTTAACTATGTCGGTTATAGAACGGATCCTTGTGATAGAGTAGCGAATCTGAGTAGATCGTATATTGTAAACCTTTACGTACTAAGTGGTGATGACGTTGACAATGCCTTCTGTAGTGATGACACAAGAATGAATCGATTCCGAAAACGTGGTAAAGAGATAGGGAAGCTTAACCTAATACTAATCATAGATGTTAAAGTAAATAGATCTAAGATATTTCTATGGTTGACAGGAAATTGCTCTAGCCAGGGTAGGAGACATATGATAATTGGAAAATATTGTAGCAAGTGGCTAGAAGCACTCCGTAGGATAAGACAGGCAAAGGCCTCACCACCTGTATTAGCTCCTCCTACACTTGAATTTGTAACCCTGACTTTTTGTTTCTTTTTTCCTTTTGTTGTGTTTCTAGTAGTTTAATTTGTGTTCATGATGTTTTGTGAATAATGTAGGAGGTAAAAGATTATATAGATATTTAATAACAAAATGGGAATTTAGAATCTTGATCTAGAAACTTCTCTTTTAGTGGCTTTATTGAACCTAAGAACTTAAATTGTGTAAAAGAACGGCAAGTTGAGTCAAATTCGGTTAGTTAGTGGGAATGATAATTTAATTTCAGCTTAAAAAAAAAAAACTTGGTTAAACTCGCGGAAAAGGACATTTTCTTTTTGAAAAGGGATTGTTAGGACTAACTTTGAATATTCAGGATTTGTTTACGTATCAGTATAGTATGCAGTATGAGAAATGTACAATCTAACAGTATAACCTACCTATCAATTAATTCCTTTTGGGTCCAGTGATTCCTCTGTCTTCTTCAGACGTACTAATAGGGACTACGATCACATCTTCGTTATATTGCCGTCTTCTGTTGTTGCAGCGAAGCTGGTTAGTAATAATAATAATAATAACAATAAAGTTTCCCATTTTGTTAGCTATTTTGGTCTTAATGCGGGAAAACGGATTGAGCAGTTGTCATTAAAGGAAAGCGATGGTTGCTCAATTGGAACTTCTCTCCTTAAAACAATATTTTGAATGTAAAATGAATTCGTTTCGAGATGAAGTGAGTTTGTACTGCCTTCTTTAAAAAAAAAAAAAAAAAAATTATTGACGTATTTTATTCTCAAGGAAGAAGAAGGAAGTACAGGAAATCGAAATATAGATAAAATGTATCCTGAACACAGGAGCTGAACAGAATATACCTAAATTATAATATTTGGCAAAATTTCTAAATTTCTTTTCGTTTGACTAGGTTCAACCTGTGCTCAGTGTATATTTAAAATACGGTTTCGGGAAAAGATAGTCTTCCTCTAGTATACCGGTATTTGTAGTTAGGAATGAAGGCTGAATTATTTATAGGTTCATTTCTTTTTACGATTTGTGATGTGCTTTAGTTCTACTTTAGATGAACATTTTATACATTTAGAACAACTTTTTGAAATTTTTATCCTTTGGAAACTTTGTACTTTCCGATACCGAAAACCAAGACGAAACTTAGGTCCCTTTTAGGCATTCTTTCTTGGCGAAGGAAATTCATTCCTCAGTTTGCGGCCTTAACAGCGCCATTTTTCGATTTGTTAAAGAAAGACAAGAAATATTGTCTAACTGAGGAATTGCTGAATAGATTCCAACAATTGAGAGAATTGTTGAGTGAGCCTCCAGCGCTCAGTCAACCTAATTTCGACCAACCGTTTCACTTATTTTCAGATGCGTCTCTAGAAAATTTGGCCGGCTATCTGGCTCAGTATGATGATACTGGAGAACTTCTTGTTATCGGATACGCAAGTAGAAAATTAAAGTTATATGAAGTTTCCTATTCGATTTTCCAATTGGAGTTGCTGGCAGTATTGTTTCTGTGTGAACATTTTTCGTATTATATTTTAGGTAGAAAAGTTACAGTCCATTGTGACAATAGCGCAGTGACATACGCTTTTACGTTACAGAACTTGGATCCCCGAACCACAAAAATTTTGTTGAAGTTATAGAGGTTCGATCTTCGGTTCGAGCACATTAAAGGGGTGGACAATAAAATAGCTGACATTTTAAGTCGCAATACTCCGGAACTCCCTGCCGAACCTGAAGAATACCATGTTAATTCTGTTAATTTTGTTAATTTTGTTTGTTATGATGAGAGTACGTGGTTCACTGTAAATGAGTTAATGCAAATGCAAGTGGGTGATAAGTACTGTAACGAATTAAGAGCGAAAATGTCAGACAGTGCCGATTCTCGAATTCGTCTAGTAAACGATTTGGTCTATATTCAAAATTCAAAAACGAAACGTTGGCTGCTAGTAATCCCAGAGTTATTGGTTGAGAAAACGATTAGGAAGGTTCATGAAATGGGGCATTTTGGTGTTAGTAAATGTTTGAAATTAGTTCAAGAATTGTTTTTCTGGAAAGGACAAAAACGCACGTTCCAAAATTTCATCAATAATTGTGAGTTGTGTGCCCGAACGAAGTTCTCGAATAGAATTATTGCTCGTGAGGATCTACATATTGAGGCAGATAAGCCACATACCAAATTGTGCATTGATCTCGTGGAGAAATTGCCATGTAGGTATGGGTTTTATTATATACTCTCAATTGTTGATGTTTATTCATTTCTTTTTCGGCTGCTGATAGATTTCGAGAAAATTTTCCATGGCCTTCTGAATTGAAAACAGTAGAAAATTCTAAACGGCATATTCAGGTAGAACCCCGTTTGTTATCAAAACGAAAACGAAAGTCGCAAAATAATGCGATTGAAATTAAGGAAATGGATTTGGTTATGGTTAAAACCCATTTTCAATCGGATGCGTTCAAGAAGATCACCCATAAGTATATGCCTGTATTCACAGGGCCTTTTGTTGCGACTCGAGTGCATCATAACTCTGTTTCTTTAAAAGATTTGGAGGGGAGAGAAATGCCAACTCAAAATCTATCAAATGTAAAATTGTTCAATTGCTCTCCAGAAAAGAAAGAAGAGTTGTTAAAAGACTTTAAATAATCAAAAAAAAAATGTTAATGTTTTAAGTAGTTAAAAAAATTTTTTTTCTTAAAGCCGCCTGGAAAAATGTAACGATCCATGAAAAAAAAAGTTGCATGTAAATAATTCAAGCTTTTAATGTAACAGACCGATTAACGGTTGCTTACATTTTATTTGAGTTGGCTCCCGGATTGTAATGTTTTACCCGTACTGTAATGTGTACCGGTTGTTTGTACGACGTTAAAGTTGGTTCGTGTATTGTAATACTGCACCCGAGTGCCTCCAAAGATTTGTTTCGTTGCCAATGAAATAAATGGCACAAAAGGGTTATTAGTTTTATATGCGATACGCACAACACACGTAAAAACATCAATAGTTTATCACAAAAATTTCGAATTATTTTCTTTCTACAATGTTTTCGCGTTACTGTAATAATTCCACTCAGGTTATAGCTTAATGTAGTGAAAATTTAATTTATACTTTTACTCTACTTCAATTTACCTTAATTTACTTTACCTCATAATAATATCAATATAGAACTACGATCGTAAGACAATTTTACTTATCATGTTATTTCTCGCTATTGCTTTCCTTCATTCTTTTGTTAAGAGCATAGCGATCATTTCGGTTACGGCCACAAGAGGGCATATGAATCGCTATACGTAAAGCTAACATCGCCAAGATGGCGATTTTTCTACATAGCGGGAACGATGGTTGTTATAGTGATGTTAAACAACTGCAAGAACTAACTAGGTGAGTTTTAAAACCTTCATTACAGGAGTACTTCTAATACTCGGGAGATGTTATTTAAGAGGTAAAATGATTGCTTATTTATCTAGGGTTTTGTATAATAACAGAAGGAATATAAATTTGTTTTTGTTCGTAGTCGACTATGCAATATTAAAACCATTATTATTAAGGTCTGGTGATGCGAGGATAATGACGGAGTGAAACGTCGTTTTACAGTGGGAAAAGAACGACGGCTTAAGTCGACTCCTAAAATTTAGAAATTTAGTAACCAAAAGTGTAGAATTTTGGAAGTTAACCTAGTATAAATTAACGATTGGAATAACCTGATTTATTTTGGAAGAAAAGGAAACACTGAGGAGTCTGACTAAAGTAAAAATTCATTGAAACAAGTTTTGGCCGAAAAGCCATCGAGTGTTACTTCCGCCATTACGAGTAATATGAAGTAATGGGGCAGGAAGTATAGTTGTCGAGGTTTATTTCACCAGATACTAGGACCAGGTCCCATATTTAATAGGACGTGGGACTGATACCTGAGGAGATTGATTTCGACGTGTGAATAAATAGGTTTGGTAACCTATTCTGTTCTGTGGAGTCAAGGATCCAGGTGACAAGGACCGAAAGGACCACTTTGTAGGAACCTCAACCAATTGGGTAACATTCATCCATTTTATTTTTTTTATTTTCTTCTTGTTCCGATCATAAACAGAACCACTAATTTACTAAATGGAGTGCTGCGAAATAAAAATGTATAGTTAAAACGAAAGGCGTTACGCGTTTAGACAGCTCATCTCGTTTCCACTCATAATAAGATGTTATAAGCATATGTGATCGACTCGCTAAATTTGATATGTTTGATAGGTATAATTGAAAATTTTGTTGGTGAACTTTACTTTGAGCGCACCACTTGATATTAAGGTTTCTCTAATATTTTCCTTGTGAGATATTTCTTTTGTTTTTACTGTTAGATTAAGTAAGATTTTTCACTCTAAGATGTCATTTTGAACGTGTGCCTTATTAGATCATGCGGTTAGTTGCTTAGGTTAGGTAAGATTTAAATTGAACGTGTCCCAACAATATATAGCTATCTTAATTGTTAGGTTAGGAAATCAGATTGTGTGTTTACTATTAAATAATGTCATATTATTTTGTCTTGTGATATATTCCGGGAAATGTATATTTCGATTGCTTGCTTAGGTTAGGTAAAATTGAACTTGTGCATTTACGGTTGAATAGTGTTATATTATTTTGTCTTGTGATATATTCCGGGAAGTGTATACTTTGATTGCTTGTTTAGGTTAGGTAAATTGAACCTGTGTTGATGTTAAATATTGTCATGTTATCTTGTCTCGCGATATATTTTTAAACAATTTACGATTGCGTAGGTTAGGCTTCATGTAGGTTACGAAATTATATCCTGAACGTGATTTCGTATATATTTCTTGGATCTTAAATGTGGAAGGGTTTTGGTAAATTAGAATAGTAAATGTACCGCGTTCATTGCTATTGTCTCATGATATGCGGGTGCATACTTGATCTGTGCAGATTTCGGCTACCCTACAGTTGTAGTTTTTTTTTATATTTAAAAATCTTGTTCGAATATGCTTCCGTTCAAGACTCTGTCTTGGGCGCATATTTAGTTTAAAGGTGCCATTAACGCGTTATGGAATTTCTTACATATTTGCCTCATCGGAAGTGCATATATCTAACTGATGCCCAACTTTACTGGGAAACATATATGTACTCACATTTATTCAATTTGTCGTTCTTGAACACAATCTAGAGTCTTATCATGTATCCATTGCTCTTGAGAATTAATGACATTATATTGAGAAGTTAAAAGTGATAATAATGTTGATAATGACGTTCTAATCTCTCATAAGATGTGTAAACCCTGTTGTAGAAAAGTAGAAGTAGAACATTTTTTTTATTTGTAAATATCGCATTTCATTAATAGTAGATTTTTTTAGTGTTACGTATGGTTGATAGTGCTACTTACTTGTCCTAGAGTACAATGAGAATGTAGTAGCAGTCATGTAGGGCTTATGTTGTTGCCTCATTTAAATGAATTACAGGGTTATGAATAGTGAACGTCTATTTAATAATAATTTTAGTAACGATAATGTCATCTTGTTAAATGAATAATTAGAGCATATGGACTGTTATTCTTAAGTGATCACGAACTGAGTATATATATTGTAAAGATATTGAAATGTGAAAATTGATACAATTTTGAAATTAAGTCAATGTAGTAACATAATATCGTAATTGTTTGAACATACGGCGATGTAGGCAAATATCTAACAGACTTTATTCTGTTGCTCTGGATAATTACAATGTAACTGTTGACTGATTGGCACAAATAAACAATCACGACCGAATCTCAATTTTATAATTTCGAATACTGCTCATAGAGTTAAGCATATGTAAGTTTGATATTTTTTTTTTCTTCCTTCATTCAGTTTAAGTCAATGACGTTGAGTCATCTTTCATTTCGATTGGCCACTTAACAAGAATCTGAAATCTTTTGATAAAATTCGTTGCGCATGCTTGAACTGATTTTCTTTTTAAGCTAACATAACCTAAACATTAAGTTAAAACATAACCAAAGAAAGTGGTGTGTTTTATTAATAAAGTACGATTTTAATCTAAATTGTAAAGCGAGGCAAAGTCTCTTGTGGAATAAGTTGTAAAAATTACGTATACAGTAAGTAATACAAGAAGGAACAATACATGATTGGAACACAAATTATACTAAAATACTGAATTATCGCTGAACTTAACTTTTTCCTAATTGAAATTTGGATTTTTTTAAAAATGCTGTGTGTTCATTTCGTTGTGTTAGGAGAACAAATGTTCTATCAGAACGAAAATAGAAAAGTGAGAATGAAATGTTTCAGCTTAACATCGCACAATTATGTCTTTCAGGCTAACGGAGACGATGGTTATGCTAGTGAAAGATGGTGGAATGAGAATGCGGGAGAAAACGGGAGTATAGCCGATAAAACCCACAGACACGATGTGGTCCACCACAAACTTACCGGCCCCAGGTAATTTGCCACCCTGTGCAATGCCGCTCTACCACCTTCCTCCAGAAAGACCAAATCTTAAAGGCCACGATTTATGTATGCTACCCCATCATGAACAACAAAGAGGAGGGAAGAAGCACTCGCACTCAGAAAGGTCTAAAATACTACAAATAGAACATCGTTGAGTCTGTTTATTCTGTAATCTAATATGTTAGTGAAAGATAAAGCAAACACACCTGCAGAGGAAAGAGAGTAATCCTTTTTATACAGTTGAATATCGAGCTTCAATCTCAATATATTAGTTTGCAATTACAGTGCAACTAGCTCTTTTATCTTTAGTTCTTGATTTTTCTTCTACATTTGTTAATTTGTTTTTTTTTTAAAAAAAAACTTGTTTTCACCTTCAATGATAAGGAACTTGCTTGTAACAAAGACAAGACTAGTTTTCATAACAAAACTGTGATAACTAACTATATAGAACAGGTATTCGCTACTGTTCGACAATCGAGTTCTTGTATTTGACAACAAATCAAGCATTTCCTGCTGTTATTTGTTTAGCACTGTTCATGCGACCAGAGGTGCAAATCTGTCCTCAACATTGGGGGCCGCAAGTGCGACCGTTTCGTTTTTTTTTTTTTTTTTTTTTTTTGTTAAGCGATGTTCAAAATGTCTGTGAAGTTGAAAAACAATCCTGTGGTGGATCAAGGAGCAGAGTCGTCTTTTGGAGGCGGACAGATTGAACTGCACCCCCTCTGCTGTGTGGAGCTGAAAAACAGCAGACAAGGGTTGTTCCTTATTAATCCTCATATGATTTCCAGAAGTATCGAAAGTCTGCAGCCCATCAAACCACTGAAATTCCATAGAACAGGAAATTGGAATAGACACATCCAAAAATATTATAAAGATGACCTCTCGTAGTCTTCATGAAGAAAATAGCTATCACCACGAGATGGCACCAGCCCATAATCTGGTCGCCAGCAAGAGATCTTGCAAAGTATTATATAACTCATCTGATTATTCTATATTAGATTCCAAGTCCGTTGGAACAAAAGCTTCCACCTACGAATCACATGAAACTATATAACCAATAACAACAGAAAACAAATAATGTTGAATTTTTTAGAGGCCCACATATTGTATAGCATTACGTACCCGTGCATCCAATATACATTTGAAAAGAACAATCATCACTGACAGGTAAGTATTTTAATTCTTCTGTGCTTTAGGTTAAGCTGATAGGTTAGATTAGGTTAGAATTTTCCAGGTAAGTATACTAGTTAGTTAGGTTAGACTGAATAACGTTATGAGGTAGCTCGCTTCTATGAATGACAGCCATGTAAGACAATTTAGGTTTCAAACGAATCTCTAGTAATTGTATATATATTATTCCTATTCAATAAATTACGCCATTTCATTAATATTCTTTAATTAATTATTTGCTTCTTACTCTTATATAAATATCTGTAATGACTTAAAACCACAACTTATTATCTGTCGAATAATATAATCATGTATTATTCTGATTATTAACACATTTCTATCAAACATATTCATTGATACATATCCTCATTTGTAACTTACGGGTCATAAATGCAGCTACTCGCAACGATTGAAGATGAAACCCAGAAAATAGCTTTCCTATCAAACTTCATTAAAGCAACTAAAATTTTGAGGGTATGTTAACGTGAAGCTATACAATAGACATCAGGAACATCGGGTTGGAAGGAAACATTATGAGGACCCTATGGGTCCAAAAACTTCTAGAATTTCATTCCGATTAATTTCATATGCATAGTTCGAGGATCTTAATCTCTTGTCTTTTTTTTTTTTCGTACAATTTTTCTTCTTTTCTTCTTAGATAACATCGTAGATATATGGTACAGACTAAAATCCAAGTTGTCTACTGCCTGTATAAAATTTGTATGATACATACATTGTAACAATATAGAATAACTTATTAAATGAATAAACGACTGAACATCACAAGTAAGAATTTTCAGAACAGCAAAATTATAAAAACAGTAAATGAAATAACTATAAACACAATTTTGTAATCGATCACGAAGTGGAGCATTACAAGATTTAAGGCTTATTCTTGGGGGAGGGGGAAGCATCTAGTTTATCTCACTTTCCTTTATGTCAATCGGACACAAATCATCATTATTTTCAAAAACACACTTCAAATCGGATTATTGCGGGGACAGTCCTCCAGTTCCAAGATTGGAGGGGACATGTCCCTCTCATCCCCCGAGATTTGCGCCAGTGCATGAGACCTTAAACTATGAATGTAATATTCAAATAGAAGATCAGCTTAGAAAAATTTAACTACCATCATCATGAAATCTGTTTCCAACAAGAAATATTTATTTTAAATAATATGTTTATGACAGATTTTGCCGCCCCATGCATTTGCACGTATTGAACATATTTTAGAGTCTGACCTCATGTTAGAGGTCTACAAAGGCCGGAATTTTTACCTCGAACCCGGCCTGGCCCGTGAATTTATAATGTGAGGCCCGACCCGAGTCCGAAATTTGTTTTAGTGTTTAGGCCCAAGCCCGGCCCGAGTCCATGTAATAATCAAATAAGCCCGAATTTCAGAAAGTTAATAATTATTGCAAAATTGTACTTTTATTTACAGCAATTAGAGGTTTAATTTTGCAGTTCTGCTTTAAATGTTCTTCAGGAAGAAGGATCCAACAAATATCGTTGTATACTGGTATATTATATTTACAAAGTTAGACCCGAAAAGGCGCGAGAAATATGGTTGTATATTTAAAAATTTATTGCCCAAGCCAGGCGCGAGCCCGAAGTGATATATGCTTTGTAGATCCGAGTCCGGCCCGCGACCCAGGCCGGCCCTAACTCCGCGGACTCGGCTTGAACCCGTGCAGAACTCTAACTCAAGTATTAGAAGTAAAGGCTCCGTGCCCTCGTGAACGAAAAGATAAAAATAAGGAACTTTTCTGGCTACACTGTTATACAAAAAAAGTACGGCAAAATTTTAGGAATGGATTTCTTATGGGTAAACAAACAAAAATGTTCATATGACCATATGTCGGAAAATGCATCGTTACAGAGTTACGACCTTTGAGTCGCCTGACGGTGTGAAATAGTCACATTCTGGTCACTCTTTAATGTTCTCAATTTAAACCTCAATAACTCAACCCCTAATCCAGCTAGGAAGATAATTTTGGTTCTAGGTATTTCTGAAGGACGACGCTTTCCAAAGATATATATTTTATGTACATGGCGGTACCACGGCGACGGGAGAGGGTAATTACGTGTTTTTCTTTACATTAATAGTTTGGGGATGGCATTCTTTCCCCCTTGGGGGCAGGGTTGTTTTGTTTAAAACAAAATGTTTAAAACAAATGATTAAAACTTGTTTTAAACAATTGATTTTGTTTAAAAATTATGTGTACGTTTAAAACATTTTGTTTTAAACACGTGTATTTTCAAGACTTGTTTTAAACATATGTTAATTTTTATTTTATTTTATTTTTGTGAAAAAATCGGCCAGAGAAGGAGAATTATCAAAAAGTGCTTCCATTTAGAAGACTAGTTTCTTCCCATGTAAATGTTTTGATTTCTCGTGGCTAAAGGAATTCAATATGGTGATCTACAATTTATTTTATCTCTTTTTTTCCCTTTATTTTTAATGTATATTGTAGTCCTTAAAATGCTTCTCAGTTAACCTGCGAAAAAGTGTCGTAGTCTAAGGTTGGACTACTTGTAGAACTGATATTAAAAAAAATAATTATCATGGAAACAATTTTTTGTTTTGTATTCAGAAAGCAAACAAAAGGGTATTTGCTAAATTGCGGTTCTGAAATAAAAATGTCACAGGCATTCGTTGATATAGTACATGTTGGTTCTCAGTTTCCGTACAACTTGGAATCATTTAACATGAGTTTTACGGGAAGAAAAAAGTACATAATTTCGAGAAAATTTGTTAAAGCAACTCAAACTCCATCAGACAAGAAAATGGCCATACGAGCTCGTTGCAAAATGTTTAAGAAAGAAATGATTGGTCTAGTTCAAACAATGAATAATCATTATGAAAAATGCAATACTGTGAAAAAACTAGAAATTCAAATGGTAATAGTGTTAATCCGAAAATTGCTTCTGATGACTCTAACGTCAGTGAATTGGTTGAGATGCAACTGGAAACTTCAGGTAAGAATTAATTTTGCACCATCAATTTTTTCCCCTTATATTATGAAAATTTTATTTCGTCCCTCTTCTCTACCTCAGTCCTAAATTTTCTTAAAAAATTTACACCTTGGCATAGCTTGTATGCAGGGACCACGTGAGAATGCGCAAGGTATGGCAGTCTCCGGCGTAACTAGCCATTAAAGCGTGATACTTATTGTAACATCAGTGCCGAATGTCAGTGTCTGGGACAATTTGATCTCAATTTGTTCGTCTGTATGTATGTATGCACCACGCTACAGGACTCAAATTTCGTTTTTTAACATTAAATTTTGAGAGTAGAGGGGCGAGACGTCGGAATTTGCTGTATAGATTTTGACTGCGATCCGACGTAAAATTTCGAAATTAGTGGTCCGGATCCCACTTTAAACAATAAAGCCCTGTCTCATATAGCCTTGCTACTGATGCAAAACTGTAATCATTCAAACGAAACAAACTAATTTTATGTGTTTCGAACAAACTTGGATTGCAGGATAAATTTGGCTTCAACTCAGTTTTTGTTTAGAGCACATAGGATCCAAGCTCATTTTCAGAAAGGTTCAGTTTTGCTCAGCAAACGTAGTATCGTAGTAGCCAAGAGTCCGATATAAATGAAACAAAAACCACGTGAAAGGGTGTGGACTAGAGTTTCATAGGACAACCGCTAGACAAAGGCGTTGATGGAATAGGGGAGAAGGGCTAATTCACCCCTCCTTTGTCATAAATTTAAGATAATAATATTATATAGTGTACGCAGCAGTGTGGGAATGAGTGGGAGACCCGGGTTCGATTCCCGGCGGGAGCTCATGTGGTTCGGATTCCACGTTAATCAGTAGGTCCACGTCTCATATAGCCTCGCTGCTGAACGGGACGTAAAACTCAAAATCAATCAATCAAGTGTGGGAATGATTAACAAGTCAAACTGGGAATGTCATAGTCAATGATGCATAATTACGTTACGTAAATGCATGGTGTGTCAAAAAGAATACACTGACTGAAAACGTAATATCTTCGCAGCCACGAATCCGAAACGAAAGAAAGAAAAACTACGTGACATCTAGAGTTTTATATGATTGCCGTTAAAGGCGCATCTGCTTAGAAGTCATCCGCCCCCTACCTTGAATTTCAGATTTTGACGGCAGTAATGCAGATTTAGAAACCTATTGCTGAGCAAAGTCCAACAGAAAAAATCCGAAGTCCTTACACTTAATGAATACGAATTTTGATCAGTTATAATCCATTATCTTTGGCCGTGAGAAGCTATAAGCCTATATTGCTCTCTTATACATTTGATTTGGCTCAAGGATTCCAAATATGGCTCTACTTTCAGTTTCGGGCCTGCTTAAAATTCTGGAAATTTTGCCTAAGCAACTTTCCAGTTTTAATCATCTGTATGTTCTCTGTATTTATTCGGTGTAAGGACCTCAAGCTTGTTCTTTTGTAGTTTGCTTATCAAAAGAATTTTAAAACTGCCTTACTGCCCCCAAAATATGAAATTCAGGGTGGGAATGGGAGCGGTTGTCCTCTAGTTCCACTGTCTAGCGGCTGTCCTATGAAAATATCCCACGCCTTTTCACATGGTTTTAATAACATTTGTTTGAGCTCTTGACTGCGAAGATATTACGTTTTGAAATAGAATTAATTTGCTGAGCTAAACTGAACTTTATTGAAAATGGATTTAGACGCATTGTTCTCTAAACGCCCCAAATATTACCTTTCTTCAATAAATTATTGACTCAAAAAGCAACCAATTACATACGCTTGCAGAAAATATTCTAGATTCAGCATAACATGAAGTGTGCTTCAAACATTACTTTTCGAAAATGTATCGTTTTAAAATAATTTTTAATAGCATCGTGTTCTGAAATACTAATCAAATTTTGCAACAAAAATATAATCCACCTCCACGAAACGAGAGATTAGCTTCTAAACGCATAACTAGAAAACATTCAGAAGCTGTAACTCTGAAATGACTTGCTTTTGGGGCTAAAATAACCGCACAACCGTACTTCTGGTAAAATTCTAACCTTAAAACATGTAACATGACTCCCTTTGCATTTGAAATTTCGAATACCTAGCAAAGATGTCCGTCATGATGCTTGATAGCACCATTTGATGCGTCAGACCAGTTTCAAGTTTCACCATTCTCCCTTAACCCATTCTCAACACACAAGAATGGTGAGGACTTTTGTTTTGCCATGTATATTAATAGATTGTGTGAAATCTCCATAGTAGGTAGATGTTAAAATATACCTAAAAAGCTTATTAGAACCAGGAAAGTACTTACGAGAGTCATTGGGAAGAGGATGTAATAAAAGAGGATTGTGATATGAAATAAGTTGGTAATTACTAATCTATACTGAAATACTCTGTACCCAACTCAGTGTACTCTTAAACGAGAATCAAATAAATGAAAAGATCGCTTGCAGAAGCAAAAAGGTCTTAATAAATACGTTATTACGCGATTTTGAAATATGTTTAAAATCATGTTTTAAACTGTTCAAAATGTTTGAAACGTGTTTTGTTTTTCGTGTGTGTTTTAAAACATTTTGAACACCTTTCTCATGTTTTAAATAAATATTTTGTTCTTTTTTCTTAAAAAAAACTGTATTTTTTCCAACCCTGCTTGGGAGTACATGCATATCGACGGAAAGCTTCATTCTTTAGGAACACATTGCTACCAAAATTAACCTCCTAGTTTAATTAGGGGCTGAATTATTGAGGATTAAATTGAATCGCATTAAGGAATGACCAGAATGTGACTATTTCACACCGTCAGGTGGCTCAATGGCCGTAACTCTGTAACGATGCATTTCCCGATATATGGTCATAGGAACTTGTTTGCTTGTCTACCCATAAGGAATCCAACCCTGAAATTCGGCTGTACCTTTTTGTTACACCCTAAGATATATATAAATTCAATAATAATTACATTTGAAAAGTAGCAACTTATTATTCTAATTTCTGTTAGTTTCAGAAGAGATCAAAAGATTGAAATTTAATATATAATCTGCAAACGAAGCCATTTTGGAAACATAGTTAAAAAAAAAAAAAAAGAGACCAAATCCAACTTTTCAAGTAGGGCTATCATCTATTGTGTAGTATCTAATTTAACTTTTTGTTATATTAAAACGTAATAATATCCTTTGTACTTTTCATTACAGCAATATCTCATTGTCATCCAAATATACAATAACGAAACGAAATGAAAATTGAAGTTTACCCGTTTTTTTTTTTTTCCTATCTCGATTTCCTCGAAGACGAGATTAATTACGTGTGCTCCTTTTAATAGCCGTGGATATATTAAAAGCTATATTTCAGCTGAACAGAGGAAAATGTCGTCTCTTGTGTTTCTGGGTTCTCCTTTTTTATCTATCATATCTCCTGGACCCCCTCAAAGTATAATTTTCCTCTCTAAAAAAAGACTAAGAAGAAAAAGATAACAGGAAAAAACAGCTCTAGTGAAAAAAGGGAAAGTCTCTCACTTCTACGTTTACAATAGCAATTGCAGACAGCAGTGTCATCTGGCGAGGGAATTTGTCCTCATATTTTTCGTAAGGGAACTGGTTTGGTTGGTAGTAGTAGCCTATGGCAGTTTGCCAAAAGAAAAGACAGAAAGAAAGAAGGTAAAAATTTCAAGATTAAATCCTACTTAGACAAAACGTTACCACCAGTCTGATTTCTCTATTTCTATTGGTCGATTTACTTATTAAAGTTATTTTCCGCATTATGTTTACAGATTTTTGCACTATCTCACTACATTTTGGGAGAATGTTTATCATTATTATACAAAAGACATAGAAGGTGCAACTTTAGTTTTTGTTTTCCTCTTAGTGGCGTAACCATAGGATACTGTAAACGTCTGCAATGCAGATGGGTTAGCTCGCAAGGTTAAATAACATTCTTTTCCCCATGAAATGAATTTCTTTTGTTTTGCTTCGAATAGAAGGGGGAGGTCACGACATCTGTTTTTTATTTGTTGATCGAAATCTCTTGTTTCCTATTTTTTTTTTCAAAAAAAGTTTTGGTTGTCCACCTATCTTTAGAAATAGCGTATAGACACAATCGTTCCTTGGGTATTTCCAGTGGCGTATTTAAGGGGCGCTTCCGGGCTTAAGTCCCCCGAAATTTTATTTACTATATTAAAGCAGGGGTAAAAGTGGGTCTGAAAAGGTGGAGGTACGTTTGACTTTACGCCGTCCCCCATGCCTATCTTTGCCCATTGTAATTTCTATAAAAAGTTAGGGGACGTCATAGATATTTTCTGGAAGTGGGGGCACGGCGTCCACCTGCGTTCCCCCTCACTTTTACCCCTGAATTAAAGTAAATGAAATATCTCGTAGAAATTTAACATTTTCAGGAATAATATAAGCGAAGCCCCCCCCCGAAACAAAATCGTAAACAAGCCACTGGGTATTTCGGTATTTCGCCTTGAAATAGAGATCTTATGAAGAATAGGTAAATAATAATAATAAGATTTAGTATATTGTCAGTTATGTTTAATAAATACACGTCAGATTTTGCTAAGAGGGCCGCGGTGGCTCAGTGGTAGAGCGTTCACCTTTGGTGCTTGGGGTCCCGGGTTCGATCTCAGACCCCTCCAAGTGAAACTTGTGGTGGGCAAACACCGTGTGTGGAGGTTTCCTCGGGGTTCTCCCGTTTCCTCCCACTTTCTTCATTCCACCATTTCATTCATTACTTATCATCACCGTCTCCTTTAGCCTAACCGCTATAACCGTGGGACGTAAAACTCAAAGATTTCATTTCCTTTTTTTTTTTTTTTTTTTTCAAATTTTGCTACACTTTTGATATGTTGTTTAGATTGCTTTTCTGTACCATAAAATCAATACAGAGTTTCTGTTACAATTTGTTCCGGGTCAAATCATATTTTAAGAGATTTGTGCTATTGGACAAAACTGTGTAAGTGCATCTGACTTTTACACCTGAAGAAATGTACAACTTTTCATATTTATGTCGCGTGGGCCACTTTTCACCCTGAGAAAAACTGTGATGAGACGTGGAATAGAGTCATCAAGGTCATGAATGGTATCAAGTGGAAAATTACACTGTTACGTTACGCGAGCATTGTATTACTCATTTCCATGAGACAAGATGATGGCAAAAATCTGCACCACATTGCTACCTCCAAAATTGAACGTTGTTCAATTATGTTCAAGTCCGGGTAATTAGGAGGGCCTGGAAAGGTGATCAATTTCATTCCTATCTTCAAATCATGCCGTAACAGCTCCACCTGTGTGAATGAGTACCACCTCACATTGTTACCCGGGAATAATATCTTAACCATAGACTGCACATGGTCCCTAAAATAACGACATAATCAAGGGGAGCGACGTGATCGGTAAGTGGCAGCACAGGACACACTCAAAACCAGGATATTGCCCCCCATGTGGATGCGGCCCAGGTCAGAGAGACCACGCAATTTTCACGGTTGGGAGTGGATACTTTGGGACGTACTCTTGTTTGGGCGTCCACCACACAATACACGTGTGTGTTTCGAAAATAGGTAATCGATGACACCATTGGTAAAGTGTTATTATTCCTTATCAGCAGAGTCACCATGCCACAAGAGCCCTATGTCAGTTATGTAAATTGCAGCGAACTGCGATTATCAAAACAATCTGTGCTAGATGCTACTTCAGTGCCTCTGTTATTTGCAGCACAGTTCCACAACGATTCTGAGTCACATTCCACTTTAATGCTCGGCCTGTCACTGAGTTTTCTCCTTACCACTGTTCCTCGTCACTCATATGGTTCAGCCGTGACTTTTGTAGACCTTCATCACATGGGGTATTGCCCTTCACGACACACTCAACACACTTGCCACTTTGGTCAAGGTCGAGCTACACAGCCGATCGCTAACAACTTCCCTCTCTGTGTAAATCAGAGAGGTCACCAATATCTCCGTCTGCTCAGTTAACTGCGCACTGTTTTCTATTGCTCCTAATGTAGTGAGGAGTACTGTGTGTGACACAACAGCACCAACAATTTTCCGCTGCGGTCAAGACGAATTCAGACCACTGGCGCAAATCCCGGGGGGACGAGGGGGACATGTCCCCCCAATCTTGGACCTGGGGGGACTGTCCCCCCAATAATCTGACTTAAAAAGTGCTTTTTGGGATAAGTGTGATGATTTGTGTCCGACTGCCACAAAAGAATGTGAGATGAAATTCAAGTCGTGTTGAAGCTTCTTCAGGAATGTAAGAAATGAATTTTTAATATTTTCTACTAAACGGCAAAGAAAGTGCAGATATGAAGGTTGGGAGGCTGAAACTTTAGACTTTAACATCTTTCCGGAAATTAGTACCTTAATTCTTGCGTGGTAGATGATATTCATTAAATATTCCATTATACCCTACTTCATTTGTCTTTCCTTTTTGGACGTAGGTAGACTACCTTACAGTCGTGAGATAGCCAATGAAATAAAGGGTATTCAATTTGGTGTTTAATATTATGAAAATAAACTACATAAATGGTTAAAATATGATATTGAATAGGACTCTTGTAATCTTAATGAAATGCTGAGTTACTTTGGAATTCTTACTTTGTAATTTTATTGTATAAATTATTTTAACTAGTCTTGTAATAAATTTGCTAGCTTAAAGGGATTATTTCATTTTTTGAGTTTTAATACAATATGAGTTTTAGTAAAAAGTTTAAACAAGTTCTCCGGGAATTGGGATTTCGACAATGCCCATACTCACCCTTTCCCGATGGAAAGCATTGCATTATACAAGACCGGTTTGGAAATGTGTACTTCATTCATTGTGATAAGAGGAAAGCGTTAGGAACACGACGACCAGAATTTGGTCGCTGGGTGGAGACTGATTCGAGGGAAATATCTGATACCTGGAACCGAACACAGTACTTAGACCCACCTACGCCGGTTTCGAACCCTAGTTCCACAGTGCAGGACGCACCACGGACAGGTTGTGAAGGTACCCCGTTGGCGGCGGCATCCAGCCCCCTGTGCTCAGCGTCGAACCCAGAACTAGACGCAGGCAGACGACTTGAGAAACCAAATCCTTTACCTAGAACAATGTTCAGGGACTTGAAGAAACTCCTCTTGGAGAAAATAGTAGATCTTATCGAAATTCCTTAAATTTACAGGACGAATTAGAAAAAGCCCTAAAACAGAAAACAGTGGAATTGGACTCAGCCCCAATCTCTACCATCGAAGTAGAATCTGATATAAATGGCGAAATGATGAAGAGTCAGTATCGTTAGAACCAGGGTTTATGCCAGAATCAGACATCAAAGATTGGGCAGCCCAACCTACTAAGGAAGATGATTTAACGACTGGGCTTGTTACCCCTATTGCAATTTATCTTCCCGAAAATTCGAAGTATCTGAAGCAGACACACCGCCTGCGGCAGAGCAGTCGGAGTTGCAACTTCAGTCCTTCGAAGTAGAATTAGCAAGTAAATCCAAAGAAATTGTAAGCCCCGGACAGACATAAGAATAGATGAAGCTAAAATTGCATCTCTTAAGGAATCGATGAGAACGGATCTCTCCCCTTTAGTGCTCAAGCTGGTAAAACCATTAATGCGGAATATGGTGAATAAAAAGGTTCAAACTATCATGATTAGGAGAAGTGAGGTCGGTTGTGAAAAGCTTGGTATTATTTTCGGTATTTGGTAATAAATTTGCTAGCTTAAAGGGATTATTTCATTTTTTGAATGGATTATTGCTCTAGAGTTAATGACCACCTACAGCTATTTGGGGGATTAGTCGATAGACATACTATGCTACTCGATCCCGTTAGTGTATTGTAGCTAACGTCCCCGTTTTCTTCATAAGTATCCTGTGAACTTGGCGCTGATGACAGAAGGTTTTCTCGAGGCTGTTTAGATAGCTGACTACTCACTATCTTATCCAAGGGACATGATACTGGGAGTTGCTTAAGTAAGTACTAAATTAGAATGTGAGACGCCGTCGTGAACGAAAGGTGTGTCGGAATCGAACCTTCTCTATGAGTCTCACTCTTCTTCAATCTTACTCTTCCGACACCTACTCTGTGTGCATTCACAACAATGTAAAACTTGCTTAAGGAAGATTCGCCTAGAGGAACCATCTGGGACCAACCTCGATAATGGCATCATGGGAATCTAATAGCCATATTTGGTAAAGTAAGTATGTTTCTTTTTCAGGATTCTTCTAGGAACCACATAACTAGTGTTCTGCATACTTACGTAGTAACTAAATTAGACTCTTGCCAACTCCCTCAGATTTTAGTGTAAAATGCAGTGTGTACATACACACACGAATATATATCGTATATATAATATGGGAACGGTGTTACCCGTCCCCCCCAATGTTGAAGACAGATTTGCGCCGATGATTCAGACAACTGACGTATTTCAAACTTGCATTAAATTGATGAAGATTTATAAATATTTTAATGACGTGCATATGACTCTGTTTAGAAACAATCAACACATGCTTGTATTTACAAACTACTACAGTGACAGACGGGAAAACACTAGCGACACCACTAGTCATGTGATGAACGTGGAACACTAGTGCTACTACGCACTGGAGTAGTTGTAAGATCAAGAGGCCCTCCACATCTGATATCAGTTTTTGACTTATCAAATTTCACTCTCTCAGCTTGCATAGAGCTTTGAGGGGTACCGAACCCAAACCTAAGCTTGCCTGGAGCTCTAAGGCCTCCTAATCCATCCCACTCTGCTTGCTTGGAGCATTGTGGGATACCTAACCGCAGCCACCTAGCTTGCTTCGAGCTTTGTGGCTTTCCAACCTCTCTCTGCTTGCATGGAGCAATGACAATCTTAAATACACTCTATTCAGTGTGCGTGGCATTCTGTGGGGATCCTTCTCTAAGCTTTCTGGGCCTAAGGACACATATTTATTCTAGTTATTAGAGAATACTATACTTTTTATAGTGATATTGTACCATATTGTTTTATAACAGAAAATTTTGTAATAAAATTGATAATGGGAGAAAATGGTTCCCGTGTGTCATTTTTCTCTACCTACAGTTTGTGAGGTGCAAGGAGCAATATAAATAAACTATGCCCACAAGGCAAAAGCACCAACACAACAATAAATAAGGAAAATGGTGGAGTGACGAGGGATATTCAACTTTATGTAAATATTAAATAAAAATACTAATGAAAAGCGCTTAGGTATGTAAATCCCTTCTTGGAGTGTTAAAGGTGATCTCCTTCTGGAGCCGCCACTGCCACACTTGATATTTTTAGAGCATGAGTATGTTAAAACAAAAATCTCAGGGTTTTGATACAACTATATCTCAGGGATTTCTGACGACAGCTATGGTCTCAGCAGCTACTTGTAAAAGGGTCTCAAACATTTAATAAGGTTAAAAAAAAAGAAAAGAAATGATTTCCAACCAACAGGTAGCAGCCTGTTATGTACCCTTTACACTCATAGCTGTGTCTCTTGGTTCATTGGGCGTGAAGCTTTCCTGGGCCCCATTCAGGAAAGTGGTCAGAAGTACTAGAGAAAAGGGAAACTGTTCCCTTAACTCTCAATCCTGGAATAAAAACATTTGGATTCGGTAGAATACTCACCAATCAGGAAAATAGACACTCTCTCTTTACTGGATGAAGATAGATATTTATTCTCCAGCTTGAATAGCCAGATGACTGAAGAATACACACACCGATATCCTTTCTACATAGATACTCACTTACTTGAAAATACTTTCACTGGTGCACCAATCACACTAATATTTATATATATCTCATTAACTTGGACACAGATTATTATATACACACTGGAGATCTGGTTGACCTCTTAAAATGGTACGCTGTTAGGCATGCAGAAAAAGCTCCTCATTATTATTATGAGTTTATAGTCTCTCACAGTCTCTGTACAGAGAGGAGGAGTAGAGAGAAAATAAAATAAAATAAAATAATACAGATTTAAACTCAATTAGAAATTTTGACACTGTTCCATGCTGTTAAGCCGATGACATAATGTTCACTTCTTTGATGGTCTCTACCTACTAGAAGGGACGAATGTTTCTGTGATGGTAATCACACGCTGGATGCACTTTGTTCTGCCGTTACCATTTTACTAGGAATCTGAAATGTCCTTGGATGGTGCTGCAGTAATCGAATGGAGGACGTCAAAATACTTCACATCTGACATAGAAACTCGTTGGTATACACGTTAATGCCACTTCATTTGGTATTCCCCTTGTTAAAAGTTCAGGAGGGGCCCTGTCGTTTACTGAGACAGGACTCTAGATCTCGGCTGAGATCTGTCGATATAGATTACAGTATTCCATGACAGGAATGCTACGTTACTGCCACTGCACTATATGAAAGTTAAGTTCACAACTATACTGTTAAACTGCAAATGTTTGCACAGGCATGGCCAACATAGCCACAGTTCAGGTCTGATAGCAAAATTGTTAAATTAAATACTTGAACAACGAAGGTTTGATAATTGAAGAAAAAATTCACTGTTTCTCTTCCACTGCAATATACATCTCACACACTGGCTTGTGAGGATCACTATCACATAATAAGTGTACACTCGAATTCACGATACATGGGTGACCATGTATTTTAAAAAAAAACATCAGAGCTCCTGGGGACCGGAAGTCTCACCGCTCTGGGTTCTAACATCCAAACACTTTCGAACTTTAGAATCAACTGCCCATCACAATGTTAACCAAAAGCTAGTAACCTCCGCGAATTCCAGGAAATTTAGGGACTCGCTCTTCCCAGAATAACCACAAAGAGTTTTCATAGCTGGAGGCTAAACTGTGTGTGGTCTCTCCAGTCAAACCACTTTGAAACGCCAACCTGCTCGTGCAACGAGCAAAGAACTCGTGATAGGTGCTGCCCTCATCGTAGCGGGCGGCAGTTTTGAAAGTTCCTGTTCAAAACAATAGTCTATGACAGGACTACGATACACACAACTTATTTCACTTATAATAATTACACAAAGAATAGTAACACCTGATTATACTTGCATAAAGGTAGTAATATACACACAGAATGCAATTATATCAATATTTGCAGATGACATCCCTCATAGTATGCGTAGGAAGTCTTTTTTCCATTGGCCTCCCTATATACGTCTGCTAGAATCCGGCAGCCATCATGCCAAGAAAGAGAGAGATGAGAACATCTGTTGTTTTGAGTAAATTTTGACAATAACACAAGATCTAAATCTCTTGTACGCTGGGAAACACGATGACAAAATAAGTCATGAATTTTAAACGGTCTTTCCAAGAACTTGTGAGCGTAATACTTTAATATTAATAATTTACACATAAAAATAGTCAAAATAAAGTACAAGTTTTCAAATACGCAGTGCATCATGGGAGAAAGAGAGATAGCTTCGTTCGATGACGCTAACGGACGCTGCTTCCAGGGACGCATCGAGCCTGGGACGTGTGAGATTCTTTTCAAATGTGTAAAAATGACACCTATAGAAATTGGAAATCTATCGTGGTGACGCTAAAAATTTTATGACTTTTTCAACAAAGCCTGGAGTGTGTCTGTAAGCAATGTTTCCACCTAGACTTTCTATACAGAGGAAGTTACCTGTATACTTCCTATAAACAATGTTTCATTCTTCCTTGTTCATCTAGGGTTTTCTCCTCCCACTAGTAGTCAAAGATCTCACACAAACTCTCAGCTCAGAATGCTGTCGCCAAGAAAAAAAATCCCTGTTCAAGCTCTCTCAGTAACACGAAGTTCAAACTTCTATATATTGAAGTAACTAAAATATAATATGATTTCTTCTTTATTCTTTATATGCAGAATATGTATGCAGGATATGTAAATCCAATAACGCATGTAATATATACATTCAATTCCCCCATTTATGAGATGCACGCAAAATTTAATGATGTTCACAAACTATGAAGGAATAAAAGTACATACATCAATAAGATATATATCAAAAGCATATTAATAATATCGTATTACGCTCGGTGTTTACCCAATAATATTCATAAAGGTTACATGATATGCTAAATGCATGCTAATTAATCAGCAATTAATTTATTGACAACAGGAATTAACATATTGATAGGGAAATGTGCACTCATCTGCATTTTGATATGCAGATGAAGGTGAGGGCACTCGGCCTTCCACAAGTTTACAATATCTATATATGGGGCCGCGGTGGCTCATTGGTAGAGCGTTCACCTCTGGTGCTTGGGGTCCTGGGTTCGATCCCAGTCCTTGCCAAGTGAACTTTGTGGTGGACAAACACCGTGTGCTTGGGTTTTCTCGGGGTTCTCCCACTCCCACTTTCTTAATTCCACCATTTTATTCATTACTCATCATCACCGTCTCCTTTAGCCTAACCGGCATAACCATGGGAATTAAAACTCAAAGATTTCATTTCATTTAAATATCTATATATTCATATCATTATCTATCTATCTGTCAATCTAACTATTAAATGGATAGATAGAAGTTTTGTATGCCTTTTCTTCAGTTTGTCTCAATTTTATTAAATTTTGTTCATATTAAATCACTGTTGTATTAAAGTGTATTTGTAAATGATTTTTTTAAAAAATATGACGTCACTGTATCGTCAACATACCAGCAATGTCCACCAAATAGTTGCGAATTGTGGAAAGATTTGATTATATGTAACCTAGCAAAAATTGTTTTTCTACTCTATATGGCTGTTGACTTATTGCCATTTTAACTCATCCATTATTGTTTCCTGTGTAGATTAGAATGGCAAGACAGTGACGTCATTCTGAAAATTTTCCGAGGATGTCAAGATGGCATCCCTCCGAATTTGAGAGAGGACATTCTATTTTATAATAGGAAAGCCAAAAAAAAAAAATGTATACCACATGTTACGGTATAGTGAATTTTACTTTTAGTTTCTTCTACACTATAAGACCTGATTATGATCAGTGAGTAACTTCTACTCATTTGTATTCAAAGTTTGATCAAAAAGTATGGTGAATGTAGTTGCATAGTGCCATGTTGTATCCATTTCTACTAGTAATCCCGGTAGCCTAAACCTTTGGTACAGTCAGTGTCGAGTTTGAACAAGTTGTGACATGTTAGTTGGCTTCCAGAGGCAAGACTGAGGACGTGTTAAGAGTGTCTGTCGCGCGCCAACATTAAGTTGTGTTCTAAGGTTACAAAACGTGCCAAAGAAGCTCACGAAATGACAAAATCAGTGCATAGTGATGAAGTTTTGGCATTGAAGACAGTTTACAAATTCTATGAGCGATTCAAGAGCGGCAAGAAGTCGGTTAAAAAAACGAGCAGCGATCGAGACGTCCTTCGACATCAAAAACAGATGAAAACATGCAAAAATTGGCACAAATGGTTTGTTCAAACAGGCGAATGGCTATTCGAGAGCTTCCCAAAGAGCTAAACATCTCGTATGGGTCTGTGAAAAGCATTTTAACCGCGATTAAATGGACAAAGGTTTTCCTTTTTCACCACGAAAACGCACCGTGCCACACTTTGCTTTTGATCCATGAGTTTTTGGCAAATATATATATATATATATATATATATATATATATATATATATATCTGTCTGTCCACATTCACTATGTTCTCCAGATATAGCACTATGAGGCTCCCAAAAACTAAAACCATGCTCAAAGGAAAACGTTTTGACACCATTCCTGATATTAAGAGGGTCACGACTGAGCAGTTGAATGTCCTTCCAAAAGAAGCCTTCCAGAAATGCTTCCAGTCATGGATTGAACGTTGGAATAAGTGCATTGGTAGCTAAGGACAGTACTTTACAGAAGATTAAATCAAATTTCATGTAAACTTATTACTTTGCTTTTTAATCAACATTTCCCCCGTATTTTTTGAATCGCACATCGTAATAGTATACAAACGTAGATGAATTCTAATGTGTCCGGAAACTAATTTGAGTTCTTATTCTCCACTATGTTTGTGTGTCTTGTTGTGTAAATTGCAATATCTGGTTGTAATATAACTTCTTATATACGAAAGAAATATACTTAACATATTACAGATACTTTTCTTTGCATATGAACATCTTATGTAACTGAAATAATCATGGGTGGCAAATTATTCTTTTCTTTAAATTGTGAAGGAAAAAACAAGCATTCAGGTTTCTACTGTTCTTGTTTTCTTTGAGAACTAGCAATTTTCTAATCCTTGTCTACTTTTCTAACTTGCTTCACAATTGTAGAAGTACGTGTTTAAACTTTATGGGCGAAACGAAAAGAATAAAACGGATTTATTTCAAATAGATTTCGTTCCACACGAGAAAACACATATTAAGTTTATACAAACTTTACTTATCTATTCCTTTCGCAAAAAAGAAAAGAGTGAAAACAAGCAAAAGTTTTAAGGGATGACTTTCGAAAGTTTGAATTCTTGTAGTGGTGGTGTAAAAAAGGGTAAAAAAGTTTTTTTCATATTTATTTTGGTGATCGCTTTTAGATAAACAACAAGAAAGAAGAAGAGCAAAAAAGGTAGAAAATAAAAATTAAAAGAAATCAAATAAAGAAATCATTTGAAAAGCAAATAGTGAAGGAGACAGATAGACAAATAAAAAATAAACATCGAGAGAGAGAGAGAGAATGGAGGATAGACGGAAGGAGAAAGAGAGAGATGGGGAGAAAACAAAATTTAATAAGAAAGGAAGAGAAATAAAGAAGAAAAAGAAATTAAGAGAAAATCAGATAGAAAGAAATGAAGGCAGGAATAGTGTAAAGCAGCAAGAATAGATAATGAGAAAGAAAGATAAAGGAAAAGAACGAGATAGCAAAAGAGAAAAGAGATAAATAAAGAGCGAGAAGAGAGAGAAAGATTGCCGGAGAAACATAAAGAGATAAAAGAGAAAATAGATATATACGTATAGAGAAATTACAATTGAGAGGTGGAAATAAGCGAGCGAGAATCGAAGAGAAAGAAAGAGAAATAAAGGAAGGAATATAAAGAATGAAAAAGAGAGAAGGAAGGGAAAAGAGGCGAGAGAGTGAAAGAAAGAAAAAATATGAAATAAGAAAAGAAAGAGAAAGAAGGAGAGATAAAAAGAGACAGATAAAGAAAGGAAAAAAGAAAAATTGAAAGAGAAGGAGCGAAAGACGAAACGAGAGATAGAAAAAGAGAGAAAGAAAGAGAAAGGGAGAAAAAAGAAAAAAGAAGGACCAAAGCTAGTAAGATACAGAAGAAGAAAGAGAAAGAGGAGGATAATGTAAAAGCAAATAAGAAAGAATAATAAAGAAAGAAATAGGAATGAAAGGTAGAGAGAGAACAAGAGAGAGAAACAAAGATAGGAAGAAAAGAGGAACGAAAATAAGTAAGGAAGAAAGAGATATAAAGAGGAAGAAAGAACGAGAGAAAGAAATGGAAAATAAAGAGATATACAGAGGAAGAAAAGACGATAGAAAAGAATGGAAAAAGAAAGACATATACATAGGAAAAAAGAACGATAGATAGAAATGGGAAAAGAAAAAAAACAGAAGACGTCTCAGACCGTAAACAAATATAAATCACATAGCTCAGTCGAAAATAGAAACTACTGATCCCTGTCAAGAAGAAAGAAATGAAAAAGGGAGAGAAAAGAAAGGAAACTAATGAAAATTAAAACAGAGAAGAGAATAATAATCACAAGAGCTAATAAGCTAGAAAAGTTCCTCTTAAAGACATTTATAATAAAGAAATAGTCCAACGCGTCTTCTATAGAAATGGTTCAATTATTAAGTTTTGGAGAGCAAACACGAAAGCGAGAGAAGAATAACTAACGAAAGTAAATGAAATTATTAACTAAAATCTTGGCACGTGAAACTTCTTTTTAAAAAATCTAGAAAATATTACTTTCTTGATTTCATATTTTCCACTTGTATTTTTCTTACTTTCTTGACGTTTTTTGTATCGAAGTAGTAAAGTGTAATGTAAGGTTTTAGTATCTTAGCTAATTAGTAGCGAAACTTTTCCACTGAAAGGAGAACACAAATAAAAAGGAAATGGTTCTTTAATATAGGGTAAGTTGGAGCAAAATGACAGAATAGGGTAAAATAAGTATGATGAAGAAAAAAGACAGAAAGAAGTTAATAAAAAGAAAAAAAATGTCTGCCTCCTGTTTTAATGTTTAGTGGGAGTAAAAGTTAAAACAAGGAAAGTTAATTCGACGAAGACAAAGGAGCAAGTTGCAAAAAAAAGAATTGAAAATGGAAGGGCTGGAGCACAGTTTTAGAACTCACGAAGTGACTTGGAGTCAACGTCTTCTCTTATATTCTCCCCCATTTGCTTTCATCGTTTTCATAGTGTTCATCTTTCTCTGTTCTTATTTCCTTGGTTTTCTTTTCCGCATTTCAACTGAGGAGGAAAAACTGAAATGTTGTTATCAAGATCTAAAAGAGCGGAACTAAGCTGGTAATTAGACCTCAATTCCTTGTGACACTTTCAACTCTCTTTTCGTCTCTTTAAGTATGTCGGTTACTAATATTTATGCTTTTTAACTATGTATCACAACATTTAATCCATAAAAGAAATACACATTAAATTCAATCTCATAATTTTATAGCTTAAAGGGTACCAGGAATGGATATGGCAAATATAGATTAGGACTATGTGTAATTTCATACATATGCATACCATCTGTAGGTATGTAAATGATTAGGGTTGCAATGTTCGGTGACGGCCAGAACATCCACCAGATTGCAGGTATATGACAGTGTTAGCACGGCTAGCACGGTACATAAGGGACGTATGCAGCGTGAGATGTTTATTAAACACTGTGCACGATCATACAGAATGTCGGTGGGACATGGTAACCAGCATTGACACATTTTGAATGATGCCTCATTGTGTGTCTGCATGTGTCTGGCTGGTGAAATCGTGCAATATCCAGGTTTCTGGGACATACAGACATATGTGATAGTGGACGGATATTGGGCTGATGTGAACGGGAGGTAAACCGTGCGCCAAGGTTGAGGTCGACCAAGTCTGATCATAGCAAGAGAGGCTCGCTACATTGTGCACTTAGCACACTATAACTCTTTCATATCTGCGCCTGTCATCGGGCACAAGTAATTGATTCACTACAAAACTTCGTGTTATCCAGTATCATTGATGACGGAAATGAATCACTGTTTCATGCGTAGGCCGTCGATAACACCATAACATCTACTGCTGACCATGGAACATCGGTAATCGCAGGCTGCTGACGAGTGATATCGCATGATTTTCAGCGATGAATCAGTTTTTTTTGGTACAACGTTGGATGCCTATTATCAGCAAGTATGATGGCGCTGAGAGATTAAATTATCTGCCAATATTTTGGAGAAACATTGGTGTTACTGCTGTTGTTATGGTGAAGGTACAGCGCAAAACATTTCAATTTTGCATTGAGAGACTGGCGGCTCAATGTTTGTAGCTCACTAGATATTATGATGTTCCTGGTGATTCTAGCAAATATTCCCTCTTCTCATGAAAATAGTGCAACGTCAAATGTGTGAACAACTAAACTGCACCATGTCATTACCTACATAAAATTTTAGTGTTTAATCTCAACCAGGTTACAAGAGAGAAGATCGTGAAAACTTTTTAAAAAATGACATTTCCTAGTTATCAAAATCTATGGAGAACTTATGTAAACAAGGAAATTTGAAAATTTGCACAAGTATAGCATTTGCAATAGAAGTAAAGGAAGCAAATCTAGAAATTAGAAATTTCTCCCTCCAAGGAGAAAAATTAGGGTATAAAGGCAAAAGTTCACATATAGTTATATAGACGCTAGACTTGATCCAAAACTTATAAAGTCGTACCTGTAGACACAGAAACTTTATTCTTGGGACAAATGTAGAATTTGACATACAAGTAAAGGAAAAAGTCGAAAAGCTGTACACTTCCCCCTCCAAGGCGTAAACATTTGGATGTGAGTGGAAAAATTAAATATAGATAGACTACTTAACTCAAAGTCTACAAGATACTCCCTGTAGAAGATAGAAACTTGAAATTTTCTTCCTCCAAGGACGACAAGTTACGGGTAACTGCAAAATTACATTTTCTACCGTCACTTGACTCAAAACCTACAGAGTACTTTTTGTCGATTTGAATTTTGGCACAAAGCTAGGGTTTGGAATACAAATAAAGGAAAAAAAATCCTTAAACTCGAAATTTCTTCCTCCAAGGAGGAAAATTGGGAGGCAAGCGAAAAATTACACATAGTTACTCACTTGACTCAAAAATTGTAATCCTGTTTATACACCCTGTGGACATAAAAACTTAAAATGTGACACAAATGTAGATAGTGTAGTACAAGTAAAGGAAAAAACACTAAATTGAAAACTTTCCCCTGCAAGCAGAACAAAATAGGGGCTAAGGTAAAATTAGCTACGACACTTGATTCAGAACCTACAACGTACTTAATGTAGACATAGAAACTTTAAATTTGACATAAAAATAAGGTAAAGAATGTGAAAACTGAAAACTTTCCACTGAAAGGAGAAAGACTAGGAGGTACCGACAAAATTACATTCTGTTATGTCACTTGACTCAAAACTTATATTGTATTTCCTTTAAGAGACATTATCATTGCAAAATTAAATTACCGTTAATTTTACAGTAATTATGTGATATCTTCAGATAAAAAAAACAACCGAAAATTGGAACAAGAACTCCCTAGACAATATTATTTTACATGAGATACCGTTATTACGACTCACTTATCTGTTTTCAATTTTCAGCCATTTAGAAAATCGGCATTTATTTTTGCGTTTCTAAACGGCTGCAAACAGAAAGCTACTACGTGACTCGTGATAATGGCACCTCCCGCAAGATAATATTCTCTAGAGCGATCTTGTTCCGCATTTTGATTATCTTTTATCTATTTGAAGATATCACACAATTACTGCAAAATTAGCGGTGTTTTAAATTCGCAATTTTAAAGCATCTTAAATTTGGCACAAAAAGGTATTTACTTGTAATACAGGTAAAGGAAATAAACTTCTACTAGAAAGTTTACTAGACTAAACCTTTATAAAATTTTCTACTTCACTAGAAATTTCCCACTAGAAGAAGGAAAAGTACGGGATGAGAGAAAACTAAATTTATAGTCAAGACTTGAGTCAAAACCTATAGGATACTTCATGTATACACAGAAACTTGACATTTGGTACATAGTGTAGGATTTGTAGTAAAATAAAGGGGACAAAATCCGAAAACTCGAAATTCGCCCTTCATTGAGAAAACTTATGAAAACAAAGGCGAAAACTAGATCTTGGCACTTCACTTACGAATATGGTTGAAAACCTCTAGGGTACTTTCTCTAAACACTGAAACTTCTAATTTGGCACAAATGTGGGACTTGAGATACAAACAAAGGAGAAAAATTAAAAAAAAAAAAAATGAAATATCCCTGTCTAATTAGCAAAATTAGGGAGAAAGGAGAAAATTATTTACGCATATCGTTACGTCACGACTCATAACCCATAGGATACATTCTGTAGACTTGGAAAACTGACAATTGATCGAATTGTACGATTTGTAGTGCAAAGAAAGGAAAAACAAATCTGGGAACTATAAATTTCCGTCTGTAAGGAGGAAAATTAGGTAACATACTCAAAATTACATACTTTTTACGTCATTTATGGGAACTCAAAACTTATATTTAATAGTATACTTTCTGTAGAGATTTAAAATTGCAAATTGGCACAGAATACAATATTTGTGATGCAAATTAAGGAATGGGAAATTTCCTGACGGTGCAAGGTCAAAATTACATTATATTTATGTTACTTGATTAAAAAAAAGTTTATAGTATTTCGTGAATACATAGAAACTTGAAATTTGGCAGAAGTGTAGAAATTGTAGTACAAATAAGGAGGAGAAAATCTGAAAACTCGGAAATTTCCCCCTCCTTAGAGGAAACTTATGGGGTCAAAGGCAAGAATTAGATCTTGTCTTCAGTTTTAAAAAAACGATTGGAGACCTCTAGGGTACTTCCTAGAAACATTGAAATTTCCGATCTGGCACAAACGTAGGATTTGTCATACACGTAAAGTGAAAACAAGAAAGAAATCCAGAAAAATCTATGAGCACGGGATTGTGTTAGCGTCCCGAATCTTAAGATATATGAGTAATAAAATCAGAAACTAAGAATAAAAAATCATTAATTTTGTACATCAAAAATCAGAATGTTAATGCGGTGGGTGAAAATGGACTAAGATTTTTGTAATAGACCCTATCTTTAAAATTTTGTATATGTGCATTATATTTTTTAAATCATAAGAACGGGATTTGTAAAATCGTTGGAAGCAGAAGCAGTGTTTGCAAATAGTTTAAAAGCATCTGTGACGATATAACATAGTATTTGTCAATAGATGAAAGTAATTAACATTTAGGATAAAATCATGAAAAAATAAAAGCAAACGTTAGAGTAAATTAGATTTCAAAATACTTCTTATTTTTCCATCATTAGAGAACAACAATATTTTGTCATTTTACTTTCCTAAAATTTTGTAAAACTTAATATATCCATATAATGACCTTTTAGCAAATTAAAAAGTAAAAATTGTTGAAACAAACAAAGACAAAATTCATATAAAATATCCAGGTTTTCAACCGAAAACTCGTTCTGCAGCAAATCTCCAAGTTGCAACGGAGGACTCTGAAAGAAGTTTCCGCGATCGTAAAAATTTCAAATTCAGAAAGAAAGAACATTGACTATTCAAAGCTAAACTTCATCTGTAATAGACAAAGTACGACGTTAGAAAAATTTAAGCTATTTGCATCTGACATGATTTTGGGAGTTCTCTAAAACTGACAGGCAAATTTGAATGCTTAGATATTCAGCTTAATTCTGTACTGTTTTGTACTTGAGTACCTGCCTTACTAAAAATAATACAAAATTTACCATTTTTTCTTTTGTTTCTTTTTCATAAGTGAAAGGAGATAATGAAATGAAACTTACCACAACTATAGATAATGTTATACTACAACAGAAAATATGAACCTAAAGAATGTTCAGTGTTGCTATCCAAAGAAATTACAGTGTTGCCAGAAAAACGGCGTCCCTGAAATCTAAGTTAAGGTAGCTACTAGAGGAACAAACTTAACTTAGGATTATTCATGAGGAACTGAACGTGAATAAGGTGTCTGCGTGATGAGTTCCTCGCTTGTTGACTCCTTAAGAAGCGAACTCGCAACGACCCACCGGCTAGGCTTTCAACTTTTGCCGCATCCATCTTACTCGCCTGATGTTGCTATAAGTGACTTCTTCCTCTTTCCCAAGATTCCACTTCTGGTCGGCGATTTGAGGACAGAGAGGATGTCATTTTCGAAGTGGAACAGTGCTTTTGTAGCAAATCGGAGTACTTCTACAAAGAGACCTTGAAAAAGGTCAAGAAAAGTTGGTGAAAATGTGTGAATCTGCAGAGAGACTGTGTGGAGAAGAACTAACTTTGACCAATCACAGTGAGTATTGTATGTTTTCTTCTTCCATGGTGGTAATGAAAACTTTTGAATACCCCCTCGTACTATTAAAAGCAACAGCCAAAACATGGTTAAGTCGCTTTAGTTCTGGAAATTCGATATTGAAGATGATCTTCCTAGTGGGGGACCAATCACAGGAAACATGTTTGGTATGCTGGCAATAGTCGACCAGGACCGGCATGTAAGGAGTATAACACTACCAATGACCCAAACTTCCACCATCGAACAGTTTAAAATGTTTGGAGATAGATAGCTACAAAAAGAAACTTGACGTTTGAGTGCCACATGATCTGACTTAAAACATTTACTCTATCAAAATGCTACCTGCGAATCTCTACTGAAGAGTACAAACTTGAGCCATTTCTGAGGCGATTGCTATCAGTCGATGAAAAATTGATAATCTACCACATCATGCTTAAAAGATGGTGATAGAAGCGAAAATAATGCCCAAATTTTTAGACCAATCCCAAACCAGGAAGATTATGCTACGTATTTGGTAGGATTGGAAGAGCATCGTGCATCACGAGTTACTGCCACCAGGAAGAATGATAGACTTGGATCTGTTATGTCCACTATTAATGCGAGTGTACCTAGCAATTCAATGGAACTGGTCAGCAGAAAGGATGATGTATACCTCACAGACAACTTCAGAGACCGTCCTTTAACGACCTGTCACAAATTGATAATACCAGACAGTGAAATTTTAATGTATCCACCTTTCAGTCCTGGCCTGGCTCCGTCAGTCTATTATTTCTTGTTGCCTCTGGAGAACTCTTTGGATAATGTTAAGTTAGTTTCAAATGAGTCTGTGAAAGCAACATGTCACAATTTTTGGCCCACATAAGTTACAGAGACCACATAAGCTACACACCGACGGGATTATGGTGTTCATGGTCAAATGGCAGATGGCCATTGAATATGGTAGTGCATAGTGGTTTTATAATGTTATTTTCAAGTTACGATAAATGTATTCACAAGTTTCATCTCTAAAAGCTCAATACGTTTTAGACAACCTAATATTAAGAACTACATCATGAGAAAGATGGTAACAATACAGTTATATACTTTTAATCAAGTATACTATTCATTGTGACAGTGTAAGATACATGACGCACTGTAAATATACACTAGGGCAGAGATGCAAATATGCAACAAAATTTTACTAGCCCAAGAAAAAAGCTACTAGCTCACATATACACAACAGAAATCACTTATAGCCTTCAGTACTTTAATAGTGATATTAAAAACTCGCCCGCACCGATGAACCACTCGCCTCAGGCGAATAGATGAGTGGTTATTTGCATCCTTGAACTAGGATATTTTTTTTTGTAATATGAACAGTTCGATAATATGGGCAGATCTAAAGTTTTTACAGTATGATTCATACCAGAATACATCTATAACTGAACTTGTTACTTGGTAATATTGCATGAAGCAATTAAAAGCAGGATACAAAAATGTTTGACGATTGTGCTACCACATTGTGTTATATTGAAGGACAAATATAAGTCATTGTCGTTATTTACATAGGATATTGTGTTGTTTGTAAATTTCAATGTCTTGAATATAATGTCTTGAATAAACACAATAAGCGTATGAATATAAAAATTAGCTCATTTATATAGTAATCTGTAGACATTGCATTATCATTACACAGCAAAGAAATTACGAATTCGTACCATATGTCGTTACTCTTTACCCTCTTATTACCCCAGTCATGCTGTTGCTTCTTACAAATCAGATTCCTCTTCAGTGTTCATTTTTCCATCTTACGTTGGGCAGTAGTAACTGAGTTCCCACTGTCTATTTTATAGTTCTAAGTTACCCTAGGACCGGAAGGTAAGCTCATTTGTCTTCTAACATATCCCATATATTGTGATGTTCAATGCAACTCACTTTCGTTTCTAGGGATGCGCACGAGACTAGATTTGTGGCATTCTTGTCTCGAAAATGAGCTGTAAAAGTGATGTCTCGACTCTGAAAATGTATATTTTTCTATTGGAGGAGCCGTGTCTCAACTCGAATTTTGTCAGGAAAATCCTGTCTCGATTCGAATTTTTTCAGAAAAATCCTGTCTCGACTCGTCTCGTGCGCATCCCTATTCATTTCATTTCCCCCTCATTTCATGATTAAAGCATTAATGCTATAATATCCTTCGTTAATTACATACTATTAATAAATTTATTGTCACTCCTTTAACTGTCAAATGGTTATAGCTCCAATGCTCTGACTGGCTTTAATGCATTTTCAAATCCCTGAATTTATATTTCACCTACTGTCATTACCTCACCTTATGATTATAGCAGAATGCTATATCTTCCTTGTATATTAATATAACCATAGTCATTTTTGTTGTTTAACGTAAATAATAAGTAAACTACTCATTGACCAATGGTCTATATCCATTGTCCCAAGTCCCTTTTTATACCACTTTCCATATAAAAGGCATAAATCTTTGGTGACGCTAGCCTTTAGGCTAGCACTAAAGATAAAAAGTCGCCAAATATTGAATTTTATTACCACAGCGGACGGTCTTTGACTAGAGATCTAATTGAGTTTTATTACTATTATCACATGCGTGGCAAGAATCGGCAATTATGACAAATGTGGTCAACAGGATCCGTAAAACAAAAATTTGACATTTTTAACCTAAATGCAATAGCAAATCAATGAAGTGGAAAGGACTATTGCAACTCAAAATTTTGAAATATCATCTATTATCTTGACAGCAATGCCAGGAACTATACTAATAAGCCGTTAACCTGTAGCAATACCTGGGTCTTCTGACCTTCGGCAATGTATTCAAAAACAATGAAAAAGAAAAGCTTTTATACTAAGAAATGACACTAGTGAAGTCATCAGAATGTTAGTTGAATTCGATTTTTGGACTAACCGGTAGGAGAGGAAATCTAAGAGACATTACAGATTCTATTTTTCCCATTCCAAAGATAGGAAACTAGCAAACATACAGATTACCAATTGTCGACAGCAATGCTGCACACAACTGATTGGTAATGCGGAAATTAAATAACCGATACTCAAGAAGAAAAGAGAAGACGACAATGTTTCATCATTAGGAAATATCTTAAGGAAGGTAGGAAAGAAAGAAGTTGCTGGGAACACACAAGAGTGAAGGTGTTTTCACTGTTTCTTTGATTTTTATCCTGAAACATGTTGGGAAAACTGGATAGAATGCTGAATGTGTAAAATATGGTTTCGTGAGCTCTGCGTTGAAACAAAATCATGTGCTAAGTTGTATGTGTCAAGTGTAAGGACTTCATAGTATTTCCGAAAATGAAGTGTGATGCTGATGACGGATTTTGTATAAATATTTTGCTACTGCTTTTCATATGATAATACAGTAATTTCTATCATTAATAAAATTAGATATATATTTGACATACTTTAATGCATATATACGGTAGATGACGCAAAAATTATATTTCACTGTAATCGGGTCGTATACATTTAGATTTATCACATCTGGTTTCCCTTTCTAAAATCCTAATTTTGAAGTAGATAAGAATGCTACAATGGACATTGTGTATTTTCTTTTTCGCGTATCTGTAGTTTTGTTTCACGGCTCAAAAGATTTGTCCTAAGCGTTTACACTATATCATCCATTATTACTTTGCTCTTAGTCTACCATGCATAAGTTAATTACTATAGTGAGGCATCTCCCTGTTTTATCCATAATATCTGTTTATATTACACATAGTATACATTTTGTTAAATGTGGATAATTGCATTTTACATTTTTACAGTAATTTTTGTAAAAAGATAAAATTAAATAAATAAATAAAGTATGGCTAGATTGTGACGTATTTTCTTGGTTGCTTTCCAGTATACACATCTTTTGGAGTTGTTGAAATCAGTCGTAAATGAAATAAGATATTCTTATCTTTAAACAAATATTGTTCACGAATTTCTATATATATAATAACTAAATAAATAAATTATAATAAATTCCAGAATCACATTTTTTAAAATTAAGTATGCAGCACTGGGTTTTCTTTAAAACAGAAGTATTGTTCCTATTTTCTGGTGGTTTAAATCAGTCAGATCCAAAGGAGTATTTACCCAGTAGCTGTGATACTAAATTTGAAGATTCCGTGCAGAACTAAAAGCAAAACCTTATAGGAATCGATTTTCAAAACTTGAGGAGACCCTTAAAGTTTGAGGGGTCTCCAGGGCCGTTTCCGCCGTCACTGTATTTATCCTCATCCTTGATGTTTTTTTTTTTTTACGACAACTTTCCTAAACGCTATTACATTTTCTTAAATTCAGATGAGCGTTTTCCCTTGAGGCTTGTTTAGTGGGGTCTTTTTGCTTGGGGTTAAAATTGGACATCCGTGAACTTGACTCCCTCACATGACGCACTAAGGATAAAATTAATCTCAATCGTTAGTGCGTCATGTGAAGGGGGAAAGGAGAAGTTCACGGATGTTAAAATCAGTCAAGGGTAACTAAGTGTACAGTAACCTGTAAGACTGCGAAAGTAATTCAAGTTTACACTAGAGAAAATATTCTACTTTCTTTTTAAATGAACTTCATGATCTTAGAAGAATAACTCGTTTAATTGCATTATAAGGGGCATCACTAGTATATTTTCATTTTACGGATTTATTCTTTCAACAGAAGACAAAGAAAGAGTTTCACACGATACTGTCAAAGATTATTGTGAAAGTGGCGAGAAGTATCTTAGGTTGCATCCTGGAAATGTTTTTTATCTCTCTCTTTGGAGGGGAGCAGAAGAAGTCTCGTCACTGGTAAATCTCCTTTATTAAACATATTAATTGCCTCTTGTTTTAAAAAGTAATTTTAACTAGTTCATTTTGGATGTCATTACAAGTAATTTAAAGGTTTTGGGCATCATCTCGTTTATATTAAATATTTAACTTACAATTTTTGTGGATGGAAATGTTGGATACAACAAAGCTTGCAAGTATGTCATTTTACTGCCATCTGTTGAAAATAGAGGTAAACTTAGAAGTTACATATGATGCGCTAGTGTCATCTCTTGACTTGAATCATAATTATTTACTCAAATTCACCAGAAGGATGGTATACTGTATATGTTTTTTTCATTGTGCATTGTGTTTTCCATTTAATTTGAGAATTTATCGATGTGAAGAAAGGGTTTAAAACACAAGTTTTTTTTTTTTTTTAAGTAATCTCCAACATACATTATAAACTCCATTCTACCAGAAATTTAGCTACAAATGTATTTAAAAATCGTTTCTTAATGCCTTATGAATGTTTTATCATACTCGGAGCAAGATAGAAAACAGACATTTAGAGGAAAATGTGATATCCTATTGGCATCTCGTGAGTATTCTACCGAAGCATATGTTATCGCTACTCTCTCTATACTAACGCTTCAGAAGAACACATGTAATTTTACTTTTTCTCTTGCTCCAATTATGTCGATTTTATAATTTCATCTCCCTCACACAACACTCCTCTAGACAGTGCAGATTGAGAGTCTGGGAGTGGTCGTAAAATGACAATAATTAAATATAATCTTTTGGGGGGCAAAATCGTTTCCGAATGACTTAAGAAATATTAAACTATTAATGACTTTCCAATAATATTTCATTTATATATTTTTATGTGGAGGAAAGATTTGTTTCGCAACTTATTCAGAGAGCAGAGGCAAGTGACTAACATAGGCGGTTAGGGTATCAAAGGTCCAGGGATGGACGTTATTTGAAGGAGAGTAGATTGATGAAGATAGCATTTCTCTCTTGTTCCACCATAGCCATACCTAAAGCCACCCATAGAGCAATGTTGGTCCCCTAGAATACAACTGCACCACAGGGAAGCTTCAGGCCCGTATCCACGGGGGACAAGGGGGGCCGGGCTCCCCCTAAACTTTGGCTGGCCTCCATAAAATTTTACGGTAGGCTTGCAAATGAACTATAATATGGTGATGAAGTATAATATGATTGGGTCGAGCCCCGCTAACTTCTACCGGCCCCCCTAAATTTTGGGCTGGCTACGGGCCTGGTAAGCTTCTTTCAACTCTCTCAAATAAGTGACAATTTCCCTTGGAAAATGATCGAGTAATTCTAATGTATTAACTCCTACAAAGTACAACCTTCGTGGCTAAGTGGTTAGCATACGCGTCTTCGGTGTAGTAGACTCAGGTTCGATTCTCGGTAGCAGCACATGTGGTTCTGATTTCACGTTAATCAGTAGGTCCCGTCTCATATAATCTCGTTGCTGAAAGGGACGTTAAAATCAACTCAACTCCTATTAAGCAGAAATTTACCTTACACACTACTTTTATGTGACTTTTTTATACCGGTACTTTATTATTTAATGTAATTTTACTGCTTTACAGGGCAACTTTCTATAAGCATATAAAAAATCGTCTTTGAATTTAACATCAGACAAAGCTAGTTCACGAATTCTTGACCTAAACATAATTATTTACCAACAAGTAGAACTAGGCACATAACCTACACAGGAATTTATGTCGGGAGGTGTCCAATGCTTTTTTCTGGGTGAGGTGGAAGATCCAAATTCAATATAAGGCTAAATTGAATTAAAATTTGTAAAAATCACTCCTAAAATTATACTTAATTTTCAGAGAAGTTGGAAAACTTGAATATGTAGTTTTTTAAGCCGTTCAGTAGTCCAGTGGTAGCATGTCGGACTACTTCGGGCGAGACCTGGTTTCGATCACCGTCATTTCTTTTTCTTATTTTTTCCTTTCTTCAAACTTACATTTCGTTAACATATATTGATTGTCAATAAGGTTGAGTCTATTATACACGGCATTTCCGGTTTGAAGAACACACTTTTATCGCGAGACACAATATCGTACAAGTGATGCCCAGTGTTTCTTCCACACCTGTATTTCTTTGGGGGAGACACTGCCGGAGCTTTGAGAGTGCCTCTCCGAGCACATCGAAATAATAGTCTACCTCTTACAATACAAAACGTGGAACTTCTGAACAGGAGACCTGCGTTCATTTTGCAACAGAGATATTTTGCAATCATTTCCGGTTTGAAGCAGACACTGTTGTTGCGAGACCAAATGTATTGTTGTCTTGTATAGACACTATATTGTGAAAACGGTGCTCAATGTTTCTTTCAGACTCTTTTTGGGGGACACTGCCTCCTTAGAGCGCCCCTGGAGGAGATCAAAATAATACGTTTATAATACAATAACAAATAGAATATTATCAGCAGTGCCCCCGGCCTAATAATTCCCCCGCCCCAATGAACATTGCTTCCGAAAGACACACTGGTGATGCTCCATTTGCAAAGCTACATATGTTTGATTTTAAATACTTCAGTATCGTCTCGAAACTTCACACCAACATACTGCCTCGTTTCGGAACTATCTCAAAAGTTGCCGTATAAAAATATCTTTTCCCTCTACGTATGTAATAATGAAAATATTTCGTTCCCGCAATACAAACAGAAAGTACTTTGCTAATACGGAGAAATGGAGATAAGAAAAAAATACAAAACGGTTTAGTCGGGAATAGAACCCAGACCTACTACTTAAAAAGCCCACACGTTACCTCTGAACTATACTTTTTTTTAAAGACTTTATTGACAATTTAATTACAGTTACATTAGGCAGTTACAAAAGTAATCCAGAAACAAAGTGCCGCAAAAAAGTATATATAGAAATAGAAATTGGAATAAATTAAAAGAAAAAAATTAAAATTAAAAAAAAATAAAAAAAATAAAAAAAATAAAGAAGGAACAATTGACAATTATGAACAGTAAGCGTAAGTGTTATGAAGGTAAGACTACCAAATTATTGCAAAGAGTTTATAGTCATCACATTAAGCTGTTATTCAGGCGAGACAAAACATGTTGATTAAAAGATAGATAACAATTCAATGTAAGAAAAATACATACTAGGTTATGAAACTAAGACAACCAAATAATTGGCAAAATGTTTTCGTTTATATTGCACAGGAAGTTTTTGCAAATGGTGTCGCAGATAAGACAAATACACATCGACATGACACGGTCGATGTGTGGTAAGCACATATAGAAGAGTATATGCAGCGAGCCAAATTACACTGTTATTTTTTGCATTAGGGAAATAACGAAAATCAGGATAAATAAGAATATTGTTAGCCGTAATGTAGTGGGGAGACGAGCGACAAATCTTACTTATAAGTAGGCTAAAATGGTGCCAGATATTTTGAATCTCTGTACAAAATTGTAAGCGATGCTCAAGAGTATCTTTGTTATTGCAGTGAAAACACATATTGTGATCTACCATTCCTAAGTTAAAGAGGCGGTCTAGCGTTTCGTATTTGTTGTTGACAATGAAATACCAGAGCGATTTTTGCTGAGTAGTTAAGAAAGGAGCGTTGATATTTCGCCAAATATAAGGCCAGCGAAGTTGTGGCTCTTGCAATTGAATATGAGGCGTGACGAAGTGTTGTGTCTGCACATAACGGCGATAAATTGCTCTAACAGGCATGAGGTCTAAGTTGCTTCGGGCAATCAGCCCATAGGCTATATCGAGAACTGGTTCTCGCAGGTGTGGGAATTTATGGCCCCAAGGAAAAATATTAATAGGTGTTTGAAGGTCGACACAAGCTAAACAAGCAGAGATAACGTTACTAGATACACTGTTCTTATCATTCGTGAACACGTCGATAGTTCGTTTCAATAGTAGTGCCTGACCTTGGAGCAATATGTTTTGAAATCCTATGCCACCTTGTGCCGGAGGTAACACGAGTTGCTCACGTGAAACGCGAAGCACTTTATTATGCCACAGAAAGAACAAAGCTTGACTCGTGAGGAATTTGTATGTTTGTAGGGGGAGAGGAAAAATAGAGCAAACAAACCACAGAAGGCTGAACGTTTTTTGTTTGAGAAAGAAATTTCTACTGATCATGTCCATATTGCGGGGTTTATGTCGTATTAGAAGACCACGTATTTTGTGTGCTATGATATCATAATTGAAAGTAATGGTTTGTTTGATGGTATTGAACCATTCAATACCCAGGATTTTGACGGAATTGACTGCCGTGTAGTACGCACTATATTGATCCTGATATTGTGGATGAATACAGAGGAGCTTCGTTTTTTGTTTATTTAATCTTGCTCCTGAAATGCTTTGATACGCGTCTATAAGATTCTGAATATTTGCGAGGGTGGAAATACTGTTCACATAGAAGTGTACATCATCTAAGTAACTCGCGACTGAAATAGAGGCGTAATAAATTTTGATGCCATTGAGTTTGGTCTGCGCCGCGTATATTAGAGGTGCGATTGAGAGACTAAATAGAATACTGGACATGGTGTCACCTTGAAGAATTCCAGTACACAAAGGGATAGCGGAGCTTAAACCACCATTAAGTTTCAATTTCGTAATTCTGTTGTGATACACTCCCTGAAGCATGGACAGAAAAGTGCCATTAAATCCAAATTTGTGTAGGACTTTAAAGAGATAGTCGTGTGATACCCTATCAAAAGCTTGTGAAAAATCAGTGGATAGAATGGCCACAGGATTGGGGCGGCAGTCTCATGATAGGCTATAAAATCTCTTATGTTAGCTAAAGCTTCATAAAGTAACGCATGGTGTCCATGACCGTATTGACAGGAACTAAGCAACTCTCCTATATAATGGTTCATACGAAGCGCTAGACATCGTGTTAAGATTTTTAAATCGGCACATAAAAGACTGATCGGGCGGTAATGATCAATAGACGTAGAGTTAGACTTTTTAGGTATTAAAACAGTAATACCCGTAGAGAGAGATTCTCCTAAAGTAAAATTTTCTCGATATTCATTGAAGAGATCCGTGAGAAAGGGGGCAAGAATATCAATGAAACTAAGATAAAATTCTAAAGGAAGAGAGTCAATTCCAGTAGATTTGCCACGTTTTCCTAATCTAATGGAGGTCTCAACTTCATCGACGGTAAAAGGACTGTTTAGATACTCTTGAGCATTAACATCTAGGATTGAAGGGATATAGTCCAAAAGAGATTCATCTTCATTATTTACAGTAGGTTTTGCATAAAATTGTTTATAATACTGAACAAATTGGGGAAGTACCTGCACGACTCGTACGTTAGTTCACGTTGGTTCTATTATGCTTAACAAAGCTCATAACAAGGCAGAACAAGCCAATTCAACAACATGGCATCTTTGCATTCAAGATGGCGACTTCTCCAATGATTTGTTTCTTCACTGAAACTGCACTTCATCCTTAAGAGTGTAGCGAAACACGACTGTCCTACCGTGAGAACAACTTACAATTTTCATGGTTACAGACTTTTGAACCGCCATCTTGAATAGAAGATGACGACTTTTCTAACATGTCCGATTTTTCCCCTTACTTAGGCTGTAATCTACACACTTGAACGCAATTTCGTGATTCCACCATATGTACAAGTTGTCTAGGATTAGACGCCCCCTTATAACATTCCTAGCACTTTCTTACACCGAAAATGACTATTCTTTTCAAGGATAAGGACGGATTCGCAAACTACGCATCAGAATAAACATCTCCTCGGAATTTCAACGTCCTAGACACAGCCATTACAAATTTCACATTTTTTCGATTTGCGCCGCCAAACCAAAACGAATTTTAATGCTCTTTTTTCTAGCATAAACAATGTTCCTATCTTCACTGTCTGACAAAATATGACGTTTCTATGATGTGCGGAACTACTCTAAAAAGCAGCATTTCGAAACGACGAAAAATTTCGACACTTCATTTGCATGGAAAATGTCGCCTTTTTCATGATATGTGAATTTTTTGATTACTCACATCACATGACGAACAAGTATGCAAAATTTGGTGTTTCTATGTTTTGCGGAAGTATGCAAACAATTAAGTGTGTTTGCGACTTCAGAGGTATATAATTCCGTGTTCGAAGTGGCATTACTCTGCCATCTACTGAGAAGAACATAAGTTATGGATATAGCTCCAGTAGGTTAGTGCCATCTTTCAAGTGCATTTGTAACTATTTCCATGCATGGCTAATAGGCTAGAGAAATGACTTATCTATAATGTTTCTCAACAAATTTGACAAGTTAGATATATTTCCTATTATTAATTGTATTTTTACATATAAGAGTACAATTGACTCAATGAAACTCCACAGTAGCATATAAAAGCTAATAAAATACCAGTATTATGTGCACACTTTTATGTTTTAGATGTTTCGTTCATTTCATTGTTAAATTCATTTAATCAATGCAAAGAAAAATATATACAGTAGGACGTTGATAATCCGAGCGTCAGAAATCCGAACGCGGTCACTAGAAGCTTTTTTACATTTTGTCTTAGCGCTAGCGATAAACAAGCAATAGGGTTGTCCGTCGGCGTTGTATGAAGTCAGTGTTTTTACAAAAGCTCATTCATATGTAATTATTTGTCATACATATTTTTATTTTTAATTTTATTTTCCCTTAGGCCTAAACAAGTAAAGTTTTAAGTGTGAGTAACAACAACAGTGTAATTTAGTGTGCGAGCAGGTTCTTCAGAAACATTAAATGTAAGTAGCCTTACGTACGGTATTGTAATTGCTTTATAACCACTGTATCGACAAAAGAGCATACCATACAGTATATTTAAGCCTAAATAGTATTTTCTTGGTTATTTTCGATAATCTGAACAATTCGAAAATCCGAACTACCTGTGGTCCCAATTCGCTCGGATTTTCGACTTCCTACTGTAACTAATAAACTTTCTCCATCTTTATGTACACGTATAACGTCCTCGATCTACTAGGGGATCGCTTTAACGTATTGATCGTTTGAAAATACGATTTATCGAAATGTTCTCTGATTCGGACTTCCTCTGAAAGGTAATATGTAAGCCCAACAAGCATAACGATACCTTAGATTCCGTGAAATAAGGACTAAGGCCAGTTTGAATTTCGAAAAGGATTTTTTTTTTCTGAGCGATAATGATTCCGTAGCGAATGGTAATGAATGGTAGTGGAAATGATATTCGAAAGGCACATACCACAAATTACATATTTCTGTACAACATTACATCAGATTTTCCTAAAACTATGCTAAAGCAAAACCACAATTTTAAAACATTAATACGCTGATATGTCTCGTTTGATATCGTGTTTACGTATTTCTACAAAATATCTGAATTTTATTGGTATGAAACTTCGTGGAATTTAAGCTGCAGGATTTATTTTAAAAACAAACATACATAATTGTAACCCAATGAGATCGTTGTAAGAAGACGCATTTTTTATCCTTTAAAAATACGATAAAACTTTCTTCATACAATAGAAGCAGAGCTGGATTGAGGTTTGGTGGGGTCCTAAGCTATTGAATGTAATGGGGCCCTTTATGTGACCAGATGAACGTAGGCATCTATATACAGAAATGTAAAAAAAAAAAAAAAAAAAAAAAAAAAAAATAGTGACTTTTATGAAGCAGGCTAGCATATGGGACCCCATTACTTACATCATAAGAACCTACACAACAGGAAGCATTGTTGCTATATTTAGATTTTATTTTTATTTATTATTTTTTCCTATATTTTGGAAATGTACATCCAGCTTTTTCTTTAATTTTTGGGTCCCCCAAAAAAGTGAGGCCCTAAGCTACAGTTTGTTTAGCTCATATGTAAATCCGGCACTGAAGAAGACTAATAGAAGAATAAGCGAAAACATATTCGTGATTAACAAAAGTATACAGTATTCCGTGTATTTGTATGTTATGAGTCTATAAACATGACCATTGAAAATTAGTACTATAATATGATTACGCTGTGAAACAAAGTTAAATTTGTTTGTCTTTCAAATGAAATTATGTAATTTTAACTGTCACAGACGCTGAATTCATTAATGAAGCCAGAAATGTTCCATCACGTCTCCTCTTTCTTAGACAGACCACAAATACATGGAATGTACGAGGGTGATTCGAAAAATAATGCCTCCAAGGTGATACTTTTATTGTGTTTGACAGCACCGATTCAGGTATCAGTGTAAAGTTTGCAATGTCAGCTACAAATGAGGGCATCATATTTTTCAACATTACGAGCAACACACTTTCGCCAACGTAAAGGAAGGTTTATCATGTGGTCGGCGAATAATTGTTTTAGCTGCTGGTGACGTCATTGCCCAAAACGCTACTTTTACCTCCACGTCACCAGTGTAGCATTGGCCTCGAAGGCGATCCTTAAATTTGGGTAAGAGCCAAAAGTCGCACGGCGCAAGATTCGGACGAGGCACAATGTCGACAAACACTTTGCCACCAGATGGGGCAACTTTGAATTTTTTTTTTTCGGAGGAGAGGACTCAGTGGTAGAGCGTTCACCTCCGGTGTTTGGGGTCCCTGGTTCGATCCCAGCTGGCGCCGTGTGGACTTTGTGGTGGACAAACACCGTGCTCGTGGGTTTTCTCGGGGTTCTCCCGTTTCCTCCCACTTTCGTTATTCCACCACTTCACTCATTTCTCATCATCACTGTCCCCTTTAGCCTAATAGGGCGTTTACACTTGGTCGATTTAGTCGCACGACTAAATCGACTCGCTGCATTTGCCACTAAATCGAAGCAACTAGGCCGAATCAGATCGATGGATGTGTTCAATTATTTCAACCACAGAAAATAGAACGTCTTTCAATTCAGTTGCCAGTCGATTAGTCGTTTTCGATCAACAAGCGATTAAGTTGAATTCCCGTTTACACGGTCGATTAAGTTGAAAGTGACGTCAATTCAACTGAATCGAACGCAAATCGACTAAGTGTAAACGCCCCATAACCGGCATAACCGTGGGACGTAAAACTTAAAAGATTTCATTTCATTTTCATAGATATCCATCACTTACTGTAAAACGAAGACTTGTGTTTCTAGCTTTATGAAGAATTTCATATCATTTTCGTCTTATAGTAAATAATCATCCGATATGAAGTTTTAAAATATGTTGTAATTTGCTAATGAAAAGGGGCACGAAATATCGACATATTAGAGACAATAGATCCCTCCTAGACAGTAGAATCAGTAAAATGCGGGTTTTTCACTGATTAATGAAGGGTACTACTGGTATTATTGATGCCATCTCTAGTAAACGTAGACTTGTCGGTAAACAAAATGTACGCAGCAACTCTCTGTTATGGAATAACCAGTGACAAAATTGCTGTCTTTGTGCTTCATCGTCCGGTTGTAGATGTTGGACTTGTTGACACTGGGATGGATATAACCCAACCACACGTAATGTTCACCATATCACTTTGTAGAATATGAAAACGTGATGCAATCCTTTTTGTGCTGGTAGTCGGGCTTCGTTTTACACTCGTGATAATATTCTATTATTCTTGAACTGATTGCATCATACAGCGTTTGGTGACGTCGTCACACTGGGTAATGAACCTCTTTCATTTAGAACACGAAACACATTTGTTAGGATTTTGCACTCCTGTGTTCTGTGCTGGGGGTATTATTGTCTTTTGTACTCCTGAGAAGCTGGTTTTGTTGCACTCCCATTACAATAGCCATACACGAAAACCATGTCCACATATTAGTGATGGCCACATTTTCCGGAAAAACGGAAAACGGAAAATAGTATTTCCGGAAACCGGAAAATTGAAAAGGGAAGACGTAAAATTTTCCGGAAAAACGGAAGACGGAAAATATTCCGGAAAATGGAAGACGGAAAATTTTCCGGAAAATGGAAGACGGAAAATTTTCCGGAAAAGCGAAAGACGGAAAATTTTCCGGGAAAACGGAAGACGGAAAATTTTCCGGAAAAACGGAAAACGGAAAATTTTCCGGAAAAGAGGAAGAAGGAAAATTTTCCGGAAAAAAGGAAAATGTGATTTCCGGAAACCGGAACGCTCTTTTTCCGGAAATGACCATCTCTACCACATATTCTTTGTGTAAATGTGTGCGGCATTTTCTTTATCTTTTCTTCACACAACTCAATAATCACGATAACCTCTCAAACACACTACAGGTCGCCGTTCAAGAAGAATAAACACTCTTGTCTACCGCCACTTACTGTATGAGTCAATGTTATCCGAACCTGTTGTAATCTACTACTGTACGAACGACGTACCAGTGTTATCACATATTGCTACTCTTTGCCCGTTTTTCGCCCAGTGCTAGTGTTACCAATCACTCACCGTGGGAAGGGAGGGAGATTTTTAAAGTAATAAAAAAAACTAAAATGATAGAAAAAAAACTTTGCTACTTTTCTCTCCTCAGCGTTAACATCTGAAAATACACTTCGTTGTCATTTGAATTAGATAAAATTTAATCGCGCTGCAAACAGCAAGATGTGAAATACATTTTGGCAGTTCCCACTAAACATAAACATTTGTCGTCTTTATTATTAGGGTTAGTAATCGATTACAAATTTTAATTACGTCGGGTTACATTACACTACGTTTCCATATTTCTGTATTTTTTGAAAGCTTGCATTCTGTTTTGGATTTTATTATGGCTATTCACTTTCGTATTTGCTTGTCCATCCTTGATATCAATTGGTTTCCAGGATTAATAGTGGACGATTTTTATTTATTACCCCGTCATCAATGTTACTAATTTTATCTCATGCACTATAAAAGCTAATAGCTTGAAACTTTTCATCATTGTTTGGCATACAACAATTATTGTGCGCCACTTTTTGTCTGCCTTCCAATCCCCATAAATCAATCAAGAATGCAAATGTTTCGAAACAATTTTGAAAATTTCATTGATAATTTTCCTATTATGTCCATTAGAATACCATACCATACACTACTCAAAATGTCACTCCCTTAGCTCTCCAATAAGCTATAGCACGTTCCCGAATAACAATTACATACCAAGTAAAACAATCTGTAAGGAGTTTGCAAAATTGTTAACAATTTGTGACACGCAAAACGTTGTTTCGGACATATTTTCATGACAGATTTCTTGCTTAGAATAACCCATCTATTAGCAAAAAATGTATTTCCAGTTTTTACTCAATCACTTTGTATACGTGTGATAGAAATTGAAGTAATATATGAATTTGATTGTGTAAAGCGAACACTTTGTGTATATATTGACTGCTTGAAATAATGATTGCAATGTGAGAAACTACTGTTCCGTATTTACATAGAAAAAGTCGTAATAGTTTGGGGAAATGAGAGGGAAATTCCTTTCTCTAATCAGCGTATTCATCTCTGTAAAGGGAAAGCTCAGTTGCCGGGGTGTTTATATGAGCACGTAGTCCAAGGAATATGCAAATGCTTTTTGTTAAGCATAATTTATCTCCAGCTGTATGAACATCGTACAATATATACTGGGCTTTAGTACATTACAAATTTGTCAGTGTTCCTTAAAGAGACATGGTAAGTGTTACATGAAAAGTAATTACATACTTGATTTTCTCATGCAAAAATTACACAAGAAAAACATATTCTCATGTAAAGGACAAATTTCTTGTTGTACTGTGATATCGTTTAAGGAAAAAGTGCAAACATGGACCTTTGTCAATCAGTAGATGTTATCGAGCTAAACAAAGTGCTGTGGATGAGTGCAAAGCCTTTGGTGCAAATTTTTGAGAAACTTTATAAAAACGCAATATTTGTTGGTCTGTAATTAATGATGTACGATAACCTCTATTATGATTAAACTGCTTAAGAAGTACTGTACATCCTCACCAACCTTGTCATTATAATTCCATCAAAACGACAGTACGGAGTATGGCTAATAAGATGTAGACCAAAGTTATAATTAACTCTTACACTTCAATTATTATTGTTTCACTAGAATATTGTACAAGAATTGGAGATATATCAATCGATAGGTGATGTCGAGGTTTTAAAAAACTATATATATAGTAAATTTATATATACTATAAATATATAGTAAATTTATAGTGTATATACATATATATAGTAAATTCTCACGCGTGATTCTTAAGAAATCAAGAAAAGCGAATTTCTATGGCTTCAGAACTATGTCATTTTTAGCCAATAATAATAATTGATAATTGATAATTTGGCGGAATAATTTATTTGTTTGTGTGCTGTAGAGTATCACTCTGATACTCTGATAATAAAATATACACTGTTGAGTATCAGACTACATGCATTGTTGTCTTTCTCTTCTGAACAGTAACACGTATACTCCTAATACTGACATGTAATCTTAATCACTGGGGCACGCAACATTTGTATGCAATACAACAAATAAGTTGACCAATTCTTGAATGTTCACGAAATTAAATTCCACTTAATCATACAATATGATGCTTATCTATAACTTTCCATTTTTTGACATCTGTTACCTTCGATCAATGATGTTTATCTATAAACCTTCTCCTTTTGACATCCGTTTGACTTATTTTGCCTTCGATTGATAATGTTTATCTATAAACCTTAATTTTCTGGCATGCATTTTATGCCTGATGCTTTCGATCAATGCTGTTTATCTACAAACCTTCTCCTTTTGGCATCTGGTTGACTTATTTTGCCTTCGATTGATAATGTTTATCTATAAACCTTACTTTTCTGGCATGCATTTTATGCCTGATGCTTTCGATCAATGCTGTTTATCTACAAACCTTCTCCTTTTGGCATCTGGTTGACTTATTTTGCCTTCGATTGATAATGTTTATCTATAAACCTTACTTTTCTGGCATGCATTTTATGCCTGATGCTTTCGATCAATGCTGTTTATCTACAAACCTTCTCCTTTTGGCATCTGGTTGACTTATTTTGCCTTCGATTGATAATGTTTATCTATAAACCTTATTTTTCTGGCATGCGTTTTATGTATGTTGCCTTCGATTAAGGATGTTTATTTACTAACTTTCTCCTTTTGGCATCTGTTTTATGTATTTTGCTGTCATCGGTGATGTTCATGTATAAATCATTTTATTTTGGCATCATTTAACCTTTTTGGCATGTTGTATGTATTTTACCTTCGATCGATGACATTTATTAATAAATCTTCCCTTTTCGGTATCTGTTTTATGTATTTACCATCGATTGATGATGTTTATCTCTAAACCTTCCCTTTCTGGCATCAGATTCATGTATTTTTCATTCGATCGTTGAGAATTCAATATATGTATTTATTTTCATATTCTATTTAAGTTACAAAGCATACAGACATATCATTACATGATTCTCTTCATTAGCTATTTCGAAGATAATTTTCACTTCTTGCCTAATGAAAAAGGTTTCTCCAACACAAAAGCAGCAACACTAAGAATTAAACAGAGCGCTAACATGATAAAGACATCTATGAAATGATACAGCAATAATGTCACATTTTGTGACTCTGTTTTAATCCAAAGGGTTCTATTACACCTTGTTGCCACTTGGGAGTCAACCTCGACTCAAACAATCGAATCAATATATCCGACATCGGTCGCTAGAAAATGAATGACTTTTCCAACAGGAACACTACATTAAACCTTACAATTACTTCATCTACAATATGAAGCAATTTTTCACCTACTGCAGTGGTGAATTCTATGTTGAAGAGGTATTGTAATGTTATGGCGTCACTTGTAACTGCGCAATCCCTTTCAATACTGGTGAGATAAATCGCATCAATTAGGGACATGTCTGTAATTGCGTTCTCGTAGATGCATTTTGAAACTGGATCTTGACTGTCAGAGAAAAATGGTCTAAGGGCACTGTAGCAAATGAGTTTTAGTCCAGATTCTAAAAGTTCCTTCATTGTGTTAGTGTCTCGTTGGTAAGAAGGAGAGGTGAAAAAACTAACCAATGAGCTTTGGTATGCAGTGGATATAATTAGGGAATAGAATACCCACTCCTGAGGAACCAGTGCTGAGGTTGATGTGCTATCGAGATTCCAAGGAGAGTGGACAGAGAACTCAAGACCCACTTATGAGCAAATTGTTTCCTTCTGCTTCAAGAATATCTTCGTGAATTTGATGAAGTATTACCAAGTGAAAGAACTGAAGAGTCGTAATAATGATCCAACAAGTTAAACTAAACGGCAAAACAATCCCACTGAGATTGTTACAGTGCTTTGGGAACAATCTACACAAATTGACCAGGAATAAATGTCAATACATAATCAGTCACAGGAAACCTTACCGATGTAATGACAAGTCCTATAAATCAAATCACCTAAGACACCACAAAATGTACCATTATTATTCCTAAAACCCCATTTTATGTCATCGTCGGGTGTTTTAGTTACAACAGTGAAATTCGTTATAGTTGACAAAGATGATACTATTTTACCCTCGAAGTCTCGTAGATCGTTTGAATTTTTACCGGTTAATTCTATGTAAGGCAGGAAGTCAAATGTACTCAATCACAATGGGCAATTGTTTAAGTTGATTAGCGTGGATCTCAATTGTATGTTCTGTTTGAATTTTGTGCTTTTTGTACACTCTTCCAGCAAAGCAATGCCAGTCACATATCGACAATTTACAGTTGAACACAGGGAATGAGTATAACCGAAATTTTCTGTTGAACATTACACTAAATAAATGTAGCCTCGACTTAAATAGTAAAGCAAAATTAAACACGTTACGTATGTCTTCTTCTGGAACAATCACACCAGTGAGCAGTGTTAAAACTATTGTTTCAGAAGACCAAAAAGAGATTTTAGTTAAGTCATGGAAAACCTCACGAAACGCTTTTATTCCACTGCTGATAATAATAACTCGATTTGTGTTAAAAAAAAAAAAAACAATCATAACTAAGAAATTGGTTGCAATAGAAAAAACGCTTCCATGCATATAATGCACGATTTCATTCCAGCTCCTTTTAGATGATTTTGATAACACTAGAGTAGTATGTTATTGTTGAAATGATTTGAAATAAGATCATGAAGACATGTTTCTGACATGGAATACTGAGTTTCTGGAGCAATTAATTTTCCATCACTTATAATATATGCTATCAGAGGATCTATCTCAATAGGAATTTATATAATACCAAAAAGCTTCATCTGAACTATTTTGGATCCATACTTCTGAAAGGAAAGAAGAGATAGATATTTGTTATATAAATATTAAAGCTCTACTCACTATTTATTTATAAAATATAACATGAACTTTGTGGTGAAGGGACAATGTCATTCGGAAACCGTAAATTTGCTGGTCCCTTATCTAAAGAATTTGTCATAAATGTTGATGCTTTAAACATCTTACTTAATATAGATAAAAGCTAAGTTCGTATTTATTTAATTCTAAAATAGTAATAAAAATGAAGAAAATGTGAGAACACCTTATAAACTACTGCGGGAAAGCTAAAGTACACTGACTTTTCTATAAGAGCATGTTGTCAGGCTTTTGTGACTACAATGATGCGAAACTGATTAGTTAATTCTACCACTTGACAGTTACAAAAAATTACAAAGGTTCAAAGGCTGATCTTTGTGAAGCTCCCGATGCATCAGTAAAATTAATGGAGATATGACCTGTGTAAGCTACAGCATGTTTACCATTACGTAAGTATGATACGAAAAGTACTAATGCTTGTTTAGAGAGATTTATAATAGCTAGTTTTTCAAGTAGGATGTCATAGTTAACTAAATCGAACGCCTTCTGAAAATTTGTATAGATTAAATCCACCTGCTCTCGTTTGTTAAGTTCCGAAGCTATAAAGCATTTATAATCGCCAAATTAGCTGTGGTAAATCTATTCTTCAGAAATCTGTGTTGGTATACTGCTAGAAATTAAGTAAGTAGGCGATTGTATATTATTATTCGTAATTTTTTGCGAATGCATTGGTCTAAGTGTTCTATTAAGAAGTTACGTTAATCATTGAAGGTGTGTATAGAAGGCATCAGAAGAACCATGAGGAATATTGCGAATACAATGTATATCCACCACAAGATCAGAGAAACAAGTTTGCCTTTGCGAAATATCATTGCCCCAGAGTTGTAAATGTATACTATTAAAGCACATAGGTAATGCTCAGAAACACGTACTACAATATTATTTATCAACAGTGGTACAGATATATCTTTTTTGTTTTCATTGTGTATGTTAATAATATTTTCTGTATGTTTGATTCATCATTTAGGGTTGATCAATTATAGTCGTATCTTAATATAGCATGTACAAGTTATCAGTGATTTGTCATTAATCTTTTAATTAACTTATTGTTCATATATGGGTGCTAACGTGCATATGATATATATAGGCTATTTGTAAGTGACGTTTAATATGAATGACTATTTGTTTGTATGTCTACTGTCATTCTTCGTATGAACATAGCATATAATTTCTCACTTTAATATATTTCAACCACGTTTGAAAAAAGAAGTTCTATTTAAAGATATTGAGTGCTGAACGTTTAAGATAGTGTCTCAAGAGCAAATGTATCAGTCGGTTGAGAAACCTGACTTATCCAATAATAATCTAATGTAATTGTACGATTTAAATAGCATCTACTTCGACTTCAAAATGTATCGACTTCAAGAGAAAACATGCTTGTACGGTGTATAGAAAGTTTATGATATTAATAGATATATCAGAATAAGAGAATGATAGGAAAGAGCTAACACGAAACACTTTATGCAATGTGCTGAAAATTAAGTTCGGTACAAGTCGGAACTCAAATAGGCTTGAAAGAAGAAGAATAAATTCAGATTTAATTTTCAAACTACTCCAACCTAAAAGTGTAGGTGGAACAGCCCGAACAGTATAGGTTACATCGCTGGTTGTCAACCTAATTCCAATCACTACCCCCCCCACTTTGTCACATCGTCTTGCCAGCGAGCCTCTTATAATTTCTGGTTTGTAATAAACCTGTGTGGGATTTTTAATATACCTATTGCGGATATCTTACGATATCCATCTATTTCTATAATAGTAAAATCCCTTTCTTGTATATAGTGGATACAGTTAGAGTAATGTATTCCCTACGATGAGAGTGTTGGTTCAAGATGGATATTCAACTCCTTCATTGAAGAGGCCATCAAAGTAGCTTATCTAAGTTCACAACTTCTTGACAAACTCATAGAATTATCGTGCGACAAATCCTTTCAACTGGTTTTCTGTAACGAAAACTTGGACAAGTTCTGGCTGAAGAGGAGAACAGGAAAATATCCTAGTCTGGTATCTGCTGCTTTTAAAGGACTAATCCCATTTGCTACATCGTACCTGTGCAAAAGTGGTTTTCCTTCCATTTGAAAATGACTTGATAATGTGCGTCACAAAGATGGAACAGGTCATTGTCGCACTAGTAAAATCACACCATGGTGAAGTACCTCATTAGCTGTCAATTTTAATTGTACTTCAATATGCATGTTTCGTTACATTTGTATATTTCTGGAATTTCAATATGCAGTTCTCATTAGTGTCATATCGTACCTCTTTCATTTAAATTGATTTTTAAACAATTCTGCACCTGTTAAAAATGTTTAGTAGACCTACAGTATTTTTGTTGTTCTTAAGAGTATGTATGAAAATAAAAATATGACCATCAAAACAAAATTCAAAATAATATTTCAAAATATTTTCCTGTATTAAGTTCTAATTATATTTGTATCTTCCACTTATCTTCGCGAACCCCTATGAAACCCTTTTGGGACCCCCTAGAGGTTGCGACCCCCAAGGTGAGAACCCTGGAGTAGTACTGACCCCCGTATATGCAACGGGGTCAGCAAAAAATTTTCTGACCTCATAGGTCAAAGGTCAATGACCTTGGTCCCACTCCATGACCGAGGGGCACCTAGGACCACAACTCTATATTTTGGGTGGGGGATCTTCGCCCATCCCCTAAATTTTGGCAGGAGTATATTGGACAACCCCCCTTAAATTTTGGAAATTGCCAAATCTAAAAATTTGATATGGTAGCCTAGGACCTGGGTGTTGGGGTCCATCTCGTTCAAGTGCTGGGGGTCCATCTCGTTCCCTTTCATGGGTAAGAAATTGCCAAAAATTCAAATTTCGAAGGTTTTTAACCTACTTGATAAAGACCCTTTGATGAGGTCTAATTACATTATATGGTTATATGAGCATGTGTACAGGTCCATTCTCTTTCATAAAACATGGTTACATTGGTGCACTCCTTCATGCACTCATTATAAATATATATGAAAAGAGTGATTAAATAGGATTAAAGACTTTAACGAAAAACTGAAAAATGTACCCCCTCTTTCCTCTTATCGTGATCTACTAATTTAAATTAAATTGACCTAAAGTCAAACTACATCTAAAATTTGGAAACTATGTAGATCACTTCAAAGCCTTTTATAGCTGGAGATTATTGTTAGGATGTTGATAGAAATTTAGATATAAAATAATTATTCTAAGCATATTTGAAAAACGTTTAAACATCGTTCCACAGCAATTTAGAACTAAGTGTAATTGTGGGGAACTGTGAATGAAACCAATAACCCACAGAAAATACGTTCAGAGAAAATCAAGTCTAAATGAAATAGTGAATGCTCTTGTACATCTTTGTTAATTGATTCCATACAGTATCAATATCAATGGCTAAAAGGTTAGGTGAGGTTAGAATCTTCTTGGCCCCATATGAAACTGTTCACATGCTCTCTGGTGCCTATGATAGCCTTTATACATTAAACACGCGACGTAATAGTATGTTTATGTTATCATTTTTGGAAAGAAATAAACACAATAAATAAAAATTTTAGAGATGAAGAGTTGTATTGGGTTGATTTTGAGTTTAATGTCCCTTTCAGCAGCCAGGCTATATGAGATGTGGACCTACTTCTTAACGTGGAATCCGAACCACGTAAACTCACAGGGGAAGTGTCATTAAATTTATTCATTTTTATTAAAACAGTCATGAATCTTCTTCCGAATGTGATGTCACTGTGGAAGTGTCTACTTCTGTTATGTGAAATCCTGTTCTCTTGCTACGAAATTGATGGGACTCTTCGCAGTACTACGTAAACCAGCATAAAAATTGCGGTACCCTTCTGGAATAAAAGCAGTTAGTTTTCACAAATGTGCTAATTTCGCTATTTGGATGGGCCTCCTACCGCTATACAAACGGGTTAGCTCTTTGTAAAAGTCAAGTGGCTGTATTTATTACTGTCGGTTCCTACTACTACCTATATTTAACATTTTTATCTATATACGGTACAAGTTGTATTGTTGCTTGTATTAAATTCAAATAAACGTAAAGGACGTTTTGTGGGTTATGGGTATCACGCACGGTGGCACCGATTTGTTGTAACTGGACTGCCTTTCTAAATGTAATAGTGACAAAGTGCTCAAACACTGACCATTCGAACGAGGTACTCACTTGCATTTACTCTCTTACGTTATCTGTTAGGAATGACTCAGTGTTGTCTCCAACATTTCGCTATACTCGAAATATCAAGTCCCTTAGTTACTTCTAATATCTACGTAGTAGTTTTCGCGAGATTCTCAATATCTTGTTGTCTCTAATGCTTATTTGATTTCTTCTTAGGAAATTCGTAGATTGCATCTATCTATACAACAGTAATTTCTGTATTGTATTGTATCTATCTATATAATGGTAATATCTATCTGTACATGTTGCATGATGTCGAACTTTCTATTTGATTTCCTTTAAATGAAACAAGTTGGTCAGAACGTGGCTTAACACAAACCAACCTCTAATTACGTAACAAAACCATTATGTGTAAAAGCACACAACAACGTCCCCGTAATTAGTTGCTGTGATATCTTGACATTAAAAAGCATAAATTTTTTGCTACATCTAATCATCATTTTGTACATTTTATTAAACTATTTTATGTGATTTCAGATTTCATACAATTACCTATCTCACACTATCAATGCATTTCTAATCACACTATTAATGCACTATCATCATAATATAGTTAGCACTATATTCCTTCTCTGGAAACTATTACCTCTTAATTCTGTATGACATTAATACAGCAATTGAATCCCGGCAATCTTTTGAGCCTTTCACGAAATAGAAAAGAAAGTTATAAGTACGTTGGATATCAATATGTATTAAGAAGGATATATGTTATAAAGTACAGAGTCCACAGAAGTAAAAACTACATGTATGCAAGAAACATAAACATGGAGAAGAAGTGCACAAATTTCCTCATGAGAACACTAAGAAAAAAAGTACCCAACTTAAGGACTTGTTTGAGAACTTGTGACAATATATTAATAACATGTATACTGTAGAGATCTGCACTGGCCGGGCTTGGGCGGGTCGACTCTGTTATTTCTTTGGACCGGGCAGGGTTTGTGGGTGCCGACACTGATTTCTCTTCAGGTCGGGCCGGGCTGGGGCCGATTAATTGCAATTCTTTAATAATTATTGACTTTCGTTAAACGATAATTGGAATAAAACCTAACGTTGAAGAAGTGTGCCCGTGAAAAATGTTACAAAGAATGCAGTAGCTATTTACAATTTGTGTTGCTTAGCGGCTCCACTTTCGCTATAGAGGATTGCATGTATTGCGCGTTAAATTGAGCTCTGACCTTGACCTTCACAGAACCCAAAATATGACAAGAAGGGATGGGAAATTTTTCCCTGTCAATGAACACTATTGTCATCTTCACATTATGCTAAAAATCAATTGTTAGATTTTTGTTACACGAAATGGAGTTTTTGTTCTCTCGATGACAGGCAAAGTTCTAGGAGGCAATGGTATCATTCGGGGGGTAAGCGTCAGGTTGTGAACCAGAGTTTAGAAAATGTTTCTGTGGGTTAGGTCAAGTTTAATACTAAATTTTGAGAAAGATTGGGGCTCGAGATAATTTTTTTGAAAATTTATCGGGCCTGGGTCGTGCCAAAAACTTTTAAAATTTATCGGGCCCGGTCCGGGCTTCGGCCAAGAATTTCAAAAAACATATCGGGCCGGGCCGGGCTCAGGCCGAAAATCTCCAAAACTTTTCGGGCCCGGGTATAACAACAAACACTCGTTTACACAAAATTCACGAATTTTAGTTACCATTTATGTTATATACTAAGTCACTGGTTCTTATAACTATAATTGAACCCCACAAGATTACACAAATATCATTTTATTCCTCTATTGGAATCTTTAAAAATAAGACAATTCCAACATTTAAACTTACATCATTATTAGATGGCTTCCAGTACACATAGTTTGTTTATTTTGGTTGCTATGACGACGATCAACCCGTCGTTTTTAGTTACACAAAAACATTTAATTATATACATTAAAGATATATATATTATTTTAAAGATGATTATATTATTTGCGTCTTCTTCTTCTTCTACTAAAATTGGCTGGCTTGTGCATATTTAGAAATCTAATATTGCCCAAAATTACAATAGGAAAAAATACAAGAAAAGAGAATTATCGTTGTATATTATGGCGCACGAATTGACGGACTTTCCTTTTATTTGATTAACAATTAAAAGAAAAAGAATTGCTTTAGGAAATACAATCCAATTAGCACCTTTTCCAATTAGCACCTTTTCATTTAGTTCATTAATAACTAAATTAGGAAGGGTGATTTCATAATTCTGAATAGTAACTATAATCTGTGTTTTACCCAACACTCTTTTCCTGTGTTTTCCGGTATAACCAACTAATATCAAATTATCCACTTTTTGCAATGAAGGATTCGAATAATCTTTCGTAAGTTCACGCCAAAATGAATAAGATAGGAGGTTACACTGTAGCACCTGTATCAATTAAAGCTTGAAGATAAACTCCATTAATTTTAATAAGTATTGCGCAGTACTAAATGTTTTCTGAAAAACAAAATCTTTTTCAGAAATATCTACCCCCTCCATTTCATCGTCAAACATCCAAAAACAGTTAGCGATAGGAATATATTGATAAATAACATTTGTTTCTAGAGTTTTAAGATTAGTTTCATAATCAAAAGAAGATTCTAGTACATCCAGCGCTGACGTGGTTTTGACCCCCTCCACGTCAGCCGGATCTAGTTTAAATTACAATGGTCCACACATTCTATTATATCACACTGTATTCCGCAATCTTGTGTTCTTTCTTGTCTACCGTATGATGTTACCATATTTTGATTTCTGTTTATGAAATTCCTACCATTATTATTTCTATTATAATTTCTGTTGTTATTTCTGAAGCTCCTGTAATTATTTCTGCCATTAGATTCGGTTCGGTTACCGGTAGCATTTTGCCCATTCATTCTAGTATTAAAACAATGGCTACTATTTCCTCGTGGATTTGAAATATCATGTTGGATATTTAAGTTAGGAATAGAAGCATAATTGACATGATTACGAGTACAATTACTTTGCCATCTGTTATTGTTTTGCATTAAGGCCTGACTTTCAAAGTTCTGAACTATCCTTACAAGATGATTGAATTTCATACACTGAGCTGACATCAAAATTTGCTGTAACTTGAAAGGCAACAATATACGAATTGAAGCTATTATTCGAGCCTCAGGATGAAACGGATTAATAGATATTAGTTCATTGTAGGTAGATACTACAAAATCAGTGATACTTTTATGAACTTTAGGATTTTACTTCGAATGGCTTTGAACCAGGTTATACAAGGAGGCAGTAATACATGCGGTAGGATTTTAAAAACCTGTGATTCATCAACCCCCATTAACCCACTCGTCTTCGAATTTTTCTTAAAATGTACTTGCATGTATATCCTCAGATATCCCACTAAATTTAGTAAGGGATCTGATTTAACTAAACCGCAGAGGTTTACCTGTGCCAGAAGACTTCAAACTCTGGAATAAAATACGTACAGCCTTTTCTATGACGAGACGTACGATTAGCTTTTCCTTCCTTATCAGAGCTGGCTTCGCTGTACCCTGAGGACTCGGTGTCTTCCTCTACCGTTCTTGCCGTAAACTGTAACTGTTCCGCACTATTAGATGGAAGACAATTCCTGTGATCGGTGTTACGTTCTTTGCAATAATTGGGAAACACTTTTCCTTAAGGGTGTTAACTTCCTCCTGTAACTCCCTAATTTGATTGGAATGTTCATTAACAACAGTTTCCATAACTTCCACATTACCCTGCACTTCTGTGAATCTATGCAATATCTGTTCTACTTTCCTATCACTCAGTTCAAATTTCGCGCTAATTTGCTGGTTCATTGATTCCAACTTACTGTCAATTTGCTGAGATAACTGTTGTTTCATTAGCTCCCATTTATTGTCAATTTGTTGCTCCAACTTGTCATTTCGCTGGTTCAATTGTTCCAATTTGCTGTCGATTCGCTGTGACATTTCCTGGTAACTCTAATTCATTAGCTCCAATTGCTGTTGAAGTTGATTGAATTTTTGCTGGTTACTCTGGTTCATTAGCTCCATTTGCTGTTGAAACTGGTTGAATTTTTGCTGGTTATTCTCAATCCGTTGGTTACTCTGGGTCATAGCTCCATTTGCAGTGGAATTTGCTTTAAAACATCAGCTACATTCTCAGGAGTATTCGTTACAGTTTCCCTGTCTTCGTTCGCAATAGCTTCATTCATTGGAACATTCATTTTAATGTTCCTATATGTTTTAGTTCCACTTCGTAATAACGTATAATTTACGTTGGGCTCAATTGTGAAATTGATTTACTGTACTTCCAATCAATATCACAGTTTGTGGCGTTTCGGCACCATTTATAATATAACAACAAACACTCGTTTACACAGAGTTCACGAGATTCCACGTTTGTTTATTTTTGTTGCTATGATGACGATCAACCCGTCGTCCTTAATTACACAAAAACATTCAATTATATACATTAAAGATATATAATATTGTTTTAAAGATTATTATATTACTTGCGTCTTCTTCTTCGACTAAAATTGTCTGGCTTGTGCATATTTAGAAATCTAATATTGCCCAAAATTACAATAGAAAAAAATTACAAGAAAAGAGAATTACCATTGTACGGGCTGGGCCCGACCAAGGTACATTCGGGCTGGATTGGGCTCGGGCCGAAACATTTGGCCCGTGCAGGTCTCTAGTATATTGTAAGGATCCGCACCTTCTAGTGTATGCTACTTCTACAATCAATTGAAGAGTTTGATACGATAAGGGCGTAAGTCTGAGACGTGCATTGGAGAAAAACGATGTTTAAAATTTAACTAGAATTTTTCTTACATAAAACAATGAAATATGCTGCATTTTTTTCGATATTGAATTGAAATGTTACCAGAAGGCTAAACAAGCATGCCAAAAGCCACAAAGGCGTTGGATGCAAAAAGGGCGTAAATTCGCTTACGCCCTTATTACATCAAACTCCTCAATTGTAAACACGTGTTACTATAGGGCCTATACAAAAACAGTCTCAGCAGACTATAGTAGGAAGACACCAGGAAGACACGAAGTTTGTTTGAATGCACTGAGGAAAAGATTATAAATTGCGTACTGAAAAAGATAGGTTACATACGTAATTCCTGTAGTTTCTGGACTTAACTTACAGCAGACGTATAACTGAAAACGCATGTTTTATAATACTTTCTGTATAAGTGTTCCATCTATACGTACATTCCGCATGAAACAATGTAAACGGTCAGGATCTCACATACAAATGGACGTATATAACATATAGCTGACGAAAGTAACATAAGTATATGCATGTGATATACGGAAAACTGTTATACGTCAGACATCCTGCAACGGCATGATGTAACATTCAAGGGCACTGGGTATGTAGCATACGCATAACGTATGCTCCGTACTGATTTCTATAGTAACCAAGAGGATATCGTATATTTGTACAATATACCGCTGTCCGTGAAAGGATTTTTCTCTGTGTGGGACCGAAGACGGGCGACCCCCTTCTCACTGCTGGCTCCTGCAGAACACCCATTAAAGAGGACCACAGCAGAGCAGAAACATCAGTTAATATCTAATCATTAACATAACACCTTCTCCGGGGATTGCACTGGGCTAAGAAGAATTCTTACCAAACAATATCTCTGGAGACTGTTGTCAACGAAAGCAAGGACACCGATTTCTTTGTAAATTTGGAGGGGGCCCATTCAGATACAGAAGGTATATATATGAGGATTTTAAGACAAATTGGATTCAAATTATGCAAAATATTGTATATTCATAAATACAACACGGGGGCCCACGTGAGCTTTGTGCGATCCCGACCCCCTTGGCCCCCCAGTATCAGCGCCTTGAACGAAAGAGATATCCTAACAACATTGTATTGTCTGTTAGGAAAGTAAATGTACATCTGTTTTTTAAGCCGGGGCATTCCTGTGATCCAGCCATGGAGAGTATGAGAATTAAATCAATCAAATGTTTAGCGAGAGGCACGAAGAGAAGTCCAATTTGAATAAGACGTTGCAGAGGGGCACAAACTGTGAGTACAAATAGTGCATGATGTAAAAAAAAATCACGACACCAAAAGAGAAATTCAGAAACAGCTGGTAAACGGAGAAAAAAGAGTGAAAATTGTCGAAGTAGGAACATAAAATACAAATACAAGAATCTTTGATAACACTAGTATTGGTTACAATAGTTGTTTGGTTTGCACTCGTACAATACCCAATTTCATTCCAATTTAATTCAGTTGGTTGTGACGTTATTACAACCACATTTCCTTGGTAGAAATGTATATTCATAAAATCACATAGATACACCAAAGGCACAGGCAAGAGAGTCTCTGGAGGAGTTATCTGTGCGTCGCATTCATATGGTGTGAGAAAATTCAATCCAATTCCTAGCATAACACTGAAAATCTCTGTGTGAACCATTTGTAAGTCAATTTCTGAAATAAAAGAAGAAATATATTTTTTCATATCAATTGTGTAGCACAACACAACAAAAAGTCATAGTTTTGGCTGGTTAGTTTGCAGTTTTGAAGCAATAATAGGCTAGAATCTAGATCTCATTTTAGAAGCAATAATAGGCTAGAAGTATAATTTATACCATTTGAGTTCCTACAGGAAATCGAATCAGGGTGGTGAGATCTGAGAGCCTCTATGTTCATAACATTAGAACGAGGTAAATCTAGTGTTGGCACTAAATTTTTTACATCCCGAAGAGAGATTTAACGTTGACTAAAAAAACACAGTGAATAGCAAGAAAAAAACAAACAAAATCTTGTAGATATATTAGAATGCACTTTATAGCGACTGGTTGTTGAAATAATATTATCCGACCCAAAAACATGTTACATAGCTCCTTTTTGTGATATATATCCACAAATAGATTCAATGGAATACAACTTAATACGAAATAGAATACATTATATACACATTTATCGATGTAATGGAAACATGCAAAATTGCAACTTAGTAGAACAAGATGGCATTGGACCTCCATTATATTTATCGATGTAATGGAAACAGGCAAAATTGCAACTTAGTAGAACAAGATGGCATTGGCCTCCTTTAATCGTTAGCTACACAAAAGCTACACGTTTAGCTACACGAAACAGTCGGTCCAGAGGAGGCACTCAGTGCATTCCTATGTCTCTGAAACAAAGTCGAAACGGCTCCAACTCTGTACGTGGGCGCATTATCATCTAAAAACAGAACGGCAATGTCCGTGATTAACATCTGAACGATATAATGCAAATAGTTCTCTAAAATGGTGATCAAATCTTTGGTACTGGCTTTAGCTGTAAGCACCAAAAGATAAAGACTATGACCTATAAAACCATGACGTTTCTGCCCACATAATCACTTATCCGCCTTAGTATCTCATGATTAGTGGGAGATCATACGCTCCTTTGGGCATCCACTACACATACCAAGATACGTGGTTTGAAAGAAGATGCATCGATGATTTCTCCGATCATATCACACATTTCTAGTCATCCATGATCTATGTTGTATGTTTACTATATCATAGGCATCCTAGAGAGCTTCATTGTGGCTAAGCGGTTAGCGTAACTACTAGTATGATGGATTACATTCAGTATAAGATAAATCTTACACATTAAATTCACAGCTTGACAGTTTTTAAGATGGAAAATTTTATGCATTTTTAGCACAGTATATATAATAACTCATTTTTATATCGAGAAATAACTTACGTATACAAGACACTATGGACATTTATTGTCCCGCTTCCACGTCACTATATACCAGGGAAGCAAGAAAGTTCGTGCGCTTTTGAACCACTCCCGCTTCCATTTGGCTGCTGCGGCGACATCTGATGCCGTAGCATGAAAGTTTTGACTGTTTGGGAAAGCTTATTCATTGACGCATCAGCCACGGTGAACATAACAACGCATTTGTCAGTGTAGTGTGTAAAAATCGCTCGTGATCATGTCAGTGTCAAATGAAGTTTTTAGAACTTGTTTGCTTTACGAGTTTAAATTGGGAACAAATGGTACAGAAGCAGCTAGAAAAATATGTGTTGCGCTCGGAGAGGGTGTAATAAGTAAATGTACAGCACAAAAATGGTTCCAGACCTTTTCAACTGGTGACGAGACCTTTCAAGATAAGCCTCGCTCTGGGAGGCCTAAATCAGTGGATATGGACCACCTGAAGGCCTCTATTGAAGATTATTCCAGTCAAGCATGCGAGGAACTTGCTCACCGATTCGAGGTAAGCAGGAAAATTATTCGGGTAAGTCTGCATCAGTTGGGGAAGACCTGAAAACTGGGTCAGTGGGTCTCTCACGAGCTGACCGCTATGAGCCAAGTTCTAAGACTGAATATCTGTTCATTTTTGTTGACGAGACACAAAATCTGTCCAATTTTGGACCGTATAATAACTTGTGACGAGAAGTAGGTCATGTATGACATTAAAAAGCGGTCATACCATTGGCTATCACCGAATGATCCGAAGCCTTTGACTGCAAAACCGAACATCCATCAACACAAGGTTTTGTTCTGTGTTTGGTGGACTACAAACGGTATCGTGCACTACGAATTCTTGGAACGTGGTAAGACAATTACCAAAGATGTGTACTCATCACAACTGAGAACGGTAGCCACCAAACTGACCCAGAAACAGCCAGCACTAGTAAACAAAAGAGGTGTGCTCTATGACCAGGACAACGCGCGCCCTCACACCGCAAAACAGGCGCTGGAAGTAATCTCAGAACTTGGTTGGGAGCTTGTATCTCATCCTCCCTACTCCCCAGATGTCGCCCCTTCGGATTGCCATTTATTCTTCGCCATAGACAACTTTATGCGTGGCAGGCAGTTCAAGACTGAACAAGACATCAAAAATGCAGTTGCTGAGTTTTCCGAGTCTCGGGAACAAATATTCTACAAAACTGGCATTTACAAGCTTGTTGAACGCTGGAAGAAGGTTGTAGAAGCAAATAGAGGCTATTTTGCCGAATAAACAAACCGTTAAAACCCTGCAATTGACAGTTTTCTTCCATAGTATAAAAGCGCACGAACTTTCTTGCTTCCCTGGTATTATTATTGATTTTATTGTTGTTTCAGTTAAGACACCTTGGTTTAGTTGAAATTTTAACGTTAGTTGTTATGTGTATGATACAATTCTACCCGCATTATAAATCTGTACCGAAGTATCATATGTAAAATTTATTTCTGAGAGTGACATAGGATGGAACTCTTAATATTTTATAAAATAAACCAGAATCAATAGAAGAAACAAAATTTATAATGTTAAATTAGTATAGGAACTATTAATAAGAATATTATTTAATGTAGAAAATACCAGATGGTTGAAGATGAATATTTTGCATCAAATTGTCGTTACTTTTTGTCTGACGAATTGAAAATTACGAATAGTCACTCTTGAATCTTATTAAGGGAATTTGTTACCATCTTAATGGGGACTTAATTATAATATTATTTTAGCTGCTCATGATCATGAAGGTGAACGGCCTATAAAGAAAGGTATCGTTCTTGGGATATTTTGGCTAAAATTCCAAAATCACTAAATTGATTAATATTTTGTATTAAATAATCATAATGTAGAGCATTTACATTCAAAATTAACAGTAACAAAAGTAATTTGGGTTACTTTGGAATAGATTTATTATGTGAATACTGAAATCAACGTTAAGTTTGCAGAACAAAACATATTTTTAGGCCTAACATACATTTTTAGGTAATTATTATTTTCGAATTGGCCTATTCAGCTCACTTATACTTCTAAGTATAAGTATATATGTATTTACTCTTTTGTAGAAATTCCAAGTTGATAATAGTTACCGTTTTCATGTGAGGAAAATCAGCAATAGAAATTTACGAGTACAATTTTAAAACAAATTGTAAGAATGATAGTCCGTCATATGAAAGTGTATCCAACCTGAAACGGCTATTTCAAACTAGACAAATGAAAACTTCGGATGTCCCTGGATAAAAGAAAAATACCTCTTTTCACAGATAATGCCTTCATGACTTGTAATGTGGAGAAGCTTATAATGGAAGACAGGAAAATAAGAATGTAAAGTACTGTTTGTAAAATAGGTGTAGATTATGGATCCGTTTTGGGGATAATCATAACCAGCTAAATCTTCAGAAATTGTCAGCACGGATAGTGTCATGGTTGCTTACTATTTCAGAAGATAATTCGAGGAAAAACGCGAGAGAAGTTGTTGGATTGCTATGGCATCACTGAAGACCACTTTACCGAACAACTAGTCAAAATGGATGAAAAGTGCAAATATTTAATGACTGTTAAACAAATGAAATGAACAAGGAGTGAAAATGCCCTTCCCTGGAAAGATAAAGGGTCGACAGTCTGACGCCAAATAATGCAATCTGTGTTACGGTCTGAAGGGATAATCATGCAGACTACCTACCAGAGGTCACACTGTAACTAGTCAATAATATTCTGATCTCCTTGGTTGGTTACGAGAAGAATTGAAAATCAAACGCCGAGGAGTACACAGCAAAAGGTTGCTGCTGTTACCAGAAAATACACAAGCTATTCAGCCAATATATCCACAGCGAAAGCAGTGGAGTTAACATATGAAATCTTATCCCACCGTCCATATTCACATTACGTAACATCAAGTGATTTTGTTTTGATATGTCGTTCACTCAATGGACGCCATTGGACAGCAGAAATAACGTCAATTCTGAAGTAGAAGTGTTATTTCAAGTCCAAAGTGCAGACTTCTAGTTAAATGGTTTACAAAATGGTGGCAAAATGTGTCATGAAACATGACAACTACGTAGAGGATCAACTAAAATATATTTTTGAAAGTGCACAGTTGTTTTCTTTCAGGTAATTGCACGAATATTTTGTTATCTCTCCTATTTCAATCCTAGAGACCATGTCATATAGTTGGTTTATTCAATTCTTTTTAACAACATACTTCAAAATCCGATAGAGTGTAAGCAGCATTAGTAATGCATCAAAATTTCACACAATTAAGATAAGATAGTTCCATTATGTTGAATTTAAACCCCTATTTTTATTGTGTAGTTGCTAAAATGTATAATTTAATGAAATAGTCTTTGTACACAAATTATGACACATGAGCAGACATATAAATAAATTATAAATAGTTGGATGAAAGTAAGGAACACTGTTCTCAAGTCAGAAGGTTGTGTCTCACCCTTACAAGATTTCCGTGTTTGATAAGAGAATGTGAAGCAACGGTGTGGTGTGAATGGTAGTGACTCTGCTATTCAGACAGAAGCAGCAGCGCTGTAAGATGGAGGAGGAAAGTGGGAAGCCCAGAATAATAATTATTGAAAGGTGATGGCGGTTGATATATGAGCACAGTGTGCAACAACATATTTTCAGATGTCGTGATTTTCTCGCCAAAATGACGGAACCACTTCGCAGGAAGCATTAGTACACAAGCCAGCATCCTGCCTTATGGGACTTCGATAAAGATAGACACGTTGACGGTGAAAGACGCCTTTTTGACATATGGCAAATAACATAGAGATATAGGGCGATTACATTGCAGAAATGCAATAGTTGTTCTGTGCATAAATCACAAGGCACGAATTACATTAATGTTGCTATTACCTTGTGTACACTTGATAATTTTCCTTATGAGAATAAGTCATTGAGGCATGGCATGTATGTTTTTAATAACTGATTGTAATTGTACATCTCTTATTGTATGAAATACTGAGGTTGATATAGCATCATCTTTTCGTATTACTCATTATTAATTGCTGCAATGTAACTGAAAGTGGATGTTTGTAACACTACAGTCAATAATTAGCACTTAAAGTTCATTAAAGTATTTATTGCTATAAATTTGACTTCCTTTAATCCCTCAGTGCCTATTTCTCTATGTGGTAGTGACGTTTTCTTCTTTTCGTGCTTCCGACTCACCTACGTCGCAGTTAATTTTGCAATGAAATGTTTCATATGGCGTAACTACTAATTTTTTTTAACATATGTTACTTGGAGTTTTTATTTTAATTTTAAAGAGTATGCTTTGGAAACGTCAATTAAGAGTAGATAGAAGCAAATTGTTTTGAAGAAAGATAAAAAAGAAAGAATAAAGAAACATAGCTAAAGTAAGAATTTTGTGTTATGTTAAGTTTTGATTAAGATATTAGAATTTTATAATATAGGGTGTTCATATATTCATGTCTAGGATTAACTCAAATTCAATATTTAGTTTTCACTTTCTCTTTTTAAATATCTTGTGTAACACATAGTATGCTTTGTAGTTATAAAGTTATTGAAGAAAAATTCTCAACTTATCAAGAACTCATAAGTTCAGAATTTTTTTCCGAAGCTCCCGGAGAATGTTACCTTATACACTTGGTATAATGTAACATGATCCGAGATTTTGTGATTTCCTGTATATATGCATAAATTTTGTTTAGTAGAGAATTTGGAAATATGTAGAAATGTATTGTGGTACTGTAGGGTTAAGTCCCAAAATTTTAATTGTTTCGTCAAAAGAGTAATATTTAAGTGTAGGTCCCATAAAATTATAAGTAATAATATTATTTTCAGAATTTTGTTTATTTAACTAAAACCATTGAATTATCTTAAGAAATAAAAGTATATTTTGTAATTTTCAGTTGGTTTTAGTTTATTTCCAATAGAATTTTGATGCAGAGAATCTTCCTAAGAAAACCTCAAAATTTTGTTTGGTAATTTCTTCAAAATGTTTAAGTTTAGAAATTCAGCCATAGTATCTTCTTCGCACATCCTTCTGTTTTGGTGAACATTCTCTGCTGTTGGATCATCAGAAATCACAGCTGCGTTTGAGATTTGCGGCGTCTTTGATGTTAAGTAGATAAAATCTCGTCATATCGTTATCAATAATAGCCAATTAGCGATCTTCTTTCTATTATATTTTGTCTTTTACCTGAAGCAGTGTCAAAATTTGTTATCTCCTATAAAACCTAATAAAGTGAATAGTTTAATAGTGGCAATAATTTAGAGTGATATTTTGGACTTTCATAACTTCAAAAATTGGAGTAATTCAGTGAGAAAACTATTGAGATGCTCAATGGACGAAGGATCGAGAGGCGCATGCAATTTATTCTTTCTACGTCAGAATAAGTGTGGTTTTGGTCCACCATATGCAGTAAGAAGTATATGGCTGTGTAGTCCAGGCCATAGGAAAACTTGTTCTTTTGTGATCACCGACGGAATCTATCAATCCCCGAGAGCTGGTGTGAAACTATTCTTGATGTTCCATACAACGAGTGGATAGGAGGTGAATTTTCTTCGTGAAGACTGACCAAGTAAGTGTGGTAATGTTAACGCTTCTTCAGTAAATAGGAAAAATTTAGTTTACTATCTGACCTTCAAAATTTTTAATCTATTGACAGTGAAAGTGGTGTTATCTGCACGAGTAGTTGAAGTTGCTGAAATGTGCTAAGATTTCAAAAATTTCCCCAGAAATTACATATATACAAATTCATGATTTGAATGTAGGATACACTCAATGGGGGGACAGGTTAGTAACCTCGATTGTCATAATAATTACAAATGTATGTACTACACTCTCATTAGTTTACCCAAAATTTGAACCTTGTCTTTAGGCCTTGTGTTTTATAGAAATTATTGTTTTGGATGACAAGAGTACTGCTCATTATCTTTTTTTTTTTTTTTTTTTTGCTTAAATTCTGGAAAATTCACATTCAGTAAATATGCTTTGAAACAACTTAAAGAAAACAAAATCTAAGTGGATTCCCATTGCATTAATTTTCTATATCACAGCTTAACCCGTAACCAGCACACATATTTTTTGTTACACTAAGGGAATAAATGGATCCCTGGGACCCAGCATAAACTATTTATGTTTAACGTAATACACATACATTCAAAAATGATTATAACACGTGTGCGTGCACATGTTACTTTCTTGAAAATATTGAAATTCTAGCTTTCTTAGTTTTCAATGAAATACGAAATTTACATATAAATACTCTACCATCTATCTATTAGTACTCGTAGGGATACATAATGAAATTAAGTGTGATTTTGTCACCATAATTTTATTTAGGATTTATAAAATGATAATTATTATTTTGAATTTGACAGTCCATAATATCATCTAACTGCAATAGTTTAATTGAGTTCTGAATACAGTAAAAGAATATGTAACATGTTCTGTAAGCAAATTAAAATGTAGCATTTGTAATTCTGATTTTGATATTTGCAGTGCTTTTCCTATTAGGCTAGCTAAATGACATCTCATTATATTGTGTTGTGGTGTTCTACGCAGATTGAAGGCTTATTTGTCCAATTGTATCGATTCTTTCCATAAAAATAACTGTGAGTCAATAATCAGTAGACCATTACTTTCGTCTCTACTTGTTTCAGACTCAATTTCATGTTCACTGCACTCAAAATCACTTTGAGATCCACTAATACCATAATCTTACTTGACACTTCACGAAGTACACGTTCTACTTCTTCGTACACAATAATCTTAGTACAAGCCATTCCTCTGAAATTCTGAAGCACTTATAAAAACGTTACACAAAAGGAGCATATGGGTCCCGAGGAGCCAAACAAAGCCAGTTCACAGAAACCGTAGAACAACAACCACGTACCTTATACTGTCTGAACGAGAACAGCAAAGACCACAAGTACTGCAATACAAGCGGAAAGAGAGGCAAGATAAAATTGGCTTGGCTCCCTGGGACCCATATATTCCGGTTAGGGGTTAAGCAAATTATATCGATGCATTTCTAAAGTACCGGTAAGGTGATATTTTCGTTAATAGCTCGTATCTCGACTACTATATTCTGATAAGAACCATAGTAATTCATATTATTAATAGAATAATTTGGAATGTTTAAATAGAAAACCTTTTATGAAAAGAAGACAGCTGGTTTGATAACAACACGTTCTTGAGAAAGGGTGGTAGCTATGAAGTGATATTGCTTTTATCTTAAACTGAAAATGTTAATATATGTTTTGTTTCCTTAGGTTAAGTTAGTTTAGTTAGTTAGGTTAGGGTAAGTTGGGTATTTTAGGTTAGGATTAGTTCATATGATTTTCTAGTATATTTTCGCTGTGTCTGATATGAATGCAAGTGTCAGTATGAGTGAGATGAACATGGTAAAAATGAGAGAACCGTGCTACGTGTGTGAGGTCGCTAAGGATGCGTAAAACCCTCCAGCCAGTCATCACCATGTCAAACTGACATTGACGCACAGCAGGAAAGATAAAACGGTAAATAAAGCGAAGCTAGTTTAGCACACAATAAACTAAACTAATGTAATCCGAATATTTTCATAACGTTGTGCAACCAGTCTGTTTTATATCCATTTTTTTTAAAATTTTACTTTGTTAACATAATAGATACAAAAACTATGTATAATACGGTGTCAAGTGACTTTTTTTTTTTTTAAATCCGCAAGATGCAAACAATTTACATGATAAATAAAAGTGTTCAAACCAAAGAAAATTTGTACTGTAAAACTTAGTAATATCTGATTCCAAGGAGGATACCATTTACTAAAATCTTTATTTTTTTTTAACAATTTCTTCAGCAAAGTTTATGTTAAATTTTAAGTTATTGTGTAAATAAAGTGTACAAGCCGTGAATTGAATATTTTCTTTCAAACCAGAAAATGGGAAATCCCACTTTAGTTTTAAGTCATTAAGAGTATAGTCATGTTTACAATGTGTATGGTATACTGATAAGGTCTAAAACAGTACATGAAAATGTTCTCACTTGTAAAAACAATGAAAATTACAGCTGTGAAGGATGCAAAAGCTCTTCTGAGAGTGACCGGAAATTAAAACAACCGAATTCTTAGGTGAAATTTATTCTTTAAGTTTTCTCAAAATTTTCAGTTTCATGTTTTTAAATTTTCCGTTGCGCGATTTTTTTTTTTTGAAGTTATTGTGGATTTTTTTCTGTGTTTGGTCCATTACAGACTTCAGATTTCCGTAGTCCTCTTTGCTAACTCAACTGGGAGGTCGACATCCTGTGTCGGTAGTTTGTGGTTCGCAACCTTTTACACGTAGGGTTACGGATGACGGACTGCACCTGGATGCCGAGCTGTGAGTCATGATGTAAGAGACTCTGGAATTATCTTCTTTGGGTAAATTTGAGTTACATTTTCCGGGGACAACCTGCTTGGTGTATGAATCAGTGATTGTTGGTGGCATACCTACACGGGGCCCAGTATGCTCGCGAGCACCAGTTAGTGATACATTTGCACAGCCCATAGTCCTAAGAAAAGTGAACATCATTCACTGTTAATTAATAACACGTTATATATATATATATATATATATATATATATATATATATATATATATATATATATATATAATTTTTGTAAAATGTTATTGGTATTAGTGTTTAGGAATAGCAAGAGATTGTGCATCACTGTACCTTTTATGTAAAATTGGTAATTCTGTGTGAGTTTCTTTGTGTTGATGATTATACGGTGAAAGTAGCTACGTAGGAAACAGAGTTCCAAAACACATAATGAGTTTCATTCAGGAAGTTTGCCAACGAAAACACTTACTACTATACTTTTTATTGGCAAAGGCACGGTAAGAACACTGAAATAATTCGAGTAGTAACTGAAACACTCCACTCATTGTTCTTACTTGTAATTACAATACTTTCATAATTCGAAATGATTAATAAGTATTTAAAGAAGTGATAGGTAAATCCCAATTATTAAATATTGGGGTGTTCAGAACACAACAAATTCAATCACAATTACCGAACTTATATAAAGTGTGCATAGTATGTTAGAATACATGGAAAGTTGAACAACGCTTTCTTTTTAGCTTGTAAGCAAATAATATCAAGGTGCTACCAGACTTTTACTTTTAGTGATAAAGAAGAGTATTTCTGAGAGGTTTTTGTTGTTCCATATGGTGACTCTTCACACAGTTTCTATAGATGTAGGCTAAAATTTAACATTGAGCGCTAGTCTCACGTGGATCAATCTTTTTTAGAGTTATGTAAAAAAATACTGTCATACAAAGGTTTGATTCGGGCACATTATTTATAGAAGAGAACCTTGTCAACGCGTTGCTATATTTGCCCGCAGAAAGTTAATTTTTCATCTGAGATTTGTTCAATCGATGTTCTTTGATTTATGGTAAACATGATTTTGGATGCCGCGTAATGTTATAGTAATGTTTTATTTATCTATTACTATAATGTTAGAGTAATATTTTATTTGTCCACTGCACTTTGCAGTGTACTAATTGATTGCAATTAACTCATAGACCGAACAAAAAACTTGTGTCATTAAACAATATTTTTATTTATTTTCTTAATTATACATCATTATTGAGACAATTAATGTTGTATAACAAATGGTATATAAAAACACTAGGAGAGCATCTTTATAAAAAAATAACCAATTCTAATGCTAAGTGAAATACATCAAGCTATTTTACCTCGCGATTCGAAACTGTAAAATTAAAATTATACGCGGAGAAAGATCTTCTTACATATAGGCAATTGAAGAAAGTATATAAAAGCTACTGCTTTTTAAATAACTTTTATGGTCATATTGATATAGACTTAACTCTTTAAATCATTAAATACTAATGTACACACCAATAGACTACGTTACTAAAAGGAAAAAAAAATAAAATGAAATCTTTAAGTTTACGTCCCACGGTTATGCCGGTTAGGCTAAAGGAGACGGTGATGATGAGAGATGAGGGAAATGGTGGAATGAAGAAAGTGGGAGAAAACGGGAGAACCCCGAGAAAACCCACGAGCGCGGTGTTTGTTCACCACAAAGTCCACACGGCGCGAGCTGGGATCGAACCAGGGATCCCAAGCACCGGAGGTGAACGCTCTACCACTCAGCCACCGCGCCCCGTTGCTAAAATGAGAAACCCAAATACAAATTTCAAAGTTGAATGTATTATATAGTGTGTTGAAAGTGTTAAAGTAGAGAAACATTGATTTCATACTTATGGACAAAGAAAACGTAGGTATAGTCATGAAAACGCATACAGATAACGTAGAAACCAATGGTCTCCACATCATAATGCTATAAAACCTTGTGTAGAAAGTTAACCTCTACAGCCCTGATAAATTCAGATTAGATGGGTTTGCTTAAATTCATACCCAGTGGAAAATAAAGTGAAAAATATAAATTACAACAAATGACGTACTTACTCTTTATAACGCTAAGTGGATGCTAACTAACTAACTAACTCCATGGCCTATGGAACCCGGAGGTTCAATGCAGTGTTCAGAAAAGCTCTCCACTGATTTCCATCCTTAGCTAACTGCATCCAGTTTCTACTTTTTATTCCAATCTCTGCAAGATCCATCTTAATATTGTACTCTTCTTTGCGCATAGGTCTTCCCAATGGTCGTTTTCCGATTGGTCTTCCAGTCAAGACTTTGAAAGCGTTTTTACTATTTTCTATTCTAGCTACATGACCCGACCACCTAAGCTTCCTAGACTTGACGATCCTAACAATGTTGGGTAAACCGTATAAATTATGTAGTTCCTTGTTATGAAGTTTCCGCCATTCCCCATTCCCGTTCCTCTTGGGTCCGAATATTCGTCTCAGGATCTTGTTCTCAAATACTTTCAGTTTATGTTCTTGCCTCAGAGTAAGCGACCATCTTTCACAACCATACAGAACAACAGGCATGATTATCGTTTTGTATATTTTAGGCTTCAGATTCCTCGATAGAATTCGCGACGATAAGAGATTTTGAACCGAGTAGTAACACGAATTCCTTGCTTTTAGTCAACATGTATTTTCTTCGTGAATATGATTTTCCTCTGTTAATACTGATCCTAGATATTTGAAACTATCCACTTTATTAAAAGTATTATTTTAATATTTTAACGCATCCATAATTTGCCGTACCACTTTCTCGACGCACTTCCATGTATTTAGTTTTATCTGCAATTACTTCTAAGCCCATGTCCCTGCAAGCGTTTAATAAGATCTCTGCATTTTTTCTATTGTCCTCCTATCATCCCCTGTTAAATTTACATCATCAACATATGCCATAACCTGGTGAATACCGTTCAACTCTAGGTGCTATCTCTGATTTTCCTTATATCGTATTCCAGAACAAAGTTAAATAATAATGGCGACTACGCATCTCCTTGTTTCATGCGATTCTCGACATGTAAAGGTCGGGGACAAAAATTTTCCTACCCGGACTTTACTTTGGGATTCATTTAAACACATCTTAATTAATCTAATTAGCTTTCTCGGTATTCCAAGTTCTGTAAGAACGTTGTATAATGTTTCTCTCCTAACCGAGTCGTACGCCTTTCTAAAATCAATAAATAGTCGATGTACCGGGGTATTGTATTCCCACTTTTTCGAGTATTTGGGGAATGGTAAATATTTGGTCGGTGGTTGATCGATTTCGTCTAAATCCGCACTGATAATCTCCAATAATTTCATCTGCGTATGGGGTCAATCTTGCTAATAGAATATTTGAAAGGATTTTATAAGATGTTGACAAAAGTGAAATGCCTCGATAGTTATTACAGTCAGTTTTGTCGCCTTTCTTGTGAATTGGAGCGATGATTGATTCTTTCCACTCTTGTGGCAATTCCTCCTTATTCCAGATAAGGAGAATGAGTTTATGTATCTTGTTCCACAATTTTTCGCCTCCAGCTAAAATTAACTCAGCCGGAACTTCATCTAGACCCGGAGATTTGTGTTTCTTTAACTTCTTTATACCGGTTTCTATTTCTATTCGGTTGGGTTCTGGAATATACGGTTCTGCGGTGTTTATCTCCTTTTCAGCACACACACTAGTTTTTGGCTGAGTGTTCAGCAAATCGTCAAAGAAATCTTTCCATCTATTTAAGGTGCTATCCGTATCAGTGAAAACTGAACTGTCAGATTTCTTCAGTATATAAGCACGAGGTTGATAGCCATTCTGAAATTCGCCGATCCCCTTATACATGTCCCGGATGTTTTTATTATACTATTATCTTCAAGTTCCTTAATTTTAGCTTTCAAAAAAGCGACCGCTATTTGTTTTAGAATAAATAAAAACTTTCCTCTACTCATTGAGCAAATGCTCCGTGACAAGTAGGAAGTGCTCAGTGAACTTACTGTCTTGTCTGCTTTCTACAACGGAGGGGAGAAGACTTTTTAATTTCAAACATTCAAAAAATATTTACAAATAAAACTGTTTTTGAGATACAAATTCCAAAATATTTAGCAATGTATATATGGTTTATAGTACACTGTCCTCGTTTATTCCGATCTTACTTTCCAGAATAGGAAATCTCTTTTTGGACTGATCAAATCAGCGTTCTATTATTACTCACTCTTTTCCAATGCATTTGTTGAACGTTATCTGCTTTGGAGTCGCAGGATTGTGATATGAGATCATTAACCAAGGTGCAATCGCATATAAAGAATCATCTAATAATAGTGAGTAAACGGTATTATTAGTCATTACTCTACAAATATCCGAGTTCGTCCATATGAGAGAGTCGTGCACAGAGCCATGTCAAGTAGCATCTATGCTAGTAAATCTTTCTCTTGTATCACAGGTCCCCTGCACATTAATACTTGCAACCCATTTTCGATTTATATATATTCATCCCGGAGGACTTTGGACTTCTTTATTACAATATGTATATATTCTACTGCATCCGGGAATGTATACCGTTGGAATCTTACATTCTTAGCTTCCTGAAAAGCAGTAGTTGTTGTAGGAAAGTGTTTTCTAAGTTTGCTTTCTGCTTAATTGCTTGTGCAACTTCCTAGAAGACATTTAACACGATTGGCTGAGTAACACCAGTACATCTTCTGCAGCACCGACCTGAAAACCAGAATTGCTTAAGTACCTTTAAAAACGTTTCATCTTTACATAATTCGTTAGAGCACCACCTCGTTTTTTAGTTGATTCGAGAAGGAAGTGTTGTGCAAGATATTTATCATTTTCCTTCTTAAATCTGTACAATTCTTTATAGAACATCAGGGTCTCTTAGCAATTTACACTCTTTTCATCTCCTTTTAGGAATCATCAAAAACTCGGCATTTCACTTTTAAACTCTTTTGTTGAGTAAGCTGTTCAAGGTACTGAGGAACCTCAAAAAACTTAAGAACTTGCTCCAGAAAATGAGCAGTTACTTGGTTTCATTTATACCAATTCTAGAGCAGTAGCTCACCAGCCAAGGACAATGAGCATTTGCTCACGAGTAGCTTAAGTAGAATTATTTTTTATACGAATTTGTGAGTTTTAAACACTTGCTACCTTTTATTTATACATCCCAATATGTCTAAACTTGCTTTATTGTTTAGTTAGTAGTTTTCAGTACAATAATAAAACAAATCTCCAACACAAACACCAACATACTAAATGTTACGCCCAACAGTAAGACAATAAATACGCTTGCCAAATGGCCCAACGTTAATACAACATTTTTTGGTTTTTGATGTTTTGAAAGAGATGAATTAATTAGCTCTTCTTGCCACTTCATACTCAACCCTGACTCAAACAGTCGAATCAACACATCAGACATAGAAGTCTGGAAAAGAGATGACTTTTGCAGCAGAAACACTATGTAATAATTGACAACTTTTTCATTTACAATGTGAAGCAATTTTTCACCATCTTTAGTTGTAAAGTTTTTCTTAATCAGGTATTCTGAAACTATGGAATTACCAAGTACTGCGTAATCTCTCTCAGTACTTGTATGATAGATCGCATCAGTAAGGGACATTTTTTCGATTACATTTTGGTAGATGTATTTTGAAACTGGATCATGGCTCTCAAAGAAAATTGATCTGTAAGGAGGATAGCAAATAAGTTTTAATCCAGATGCAATCATATCTTTCATTGTATTTATGTCTCGTTGGTAAGAAGGGGATGTGAGGAAGCTAATCAAAGAACTTTGGTAAGCAGTGGAGATAATTAGAGAATAGAACACCCACATTATGAACACACTCCTAAGAAACCAGTGTTGAGGATGATAAGGTACCGACTCTAAAAGCAGAATGGATAGCATATTCAAAGCCCAATTCCGACTAAATGCTTCTTCCTGCTTTAAAAATATCTTTTTCACTTGCTGGAGTAACGCAATGCTAAAGAACTGAAAAACGGTTATAATAATCCAGCAACTTATGGTAAACGGCAAAATAATGCTAAGAAAACTGGGTAATCGCAATGCTTTGGGTACAACCCACCCAAATTGAGCAGGAATAAATGTCAGAACAGGATCAGTAACTGGATATCTCTCAGGTGTGATGATAAGTCCTGCTACTCCAACATCAGCTCTGCCGTGAGCCAAATCACCTATGATACCGCAAAAGGTACCATTAGTATAGGCAAAGCCCCATTTCATGTTATCTTGGGGTGGATTAGCTACAACTGTAAAGTTCAGTTTTCTTGATAGAGATGATACTATTTTACCTTCAAAGCCTCCTAGTTCATTTGTCCTTTCAGTGTTTATTTCTATGTAAGGAAGGTTGGAAAATGTACTCAATCGCAAAGGACATGCATTAAAGTTGATTAATTGGAAATCGATTTGCATATCCTCTTTAAAGTTTAAATTTTCCGTACATTCTCCAAGTAAAACAACATCATTTGCATATCCACAACTAGATCCTGAATACAACGAATGTGAGTAAAGAACTAATTTTCTGTTAGACAGTACAGAAACCAAATTTGTCCTTGGTTTGAATTTTAGAACCAAATTTAATATTTCCCGTATGTCGTCTTCAATTACTATACTAGTTATTACAGTTAAAATTATTGGTCCAGAAGACGAAAATGAGCTATTAGTTACACTATACAAAATTTCATAAAATGATTTGACATCATCAGTAACGATAATAAATACGCATTTTGTATTTTCATAAGGTCCTTTCATAAGTGAAGCATTCGTTACAATAGACACACTATTTCCACCCATGTACCATATATATTCGTTCCAGTTTATTTCAGATGAGTGTGATGAAATCAGCATAATATTTTCTTGCTGAAAATATATTTCGATGAGATCACATAGACATGTGTGTGCCGGAAGCTTGGGTGTGTCTGAAGGAATTAGTTGTCCATCGCTCATGTATGCAATCCAAACATTTAATCCAATTGTCATAAGAAAATTCGCTATATTCATGTCAATCATTGCCGATTGCACATCTGAAATGGAAGAACATACATACATTTGAAAAGATAAGATTTATTCTTTTCTAATTTCAACATTTACGTTATTAAATAAGAAATTTCTGCAATATCATTTCTCACAGAAAGAAAAGAAGTAGAGTCAAGAATAGTATGCGGAAATATTACAAAGTTTCAAAAATGAACAACACTCCTGTTGGAATTTATAATCACCTTAAAACATGGTTTCTCAACGTGGGGTTCGCGAATATAAGCGGAAGAGATCAATATAATTAGAATCTAATACCGGATAATACTTTTAAATATTATTTTGAATTTTGTTCTGATAGGCACTGTTTTACTTTTATACATACTCTTAAGAACAACAAAAAATAGGTCTACTAAATAGTTTCAACAGGTGCATAGTTCTTCAAAAATCAATTTAAATGAAAGAGGTACGATATGAAACTAATATGAACTGCATATTGAAATACCAGAAAAATACAAGTGCAACAAAAACAGCATATTGAAATACAATTAAAATTGAAAACACTAATCCGCAAATATCTGTGTACTGTTGGTTGATAAATTAAAAATGGACAAATTATTCTATCGACAATTATTGTTATTCTTTGCAAAATTATACACATATATGTGTGAGTGAATTGTCTTTTTTCCAGCAAGCTGGCCAGAATGAAGGTAGATTTTTTGGTGGAATTTTATTTGTTTCCTGTTGCTTTCTAGTTTTAGGTTATCCTGAACACATACACAACAATGTGCCAATTTGACAACATGAAGTAACTCAAACTAAGTACATTTAAAAATTAAAATATTCAATAACTTCAATGACTGTACAAGTTTCTTTAACCAAAATTAGGAATAACTTTATTTTTTTTATCATATGACCCAAAATTAAGTTCTAAAATTTTCAAACGACCTCCATTTTGAAACAGTATGACGGATCGGATTCGATATTTGTAATATGAATAAGCTGACCTAATTTGGTTTTAATCCATTCGCTTTTAAGGAAGTTACTGTATCCATTATATATAAGAAATGGATTCTACTATTATAGAAATAGATGGATATCGTGAGGTCTCCACAATAGGTATTTTAATAATCCCATACAGGCTTGTCCATATCCAGAAATTATAAGGTGTTTCTGGGAAGAGGATATGATAAAATGGGGGTTGTGATAGGAATTGGTTTGAGAACTACTGCCTTAAAGGAAAGTATTTTTACTTGTGACAAGGCAACTAGATGGCAATGTATGCAGTACAGTTGAGTTGAGTTGATTTTGAGTTTAACGTCCCGTTCAGAGGCGAGGCTATTTGAGACGTGGACCTATTGATTAACGTAGAATCCGAAACACATGAGCTCCTGCCGGGAATCGAACCCGGGTGTCCCGCGGCAAAGACGCGTACGCTAACCATCTATGCAGTAGAAGTTCCCTTATTCACCCAGAACGAAAGAATCATGCAGGTAATGTTCAAGATTTAAGGGAATGGAGCTCGTGTTCTGTAGTGCTGTCTTGATATTCATAGAATTGTTTTGTTCGAGTTGGTTACTACTGGGCAGGCAGGGAATTATCATGGTATATTGACAATTTTATCAGACTTACAAGTTAGGTTTCCCAGGTGATACACGCCGATTTTAATCAAATTTCACAGGTTTGTAGAACAGCAAAAAATAAACGACACGTATTTTTTAATGGCGGCCCATATGCATATCTAGGCGGTATAATAAGGCTGTTAAATTGGAACAACAAAGCGTACTAAAGGTAATAGCGCGAAAACGAGAAGAGATAGCCAAACGTTGTAAAGGAGCAAGTTGTCATGACACGATAAGCATTTCAATAACACATAGCGCTTCCACGGGGATAACACAAAACATCCACAAATGGACCAATCAGGGATGAAAAGCAGTCACAGAGCTCTATCTATTACGCGGAATCCAAATAACGTAGGTAAGAATGAAGAATGATAAAAAAAATAAGTGATACGTGTTGTTTCGTTTTTGCAAGATGAGACAAAAAACGTAAATAGATGCATTATTATCTCAATGTCGAAAGATTGGAGAACTGGGAATATGAAGATGTGAACGCCTGTATGAGAGGCAACCTGTCAATCAGTGTTGAAGAACTGGTTGCAGGTGACAGGTAGAATCCTGCTCGAGAGAAAATACCAAACCTAGTCTTGTTGTTCAATGGTTTATATGCTATATCTGTTAGTAGTTAGTGATTGCGAACAGTTCAATGTTCATTATCAGTAATTTAAAAGCCACCCATCAGTAAACGAAATCACGCCTTTTCTGTAAGAATAAGCCGTATAGGATAGTAATACAAACATATATATTGTTTTGCAACAAGCCCCGTTGTAGGGATAAATAGGCCCTTTGCGGGATACTAAACAACATGTTGAATAGAATTGAACAGGTTGACAAAAATAGACAATTCATAGTCACATGCATATGAGCAAGCATTTAAATCAAAACACATTAATATGTTACACAAGCACTATTTTCGGTAATATGCTGTGTGTTGAACCATAGTCGGCTGATATTTAAGAGAATGCAGCGTATTGTCGAACAATATATGGAACGAATATAAACAATTGTAGTAAATATTCGTCATACAAATGATTCTTATTGAAATCGGACATGAGCCTAATAGAACTTCCTTGACATAAGCAGTATAAAAACGATATTAAACGGTTCGTGGCTACATGTATTTGTTTCAAAACATACAAATGTAAACAGTATAAAGTATGTCACGTCAAATGAAAATAAAAAGTTCTACTAACTAACTAACAAAACAGATCGATATACATTTACGAAAACAGTACATAAATACCGGTTTTGGCCATTCAAATGCGTTTGAATTTGATACATGTCAATATTGGAAACCGTTTCTCTGTTATATTAATACATAGAAATAAACGTAGCATTCCGAACACAAACTTTAGAAAACAGTTCTGATGTCACTGACAAAGAACTGGCCATAACTAAAGCCGAAGAACATACTCAGTGATGCAATTCATAATTCAATAAGTGTGTGGCAGTATGTTGCGTGCAACACGTCTGTTACGTAGTATCATTATGTACATCTTGCACAGCAAAATGTTGCATGCCAGTGAGGATATTAAAACGTAAATAGCTATGTTGAAACAATCACAAGGACAATACGAAACAAAATGCTCTCTCTATATAAGGGAAACGCACATTCACTTTGTCTGTTATAAATGACATCTCCTTATTTGTTGTCTAACCTATTCATTGTACGTATTGCAGAAGTAGAACTTCACAACAAAATCCTCCAAACAAATATTTTAGATACCAAGAACACCTGACAACGGATGGTTGTCTACAGGTATCGCACAACAATGAACGCAATTGCTGAAAACCGAAAACTACTGGGTTGGTGAAATGTATCGGTCTTTCCGAAACAGCTGCAGCGGAACTATGCATAGGTTAACAGAGGTGTATATCTTGGAGAAAATAACTGATTATGTACTAATAATTGAAGTTTTATGATATTGTCTCTCGTATGAAGACTGATACATTTTTTATATATACTTCGGGACATGTATATATTATATCAGTAAAAGATAAATTTATATCTTTGATTTATTATATAAGCAAAGGAACTGGTACAAGTTTCAAGGTCGTACCAAACTTCTGTCGAAACGTGTAGGTCAAAATTTCAATATGAATATCAGTATACCTTGTGACATATATTTCGAAGAACTAAACCCCATTCGAAAATCCAGGGGAGAGGGTAATTGCTATCCCTTGCGCTCCTTTCCGGGCACCCATGTTTCAGTGACACCTCTATCTTCGTACCTTTAAAAGTCACATCTCTAAATGAGTTATTCCTTCACAAGTCATCTCCTCCGGGAATAAAGCTTTTTAAGACACGAAAATACCAAGCACATATATTATCTATATAAAACATTATTTTTCTCTTATAATTAAAATAAAAATATGTCAATCTGGTATAAGATTTAACTTACGTGTAACAAACTTTCACAGCAAAAGTGCCAATTGATTATTTGGATCTTCATGTTTTACCATTAGGGGTCAATATATAGAATATACACTTATGACATTCATCGAAACACATTTCCTGTTTATATAAATGAGCTGTACTAATTAGAACATATTATTAGAACACCATTTATCATTGCCAGAATATACGTATAGCGTAACTGGCTCTGTCCTTAGATATCAACTTCTTCTGAACATGCTACTTCAATTGTTTCATAGAAAAAGGAATTTTTCCAACTGGAATGCGATTTCGTCACATAACTTAATGTGTCGAATCAGTTACACAATTTTCAGATCCGAAATGTGTTATAGCAATTCAACACGAACAAAGCATTTCTCTTGTTTTTAAAAACTATTCGTCGTTCGAAGTTCAAAAGCCATTACCACCCACTTTCATATTTTCTCGGCTACAATGTAGGTCTATTATCGACATTAGGTACTTTTGTTGGTGTCTGTAACGTCATATTCGCCTAGTTCCATCACTTCGAATACAAACCAAGAGTTTTTCAAAAAAATTAAAAATATAAAAATAAAAAATTAATAATAATAATAAACTGTCAATTTGGATTCAGTTAGACAAAACCTGGCAGAATGGACTTGCTGGCAGGGCTCTCATTAACGAGGAAACGAACGTAAGATAGTAGCCAATTGATCCAATATTTCCTTACGCAAACAACACAATATAAACAAGTCAAACAAATCAAATATACTTATATACTTATATATATACTTATATACAAATATACTTATATACTTCAAATATACTTATCGGAATCAAGTCCAAGGAAATTACAATAAGCTTTCGAATATTAATCTGTATAAAAACTCGAATTCTTCGTTTACTCTAATTACCAAAAATCCTATTTTTGAAATATTCTTCAAATTTAAGACAATCCAATAAATCTATTAAATTCAGCAAATTTCTAGGTACTTTAAATTTAATTTAGACTTAACCAAACAATACAGCCCTCCTAATACTACTGTCAATTTAATTCAAAATTCTTTGTTAAGCTTAGAAAAGTAGCAGTTTAATTTCTGAAACAATCTTACTGAATTATTGTAATTCAATTTGACAACTGGAGCTGGAGTGAAAAATAATCATAAAAATGTAATTTTCGATTTGACGCAAGACATAAACAGAAAGTAATTTGTAATTGCAAGAGAATAATATATAATTATAAAGAAATACTGGATCTTTGTGTTAAGCGCGCATTCGAATACATTCTTCAAACCCCCATTTAATGGATCGCTACATAATGTGGGAGTGCAAGAAATATAAATCCAGAGGAGCAAAAGCGACTAACCGTGTTCTCTTTTTCATTAAATATGGATTTTAAGCAACAACCTGGCAATCATGCAATTGAACAAGGAAAAAGTGACACGACTACTTGATTAACTACTAAAAATATACACTCACCTCGTTGTAGATTACTTGTTTTACCTTTGTCCGTTAGATTTAATGGAACCATCTGACTTTCTTATCCTGAACTTCTAAATCGTGCATTCGGACATTTTATCGTTTAGAGCCAGTGAAGGTTTTATTCCTCAAATCCAGTCAAATAAGTTATTTTAGAAATCGAACAGTACAAAAATAGTAAGCCTTAGTATGGACAAATCCCATTAAAAGCTGGCAATTTAAAAGAAAAATCCAGCAACGAAACCATTTACTAAATTTCGTTTTGTTCAGCACAAAATTTCTTCTCATTAAATATCTTGCAAGAAAATAGCACTTAAATATTAATTTAGCAATCACGGCAAATGCCAATTCGAATGCTTTGATTATATTCACAATTAGCCTGAAGAATAACTTCAGATACACAATCTACTTGGACTTCCACTTGGACCCCCCGGTCCGGCACCTTTCTCAATATTAGAGATTCCACAATATTATAGCTTATTTCATTCTTAATCACTCTCGGTTGATTTCTGCCGATAATATATTTCCACCCGCACCGTTTACTAACGATATTTATCACAAATTCACACTGGTACGAAACTCCAAACTACCCTAGTGCTGTCCTTTAAACATAACACAAAACAGTCATTGTACATTCACGAAGCGAAGCAACGATGAAGAGCCAAGCCGTCAGGCTCTGCAACATAGAGAACAAGTAAACGTAACCAGATGTTACGCTGACTCGTAACCTCACCGAGAGGCAGGCCACGCCTCCTATTCGCGAAACTCACTCTTTTTCTCTCTTTCTCCATTATATATATAATTAATAACAATGCAATTAATTATAGTTTTATACAGTACTTTTCTTTACTTTAATTTTTCTCATTTTTGTCTTCTTTGAAGGGATCCATATTTCGAAAATGAAAAGCTCTCGACAAGATGGATCGTTACAACCACCACTCCTTCAGCAAAAAATAATCCTTAATACAAGGGATTTTTTACAACAACCCCATCACATGGAAATCTAAAAATTAAAAACACATTAATAACAAGTATATATTAATATACACAAATTAACAATAATCAATTTAACAATTATTGATAATAAATATTTTTATTTTAAAAGTAGTTTTTCGGAATTTATGGCCATAAGTTCCTCTTCAACCAAACATTCAAAGTTATATTACAAATCTAAATATCAAAATTACAATAATTTTATTATAAAATTAAAAAATTCTTACCAGTAGGAGTCATGATTCTTCAACTAATTTCTAGGTTGTTTGAATATCTTAATTTCCGAAAGATGACTCCTACGATACGATTCTAAACTATCATTCTCGTCAGATATCATTACAGTACTTCTATAACGAATAACTGTTTCTTTTAACAATTATTGAGCCTCTACAACATATATTTTCTATTTTCACAATTCATTTTAATAGTCAAAACCCAGAAGTGTACATTACATTACACACTTATCCTTCAAGATGTCCACCTCCATACAAAACTGAACAGCTTTATTTATTTCTTAGTTGTCCTGACAACCTCCTATTCACAATCTCATTATTTAAAACAATTTTATATCTTTATATATTAACATTATAACTACATACTATATCTTTTTTTCTCTTCTTCTAATAGTATAATCAGCCAGCCTAGTACAAATTTAAAATACCTTATGACCCACAAATATACAACGTACCGTTGTATATTATGGCGCTCGACGGACTTTTCTTTTTATTTATTTACCCAATGAAAAGAAAACGAATTGTAGTCCGTTTACTTTTATATGTTAACCATTCGAGTTTTCGAATGCATCTCGTATACTTGAAAACTACAATTCATATAATTATACATATATATTATATTTAGCTTTATAACAATATTATTATCATATTTATTATCATATTTATTTTAAACTTTATCATCTTCATTTATTTATACGTTTCAACGACGATAAGGGACAAATTCCCTTCGAAATTTGATTTGCAATTTATTTAAGTCTTTTTCAGGTCCATTAACTGCTTGTTATAAATTATTAATTATTTTTAGGCAACATGAAGAAGGTTTTGAAAAAGATTTATGCGATATTCATATAGTTGTTCATATAGTTTCAATCACGAAAAGTGATTGGATATATTTATATTATTAGCATATAATTCGAATGTAACAAGAACACAAAAGTAAGATTGTTTAAAAAATACAAATTCCTTATAGAAAACATAAATTATTAACTTCAATATATATCTTAGCATTACAAAGAAGCTTTTAAATATACTTCAATAACATGGAACACGATTAATGTGATTGACACTGTGTTCTGCTATCATAAGAAAACGCATGAATATTACGAAATACAAATATCAAAGAAAACATATAACATTAAGACATTTGTGGCCATATTAAGAATCAATTTGATATATCCTTTCGGACGTCCCTACATTTGGTTAAGTTACATGACCAATAAATTTGTTTAGGTTGCATTGAAAGTCATGAACAGGAATAGCCTTGAGCGTTATTTACATCTACAGTTTTTTGTTGCTTACTTTGAGAATTTTCATCATCTATGGGATTTCTACGAACTCTCCATCGAACGTGATTGGATCTAATGCTTACATGCTTCTTAGGTGAACGTAATCGTACTACCCTAAGATAAGTTTGAGTCACACAATCACATTTGCCGTTACTACTAAGGTTAGGTTCGGTTATCCTGCCGGTAACACTAGGTTCAGTACTCATTCGTTTCACTGGTAGCGAGATGTTGTGTCTATACCTATTCCTTCTACAATATTCATGGTAATCTGTCCTGCCATGATTTCTGTTTCTTAAGTAGTTACGCTCGATTACATTACCGGTACATATGGATTTAACGTCACCTTTTACATTGGGATCACACTTTAATCTCATATGGAGACTTCGAACTTGGTTTCGAAGGTTGGTTTCATTCAAGCTAGCATTGTATTGTACCATTGATGGATTTTCAAAATCTCGTAATGTCATGCTTAAATAATTGAAGTCAATGCATTGCATCACGTTCTCTAAAAACATCATCGAATTGTTTACTAATATCTTTTCGTTGAATGAACAATTCAACAGATTCAATTCAATCGACCAATCAACACAAGCACTAATAGGAACACACGCTTTCTTTCTGCATTTTACGAATATTAGAATCAACTTGTTTCCTGCTGCATGAATCACAGGATTATCATGTTGAATATATGGGAACACAGAGAGTCAATAACGTTCTCAAGATGAATATGATCATAATTTTTCGCACACTGATACATGCTAGAATCTTCATTGCACACAGTATCATCAAAGCAGTCAAAAACATTCGAATGAGGAAAGAAGTTAGGATAATCTGATCCAACTAATACAGCAGTATGCTTTTGTGAAAACTCCGTACATTTCACTAATGTAATCTGATTGGTTGGATCAGATACAATTTTCTGAATACAGTTTTCTTTAATGGAGTTTACTTCACCCGGCAACTGTTTACTTTGGTTGGTGTGTTCATTTACCGTAGTTCCTAAAATAAACTGTGTCCTGAACTTCTGTGCATCTCGTCACTATCTTTTCCCTATCTTGGTAATAGTGTACATGAGAACCGCTGATCTGCGTTTCTTCTGTGTTCTATTACCATTTCTACATGAAATACCATAAATTTTCTACGTCGTGCAATAGTAAGAAGTATCCATGTGCACAAGACATACGATATGCGTTAAATTCCCCCCAACACACATAGTCATAGATAAAGTAAAAGGGCACTACAAATGCAGATATAAAGTACAAGTACGTTCTTTTTTATTTTCGTGTCAGTCGATAAGTAAATAAAAGTCGCTTTCTTACCCGCTTTGTAAGTTCGTACATAGTCAATGAATAATCCCTAAAAGTATGAGCGTCCTGCTCGTTTGGGCACTGATGCAGCTTCATGTATACTATATCCCCTATCTTCATCGTAATGTCCAAATTTGGCAGCAATTTGTTGATTCACTTGATTCAATTGTTCCTGTATCTGATCCCATTTGCTGTCGTTGCGTTCTTGCAATTGCTCAAGCTTCTCGTCAAACTGTTGAGCTTGTAGATTCATTTTTGTCTAATTTTTCAAACCTTTAATCACAACGTTGAGCTTGATCCTTAATTTGTTGTGATATCTGTGTTAAAATATCCATCAAATTCTCTGGATTCTTTTGAGTTTGGATATATTGGATATTCGTCGCTTCACTATTCGTCGTACTCATTATATTTCTGGGTAATGTTTTTCCACTTTTTCAAATTGTAAAATTAATGTGTGGCTCAATGGTGCTCGTTTTAGTATTCTTGGAACGATGCACTTTTACTTTCTCATTCTCGTCACCAAATTTAGTGTTCGGCACCAAATTTTAGGACGGTTGGCTTTTTATTAAAATTAATTGAGTCACTAAAATACAAACTCATCTGCCATCATTCCATTTATTTAATAATCAATATTCAGAATGTACATTACATTACACACTATCCTTCAAGATGTCTACCTCCATACAAAACTGAATAGCTTTATTTATTTCTTGGTTACCTGACAACTTCCTATTCACAATCTCATTATTTAAAACAATTTTTATATCTTCATATATCAAAATTATAACTTCGCACTATGTCTTTTCCTTTCTCTTCTTCTAATAGTATAATTAGCCAGGCTAGTACATATTTAAAAACCTTATGACCCCCAAATATACAACATGACCTACAAATATACAACGTACCGTTGTACTTGGTGTTAAGAATCTTCTCACTATGAAAGGCCCATGCCATTTATTGCTCAATGATTTCGCCAACTTATCTTTAACTGAAGACTTTGCATAGGAACAAATCAAAACTTTGTCTCCTAAACCAAACGTCATTTCTCTTCTTCTTTGAAACATGAGTGTTTTCCTCTTATTCCAGGATTTTTCCATATTTCTCATGGCCATAATTTGACCAGAGATCTTGGGTTGATTTACCAGCTAAATCTGACTCGAAGATGTCCCATCGATTCTCTAAAGGGGTGTTGGTAGGACGTCCATAAAAAATCTCAATGTGAGTCATCTTGAAGCCTGAATGCTCACTTATATTTAGGATGTACTGCAAATCCGGAATAGGGTTGCCCAAAAATGTTTATCTGCAAATTAAGCACAAATAGAAAATTTCAAGGACTTCATATAACGTTTGGCTATGTTCTCCTCAGGTTGATATGGGATCAATTTGATATGTTTGATACCCAATCCGAACGTAAATATCTTTAATTAATCAAAGAAAAACTGAAGCATTATTCGTAGATATTGCATCTGAAAAAACTAATCTACTAAATATATCACTTAATTTATCTGCTATGGATGCTGAGGTCAAATTTCTAAGCTTCTCAAGCTCCACAAAGCGACTAGCATTGTCTACACCAAAAACGGTGTATTTGTAGCCTTTAGAGGTGGGAAGTACTCCAATTACGTCAAACATCCAGTGGGAACCTATTCGTTTGCTGTATTCTAATATTAAAAAAAATTCTTTTGATTTTCTTCTTTCGTAAGCTAACAACGATAACAACTACGTACAAATTCTGTTACTTTTCCTTTCATAATTTCCCCGGAAATTTTTTCATTAACTTCTTAAGTGTCCGGTAAAAACCAGAATGACCACCAACTAATTTATCATTATGATATTATTCTATCAGAACACGTCTAAAAGCCTTTTCAACAGTAACTTTGAGCTCAGGTTCTTCCTTTTGCAAAACATCCATGGGTTCTTATTAAGCGGAAACCTCCACATATGAGCTAATCTTAAATTGTTATTAAAGGCGGCTAAACCCATTGACCCATCTACCACTTGAAACTCGAAAGGATCGTAGACCCGTGTCAAAGTATCGGTGATTAAATTATCGCTGGAAGGAACGTTTAATTTGAAAAGGAAATTGACACAAGGTCTCTACTAAAGATCCATATTTTAGTAGCCTTTTAGAATTACTAAGAATCCAAGTAAGCGCTTTATTGTCAGTGAGAACATCAAACTCTTTAATCAAGTAATGCCTGACTCTACCAATAGTCTTTACGAGACTTATAAATTCAATTTCATATATGTTTTGTTGTTTATCAGCTTCTGATAGTTTCTTACAAAAAAGGCGATGGGTTGGACTTTTTCGTTACTGTTTTTCTGAGAAATGCAGCCTGCAATGCTTTTTCCTGATCCATCCACGTTAACAATAAAGCTTTTATTAAATAGGGAGTCTTCAAAACCACATTCTCCACCAACACACTTTTTAATTTGTCTAGGATCTTTTGATGTTCAGTGGTCCAGACAATTTACTGATTTGAGTTCGCTAAGAGGACCCATCAATTCTTGCATTTCAGGCGCAAATTTGGCGTAATAACTAAAAACGCCAAGAATTTTCATGAGATCTCATCGGTTCCTTCCTGGGCGAATATTTTTAATTGTGGAAATTCTTATCGGATCAATTTCCATTTGATCTCCTGACACTATATATCCAAGATAGTTAATTTTTGTAAAAATTACCTACACTTGCCAGGAGACCCTGTAACATTAAACATTCTGAACCTATCTAATACTTTACGTATATTTCTCTTATGTTTTTTAATCTTATCAGAAAAGATCAAAACATCGTCAAAATATGATTTAACTAGCTCTTTCACCAAATCTCCTAGCATTTTCTCCATGACTGTGTTAAAATATTACTTCTGGTTTTAATTCCAAGTGGTAATCGTGTATATTAATAGAGGCCCTTAGGTGTTACAATAGTCGTTATGTCTCTTGAGTTATCATGTAAAATGATTTGATTATACGCGCGGCGTAAATCGATTTTTGAATACAGTTTCTTTCCTGATAACCTCGTGAGACAGTCCTCTATGTTAGAAATAGGATAAGGTTCATTTACAGTAAGTTCATTTGCTTTTACGTAATTACCAACTATCCGAAAGATATTGTTCTTGTTCTTCACCAAGAAGCAACTACTTGTGTAGGTAGAGTGGTAATTTTCCCTGGTTAACCAGATCTTGAATCTGTTCATGAAAAAAATTCTTTATTTTTTGGTATTGGGAATGGATTTTGCTTGAACGGTTTTTTCTCTGTTAAATAAATACGCCCAACAAAATCTTTTATACATCCCACTCCTTCTGATATAACGTCGGAATATTCATTATTAATCCAATCAATGAATGAGTTTACATCTAGATCATGATAACTCTAAAATTCGTTCATTATTTATTTTTCTCCCTGTATGCTCGACTGGTCTTCCACCTGTTGAGATGGAAAGTGTTTGGTTTCTCCCAGTGGAGTATTCTCGACAATATACTTTTTTTTCGATTCAATAGATTATAAAAGTTTTCAGCTTGCTTTATATCCACATCAGATGCCTCAGATGAACTACACCTATTCGCCTCTGGAACTGTTGCATGATCAATAACAGTCTTATCCACATAGGAACCTGCACAATTACCGTCCTTATTATTCTCATTCAAATGTTTTTATTCTTCTTCCTTTTCATCTTCTTAATAAACTTCTTAACAGAAGTATTAGTTACAGATATCTTCGAATTTTTATCCATCATTGGTGAAGAAGTTCCCTTCTGAACATTTTCATTCGAAGATACTTGAAGATACTGAGGATCATCCATGGCTCCTTGATCATTGTTGGTAGAAATCATCGCAATATCAACGCAATCCGTTCGTCCCAAATTCTCTTCAAATTTAGCAGTTGAAAACCCTCCAACTTTGTAGTCTTCATTCACAACCTGGGATTGTCTTCTATCATCAAAGGCTTTAGGAACTGGGGTATCCACTACGTCATAGTTCTTGGACAAATCACATTCTCTTAGATTTCTTATGGCTAAAAGTTGCAAAGAATTCACACATCAATTGTTAACAATTGTTTTTCTAATCGTTGAAGTTCTAGTTCACATTGTATTCCTCTTCCACAAGAACCACAAGGAATATTGTCGGCTCTGATGAAAATTGAAGTCAATCCCGCCGTATTCTTATTAACTTCTTATTTGAATGTTCTTGAACAAATTGCCGCCACCCATCAAGATCAACCGATTTAAATCTTCTATTGAATCAATTTAACAAATACTCTTTGTTAATTCACACGTAACCTCTTACTTCCACCATGCAGAATTAAAACCTTGTTCCTATAGTCTATGACTGCTGATGTTAAAGTAAGGAAAGGCATTTCTAAGAGACACTCGCATGGATGTTGTTCCACAATTCGGAAGTTCACATTCTGGAAAAACCCTGACAAATTAATATTAAGAGTTACCTCCTCTCAAGTAGCGAAATTTAAACCAGATGGGGCATTAACAGTTCTTTCGTCCACCGTACGAATGTATTTATCAGCACCACTACGAGTTACTAAACTTCTCGATGCAAGATTAAAACTAGAACCTTCGTCCACACAAATACTAGTTAAGATGTTAATAATCTTGCCTACCACAAAAGTTGCTACTAGGCCGTCCATCTCAGATGGTATTCTTTCCTTAGAGTTCCCAGAAAAATTTTCTGATCGACCTCTTTTATTATTATTATTACTAAATCTTCGACTAATCGCGATCTCAGATTCCGTCTTCAATTGACTCGATTTTACATTAAAATCTTACGTACAATTCTGATCTTTTGACCTACCATCAGCCAAAGTTGAAGCACAATTGGATAAAACCATTTGGCTTTTTCCTATAACTCCCAATAACTTATTATATTCAATTTGTTCACGCGTATTTATTACAAAGTGTTCAGAAATGTCTAATAGCTCTAACCTATTGTTTGGAACATAAGAACCAAGCATTCGATAACGTTGATTCGGATTCATCCCATTCATGATGATCTTTACTAATTCACCTTCCTCCAAATTTAAACTAAGAATATTCATAATTATTAAATTTTTTTTACGTATTCATTCATTAGTTCAGAAAGCTTCTGCTTTCTGTAAATCGTATCACTGATCAAAGAGTCAATAACGGTAGGAGAAACAAACCTTCTTAAAAATTATATTTAAAAGAATCCCAATTACGATGTTCATGTATGGCAGAAGTTACCAATTTCAAAATAATTCCATCGCATTTTGAAATTAATACTGATAAAATCATTCTAAATGAGTAACTGCTTTCAAATAATATTTTCTCTATTTTCGTTAGCATCTCGAGACCTTGCACGATATCATTACCATTTACATTCTTTACACTCACTAACCTATTCTTTATGTATGACAATGATCTCATGTGAGTATATTTCAGCATTAACCTATGCTCTACACTCGATTCAGAATGATAATTGCCCGAACTAGATGTGGTTTGAACACCTCTTCCTAAATTTCTAAAATTGAGATTCCTAAAACCTGGATGAAATTCAGGATTCCTCTCAAAAATATTATTACTTCCTACCCTCGCAGTTGAGCTAAGAATATTTTACTCCCTTCTGTAGTAATTACCTAGCTCTCGATTTCGAGCTTAAGTACCTCCCGTTGGATTAAGATTTGGAGAACAAAAAAAAAAAAAAAAAACACTACGCAAATTTGGTTCCGTAAAAGTAACTCTTTGCTCACATTTTGAATAATTATTACTCGGATGATTAGCTATCCGACTGAAACCATAAGTGCCAGCAGAACTCTGAATTGACTGATTTGATATATTTTCAATAGGTGAGGAAAACATCTTACGTTATGCTACCGCGTGTATGTGGAGTTAAATCCATGTTTAAAGAACCAAAGGCTGAATTTAGATCAAAACATAGATGTCCAGTTGCATCAACAGTAACAAAATTCCGAATTAGGAATGTCGATACTAACGTAATTACGAACGTTTTTTATAATACAATGGTAAAATACGCAAAACAATAACAAAATATAAAACCAATAATTAATACTAGAAATACAACTAAATACTATTCTACTAACACTACGACTGAAGAGCAAATGGAAATTGAATCGAATTAAATTGAAATGTGAACGAGAATTCAAAAAAACGTCTTTACTAATAAATATTAACTATTATATACAACCAAAGCACAAACAACATTTACTCGGGGTGGCGATTTCAAAAATATTTCTTTTGTAATTAAAGTCCAATTTCTCAAAAATATGAGTATTAACTCTTTCAATAGCATCCAAAACAATAAGTAAATTATAATGTTTCAATGATTTTTTGAGTGCTAATGTTGGAGGACAGTATAGATTAAACAGTTCAAAAACCAAGACAGTAGAAAAATGTAAGTTACTATCAAAAAAATTCAAATGGTTGACTTGTTCTCTATGCTATGTAACGTCCATACCCGCCTAGTTCCATCACTTCGAATCCAAACCAAGAGTTTTACCAAAAAAATAAAAAATATCAAAATAAAAAAATAAAAATAAAAAGCTGTCAATTTGGATTCAGTTAGACAAAACCTGGCAGAATGGACTTGCTTGCAGGGCTCTCATTAACGAAGCAACCACCGTAAGATAGTAGTCAATGGATCCAATGTTTGTTTCCACAAACAAAACAACACAAACAATTCAAACAAAACAAACAGAAAGGATTGAATTTTTAATTTACAATTTTATTTAATAATAATACGGATGTCCGTATACGCTAAAGCGTTTGAATAACGCATATACACAAATAATATCAGAAATATCAGAAATAAATAACTCTGTAAAGCTTTTAAAATCAATTAATTGTAAACTGGAGAAATCTGAAAGTTCGAGATACTTTAATATTCATTCGTCAATACCAATTTATATTCCGTTATCCACAGACAAAAATCGTTCATAACAAATTCTGAAGCTTAATTCTAATCTGCATTTCAAAGTATATTTATCAGAATCAAATACAAGGAAATTACAATAAGCATTGGAATCTTAATCGAAAAAATCAAATTATTTGTTAACTCTAATTTCCAAAGTTCCTATTTATGAAATATTCTTCAAATTTAAGACAATCCAATAAATCTAATTAATTCAGCAAATTTCTAGGTACTTTAAATTTTGTTTAGACTTAAGCAAAGAATACAGTCTTCCTAATATTACTGTCAATTTAATCCAAATCCTTAGTTAAGTTTAGAAAAATCGCAATTCAACTTCTGAGACAATTATTACTGAATTATTGTAATTCCATTTGACAACTGGAGCTGGAGTTAAAAATAACCATAAAAATATAATTTTCGATTTGACGCAAGACATAAAAGAAATGCAGCTGCAAGTGAGAAATATATAGTTATAAAGAAATACTGGATCTTTGCATTAAGCACGCATTCGAATACATTCTTCAAACACCCATTTAATGGATCGCCACATAATCTGGGAGGGCAAGAAATACAAATCCAGAGAAGCACAAGCGACTAACCGTGTTCTCTTCCTCAATAAATATGGATTTTAAGCAATAACCTGGCAACCATGCAATTGGACAAGGAAAGAATTGACACGACTACTTGATTAACTACTAAAAATATACTCACCTCGTTGTAGATTATCGTTTTACCTTTGTCCTTTAGATTTAATGGAATCATCTGACTTTCTTATCCTGAACTTCTAAATCGTGCATTAGGACAATTTATCGTTTAGAGCCAGTGAAGGTTTTATTCCAAAAATCCAGTCAAATAAGTTATTTTAGAAATCGAACAGTATAAAAATAGCAACCCTAAATATGGACAAATCCCACTAACAACTGGCAATTTAAAAGAAAAATCTAGCAACGAAACCAATCACTAAATTTCGTTTTGCCCACCACAAAATTTCTTCTCATTAAATATCTTCTCTCTTTCAAGAAAATAGCATTTAAATATTAATTTAGCAATCACGGCAAATGCGAATTCGAATGTTTTGATTATATCACAATTAGCCTGAAAAATAACTTCAGAAACACAATCTACTTGGACCCCCCGGTCCGGCAGCTTTCTCAATATTAGAGATTCCACAATATTATAGCTTATTTCATTCTTAATCACTCCCCGTTTATTTCTGCTGATAATATATTTCCACCCGCACCGTTTACTAACGATATTTAACAGAAATTCACATTGGTACGCAACTCCAAACTCCCTAGTGCTGTCCCTTTAAACATAACACAAAACAGGTACTACACATTCACGAAGCGAAGCAACGATGAAGAGCCAAGCCGCCAGGCTCTGCAACATAGAGAACAAGTAAACGTAACCAGATATTACGCTGACTCGTAACCTCACCGAGAGGCAGGCGACGTCCCCTATTCGCGAAATTCACTCTTTTTCTCTCTTTCTCCAGTTGTCAATAGCATACACATTTTAAGTCAATTCACTTTTTCATGTCTACTTTTCTTTTTTTGTAGCAGAAAAACTTAAATATATATAATTAATCACAATTAATAACAATACAATTAATTATAGTTTTATACAGTACTTTAATTTTTCTTATTTTTGTCTTCTTTGAAAGAGTCCATGTTTCCAAAATGAAACGCTCTCGAGAAGATGGATCGTTACTTGTCATAGCGTTCCAACTTTAGATCCACTTGTAATAGAATTCATTAAAAGATTGTAGAACAACTTGGTTTTTACAAAACCACTTACCGAAAATGCACGTATATCGTCATTTATATAAACAAATTAATGTGTCACGATATTAAGACCTTTCATTTCCCAAAATATTAAAAATGATATATATGATATATCATATATTTAGTTATGCACAAATTACTACTGCGGAATGTTCTGTTTCATTTTTGGAATATCGCTGATTCACTTATCTAACCAACAGCCGAATGTCGATTGTTTAGCTATGGTGGCCAAGGCTACGTTTAACTCTTCGTGAGAAGGGCGTATGGACAGATAAAATGAAGGACTCGTTGCTACATTCTATATCTAACTAGCTTTTAAGAAGCAGTTTAGATATCTTAAGAAGCTTATTTATTTTCATTTATTAAAGAACATCACAGGTTCCCTAAGAGTATATATTCTCATTAAAAAAGGGATAATCCCAGAATCTTGTTGCAAACAGTGCTACTATGTCTGTAGTAAAAAGAATGTTTTATTATGGCAACATGTGGGTGGAAGTATGCGCTACAAGAGAAACTCAGTCCAATCGCCAATTCAGTCAGTTTCTGCCGTGCATTAAACAACGTTTACTGGTATAAGAGTTTTTCTCTTTTATTCGGTTTTCATCAGTATTATAAAAATAGGAAGTCTCTCCCGTTGGTACAGTAGCTAGCGCCCCCCCCGTTTTTTTGGTACTTGGAATTCTGAGTTCACTTCGAAATAAGAGAACATTTGAACGTGAAATGGATTCTTTCGATTCCATTTCAATTTGATGGTTCATGTCTCATACAGCTTCAGTTGAGCAAGTGGACAGAAAACTTGAAATAAGAATCATAAAATAAAAATTATGCTCTTGCCCACATAAAATATCAGTATGCTAGTTTCTTTAAAATAGAAGTATTTTTGTCTGACCATGTTCTTCATAGTGAGCTCACAGCTTTCTCGCTTTGTTTTCCGCAAACATTTCGAGTTGCGACCAATGGTAAATGTAGACATGGTTAACATGTGCTATGTAATCGATATATGTAATATTCTTTATTGCCAATTGGTGTTGCGAAGTGCAGATTTTTTTGTTAAGCTGGTATAGTATAATGGGTAGGAAGAGTGACGATGTGGCAAAGTTTCTGGATTATCTTCCAAAAGAATTACGCTGATGGACAGTGAAATTTAGTGAAATTCAGCTCCTACGATTTTTCTTCTTTTGTCGTGGGTGCAGTGAGAGTTGAGAATGTTGATCGGGATCTTTCCTTGTTTCACCACATAGAAAACAATATTTTTAAAATTCTTTCCCATGGTTAGAATTATAGCAGAAAATTGAATATTTACTAATTCGAAAAATTCTATTTCATTTTCTGTAGTATGTTAATGGGTTGAGATTTGAATAATCTAGTATTTATTGGGTTATTTGGTCATATTCCAATCTATTGCATTCAGAAGAAGTGGAACTGGAGGGATATTTTAACGAAACTTATCACTTTGTAACTTTGTTGCGGTACTTAATTGCCAAGCATAAGCAATGAAATATATTGAAATTGGATATTTAAATTGGCTACAAACCTTACAGCCCTTAGATGTTACGTTGTGCCGTTGCAGAATGTCTCACATCTAACAGTCTTCCATATATTACATACGTATATGTATGTTGCATATGTCAGCTAGTGTTATATATAAGATCCTTACCGCCTATATACAACAGTCATACGAAAAATACCTATATATGGAACACTTATACGGAACTAATATAAAACATACGTTTTCAGTTATACGTTTCTTGCAGGTTGTTACATGCAGTCGTACGTTAAGTCCAGAAACTACAGGGTTTACGCATGTAACCTAGGTTTTTAAGTACGCGACATACATTGTTCTCTGTGAATTTACCGAAAAACTGAGTTACGTTGTTAGACGGTCCCAAAGTATTCCATGATCTCTGAGGTCTGAATATTCCGTACATTCTATAAGAATGAGCAGGATACTTAACGTTACGATACAGTCTTGAAAATGAAGAGATTTGACGTCACAAATTAAAGAGGAATGTACAAAACACGAAAGCGCGCCAATGTCACTTCATTTCGGGGACTCGATCATGTATTCAGATGATAATGACGACGTAATCTACCTAGTTATTGAGGCTGGTGAAACTTCACAAGAATTGTGTTGAGTAAACACATTATGAAAGCTTTTAATATCCCATTGCGAGTCAGTGCAGATAAACACACAATTGAAAGAAAGCTGAAGTACATGATCTTAACTGCTGCTATTTCAACAATAACTGTAACCAAAAATGATACATTAAGTTCAAAACTTCTACTCCCATATGTGAACTTTGTTATCTGACGATCACAATTGTCGGTTGGGATCGAGTTCCACTAAAGTTGATATTTTTTCCAATTTCCGATAGAAAACGTAGGTGATTCAAGTTAATGATAAAACTAAATCAGATCGTCTGTCAAAAAGGCTTAAACACAACAAGTGGGCAACGTACAATTGATGATCTAGCGAGAGATAAACGATTGCAACTCAACTGCCTGAAACTAGGAACCTGTATTATTATATGATACTTATTGCAGATGGCGCAACCATTGATGTGTTTATCACCCCTGTAAATCATGTATAGAGAAAAATAGATGATTGTTTACGCTGAAAAGGAGTTTCATCCAAACTGACAACTGCCAATAAGTGGTCAGATACAAGTTATTTCAATTCTTCAAGGCGACGCTGAAGCCGTAGTGTCCCATTAATAAAGAGGTATATTTGGAAATGTTACATTTACTTTAGTTTGTGAGCCAATTACCTTATACACGCTGTCTCTATTTATCTTCAGCTTTATCAGATTTCAGTGAAATTAAAAATGGCTTTCGAACTGAATTAAACTGAATTATGATGAAACTTGTGTAGTAGCTAGGTAAGTCATACAAATAAAACAGGTGAATAAGATTTATGATGATAAACAATAATAGACTTCCAAACTATGTGAAACAACACTGAAATTGGTCGTTGTAGAGATATAACCTCTAATACTAATACAGACATTAAATTCATTCTTGAGACGCTGAAGCTATCTCAGAAAAGCTATTTCTATGTTTTCTCACACATTTTTGCTGTATGAAGATTAATATTTACATTAGTGGTTACAAATCTCTGCAACTTCTTGTTGTATTGGAGCAATAGAATCGGAAATGGAACAATGATTTTTCTGTTAGACTATACTTAGCTACAGCCTCGAACATTTAGTATCAGCTCTGGCTGTGCATGGGCACGAATTTTGGAACACACACACTATATATATATATATATATATATATATATATATATATATATATATATATATATATATATATATATATATATATACCTTTTATTTAACTATGTATGATACGAAACTCAATAACACTCTACCTACATCCATATAAACTCTATAGGTTGTACCTTTTTTAAATGAGAGGTTTTGTTTCTGCCAATCTTGTAAAAGTAAGTTAAATAGGTTGTCCCTAAGTATTTCTGTTAAAGGTTTGAAATATCTCAACTTTAACTGTCTCAATACATAGAACTAATTGATTGCAAAACTTCTTCAAGTCTCGACTGGTTGTAAGACTAAGACCTGCGTTATATAACGATTTGTTTCCATTTTCCAACAAGTACAGTAACTAAAGTAGAAGTTTACTACACATGTTTGACATTTTCGAGATATGGTAACTTTAGAAACATAAGGACCATTACGACCAGCATGTTGTAGAACCCCATGTTAAATATTGCTTTATAAAAAGATGGTCAGCATGGGGAGATGCTTCTACTGAGGATAACATGTTCAAGGGAAGATTCGGATTGGTTGGCAGCTTCCCTTTCGTCTTTCGGTACCTACACCCTATGATTTTGATTGTTCTCTGTAGATACCACTGGATTATATATAACTCCACTTGTTAAAGTATCCTTCGTTTTCAGGTTCGACTCATTCCATATTTTTAATATAAATGCTATGTGAGTAGATTGGGTAGCTAACTTCTGGCCCACTTTCCCCCCCACCCCCTAACTACCAAAAATTACATATCCGCCACTGTGCACTTTAACACAGAAGGATAGCACAAAGTAGATTGGGTAATTGCACAGCGCATATGCTTTTATGACATTTAAAAATCAAACAAAAATGAACTAAGTATTTTGAATATTTTATATTTAATAAATCATGAAGAAGTGTGTAATTTGCGGAGTATTAAAACAATACCAAGAGTTCTCTAGAAATGGTAATACAAGACGAGATGAGTGTAAAGCATGCCGGAATAAAATGAGCAAACAAAATGATGAAATAGAAAAAATGGGCGCGTTTGCTTATCATGTTGTAAATCCTGAACAATTATCTGAAAAAGAATTTAGAGACTTACAAAACGAATTGAATGATATCAAACTAATGTTTTTAGAATTTTACATCGACTACACGAATGGGAAAGCTCAACTTGATGAAAGAGCAAAATATCATCTTAATAAAATACACGAGCTGTGGAATAATGCATTACCCTATAAGAATTTAGACTACTATTTCAGTTTTAAGAACCATCATATCTTTATCAATCATATTAATAATAAGAAGTGGAGTGATTACATAAGTGCATTTTTGAAATGGAGGGTAAGGATGATGCCTTATTCAAATTGGGAGTAAAGCTAAATAAACATTTGTTTTATGAAATTACTCATAAAACGCTTACATCTAAAACTTACAACCTAAAATCTTACATCTAAAACTATTTCTCTTCTATCTTATAGTGTCCCCATGGTAGAGTATCTATCCCATTCTTTAAAACACATCTCTTATCATCTACACAACTTAAAGCTAGCTTATTTACTTCTATACTGTACAAATCGTGCTTATAACTTCTAATCAAGTTCATCTTCTTATAATATTCTTTTTGGCTAATCAAACAGTCCTTATATTCGTTAAATGAAAGTTCTTTATACACTACGCTCTTCTTAACACCTTTAGCCTTCTTACAACACTTTTCTTTATCGAACTTACCTTTAAAGTCTTTATCTGTTAAATCTATTTGGGGTGCTTTTATACTGTACATCTTACTTCTTAAACCCACAAACTCTTCTATGATTGTGCCTTTAATCTCATCCTTCATTTTACCAAGTATTTTCATATTGATTTGCGGTATTTTATATTTGTTATCTTTAGGGTAGTCACTGGTATCGAAGTAATCAATGTAGTTTTTCATGTCCTCGTACACATCTTCTGTTTGAATATGGTATATATAGCTATCAGTATCTGTATAACATACTTCTATTTTGTCTTGGTATTTTGGTTTCATCACATTGTAATGGAAGTCGTACATTAAATATTTCGATAGATCTAAGATACTCATTCCAACATATATTGGTTTATTGAAAGTTAATTTTTTTTATTCATTATGATCGCACATAGATTCTCAGTATAAATAATTCTATCTTTAAAATTTGGTTTAGCAATTAGTTTTTCTACTCTTGTTGGATCACATTCTATTCTTATAGGTTTACATCTCTTTCTAATATTTTCCATAGTCTTTCCAAAAACTGAATTGTTCATGAGCTTATAAAAGTCTTTTTCAAAGTTATTTGTTGCTCTAGTTCTCATCTGCGTGTTTAAATCAATATATTTCTTTAACCAATCTGATTGTTCGAACTCTATTACTCGGTGTATCTTGTTAAGTTTTAATCCAAGTGAAAGACATTGTTTTAGGTTTCGATAGTGAATTACATATTTTTCTTTGTCATAGGACACATGTTTTGAGGTGCTAATGGGTAGTCTTTGTGATAGTCATGCAATTCTTTAGGATATTCAAGATCAATTTCTAATATGTAACCAGTATCAGAATCATCAGGTATATTTGTGAAATCTATTTCTCTTATCTCATCTTCACTTAACCATCTGAATCCCTTATACGGCATATATTGACTCATTGCCCACCCATACAAGTTATTGGCATCTAGATACATTAAGTAAGAATCTTCTTTATTCTTATTGTAATCTTCCATATACTTATTGTTTGCTTTCACATATCTTTTTGAGCATTGACTAATCCCGCCTCTTATACCTTTTTCTATCATCAATACCATATCGTAATCAGTTAATAACTCTAGTTTTATAGTTGTCATCTTTAACATTGCATCCCAAGCTAAACCTGGTGCTGTCATATACCAAGCTGGATCGAGACCATAAGCTTTAAGACATGTTTCTCTAAAGTTCTCAAACACATCTGCTAATAACAACACATCGGTTTTTAGATATAAGTCATGGTATTGTCCGAGATTCTTAATTTTAAATGTTTTCCACACTTTCTTTGCATGCTTATAATCCTCATCGCTTATATGTGTGTTGTTAAGCTTGTTGTAGAATGCTTCCTTTGGTGGTAATTTTCTTTCTCTAAACCTATCCCAATTGTTAACATAATCGTACGGATAAACACCTTTTCTTGTTACAAGGTTAAATTGTTCTTCATCAGGATAGAAGTGTTGTGTGTGCACCATTTGTTCTCTCGTTAGGTTTGATGATAATTTTTCTAAACTACATGCCATAAATCTAAATGAATCTACGAATTTTAATTTGATAGTTCCAACTTTTTTACTGAATGATATGTAGCGTTGCTCGTTATTAGGTATTAATTCTATTTGTTCTTTATTACATCCTAGCTCTTTTATAAACAAGTGAGAGTCATATCCAGATAAGTTATGTATAATCACTGGTACGAACTTAGCTATTCTAACTTTCAAATTACAGTTGTTACATAATGCAGCTACAAACTCTCCTGTTATATGATCGTGATGTTTAACTTTGTGGTTTTCTGGTGTATATTTTACTTTACAGTAAGAACAGGATTCGGATTGGTTGAACTCTTTTATCTGTTTACGTGTTAATGGTAATTCATTATTTTGACTATATATGTTTGATATTTGTTTAGCTTCTTTCTTTAACATTCTTATGAACTTTTTTGCTGCATCTTTACCTCTATACACAACAGGATTAGTTTTACTCCCATCACTTTTTACAATATAGTAACAGAATCCAGATGGTTTGTGCTGTTGATATTTTTTGGTATATGGCTCGTTATCCGGATAACATTCTTTACAACCCATAACTTTATGTTGCAAACATTCAAAATCAGCGTAAATCGTAAATGGCAATTTCATCGTAAATTGATAGTTTTTAAATTCAACGTATGTATCTTTCGGTGGCATTTCTATCTTAACAGCTTCGTGAGTGGAACAATCTTTTTCGTGTTTATCTAATGCACATTGTGAGTAAAAATATAACAAGCATCTATCACATAAGTATTTTCGAGCTCTCCATTTAGTTATTTGGCTGCTTACTAATCTACTTAGATCTTTAATCCAACAATAGTGTGTTTTAACTTGGTCTTCATTTTGTTCTTTTACATATAATAAATTCACATGGATGTCTTTCTTGTTTTTAGTATGATATAAAACGTATATTGTATATTTTCTATCATCACTATATGTATAAACGTTAAATGATATATTGAGCCGTCTTTCAATTTTTGGGATGTCACTTAGTTTTACAGGAAAATGAATACCTTTTAATATTGTTTCTAAGTCTTTAACAACTTGCTTGTACTTTGGTGGTCGTTGTGGATGTTTCTCAACAGGATGCAATGCAGAGGCAATTGAATACAAGAAACATTTTTCATCTTTGTTCTTTACATTGATAACAGCTTTTTTCTTTTTAATTTCATTTGGTAGTTCTATGTATGATGATCCTCTATATGGTGCATATTTATTAAGAGCTAACTCTAAGTAGTTTATATTTGTAAGAGCCCATCCAGAACCTCTAGCTTGGAACTCATCCATTCTTGCTCGTAATATTTGCTTAGCATCACTTAAGAATTCCTTTAGATTGGTTGATTGGAATACCTCTTTGTTATTAATGTTGAAGTAAATGTCTTGAATCTCTTTACCTTTCTTATATTGGCAGCTTATTAGGAGATTAGCCATTAACGATCCATGTTTTTGTAAGCTGATGTTCAATCTATTTATTAAAGCTTTCGATGTTGAGGTGATATATTGCTCTAGAGGATCATGTTCTTTGTAATCTGTTGTAAATCTCCATGTTTCTAATCTTGATTTGAATGCTGTGCTTTTAAGTTTTACATCGATTGGTACTGATTCAACTTTGATTCTTGGTTCTTCAAATACTTCTTGTTGAAATGGGTATATATTTCTAATTTGCCTTCTGCTTTGTTCATCGTCATGTTGTTTAAGAAGGTCTATCAGTTCTGCTTTTCTTAATCGGGAATATCTTCTGATTCCCCTCTCTTTACATTGTCGTCTTAACTCTATTACAGTAAACTTATTATAATTAGTCATCTTATTTATTATGTAGAAAATCTTCGTTAGCACTCTTCACCGGGTTGTTTCAGTTCATTTTCATTTGTCCTAGTACAACGCTTAACATTGTACACTCCTGCCATTGTCTACATATTAAGCGTTGTATTAGAACACGGCTTTCATGGGATTAACCCATCAAAGTCACATATACACATTTAAAACTGAATCATTTTTGTAAGCTTACTCATCATCATCATCATAATCATCACTACCATATTTATATTCATCATCACTACTGAAATCAGATGTTTTTTGTTGCATTACTAATAATTCTTTTTCCTTCAACAGTATTTGCTTCTCTAGTAGTGTTGCTAAGAGTTTAAGATCATGATGAATTAGTTCAAGTCTATCATGTAATAAATCAAAATCTTTCTCCATATTTGTTATATAGAAAACCAACAAAAATGAAATAAATTTAAAAATCTAAGAATAAAAACAAACATGACTAGTGCTAAGGAAATATTATCTTACAAACCTATATTTGATTGTGTATGTAAATATTTAGATATTGGTGGTTATAATGATAAAGACAAAATAAATTTTAGCGTGTCCATAGGTTAGATCATTTGTTCGAGAGGGCCACTAAAGAAAACAACTCATTTCTTATACAAAACATTCTCTATGCAAACGTTATGGACTTGTCTGATGAAATATTAGATTCACTGACTGATGAACAATGGCTATCTATAGGCTATGATGATTATGACGAGGAATATAACTATGATCACATTACAGAAGACTTCATACGCAAATATCAGGAGAAAGTGAATTTGATTGAAATATGTTTATGGAAAAATTTGTCGGAAGAGTTTATAAGAGAATTAGCTGATAAAGTTGATTGGGAGATTATTTCAGGAAGCCAAGACTTATCGGAAGACTTTATAAGAGAAATTGCAGATATAGTTGATTGGAAAGAAGTATCGTATCACCAAAAGCTATCTGAAGAATTTATTAATGAGTTTATAGATAAAGTTGATTTTGATGCTATATCTTACAAAAACGAACTCTCTGAAGCCTTTATACGAGAACATGCAGATAGAGTTAATTGGTGGTACATATCTGGAACTCGTCAATTATCAGAAAACTTTATAAGAGATTACGCTGACAAGGTAGATTGGGCAATGATTTCAATGTCTCAAAATTTAAGAGAAGAATTTATTGCAGAGTTTGAAAGCAGAGTTCATTGGACTAACATTTCAACTTATCAAGACCTATCTATAGACTTTATATATATATTTAGGCATTACGTAGATTGGAGAGCTATAATAAGAAAATATCATAATAATCCCAATTTAGGTGATATGTTGAATGTAGCATTCGCTGTTGCAGCAGAGGGTTAATGCATAACTAATTATCTTTTATGGCTATTATACCATAAAAGTTGTATGTTTGAAAGGGAGCCAGTGCTGGTGGCCCCCAGTTGTAACCAAAACTTATTACCTTTACCTCTACAAATCTCTTATACTTAAAAACAAATCAATAACAAACTCATCATCTTCTCCATCTGCATTCTTTAGATCTACATGACAACGATGCGAAATAACACAATCATACTTTTCTTTTACTTTGTTTAGGAGGTTAATCGAGTTTGGGTCTTTGGTTTTAAACAATATAGTCATGTCTGGATATTTTTCTTGTAAGCATTGTAATCTTGTCTTTACGTTACACTCTTGAATTCTTCCAACCCAATACCTGTAACTCTCATAGCTCTTTACTTGTTCTCTTTTGTCTGTTTCATACTTTTCTAATATCTTTTGTAGTTGAATAGGGGAGAGATTCTTTTTAACAATAACTAGTTTGTGTACTTTCCCTGGATCTTCTGTATGTTCTGCAGCTATCTCTCTAAGTCATGTGTTTTCTATTCTTAAATCGTTCATTTGTTGTTCTATCTCTTCTACTCTTGATTGTAACTCTTCTTGATCTTCTTGAATCTGTTTAAAATTAGAAACGAAATAGTCTTCGATAATAGCATAGCATTTGTCATAGAAGTCTTGTGATACCCATAAAGCAATAGCGAGAAATATATTTTTATACATATATGTTCCTGAGATTAGATTGTTTATTTCGTTACCAGCTAGTTTTACTGTGTAAGATGAGTTTCTGAATTCCCCAGCATGCTGGGAACTTCGAAGTTTGTTGTAGTAATCTAATAACTCTTTTGATTGTTTGTTTTCTAACCAATGATCAAACCTCTTACCACCACTCTGACACAGCTTAGTAGCATTAAAGTATCCTGTACTCTTATCTATAATCAACTTGAAATCACCAAAAATACCATACCAATAATTGTCTTTAATCTGTTCGTAGCAAATATCGTTTAAACTAATTGAACTATCCATAGTACCCATATTTATTATATAGAAAATTTTTATTTTTAACTTCATTTTCGTTACCCGCTAGTTTTACTGTGTAAGATGAGTTTCTGAAGTGGTCGGAATCCCGACGAATTCGAAGTTTGTTATGTTGTTGATTTTTGATAATTTCCACAGCTAGAATTAGATACGTAAAGCAATCACTCATATATGAGGAGTTGCTTATTTTTGTGTTGTTAATTTTTGATAATTTTATCGGCCCGAATTCGGTCCACTTATTTTTTGATAATTTCTACAGCTCGAATACAAGCGCTGGAAATATATGTTATGGGGGTATCGTTTCGTTACCCCCTTATCTCGTTCAAACTATCCTTTTATGGCATGATAACCATAAAAGACAAACATCTATATTTACACTACAACATTACTCTTATCTATCCAACTATTATGTGAATCATCAAACCCTAGCCATTTGACATATACTTTATCACCTTTCTTTCCCAACACTTTCTCCACCAAGTATTCATCTTTGTGTTTCGTCTTTAATAGTTCTGGTTCGTAAAATCTACCTTGCACATCCTCTTCTTCCAAATCTTTAATTCTATATGTAGGCGGATTAGATGGAATAACTTCACTAATAACAAATACTTCTGTTGACCAATTAGGTGTATATCCCTTCTCAAATAGCCCTTTCAACTTACTTATACGAACATGATCACCTAACTTGTATTTGGGCTTAACACGCTTATATTCTTTTTGATACACTTTCTCCAATATTGTTCTCTCATTCTTCTTGTTAACTTCTATAGGTTTTAAACCAATTGTTCTATGAATTTGATGATTATACTCTTTAACTAGTGTTGGTAATATCTCTACCCATTTGTAGTTCCCTTGTGTTGTGAACCTTTTCCACATGTTCTGCTTAAGCGTTCTGTTGAATCTTTCAACCACAGAAGCTTTCTTACCACTATAGGTTGAGTAGTGATTAATCTTATTTTCCTCCATTAACTTCCTAAACTCTTTATTGTAAAACTCTTTACCTTGATCTGTTTGTAAGTTGCTAGGTTTTCTCGTTCTTAATATGGATTCGAATGCTTCTGTAACATTCTTCCCACTCTTATCTTTAACAGGAACAGCAAACGCATATTTCGAGAAGACATCTATAATCGTTAGCAAATACTTATAACCTTTATTGATTTTGGAAACTCCTTTTAATACTCCGCTATCCATTTCTACAAGATCAGCCTGCCAAAGATCATCGATACCTTTTATAACTACACTTAATCTGTCAAAGTTTTTTCTAGATGGTTTGTGAATTTCTTCTACAATGTCTTCTCTAACACCTTTACCTTCTTCTAGTCAATCAGGCTTTTTAACGAATTGAGTTTTAGTAACACCACATATAGAACAAATACCTTTCTTTAGATATCTTCCATTCTTTGTTTGTTCAATTCTAATGGTATCTTTCTTCGTATCTGTCGATTTCTTACACTTAACACAATACATCCTGTTTATTATATAGAAAATCAATAACTATCGCTGTTTAATATTATGCTATCAACATTCTCACCATCATCATCACTATCTTCGTCTTCTCTTTCTACATGCATAAGAAGCAATAGTAATTTACCATGTTTCAGATCAGAACCTTTAGATGGTCTAATTGCCAAATTATCATTTGTATTAAAGTGCAATGGAAAAGTTTCAACTAGAGAATCATTTAAATATAGATCTATGTAATACGTATTGTAAGATGACTCTATATGCATTAACCTACCTTTATAAAGAAATTTGTATGTGATAGAGAGATTATGTATTAAAAAGAACGGAGTTTCAACATTTTCTGATATCAATCGACTATGAAGCTCTATAAAATAACTCCGTTTGACGAAGTTAAGCTCTTCTTTCAACATAGCAATGTCTTTTCTCACAACTGCATTATCTAACTCTGATGTCATTTTAACATTACCAAAGATATCCATATTTATTATATAGCAAACGTCTTTAGGAAAGCTCTCTTTCTATGTATATCACAACAAACAATAATTGTCCTTCTTCCATAGCAGAATTTTTATTTGGTTTAATCGTAATTATATCGTTCTTCTTAAAGTCAAAAGGTATCTCTTTAATCAAAGTATCACCCAAATATATATCTAGAAAGTATTTATCCAAACTTAAGTCCATGTGCATTATTTTTCCATTATAGAGAAATTTGTAACCGTTAGAGAGATTAAATATTCTAAAGATTGGCTCCTTAACGTTTTTAGCTCTTAATCGATATAGTAGAGGCATGGTTTCTTTCTGCATAACCAGTTTAGTAGTATCCATCCTAATCTTTTGAAAATCTTCTTTCTTTATGTATGTGTCTTGTAACGTTTCTAATGCATCTTCAAATCGTTTTCTATCGTTCTCTAATTGGGCTTCTATTGATCTAAGTTGACTTACGCTAACAACATCATTTAAATTCTCCAACAATTTTAATTTTTCTTCACTAATATCGACATCACCTTTTCTATCTTTAACATTACCAAATATATCTATACTCATTTATTATACAGAAAATGCCCATCCTAATTTTTCAAAACATTTCCTTAACATCTCTATTTGTCTAGGTGAGTGTTTAAAATCAATATCAACATGAACATCATGCTTTCTCAACAGATGGTACAATACACATTTTAGGTTAATAAACAATGCTCTTTCCGGATACAGCTCCCTAAAGACCTCGTGTAAGTTTTCGAAGTCGTTTATAAGTGTTTCTTCCATATGTTGCAATTTTAATGGTTTTTGATCGGTAAGGTGATAGTGTATTAAATAGACATCATCATAATATTTTGTGTATTTGTTTTTCTTTAGTACTTCTAGAACATCTTTTGTTGATATTAAATCTCTTGGTATATCTCTAAGTTCATCATTTAACACCTTGAGCACCTCTTCGGGAATAATTCTATCCTGTAAAGCTTGCAAACGAGATAACTGTAACTTAAATCTTTTTGTAGTATCGTACCATGGTTTTCTTACGCAAGCAGCTTTCGTTTCTTCACAAGTACTGTAAACCCAACCACTCTCTACAGAACAAACATCGCAAATGTAACTACTCACACCTTTTGTTAATGACTTACTACCACAATAACTGCATTGTAATGGTCTAGAGCTATAATTCGACAACAAGTCCTTTAAGGTAATTATTGGACGTAACTTTCTCAACTCTTCTTCCGTGTACAAAACTTTTGGTATTAACCTTTTCCATAGATCAATAACATTATATACGTTGTTTTTATCGTTTAAGTCTATCTCGCTAACATCCTGAAAATACTGATAAAAATTATATCTATCTAGCGCATCTAGTTCATCCTCATGCTTCTCAAAATAATCTAAAAATCTATTGTGTATAGCTTCCATATTTATCTTAAAGAAAAACTTTTATGGATACAAACCATAAAAGCACTTAATCATTTTTAATCATATACATAACGTCGCTAAAAGAATACCCTTGATTTAGAAGATTTAAAACCTTAACACAAAGATGACCGCATATAACTGAGTTAAAGTCTTGTATTCGTTCATCATTGTAAAGTAAGTTTTCGGTACCAAGATATCGTACCAGTTGTTTAGGAGGAACACCACCATAAGAATCGAACACGTACTTTATGTTGTTATCTTTCCAACAGCATATCCAATGAGTACCAATGTTTTCTGATTTATCAAGGTTAACTACGCCACACTCATTTACATAGGGTTTTTGTGGAAGTTCATCACTCATAAATACACCTCTAAATCGTTTTATCTTTAGTTCTTTAGCCAACCTCTCTATATCGAAGTTGGTCAATGGTTTTAGTTTTTTGACTTCTTTGGTTTACCTGCCCCTTGCTTTTCTTCCATAGCCATATTGTGTCTTTTTTGTTCTTCAAGTTCTTGTTTATTCTTCTTAGCATCAAGGACAGTTTTAGTAATCGCTGCTGCACCACCTGCTAATGAGCCAACTGCACCTAAAGCTGCTAGAATGGCTGGAATTGTAAAGATAAAACCACCAATATGCTCTTTCTTAATCTTTTTCATTTGTGCAGTAGTTAAAGTTAAATCCATTCCTTTACCTTCTTTAATTTTCTTAGCTTTATCGTTAAGTTGTTTCTTTGTTAATACATGATCAATATTTAAATCCTTTAGTTCGTTATAAGGAACACTAAACATACAACCTTTAATAGAACACATCTTCCTATTTATCTAAGAGAAAATCTTGGTTTGCAAAAGTACAGTTGTTGTTACTCCACCAAAATCGATTAAGGAATCATTCTCATCTGTTATCCTTATCTCAAAATTGTCAACCTTGTCTTTGGATATAGGGAAAAATAATGGATAAGTAGGCTCGTAAATAATACTATGTTTGAACTCAGCATCTGTTTTGAATGATGCTAAAATTCCTGTTTCTCTATGTGTGTATTCTGTATCTTTAACGAACATGCCATCTGCTATATTACAGTGAACATTTATAGTATCAAACGGATGAAACTTTGGTAACTTACTTCCAATATGTGTTTTGTTCTTTTCTAAAACTTCAAAAACATTAAACCCGAGGACAGTGCCTATACTCCCAATTGTAACATCATTACTATCAGTTTCAATTTTAACTCTATTTCTTAAATGATCTTCTGATAATGTTATGTTGATGGATTGAGATTTTAAATATTCATTAAGACTGTTTAAGCTGTATTGCCCTTCTGGTAATAAAACTTGTCTATCACCATATGAGAAACTGTTTTTTTGTGTTGTTATGTTTGGAGTTAGATATGTACTGTAAAACCCAACTAGTCCTATACTTAAATAGTTGCTGCTGTTGTCTAATTCGTAATGGAGCTTCTTCTTTAAAACAGAAGTATCACTCGTTAGCTTAAATACCTTAGCCATTTATTATATAATAAATGAACGAGTTTGATTTACCTAGAGATATTCCAAGAGAGAAAGTAATCAAGCTAATAGAAGATGTCATTCGAAAGTTAGAATGCAGTTTAAAGAAGAAAAAGAGAAAACTACGAATTGTTAAATATGCGTACTACACTTTGATCACGTTATCGGTTATACTTTCTGCGACAACTGGGTTTATTAATATTTTTATACCTGTAACAATTTACTCGATATTAACAACGTCTCTTGCAACTGGAAGTGCTATAATAACAGGTTTGTCTTCGAAGTTAAACATAAGCAAAAGAAAAGACGAATATAAAACCATTGTCACTTGTATTAACTCATTTAAAGAACAGTTAGAGATGATAATAACATTGAATGGTGAAATGGATAGCGAATATATAAAAGATACGTTGCTTAAGATCAGAGAACAACTTAAAGATATAAGATAGGCTATGTAAATACAAGTCAAGTCTCTAATCTTTGGCCCTTCACATGTGTAGGGCCTAAAAGTCTTGTAAACGTTTCAACTGTTTCCTTCGCATCACGTAAGACCAAAGTTTCAGAGAACAACTTAAAAATATAAGATCATAAAATTTGCCCCTCTGTATTCGGAGGTCCAAAAAGTCCAAGACTTCAATGTGTATATTTTTGGTAGCACCAATCGGAGCTCCCTATCTGTTAAGTATTTTCTCACATCTAAAGGTACAAATCCAGCAGACCTCTTAATCTCAGGCACATACTACAAGAAGGCACTTGCTACGATTCTAACTCTATCAATCTGTTTAACCGCCTCAAAGAACAAGAAGCTATCAAAAACAATTCAAGAATCTAAGGTCCATCAGCACTGGACCTTTATCAGTTGGCCACCCTCACACAGCCTTCATCAACGAACCCGGGTCTGTACTACTAACAAGACAAAAAACGGTGACCCGGATTTGGGTCATCGCTCTATGTATGAGGTCAAGGGTGGAGACCATATAAAAAAAATATCAACAACAGTATTCGGCTTTAAGGGGTATCGAAAAGATACCCTTGCATCTTCAATCTGTTTGAAAGGGGGCCAGTGCTGGTGGCTCCCAACGTGGGGCGGTGAATTGCCGCCCTTAACTTCTGAAAATTTTTTCTTATCTTCTTCGTGTACATGATCTTGGATGGTGTTTTTAGGTTGTGAATACTCTAAGACAAATAAGATCATAAAGGTGATGATTTTGTCTATAATAAATGAGTAAGAAAACTATTAATTGGGATGTAAAAGAGATGATAAAAGAAACAACAGCTAAGAAAAGAAATGGAGAACTTATACCTGATGATGTTCGATGCCTTATCGTAGGTTCGTCGGGGTCTGGTAAAACGTTTTTGCTATTTAATTTTTTATTACAGCCAGGTTGGTTAAACAATAATTACTTCTACATATATTCTAAAAGCATGAATCAGCCAAAGTATGAGCAGTTAAAAGATCGATTTGAGAAAGCAGAACTAAAGTTTAAGAAGCAAATAGCAACGTTCTTAAGCGGTAATGACTCTATTGTACCTATTGATGAATGTGAAGAATACTCTGTTGTTGTGTTTGACGATTACATTTTGGAGAATCAAGATACTGTTAGAAATTACTTTACAAGAGGTAGGCATAGACATTTAGACTGTTTCTATCTTGCACAAACATATTCAAAAGTACCTAAACAGCTTATAAGAGATAACGTTAACTTCCTATGCATATTCAGACAAGATGATACTAATCTTAAACATGTGTATAATGAGTTTGTTGGGGGAGATATGTCTTATGATAAGTTTAAAGAGATATGTTCAAAATGTTGGCAAGAAGATTATGGTTTCATAGTAATTGATATGACAAGGAAGGTAAATAATGGTAAGTATAGGAACAAGATAAAACACTTTATAGACGTTTGATGTTTATTGACGTTTTACGTTTTAACGTTTGACGTTCTTTGACGTTTATTGACGTTCTTTGACGTTCATTGACGTTGATTGACGTTTGTTCGTTTGCTATACAATAAATGGATGAGAAAGAAATTGATAAGAATATTAAGTTGAAGGAGTTCTTGATAAAGGGCTTCAAATCTTGGAAGAAAGAAAGAGCAGGTATATACGATAAATTTAAGACACAAGAACAGCCTGTAATTGATGCTATTCAAAACTTGGGAAGTGAGATCAAAGAAGTAGCAGAACAAAATAAAAATCTAATAACTGAACTTGTTCCAGTTGCACATAAGACGGCTTCAATAGATCCCAGTCTACTAGAAACACCTAAAAAGATAACTTACGATAGTTCTCCAAGTAGTAGTGATACGCCTATAACGGGAGAAATAAAACAAATGAGAAAACAAATAAAAGACAAAGTGGAAGGAGTAGAACCTTTAACAACAGCACAGTCATTTGGGAAGATTGCGACGAAATATTATAGTAAAAGAAATGATGCTGTGTTTGGAATAAGAACTGTAGAAGAAGATGGAAAAATAATAAACAAGATAGGAAATTTGGAAGTTAAAGTGAATGGCGATGATTTGATAATTAATGGTAAAACTTATAAAGGAACAGAAGGTCTATGGGAATTGTTAACGACGAATACTAGTAAAACCATTGAAGATTATGATGATGACGATTTTGAACAGTACAAGGAAATAATAATAGACTCAGATGCTGCCTTCCAAAAATATAATCGAGATAAAAAGGTAGCATCTAGTAGAGGTTCAAAGTACATTAATATTATCAAGCCTATTTGGGATAATTATATTAAACCAACTTTACCCCCAACTCCTAAAAAGAACACGACACCTAAAAGGACTGGTGAAGGAATTAAACAATATACAGAGATACCTAAAGAATATATATGGATGGATGATGTGAGAAAGTTAATTGATTGGCTAATAGTTATAGATGGAGAAGAAAAGGCTGGAAATGATAACTTTTACAATGAGAAAGTAGGTATAGTGAGTATGATTAATAATAAGCTTTCACAGTTTATTCCTAATGATCCAAAAGGTATAGGTTATTTGATTAAGATCTTAAATACGTTACCACCACGATTCTGGAATGATGAGAAGCTTGGGAAAGGATTAGTAAATGATTTGATTAATAAGCTCCCATTTGAATTACATATTCCAGGTTTTAGATTTTGCGGGCCTGGGACTAAGCTTCAAGAAAGGTTAGAGAGAGGTGATGAAGGTATTAACCCATTAAATGAGGCTTGTAAAGAACACGATATATACTACAGAGACAATAAAGATACAGAATCGAGACATATTGCAGATAAGGAACTGGAAACTAAAGCATGGAAAAGAGCATTTAGTAGTGATGCGCCAATTGGTGAACGATTAGCTGCTTTTGGAGTTGGTACTGCTATGAATGCTAAGGTTAAGTTGGGATGGGGATTATAAGCTTTAGAAAATTTTTCCTCAGTCGACTTTACGACAATGCTAATATTTATATAGCTTGATGGTGTTTACCATAAAGCGCTGTTTCAAGATTTTCTTTATAATAAATGGATAGTATTGAAAGTTATGAGTTACAAAGTTTTAAAGCTAACACAAGAACATTTAATAATTTGAATGAAGCTAACAAAGATATTGAGTTTAATTTCAACGTGGGGGACGGCTTTATACATCCACACAAAGCAGATTGTCATATGACTTTTGAAGTTGTTGGTGCATCAGCTGGAGGAACATTTGGTGCAAATGATACTATAAAACTTGTAGATAACTTCTTCCCATTCTTCTTTTCTCAAATTGAGGTTAGAAAGCATGGAGTTGTTATAGATAAGGTTGAGCTACCTGGAATTACATCTACAGCTGTCGGAACATTAAAGATTTCCAAGCCAGAAGTTGAATATTTAAAACAAGCAGGATTTGAAACAGATGATAAACTTGGTCTAAGAAAGGACTTTAGCGTTTTGTATCCATTAAGATTAATTCCAGGCTTCTTAAGTGATTATAAAGAGGTTATGTGGAAAGGTGGATTGAGAATAACATTTACAAAAGCTAACAACAATAACGATGTTTTGTACAAATGGACTGGATCAGGAGCAGCTCCTAATGATGTAAAAATAACAATAAAAAGTATGGAGATAAGAATGTCTATTGTTGAATACGAATCTAATTATGAAAACAAGTTAAAGTTGAGTATTCTTAAAGAACCAAAAATCATGTTTTCATTCCATACTTATCAATGTGTTCAGAAGACTGTTGTAGGTTCTTTCTTGGAGTTTAATGTTACTACGCAATTTAATTCTAGACAATTTGATATGCCTGATTTCGTAGTTATAATGTTCCAAACTGATAGAAGTGGCAAACAAACAGCAGATGCAAGTAAGTTTGATCATTGTAAGGTAAAGAATATCTATCTTAAAAATGGGAGGAATGAGGTATTTCCAAAAGAATCAAGAAACTTAGATATTGCTAACAAGGATTACTTTAAGATGTACGGAGATTATACTGCGTTTAAGAGAATAACATGTGGCAACACCGAAATGTACTATGACCCTAAAGAGTTTATAGATAACAGACCAATGTATGTGATTAATTGTAGTAAGAGGAAGAATGTATCGATAAATGAGAGAACAAACATAAAGATCGTGGTAGACTTTGCAGAAGCTGTGGCTGCTAATACTATATGTTATGCGATTTTAATTGGGCGAAAGAACTTCACATATGATCCCAAGAATGAGAAAGTAGTAGAAAAGTTTAGATAGTAATTTTCACTGTCCTTAACCCCTAACCTTGCTTTATAGACTTAGTCTATCAAGCGCTTAATCAAACTTCAACACGCTAACGAAAATGAACCACTTGAGCCTTAAACAACCACACGACAACCAGTTATCATGAGTGTATTTAAATTTCAAGACCAAGAGCTTCTAACTGTGATCGATGATAACGGAGCCGTATGGTTCAAAGGTAAGGACGTTGGGGAAATTCTTGGATATCAAAACACTAGAGACGCTGTAAACAATCACGTTGATATTGAAGACAGGCGCGAGTTTAAGTCTTTTACAGACGTCGGGAAAATCGACGGCCGCTGTGATGGTAAAGCAATCTTCATCAACGAGTCTGGCCTATATTCACTTGTGCTCGACTCAAAAAAACCCGAAGCAAGAAAATTTAAACGCTGGGTAACCACTGAAGTTCTTCCATCAATAAGACAAACGGGACACTACAATCTAACACAACCCAACGAGCTCTTCGAAATAATCACCAGCTTCCAGAATCAACTAACACTTAAAGAGCAGCAAATTTCGGAAAAGGACAAAATCATTGCTCAAAAAGATAAACAGCTCGATAAACAAGTACAAACCATAGTCGCGTTAGCAGAAACAGTTCAAGACGAAAAAAAGACCATAGAAGAATTAAAGCCAAACGTAGTACCTCAGACCAAAGACGAGTCTAAGAGGAATATGTTTGTACTACTAGAAAAGAACGTTACAGATGACAGCTTTGATTACTATGCGTTAAGAGTTCAACAGTGCAACTTAGACCAACGCCTTGCCGACCTTAAAGAAAGATACCAGAAGATGAGAGTTGTTTTGCAGATGTATGATCCTAACTCTATCAATTTGTTTAACCGTCTTAAGGAACAACCAGGCATCACGACACAAGGTAACCACATCAGAACTACCATGTCATTAGAAGACCTCTCAGAACTAGTTTGCGAGTTGAATAAGAAAGACGACACTGACTGATTCTTTGTTTTTTGCTTCATCAACGAATCTGGTCTATTTAAATGTATGTTTGTAATGTTTATGGAAGTTTTCCATAAACGAAATTGGTGAAGATAAAAATTGAAAAGTGTTCATTGATTTTCTATATAATAAATACGATGGCAAAACACGTTGATTTTTTAAACAAGCTTGGAAGTCTTGAACAAAAAGAGGTTATTGGATTAAGAGAATTAGAATTAAATACAGAATATAAGATTGTGAAAATGGAAAAGATTAAAACTAAGTTTGGGAAGAGCATATTAGCCGAATGTGAGAAGTTCAAGGTTTTTCTCCCACCTAGATTTACAAAACACTTAACAGATAAAATGATTGATGAGATCGTTAAAGATGGAATAAAAATCAAATACACTGGTCTAAAAGGTAACTATCCAACTGTTGAGTTCTGTATGTAAATCCAAAAAATTAACGAAAATGAACAAAAATATGTTGTCAGAACCAAAAAATGGAGTGATTAGAATGGATCCCCAAAAGAAGTTTATACTTACTAACAATTTCAATGTAATTGTGAAAAATGTGCAGACCGAAGTTCAAGTGGTTTTCGATATTAACGGCTGTCTATTCAGCTTGAATTACGATCAGTGGACAGAGTTTAAGAAGTCATTGTTTCCTATAGAGAACGAGGTTAACAGAAGATTCCATTATCAGTATCAAAACTTGTAATTTTAAGTATGTTCTAAGTGTTTTATGGTGATAAAGCCATAAAACTAAGACCTTTAAATATACAGATACAACTCAGCTATTGAATGCTTTCAACTCTAAAAATGTGGAGAGAAAAAGAGTTGCGAGAAAATACATTTCGTATATGTAGTACGCTAGCGCGC